>NC_060149.1:189200290-189825290 GCF_021461385.2 Schistocerca piceifrons
GCGTACTGTAACCTACTTCCTTTGTTTTCGGATTGCATTTCCTTAGGATTCTTCCAATGAATCTCAGTCTGGCATCTGCTTTACCGACGATCAACATTATATGATCATTCCATTTTAAATCACTCCTAATGCGTACTCCCAGATAATTTATGGTATTAACTGCTTCCAGTTGCTGACCTGCTATTTTGTAGCTAAATGATAAAGGATCTATCTTTCTGTATATTCGCAGCACATTACACTTGTCTACATTGAGATTCAATTGCCATTCCCTGCACCATGCGTCAATTCGCTGCAGATCCTCCTGCATTTCAATACAATTTTCCATTGTTACAACCTCTCGGTACACCACAGCATCATCTGCAAAAAGCCTCAGTGAACTTCCGATGTCATCCACCAGGTCATTTATGTATATTGTGAATAGCAACGGTCCTATGACACTCCCCTGCGGCACACCTGAAATCACTCTTACTTCGGAAGACTTCTCTCCATTGAGAATAACATGCTGCGTCCTGTTATCTAGGAACTCCTCAATCCAATCACACAATTGGTCTGATAGTGCATATGCTCTTACTTTGTTCATTAGACGACTGTGGGGAACTGTATCGAACGCCTTGCGGAAGTCAAGAAACACGGCATCTACCTGTGAACCCGTGTCTATGGCCCTCTGAGTCTCGTGGACGAATAGTGCGAGCTGGGTTTCACATGACCGTCTTTTTCGAAACCCGTGCTGATTCCTACAGAGTAGATTTCTAGTCTCCAGAAAAGTCATTATACTCGAACACAATACGTGTTCCAAAATTCTGCAACTGATCGACGTTAGAGATATAGGTCTATAGTTCTGCACATCTGTTCGACGTCCCTTCTTGAAAACGGGGATTACCTGTGCCCTTTTCCAATCCTTTGGAACGCTACGCTCTTCTAGAGACCTACGGTACACCGCTGCAAGAAGGGGGGCAAGTTCCTTCGCGTACTCTGTGTAAAATTGAACTGGTATCCCATCAGGTCCAGAGGCCTTTCCTCTTTTGAGCGATTTTAATTGTTTCTCTATCCCTCTGTCGTCTATTTCGATATCTACCATTTTGTCATCTGTGCGACAATCTAGAGAAGGAACTACAGTGCAATCTTCCTCTGTGAAACAACTTTGGAAAAAGACATTTAGTATTTCGGCCTTTAGTCTGTCATCCTCTGTTTCAGTACCATTTTGGTCACAGAGTGTCTGGACATTTTGTTTTGATCCACCTACCGCTTTGACATCAGACCAAAATTTCTTAGGATTTTCTGCCAAGTCAGTACATAGAACTTTACTTTCGAATTCATTGAACGCCTCTCGCATAGCCCTCCTCACACTACATTTCGCTTCGCGTAATTTTTGTTTGTCTGCAAGGCTTTGGCTATGTTTATGTTTGCTGTGAAGTTCCCTTTGCTTCCGCAGCAGTTTTCTAACTCGGTTGTTGTACCACGGTGGCTCTTTTCCATCTCTTACGATCTTGCTTGGCACATACTCATCTAACGCATAATGTACGACGGTTTTGAACTTCGTCCACTGATCCTCAACACTATCTGTACTTGAGACAAAACTTTTGTGTTGACCCAACAGGTACTCTGAAATCTGCTTTTTGTCACTTTTTCTAAACAGAAAAATCTTCCTACCCTTTTTAATATTCCTATTTACGGCTGAAATCATTGATGCCGTAACCGCTTTATGATCGCTGATTCCCTGTTCTGCGTTAACTTTTTCAAATAGTTCGGGTCTGTTTGTCACCAGAAGGTCTAATATGTTATCCCCACGAGTCGGTTCTCTGTTTAACTGCTCAAGGTAGTTTTCAGACAAAGCACTTAAAAAAATTTCACAGGATTCTTTGTCCCTGCCACCCGTTATGAACGTTTGAGTCTCCCAGTCTATATCTGGCAAATTAAAATCTCCACCCAGAACTATAACATGGTGGGGAAATCTACTCGAAATATTTTCCAAATTATCCTTCAGGTGCTCAGCCACAACAGCTGTTGAGCCAGGGGGCCTATAGAGACATCCAATTACCATGTCTGAGCCTGCTTTAACCGTGACCTTCACCCAAATCATTTCACATTTCGGATCTCCGTCAATTTCCTTCGATACTATTGCACTTCTTATCGCTATAAACACGCCTCCCCCTTCACTGTTCAGCCTGTCTCTACGGTATACATTCCAATCTGAGTTTAGGATTTCATTACTGTTTACGTCAGGTTTCAGCCAACTTTCTGTCCCTAGTACTATATGGGCATTGTGACCGTTTATTAATGAGAGCAGTTCTGGGACCTTTCTATAGACGCTCCTGCAGTTTACTATTAGCACATTAATATTGTTATTCCCTGTTGCATTTTGCCTACTCCTACCTTGCCGCATCTCAGGAGGCGTCTTGTCGGGCCTAGGGAGGGGATTCTCTAACCTAAAAAACCCCCATGTGCACTCCACACGTACTCCGCTACCCTTGTAGCCGCTTCCGGCGTGTAGTGCACGCCTGACCTATTCAGGGGGACCCTACATTTCTCCACCCGATAGCGGAGGTCGAGAAATTTGCACCCCAGATCTCCGCAGAATCGTCTGAGCCTCTGGTTTAAGCCTTCCACTCGGCTCCAAACCAGAGGACCGCGATCGGTTCTGGGAACGATACTACAAATTGTTAGCTCTGATTCCACCCCGCGAGCGAGGCTTTCCGCCTTCACCAATTCCGCCAACCGCCCGTACGAACTGAGGATGACCTCTGAACCCAGACGGCAGGAGTCATTGGTGCCGACATGAGCAACAATTTGCAGTCGGGTGCACCCAGTGCTCTCTATCGCCGCCGTAGGGCCTCCTCCACATCTCGGATGAGGCCCCCCGGCAAGCAGACAGAGTGAACACTGGCCTTCTTCCCCGACCTTCCCGCTATTTCTTCTAATGGATCTCATTCTAGTATCTGCCTTACCTACAATTAATTTTATATGGCTGCTTCACTTTAAATCATTCCGTAACATACTTCTAGATATTTTACGGGAGTAACTGCTTCTATGACAATGCTCCGAGCCACACAGTTCTCGTCATGCAAGATTTTCATGCCAGAAATGGCATACAGCCCTGACCTGGCATCACGAGACTTCTTTCTGTTTCTAAGGATAAAGAGAAGCTTGAATGGACAACATCATGGGTCATTGGAGGGGAGAAAAGAGACTTCAGTGCACCACCTTAAGGTACTTCCCAATGATGATTTACCAGAATCCTAGGTAAACTAGGTGAAGTATCAGTGATCTGTAGATGCAGAAGAAATAAACTTTAAAGATTTTAAGTTTTTTTGTTAAAAGGCAATAAATCTCTTTAAGAAAATTATTCGTGGATCTTTTGGAACAGACCCTGTAGATACCTCCGCTTAAAAAGAATGCAAATGGAGAGAACTGTCTACTCAGCAGTCAGAGCTAATGCCAACTCTCGATTTCATACATAAGTGACTTGCGAAGATACTTAGAGATTATATTATAGGGTGACAGTTATTGAACTATATGAAATAAACGTAAATTAGTTACAAACAACAGCATTCAAACACTTTATTCAACATATTTACATCACTACAGATATTCGGATTTAGGTTATGAAATGTTCGATATATTTGCCATCACTGGCGATGATGTGGTGCAGACAAATAGCGAAATTCTGCATGACCCGCTGAAGTGCCAGAACATCGATGCTGTCAATGACCTCTTGAATGGCTGGTTTCAGCTCAGAAATGGTTTTGGGAATATTTTTGTATGCCTTGTCTTTAATACAGCCCCCAAAAAAGTAGTCACATGTATTCAGATCCGGAGAAAAAGGTGGCTAATCAAGGCCCATGCTAGTGGCCTCTGGGTACCCCAGAATGCAGATCTCAAAGTGCTCCTCCAGGACATCAGATATTCTTCTGAATTGATGGGGTCAAGCTCCATCTTGCATGAACCACATCTTGTTAAAATCAGGGTCACTTTGGACAAAGAGTATGAAGTCATCTTTCAAAACCTTCACATATCGTTCGGTAGTCACCGTGTTGTCAAGAAATATCGCACTGATTTTTCCATGACTGGACATTGCACACCGCACAGTTTCCCATTGAGGCTGAAGAGACTTTTTGATTGTGAAATGTGGATTCTCAGTCCCCCAGATGTACCAGTTGCGCCAATTTTCTTATTTGTCAAACCCATCCAAAAGAAAGTGGGCTTTGTCACTAAACCAAACCATACTAATTCCCGTCATGCTCTGCAGCCAACCGTGCAGTTTGAACGTCCTATTGCAAACTGTTCAGGTCCACAGCTCGTGGTCTCGCAGTCACATTCTTGCTTCCCGAGCAGGGGGTCCCAGGTTTGATTCCTGGCAGGGTCAGGGATTTTCACTTGCCTCAAGGTGACTGGGTGTTTGTGTTGTCCTCATCATTTCATCATCATTCATGGAAGTGGCGAGATTGGGCTGTGCAAAGGTTGGGAATATCTATGAGCACTGGTAACTGTGCAGTTGAGTGCCCCACACACCAAATATCATCATCATCATCATCATCATCATCAAACTGTTCAGAAGTTACGATGATTTTATTGCCTATAGTTCAGTAAGTGTATCTTCTCAGATTGCTTCACCCAAGAGCATCATACCACAGCTTGTACCTCCCTTCATCAGAGGGATGCAAAAATAATAGAGAAATAAGTGCTGAATGCAACGTAAAAATGATGGAAGATAACCAATAGAAGAAAGACCACTAGACCTGATGGGATACCAGTTAGATTCCATATTAAATTTGTGGAAGATGATGAATCACTTTCAGAAATAGTTTGTGCTAGGTATTTCCAAAACTTACCTGTACTATAAGAATAAATTTAAAGAAATTTAGTTTTTTACCGATGCATACTGACAATCATTTACTCATAATATCTGTAAATGAGAAGAAAGGTATGAAAATAGTTTTGCTGTGTTATTTGTCCTCCTCCAACCACTGGAACATAGCTTTTGAAGAGCAAATGTAAGGGTGGGTGAAAAGTAATGAAGATAAAAGATGATTTAGTTGGAAAGGCTATCAAAAAAGAGATGAAACTATTCCAAAGTAGGATGTTGATGAACATTTTATGATGTGTATTTCTATCAGAAAAAACTTATTCTAGTGTTAATGCATTTCAGTAATTTCACAATATTTAATCTTCTCAAGCACTGTGACTAAAAGTAAATGCAACATTTTAAAAACTGTATATTTTTTCCCTGCAGTAGTGAGAATGAGTGTTATTAACTGTTGCTTCCTCCATCTGTGTTGGTTCTAGGACTTTGGAATTTTCTGGCCTATAGAAAATGAAGAAATTGATTGTGAAAATTTCAAAGTGAAGTATGTGGACACTGCAGAAAATGAGACCTGTATGACAATGAATGTTGTACTACAGTCACTCCAAGATGACTATGAACTTACAACACGAATTATTCAGTGTCCAAATTGGCCTCATAACTGCAGTCCAGTCAGTACAGTTTTTCAACTGATCATGCTGGTACAGGAACTGCATTTGCGATTTCAGAATGGACCTGTTGTTATTGTAGACAGGTATGCAACCATTATAACACTGTGCTTCATTACTCAAGAATTTCGGTGGTGTAGTAGAGAAATCTCCTTTTATGTTGTAATATAACCAGTTTTTTTTGAGGCAGTGTCTCTCTGTTACTTGTTTTGTTTAGTGTAATAGAATACTGTAATTTCACCTTTTCCGCAGTTCTATAGCTTACTTTGTGTCTGTGGTGTCTCAAAACTGACATAAAAATTAAATGCCATTTGAAATTCCAAATGAGAAAAAAGGAAATTAAACAATTAAAAATTGATGAAGATAGGCAAAAAGTTTATTAGTCAACAATACAAATCAAGATGTAAAATATGCCTGGGTAGAAATTGTAATGTAATATTTAAATCATTTTAAAATATGTAAAAATAGATGACTATGCTCCAAAGAAATAAAATAATATATTGTTTCTGGTTTCTTTCAGGTATGGAGGAACAGAGGCTGCTACCTTCTGTTGCTTGATGACTATGTTCAAACAACTTAAATTTGAAAGCTCTGCAGATCTTTATATGTATGCAAAATTGTATCATAACAAACGTCCTGGAATTTGGAGAAGCAAGGTATGTGTGCTATTTTTTATACAACAGCATATTTATCTGAATACTGTTATTCAGTAAAAGTTCAGGTACTGCACTGACACTTACCATAACACAGATATTCATTTTTTGATTTATCACTCTGCATATATCCTGGCATTGTAAATTTTCTTTGGGTGATCTTTTCATGGTTCTACAGGTCTGCCTGTTCTTTCTCAGTTGTACTAACATGTTGAAGTTCCAAAATAAAATTCATCTTTTAATACAAAATAGGCTTTAGGTAGAAAGTGGATGTGAAGAGAGAAGCAGTGATGAAGTAATAGCAGGTATGCTGAAAGATGTGAAAAGAGTGGGTAGTGACATTCTTCTGATAAAGACTACAACATTAAAAATAAATAAAGCTAGTGACACTTTCATTGTTTTATAACTGCTCAGAACTTTCAAGTTGTATAAGAGCGTTGTGATATCACAATGTAGATGTGAAAGAGTCACAAGAAGAGTAGTTGTGAGGAGGGAAAAGGAAGTAACTTGTGTTTTGGAGAAAACAGCAGCATTCGTCTTAAAACAACATACGTCCATTATGGGAATACACAAAGATGACATATATCTAAATACATATATGCCTTTTGAGGTTCAATAATGCATACCAAATTTAATGAGGTGTTTCAATTGCCAGAGAGATGGCTTTTTACTGTTTCATTTATAGAACATTGAGGTACTTCCTTGGGAGTTTCCTCTCCTTGAGGATTTTAATACCCAACATACTGTTTGCCCCCCCCCCCCCCCTCCCATCCCCCTGACCCCTCCCACTATGCTTGCTCCACGTGCCAAGAATTTGAGAACATCACTCTGCCTAGGCCAAATGGCACACTTCAGCTTGGCAACATGGTCATCGGCTCAGTAACAGGACCCTTTCAGCTATTGCTGTCTTTCAGTTCACTTGCCTGCTCTTGCAGGCACTGATTGCTGGGAAGCTAGTACCAATTTAGATTCGGGGAGATAATTCCCAATCTGGTTACACCTTGTGGAAAGAGCTGTCCTAAAAGGAATCTCACAAAATTGGTCAGCAGAGCAAGCTGAACACTGTACATCCGTCTAGTGATATTTGTACACGAAGGCAGCATCCGGGAGTGGGTGAACTACATCACACCACTGCTGGTACATCTATCCTAAAGGCCTCGAGAAAGGAAAGCAGGGAGCCTGTAAGCTAGTGGAACTGCAAATGTCACTGTGCAATCAGAGACAGGCAGATGGCACTGCAAATTGATAAGTTCAGACTATCAGGAGAGAATGTAGCATTTTTCCTAATAATTCACATTTTATATACAAAGAAGCACTTTATCACTTTATTCAAAAGAATGGTGTCTCCCCAAGGAAGAATTAGAAGTGTTAACCTTTTAATAGTATATCATTTGGATGTAAAGTCCTGTTGAGTGTTCTTTGCAAGTGAGCAATTTCTTTATTTTTCTCTTTGTTCTTCAGTGATTCAGCCACATGTCATCAGCTTCAACTGATGCTCAAAAAGCTGGAGAAATGGGTGAAGAATACGGGGTTCAAGTTTTCTGCAGACTGACTTGTGGACATCTATTTTAATCATTCACACAATGTTTTTTTCCATACCTGATTTGCCGATAAGGGGACTCCTCTATCTTTTAAGAATTTGGTGAGTTCCTGTGTCTTAACCCAGACAACAGGCGTATTGGCTGCCACATTTGAGATACCTTAAAGCAAGATTGGTGAATCCACTTCACACACTGAAATGCTTAGTGTCAAAATTTAGTGATGGGGGGAGGCAAAAGGGGGGGGGGGGGAGTGGCAACAGTTTTAAGAAGCTTCATTCTGTTCTGCCATAATTATTGATGTACTATACATGGATTTGCATGAACTTCGTATATTAAGATGTGCAGTCTATCATTAGAGCATTAGGTTGACTGCTTGGTTTTACAGAACAAGCTTCATACATGGCATATATGCTGAAGCTGGGGAAAAAGCATTATCCATTTTCCAGCAGCTCCTGATAATACATGCAAGTATGGACATCACTCCATTGTCCAATAACATCAGTTGCCCATCTTATATGCATGATTCCCTAACCCCACAAGACCATTTCATTTTCTAATGAAACAGCACCTAATACAATTTAGCAGACATAAATATTTTACCTCAGTGTAAGAGTAGGCCTCTGCCCTGACTTTTAGAAAGGACTAGAAGGTTTTTCAATGTAAAGCAGTAGAGTAAGCCCTGTACTTCAAATCGTAGTTTTAAATTCAAATTTTGTGAGATTATGAAATAAAGCTATGATTTTGAAATTGGAGACACAAAAGCGAGTCAAAGCAGGTGAATTGTGTGTGATGTACAATTGTATTCACTGACCACATCTCCTGAATTTGCTATTTTTTATGCTGAATGTCATGATGTCCTGCAGCCCTGGAATATCTGCAGCAAAAGAGGCTCTGGAGCATTTGGGATACTCTTTATCAGTTGCAGTAGCAAGATAAGGTAGTGACATTTTGCTGCATACCTCCCATGTTGGAGTCGAGAGAAGTAAAATAGATGGAATGAATAAGGAAACTTTTGGGGAGCTGACCAAAATATAGTGTGCCATCCCCCTGCATACCATTACTGTGTTGTTGAATTATATGTTCATGAGCCAATGGGAAAACGCTTATTGCTTATAACTGATAATAAGCTGTGAAATTTGAAGTCGGCATCAATACAAACAGCTGTCTCCATCCAGCAATAAAAAGAGATGAAGTTGTTTTAACATACTTGCATATTCATGATTGTCTATGTTGGTTAAACTTGTGATGTACTAATTTCAGTAAAACATATTTTAACCAGTTTTACTTATATGCTGGTAGTAGAGCACACCTTGACATAAATGAGAACTTCCGTGCCACTTCAGGATGAGTGTGAAATGACATTTTAAGCTTTTGTGTATTATCATAACTCCTCCCTAAGCTATTAAGTAGGAGATTTCATTGTGCTGCAGAAGGTCTGGTTCATCCCTGATGTTGCATGATCAGTAAGCCACAAACATATGTGTATTTAATTATGCCTTATATCTTTATTTGGTTGATGGGCAGTGATCCACATGTACATCAGAAACAATTTTAAATACTGTTACATTTTTATTTCATTATCAATTGAGTAGAATTTTGTCTTGTGACTTGCTTCAAGTGTAGTAAAAACAAAGATATTGTAAATTTTACACTAAAGGAAAGGTGCTGAAAATGTGAATACTGAATGCTCAAACAGCTGATCAACCAGCCAATCAACCAACTGGAAGTAATTATATTAATGGAAGCCATTAGGAAGAGAATAAGAGATTAAGCTTAAATATACCAAGAAAAATAAATAGCATCAAATTAATTAATGTCACAAAATAGAGAAGTGTTTCATAAGTACTTCATTCTAGTTAAAATACCAATATGAATTCTTTTTACATTTGCTTTTTCAAATTAAATTTCCAGTACTTATCATATGTAAGGATACAAAAACTTAGAAGAAGGCACATGAAAAGAGTGAAGCCATAAACAATTAAAACAGTTTTCCAGCTGTCAGCAATCTTCATAATCAGTTAATACTATAAACAAGAAATTCATATATGACAGTCCCATATAATACTGAATATCTTTAAAAATTCATGGCCTTCAAGGAAGCTGAAATGTCACAAATATCATACAGTCATAATTAACTGTAAACATTAATCTCTTGTTATTTTTCACCAACACCTCACATATCAATAAAATAGAGAGGAGAAGCATTTAGTACATAGCAAAGGTTAAGCTGTGTTACGCACACCCACTATTGTCTTCTAACCACTCCGTCATAGGCCGTGCACTATGAACAGGTGCTAGGTCGTGTTGAAAGATGCAGTCACCATCCCCGAATTGCTCTTCAGCAGTGGGAAGCAAGAAGGTGCTTAAAAATCAATGTAGGCGTGTGCTGTGGTAGTGTCATGCAAAACAAAAAGGGCTGAAAGCCCCCTCCATGACAAACATAACCACACCATAACACCACTGCCTCTGAATTTTACTCGCAATACCCATACCCTGCCATTGGATCGCCACATTGTGTACCATGATTCGTCACTCCACACAACATTTTTCCACTGTCCAATTGTCCAATGTTTACACTCCTTACATCAAGCGAGGCATTGTTTGGCATTTACCGGTGTGATGTGTGGCTTATGAACAGCTGCTCGACTATGAAAGCAAAGTTGTCTCACTTTCCACCTAACTGTCATAGTACTTGCAGTGCAGTCTGATGCAGTTTGGAATTCCTGGGTGATGGTCTGGATAGATGTCTGCCTATTACACATCACGACCCTCATCAACTGTTGGCAGTCTCTGTCAGTCAACAGACGAGGTCGGCCTGTACGCTTTTGTGCTGTACGTGCCCCTTCACGTTTCCACTGCACTATCACATCAGAAACAGTGGTCGTAGTGATGTTTAGGAGTGTGGAAATCTCATGTACAGATGTATGACACAATTGACACCCAATCACCTGACCACATTTGAAGTCCGTGAGATCCGCGGAGAGCCCCATTCTGCTCTCTCACAATTTCTAATGACTACTGCGGTCGCTGATATGGAGTACCTAGCAGGTGGTGGCAGCACAATGCACCTAATATGAAAAACGTATGTTTTTGGGGGTGTTCAAATGGTTCAAATGGCTCTGAGCACTATGGAACTTAACATCTGTGGTCATCAGTCCCCTAGAACTTAGAACTACTTAAACCTAACTAACCTAAGAACATTACACACATCCATGCACGAGGCAGGATTCGAACCTGCGACCGTAGCGGTCACGCGGTTCCAGACTGAAGCACCTAGAACCGCACGGCCACAACGGCCAGCTTTTGGGTGTGTCCGGATACTTTTGATCACATAGTGTATTAGTTGCAAGCTACACCATTTCAAAAACAGTCGTGTATTGTATCTATAAAAACACACACACACACACACACACACACACACACACACACACACCTGTAATGGACTGGCCTGCACAGGATCCTCACCTAAATTCTGTAGAACACTTTTGGGATGTTTTCGAAAGCCAACTTTGTGCCAGGCCTCATGGACCAACATCGATACCTCTCCTCAGTGCTGCACTCCATGAAGAATGGGCTGCCGTTCCCCAAGAAGCCTTCCAGCACCTGATTGAATGTCTGCCTGCAAGAGTGGAAGCTGTCATGAAGTCTAAGGGTGGGCCAACACTATATTGAATCCCAGCATTACTGATGGCGGGTGCCATGAGCTTGTAAGTCATTTTGAGCTAGGTGTCCAGACACTTTTGATGACATAGTGTAGCCCACTGATATTTTCAAATCCTGTAACGTCCAGCAAGTAGAAAAATTGTCATTACATTTTGAGTGCAGTGAAGAAACAAAATTTAACTTCTAGGCCTGTGTTTGTACATCTTATAAGATATTATCAGGGAACCTGAAACATTATGGTCTGAATTGCATGCTTCTTGCAGCGACAGAACTGTATCACCAGTGAAACAGAATGTTCCATTGAGAGATTCCTTCACAGTAATTATACTGAAAATTTAAGAAATATAATAACAGTGTTTCAAGAATTGTTATTCCACACTGAGCTTTCATTAACCCATATAAATCATGTGCAAAGGGCCTTAAAATTTGTGGCAAGAATTATAAGAAATGACTAAATTCTTTTAACGGCCAAGCACAAGAATCCCACTCTTTGAATCATGGCCTGCACCTCATGGTCTGGTGGTTAGTGTCACAGCCACTAGAGATTGCACGGCATTGGGTTCAATTCCCGGCAAAGTTGGAGGTTTTGTTTGCTCGGGGACAGTGTGTTTGTGTAATCTTAATCTTTTATCTCATCTTCATTAGAAAGACATGCAAGTCACTGAAATGGTGTCAAATAGAAAGACTTGCTCCAGGCAGCCGAACAACCCCAGAGAGGGTTTCCAGGCCAGTACTGGCATATGATCATTTCATTTCATTGGATCACAGGAAACATTTTAGTCCTTAATTCTCAAAAATTCAAAAAATAAAATTCCATGCAAATGCTGCTGGCTTATTGATTCCGACCAATATTAAATAACATTTTGTGTATAAATTTGTTCATGTTCAGTGCATCAGGCAGAGCAGAAAAATGTGTATTGCGTGAGTAAGAATGCATCCTTTTGCAACTACCATAAGATATTATAAAACTTTTTGATCTGTAATGAAATGTCATCTTTGCCAAATGTTTTAATTAAGATGATGTACTCCAGAACAAACTGCTTTATTTTAGATCAGATAATCTTGCTTTTTGAGGAAAAGTGTCACTATGTTGGCACACATACAGAGATACTTACAGGTCTAGTTTGACAGTGATGGGAAAGGCAGTTGGCTGGCCTGAAGTAATTTAGAGAAACCACAGAATACCTAAACCAGGATGGCCAGATGAAGACTGGAGCCTCCTTTAGGAGGTGATAGTGCGAATAATTCAAATAAGACATTTCATGTTGTGTGTCCAATATTTAATGGTTAGAGAGACACAGCTGATTAAATAGATAAGTTTTTATATCACTTATTGCTTCTCCAGTTGCTATGGGTTTATTTATTGATTGCCATTATTGCTTTGAAGTTCCAGCTAGGAAGTTTTACTTGAGATTTTGTCAATTGTTATTGTGATTATGATTTGTTGGCCAATTCTACTGTATCATTTAACCATGCTGCACAGATTTAAAAATTCTGAGTATGCTAATATGGTATTCGTGTATGGGTTTTGTAGTGGAATCACTGCTGCTGCTTGAAGAAAATATGACAATCAATTTCCTGACAGCAGAATACTAGATTCTACATGGTTCACTCACATTTTCACTAAATTGTGCCAGACTAATGCAGTGCCCAGCAACTGTATTTCATCTGAACATGCAAATAAATAAACTGTTGATGAACTGGAAAACATTATTCAGTTGGTAGATCATAGTCCTTCAACACGCACACACAGAATTTCTGCACATATCAGTGTTCAGCATACAGGAATATGGTGGATATTACATATGCATGGCCTGTATCCTTATCATTTACAGTGGATTCAATACCTCCAAGAAGGAGATGAAAGTAGGCGACTGGAATTTAGTCACTGATTAATTGAAAATCACTGAGTAACCTCATTAATACTGTGTACTGATGAAGCCATTTCCACTCACAACAGTATCAATAATGTGCGTAACTTACACTGGTGGTGTGACAAAACCCATGTGCCTTTGAGGAGGCCAATTTTCAAGAATGCCTCTATGTAAATGTGTAGTGTGCCATGATAAACAGTCAGTTGATTGGGCCTGTTGTGTTACTACATTGTCTAACAGGAGCTAGACTTCCTCAAAAATGAGTTTCTAGCATTATTGCAAGAGCTTCCTTTGATTTCTAGCATGAGAGTGGCCCTGCACATTCTAATCATCAGGTGACGCGTCCTCTAAACCTAACATTCCATGGAAGATGGATCAGCAGAAATGGTCATGTTTCTTGGCCACTGAGGTCCCTTAACCTTACCCCTTAAGATGTTACCTGTAAGGTGGTTGAAACAAAGTTAACAAAGAAAAAGTAAACATGAGACACAAATTGATCATTTGGTGTTGCCAAGAGAGTTAGAAAGTGCATTGAGGTAGGAAGGGGAATTTATGAAAAGCAACTTCGAGCTTAATCATTTTGCTTTGCGCAACACCTTCCATGAGTATTTGTAAGTGTTGCATTCTAACACATCACTATTACCAGTAACAGTTGGGCATATATTACATGGAATGTTTTATTTGAATTAGTCAATAATGCCACCAGCTAAAATATTTGCCGTTCTTCCTGAAATAGCCTAACATAAACTACCCAATACAAGGTACTTTAATTTTTTATTTTATTTCCAGACTAGTGTCAGGAACATCTTCAGTGCCATTTTATATTTACTGTTTTCTTTAGCACATGCCCAAGACAATTGTTGATAACATTAATGTTGTTTGTAAGTTGGTTGGTTGGTTGTGGGGAAGGGACCAAACAGCGAGGTCATCCGTCCCATCGGATTAGGGAAGGATGGGGAAGGAGGTCAGCAATGCCCTTTCAAAGGAACCATCCTGGCATTTGCCTGAAGTGATTTAGGGAAATCACAGAAAACCTAAATCAGGATGGCCGGATGAGGGTTTGAACCGCTGTCCTCCGAAATGCGAGTCCAGTGTGCTAACTGCTATGCCACCTCGCTCGGTCATTGGTTGTAAGTGTAAGCTTCTGCAAACATTGTCACTGTCAATAAAATTCTTCAGGGTACATGACTGGATTATCAATATATAAAATTCCAGAATGTTTTGACCACTGTTGCAAATGGCCTTCCTCAGGGTGGTTTGCTTACTGGCTTACTGCTGAATGAGAAAAAACTGACGGGGTACTGAGGGGGGGGGGGGGGGGGGGGGAGCTGTTGGCTGTCATTTATTGGTATTTGCCTTTTTTCTTGTTACTGGTAGAAATAGAAATCCCTACCATATTTACAAGGGGTCACTGAATATGTGGGCAAAATATTCCATCAAGCAGGTATCAAGCCAATTTTATGAAGTAGAGAGGAAACAAAAGATGTATTCGGTCAACAAAAGATGCAGTCGACAAGCTACTTACTGCTGGAGTCTACGAAATCGGCTGCGATGTGGACTGGTGTATTTAGATGAGATGGAGCAACTGATTAGCACACAGGTATCGGATCATGAGAGATTCATACACCTAAGCCAACACCACAAGTCATTGCTGGCAGAGCATTGGATGAGTACAGAAAACAGGTAACATTTCGAGAAGCCTATGTAATGGCAAAACAGCCTCTTATCTCAAGGAAGAAGGTTGGAGAAGGGTAGAAATAACCAAGTGACTTGCAAACATGAATAGAGAAGATGGGTGCAGACTTCCGTTGTCTTGGCTGCCAGCAGTAACATTGCTGAGGGATGACAGCTCTTGAAAGCAAGACACAAAGTTATGTGGGAGACCATAGGGACTGTTGGTATTCAAAGTACTGGTGTGCCTCAGCCAGCACTATGAGCAAGTAAGCAAGTGCCACGCCATAACTGCTGTCTATTTCTCATTTGCCTATTTCCACCAGTGGAATCAAATACAGAAAATGCCAATAAGTGACATGTAATGCCCCTCCTCCTCATTCTCAATACCCAATCAAATTACGAAAACAGCTTCTTCTACTGGTATATAAGAAGTACAGTTTTTGTCATTCAGCAGTAAAGCAAAACACCCCAAGGAAGGCCATTTGCAATACCAGATGAAACATAAGAGAATATTATGTATTGACAATACCGTCACATACATTGTGGAATTTCATTGACATTAATGTTATTATCCATGGGTGTAAAGTGCAACACCCTAGCCAATTGCACAACACCAAAAATTAATTGCTGATTGCCATGCTTATATAAGTGAATAATTACTTGAATGTTACCAGCAGTTGTCTTTGTCCTGTGCTATTAAAAAAATAAATAAATAAAAATAAAAAAAAAACACTATTTGAAATGCCTCTGAAGCTGGCCATTTACCAAATAAGTCAGGTAATAAAATAAAAAATAATAATTATGACTCTATTAGGCATTAATGTAATATCATGATATAGTTTCAATTATCACATACATAACATTGTCATACAAATTTCAGAGCAGGGTTTGTATCCTGATGCAACAATCTTGTAAGAAGCAGTAAATAACATCAGGCAGGAAAGTGCACAGCCACCACTACTCAGCAGTTTTTTTTTTTTTTTTTTTTTTTTTTGAGATTCTCCTAAACTGTATGAGCCTTGGGAACTGAAAATTGAAAATTCCTGTTAGCACTCTGTACTGGGATATATAGAAGAAAACATGTCAATTGTTTATTTCTTTTGCGCCCATCTATAGGTATTGTATGGGAATATTTATAATCTATATACACTTTGCCAAATATTGGACCTATAAAAAAAAGCAAACAGTGTACTGTTGTAACCTTATTAACTTCTGATGTGCAGATATCAAATTTGTTTCTTCAGATGAAACTGCACAGTTTTATGGTTCCAGAATGGTAGTTCTAGATGAGTCATTCTGCTTTTTTTGTATTCTTCATAAGATAGTACATTTTGAGCTAATGCTACATTATTAAAAAACATTTACTTAAAACATCCACAATTTAATAATGCTACGACACTAAATATTCACAAGCAGCACAAATTAAAAAAAAATTTGACTTATGTTCTATATGCCTGATATAGACAGACTTTGATTCCACTATACTTCATTAAAATCTTTGGAAGTGCAATACACTGTCAGTGTATCTCTTATCTCGGCAAAGCACTTCATTTTTGACAGCAGCATAAAGTTCCAGGTAGTGCATACTCTGCCTACCACATAAGCATTTGGACAGTTTAATTTTAAATCCATTTTTGCTACATAATTTTTTCACAGACCTATGAAATTGGTATATTGCTAAATTAAATGCACACAAATACAGAGTTGTATATTCAGGTTGTAAAAATCTATGTATAAAAACTTTTGGAGTGTTTAGAAGAGATAAAAAGCAACACTCTTTTATGTGACAAAAATTGCATAGGTTAACATTTTCCTCACTAGGGGTTCATGAAGATTTCAACGCTAGTGATGTTTAGAGATTGTGCCCAAAGTACTGTATGATGAATATTGTTTTAGTGCTATTGGTGAAAATGTTGTGCATTTGCATTAATGCACAACTGGCATCTGTGGTTGTTTAACTTGTTCAAAACAACTAGGTGTTTCACAAATAAGTCTGCAATCAAATGGGTAACCAGCTCATCTGGAGTGCATATCAGTGTCTCGTACATCTCACATTTCATCTCTCCCCACAAAAAGGAATCCATAGGAGTGAGATCAAAAGAACTTAATGGCCACAGTACTGGCTCAACTTTTCAAATCGAACAGTTGCGCACATGTGTTTTTTTTTTTCACATAAAAAAGTGTTTATTTCTCTCACATCTAAATACACTACAGATCTGTATGTGTAGTTTTTTTGGACCCTGTATATGTGTTAGAAGTTTTTATGAAAAGCAAAGAAGTTGCTACTCACCATATAGCAGAGATACTGAGTTGCAGATAGGCACAACAAAAAGACAGTCACAATATAAGCTTTTGGCCAAAAGGACTTTGTCAAAAATAGATGACAAACACACACTCACACACATATGTGTGTGTGTGTGTGTGTGTGTGTGTGTGTGTGTGTGTGTGTGTATTTGTCATCTGTTTTTGACAAAGGCCTTGTTGGCTGATAGCTTATACTGTGACAGCCATTTTGTTGTGCCCATCTGCAACTCAGCATCTCCACTATATGGTGAGTACCAACTTTACTTTTCATAATATTGTTGCATAGAAGAAGGTGTAATTAGATGAATGATCAACACTAACTTCACTTAACAAAGGTTTATTTAGCACCTGCACAAACAAGAGCACAGAGCGAACTCCCTCCAGCCAGAACACATACGGTATATATACAGTTACAGAGCATTCCAGTACAATGATTCTTGACATTTCTGGATACTTCTAGAATGTATTGAACCAAATATAGAAATTAAAATTTTACAGTTCGGGTGAGTTTTGAACTCACTACCCACCATGCAACAATCTAGTATCATAACCACTACACCATGGTTACTGTCCCACTCAGCTTCCTCTGCGACACTGCTCCCTCCATAAGAGAACAGCGTCTCGGTGTTACATCCTCCTAGTCTGGGAAGAGTCATCGATCCTGCATACTCCGACTCTCGATGACTGATGTTCGCCCTGGTGGTGATCTTCTCAGAACTTCCTTTGGTGCTACGCTCTTTGTCACCTTTCCGCTTGTTGCCTGTTGCTGGAGCTTTGCATTTACCCTGGGTTGGGGGATCCTTATAGAGCTTCATTTGAAGAACGTGGACTGCATCTTTGATCTTTCGTCGTCTTGTGTCAGGGTCGAAATCTTCAACTTCATAAGTAACGTCAGAGAACTCTTTTACAACCTTATAAGGTCCAAAGTAACGCCTGAGGAGCTCCTCAGAGACACCAACCTTCCGAACAGGAGTGAAGATCCAGACGAGGTCACCAGGCTGGTAGACAACAGGGCGGTGGCTCGCGTCATACCTTCAGTGATCATTTTCTTGAGCTTGCAGCGTGCGGAGTCAAGCTAACTGCCTTCCTCAGCTCTGGTTAACACGTGGTCGATGTAGTCATCGTCCACATCATCAGGATGTAATGGAAACACAGTGTCCATCATCATAGTTGTGTCACACCCATGCACAAGAAAAGATTGCATAAATCCTGTGGTGTCTTGTTTGGCGGTGTTGTAGGCAAACATCACAAAAGGCAGCACCTCATCCCAGTTGCTCTGCTCAACACTGATGAACATTGATAGCATGTCGGCCAAGGTCTTATCAAGGCGTTCAGTAAGCCCTTTAGTTTGCGGATGGTAGGCAGTCGTCATGTGATGAGTAATGTTGCGCTGACGGTTTATCTCTGTCACAAGATTTGATTCAAAAACTTTCCCTCGATCTGTAATGAACATCCTTGGGGCATCACATTTTGATACAATGTCTTCCACTATGAATTTGGCTACCTCAAATGCTTCGGCTGTTTTCATGGCTTTTGTAATGGCATAGCGTGTTAGATAATCAGTGCAAACAATAATCCGTCTATTGCCACTAGCAGACATTGGAAATCATCCGAGGAGGTCAATCCCAACATGCTGGAAAGGCGTTTTGGCTAATGGAATTGGTATGAGTCAGCCAGGTGGTTTCTGAGGAACTGCCGTTTTTCTCTGGCACTCTTGACAGTGCGACACATAATGACAAACACTCTAAATAAACCTAACCAGAAAAATCTCTTGTAGATCCTATTGTATGTCTTAATAAATCCTAAATGTCTGGCATCAGGTATGTCATGGAATTTCTGTAGAACATCTAAGCACATGTGTTTAGGAATCACTGGTAGTCACCTCTTTCCAAATGGATCGACGTTTTTCTTTCAAAGTAATCCATTAACTACATTAAATTGTCCTTTCACATCCTTTGACCAATTTAAGGCAAGCATAATTCGAGATATCTTGGCACCCTCCTTCTGCTCAGCAGAGAGATCCTGGAATGCAGCGAGACAGCCACTATCTTATCAAAGTCTTGATGGTCTTGCACAGGGTTTCTTGAGAGACAGTCGGCATCTTGGTGTTTTCTTCCACTAATGTACACTTTGGTAATGTCATACTCTTGAAGATTTGGTGCCCACCAGGTGAGTTGCCCTGTTGGATCCTTAAGACCTGTCAACCAACAAAGTGAATCATGGTCTGTAACAACTGTCAAAATTTGCACATGGCCCAGATCACAGCAAGACATTCTCTTTCTGTAGTTGAGTAGTTTCTCTTGGCTTTTGTAAGTATCCTAGAAGCATAGGCTATAATCTTCTCTTTTCCATCTGAAATTTGCACCAGAACAGCACCGATCCCATGCCTACTGGCATCTGTGTGTAGTTCTGTAGGTGCTCTCTCATCATACAGAACAAGTACAGGGTCAGTCGTCAGAGCTTTTTGCAGCACATCGAAAGAATCTTGTTGAGCACTACCCCAGACAAATTTAGCATCGGCTTTTAACAACTCTTCGAGTGGTCTGGCTTTGATGCAAAAGTCTTTGATAAAATGACGGTAATACCAACATAATCCGAGGAAGCTTCTCACATCACTAATACTTTTAGGAATAGGAAATTCCATTATAGATCTCACCTTTTCTGGATCTGACCGGACATCTTCGTTTGACACAAGGTGTTCAATATTTTGAATTATTTTGCTCCATAGAGAGACTTTCTTGGATTAAGTTTCTGTCCGCCTTGTTGGAGACACTTAAGAACGGCCCTCAGTCGTTTTATGTGTTCATCAAATGTCTCTGAGAACACTACAATGTCATCTTAATAACAAAGACACGTCATCCACTTCAGGCGACTTAGTAATTATCCATCATCTGTTAAAAAGTTGCTGGTGCATTACACAAGCCAAATGGCATTAACTTAAACTCATACAGGCCTTCAGGGATGATGAATGCAGTTTTCTCACGATCAGCCTCATCTACTTTGATTTGCCAGTATCCTGTGTAAATGTCCATGGTTGAGAAAAACTTAGCCCCCTTCAGACAATCTAGTGTATCATCAATTTATGGAAGAGGGTAAACATCCTTTTTAGTTATCAAGCTTCCTGTAATCAACACAAAAGCACCAACTGCCATCCTTCTTCCTAACAGGAACCACTGGTGACATCCATGGGCTTTTCGAAGGCTGAATGATGTCATTCTTCATCATTTTATCTACCTTGGCCCGAATTATTCAATGTTCTGTTGCTGACATGTGGTATGCTTTCTGGCTTATTGGTTGATGATCTCCAGTGCTAATCCACTACTTCACCGCTGACTTGTCTAATTTGCTCTTCACCTGTGGATTGAAGTATTCAGAGAACTCTTGAAGAATGGCAAATAGGTTCTTCTGTTATTTCTTAGTGAGATCTGGTGATAGTCAAGCTAGAAGATCGTGTCTCGTAGTGGTAGTGCCAATTTTTCCCACAGACTTGGCATGAGAGCTTTCTATGATGCTCCGCTGTTTGGCAATTTACGGCTCAGCGTTTGCTATGCACATGCATCTTGGAAGGATCTGTGATTCTCGGTGACAGTTAACTATCCACGGTTCACCAAATCCGTTCTTAAACAAGATGACAGAGGCTGGGATGACCAAGTTATTCTTCAGTGGTATGCCTCTCTTACATTCCACTACAAGATCCATGGGTTGATGCATGGCATGACACATGACAGTTACCTTTGTAGCACTGACTGCAGGAATGATCACTTCATTCAGCACACTCGGATGTGCATCTTCCTGTCCACAGTATCTCATCTCATCTACCATAATCTTCGGGCAACCACAATCTATAATTGCCTGAGAAGCTTTCAAAAAGTCCCATAGGAGAATGACGTCATGACTACACTCTTGTAAGACAATGAATTGTAATGGCTGTGTATGGCCACTTATACCCATATGAATGACACATCTTCCTGTAGGTTTTACATATTTCCCATTAGTCACCTTCAGCAGAGATGTTTTGTTGGAACAGAAAAGGGCGGTAATGGCAGTGGCACGTTAAGTGCCCTCCGCCACACAGTTGGGTGGCTTGCGGAGTATAAATGTAGATGTAGATGTAGATATGGTTTTCTGCAATTGGCAATGGTACTTCCCCGAAATGACTGAATATGATGCTCCAAAGTCCACAAGAGCTTGAGCTGGGTGGCCGTCCATCAGGATATTGACGTAGTTTCCTATCATTTTTGTAGTGATCGACGTCGGAGGATTTTTTTCTTCGGCGGCCTCACCTCCAAGGAAGGTATGGCGGCTAGGTGATTGGCTGGAGCTACTAAACGGTAATGGAGACCTTGATCAGCATGTTGGGGAGCGTCCTCTCCAGCGGCTAGTTTGCAGCGATGGTAACCTACATCGTCCTGCACCCACATCTTCTTTTTCATCTTCGTCATACGAGTTGGCTTCGGCTAAGATCGGTCTGCTGTCTTCTGGCGCGGGCGTCATCACATATCCACCACCTTTCTCGACAGTAGCGCACCACATGTCCTGGTTGTCTGCAGTGGAAACATACTGGTTGGTTATCCTGGGTCCTCCAGACGTCAGTCTTCCTTGGTGCCCAAAAAGGTTCCTCATGCGGAATTGTAGTAAAGTAACTTTGTCTGGGTCTCAACTTTTTCACCATTTTAAAAGGAAATGAAGGACAGGAGATTGGGTTCAATGTCTGTTCCATTTCCTCCCCTATGATCTCTTGAAGAGTCTCAGTTTTTTGCTCGCCATGCAATCCAAGTGCCTTCTGAACTTCCTCTCTTACTATCTGATGAAGAACACTTGTGTAATCAGTTGCTTCCTCCATCACAGATATTGATATGACATTTGGAAGCCGTTCAAACTTTTTGCGTGTAATTCTGGTTTGATGCATTGTCTCGATATACTTGGCACCATTTTATGAAGTCACCTGCTGTGGAAACCTCCTTCAGGAGTATGGCTTGATACATGTCCTCAGCAACACTCTTCATGAGATGTGCAACCTTATCTTCCTCCTTCATTCTAGGATCCACTATTTTACACAGCTCCAAGACCTCTTGAATGTAGGATGCTGTAGTTTCTCTTGGACGCTGTGCCCTGCACTTTAATTTATCTTCAGATTTGCACTTCTGTCGTTGTGTGTCACCGAAATACTTGTGCAGTTCTGCCTGGAATACTTGCCAGCTTGTGAACTTCTCCTTGTTGTTCTCATACCATTGCTTGGCAGTGCCCTCCAAGTAGAAAAACACATTAGCCAAACACACGGTGTCATCCCATTTGTTAAATTTGGCTATACACTCATATTCCTTCAGCCACTTGTTTCGATCTTGGACATCATCACCAGAGAATCCAGAAGGATGTCTCATGTGGTAACACACAGTTGCTGTCATCGTAACGTCTTCTTCTTCTTCTGTCTTCGATAGATTGCGATCTGTTGAATATGGCTCGAACTCTGGTTTCTCACCATGTAAACGGCGGCTCTGTCATGGCCTGATGAGAGCCAAGGTGTCGCTGATAATGTGCGCTATCACAAGTTCCAATACCCGGCGCCTCCTTCAGAGTAATGTCACGTAGAAGAAGGTGTAATTAGATGAATGACGAACACTAACTTCACTTAACGAAGGTTTATTCAGCACTTGCACATACAAGAGCACGGAGTTAACTGCCTCCATCCAGAACACATACAGTATATACACAGTTACAGAACATTCCAGTACAATAATTCTTGACATTTGTGGATACTTCTAGAATGTAATCAATCCGAATATAGAAATTAAAATTTTAGAGTTCAGGTGACACTTCATGCAACAGTCTTGTATCATAACAACTACACCAGGGTGACTGTGGTACTCAGCTTCTTCTGCGACAATATTGTTACATTCCATCCTGGATTTTCCATTGTTTGATTGTTAGAAGTTTTTGATACTTTTGCATACAATTATCTTCTGTTATCTTCATATAGGTGCTTTCCTTCTCATATTTTAAGACTTCTTTATTTTTTTGTCTCCTCACCATTGTAATAATCTTGTAGTATCATTTTACATGATTGTGGAGACTATACATTGCTTCACCTGTGGCAGGAGACCACCAACATGAGTGGCATATAATTTACTTTTGGTTCTCCACTTTTTCAAGAACACATCCACATATCTGATTTTCCATTTGGACATAGCAGAAAAAAAATAAAAACCTAAATTATCTTCAGATTACAAATGGTGATAATACTGTCAGCACTTTTGGAAGAAAAATTCAAAAATCTATACAAACTTCAACATTTTTTTTCTTAGAATTAGGGAAAATCTGTACCAAAATGTTTGAATTGCTTGAACATGCATATGTAGAAGACTAGTTAAACCACATGCTGTGTGCCAATTGATTCAAGTATTTTAAAGAGGGTAGAACATTGATGAAGGAAGACCAGTCAATTAGATGAGCTTCTCCATCAGCTGGTGATCATCTTGTGGTGATTGTCTGTTTCTTGGAAATTGTCAGTTAAAAGTTGCTGTGAAAAAGTGAATCACTAACAGTCAAGAGATGAAAGAAAATCAAAATGATGAAAAAAAACTCCCTTGAGAAATGTGTGATGGGGAATTACTTGTGTCTGTGGCTACAAAATGTAAACAAAGGTGCAGTTACTATCGTGATTGGGAAAGGGTCTGTTGCCAAAAGAAAGCATGCATGTATAGATCCATCATCTAAGTGTGGATGAACGTGTTCTTTGATTGACAAGATGCCATGCATCATGAGTTCCTAGCCTCTGGGCATACAGCAAACAGAGAATTGTATTAAAGGTTTTGAACAATTTGCCAATGATCTGTGTGTATAAAGAAGGGTGACACACACACACACACACACACACACACACACACACACTATTAGCTCCAAGGCATTGCTACACAGCTTGTTGGAAAACCAAGACTCCTGAAGCAGCTGTAAATTATACAGACATCATCAAATAAAACAGCATTAGGCAATTAAGCTGGACATAGGTCCTGATAAACTTTGTGCTGATGTACTATGAACATTTCATGGAGGGTTTGCTCGCAGGTGTACTGCACAGTATTTCAGTGCCATTTTCCTCAGGTGCTGTGAGTTTTTCTGTTCTGTAGACTCACTGCCTGAACTCCAACCACACCGTGAAGTAATGTTGGTCTCATACTGCTGTTTACAGATGGGTTCAATTCCTGACACCCACTATGCCCCTTGGTGCTCTTTCTCAGAGCCCACACTGATATCCATGAAACATAAATTCCATCTGCCTTCTCCATCTCTGTTTGATGTGATGGCTGGCAAGATTCCAAACCTTGTTTAAATTGAAATTTCCATCCCTGTTTATTGTGATTGTTGACAGTTTATTTTGTGAGATTCCTTAATTATGCTGTCCCAGAAACTTTGCCTTTGCACTACAAGATCGGTCTCATCATATTTCATTTCATGATTACATATGAGGCATTGCTCAGTGACAGCTGATTTGCTTGGTTGTTATAGTGGAGTGTGTCACTGATGTTTCTTGCATCTCTCTTCAACTTTTCTGATAGTTTGTCCAACATAAGACATGCCACATTCTCATGGGTTGTGATATATACCCAAATACAGCTTGATCAATTGTCGAAATATTGAGCATAAAATGGAAATGATAAATTGGCAATGCACATGGAACCACACCATCAATCATGATGACAAAATCTGTGGGAACATTTCCTGTGCATTTTGAAGCAGCACTAACTCCATTGAATGACATTCTGCAGACTATGCTTTGTGACTGACCTGCTTCAAGGTGTCTGAGGAATCTTCCCTGCAAAACAGGTTTCAAATAGCATCTCTTTGAGATTACATTCTAAACATATATAGCGATTTCTCACAATCATTATTTAGATTTTCCTGTTTTTGTCAGTTATGCTTAACTTTTGACACTAGTGAACTTGCAACAGTGTACCTCTAGAGACAAATGAGGATCTAATAATTGTAACTGAAAAATAATTTTGTTTTCACTTTTAAATGTAAATTTAAAATTTTGTCATGAATGGATGATGTCGTGTGGACAAAGTTAACAGCTCTGATTTCTGTTACCTAATTTACTAAATTAGGATGCAAGATCTCAATAAATTATGCTGTTACTGATAGTCATAACCACCTCTCCCACACAAGGTAATTAAGGTTTTTAAAACTTATTGCTAGTTTTCTCTAACACTTTTTCCATGTCTAATGGTTCCATTATTGCTGACATGTACCAGCTGGTATTCTGCAGAATCAGTTGAGATAAAAATATTTAATTTTTCGTTCTCCCATGGCTAATGGAAATGGTACCATGACATGGAGCATACAATCTCTAATACCAACAAACACATTCCTGATTTGCATTGCACCTCAAATCAATGGTGGTATTGTATTATCATCTAGTGTGTTACATTTTGTATATTATTCTGTTACCTTCAACATTCCTTAGTATTCAAGGAGTCCTTCTGAAACTATTTTTGTGTGTGTGTGTGTGTGTGTGTGTGTGTGTGTGTGTGTGTGTGTGTGTGTGTGTGTGTCCCACAGTAGTAACCTACAAACTATTGCATATTGCATTTGTAATCAGTGTGACATGCACGAATCTCACACTTACATTAACAGGATGCAGACGAATAATACCTTTGAAAACTTTCACTTGTTACAACTTTGACATGTTGTGCACTTCATTTAAATATTTCTTCTGCTTCATCAAGGTTTTTTTAAGACTTTGGTGTGTGCTACCAATCTTCCCATGTGTGTTTCATTATTTTGTGCCTCTGAAACCTTGCCTATGTGTCTGCAGATCTTCCCAAATGTAGTTACCCGCTCTCTAAGTTTTGTCAAAATCTCATTATCCATCACACACCAGTTCTTGACATTCATTCACACTTAATTATCAGTTTCCATGGATTAAATGTCTGTTACATTACCTTTCACACATGATCTTTCATGCCAGCTCATAGTTTACCACGTGCCTTGCATTGTATAACACTATTGTGGTGATTTTCATACCTTGTCTCTTCAAAGGTATCAATCAAATTGTGTTTTCTCTTTTTCAACATTACACACTTATTTTACTGATTATGTGTATGTTCCAGTATGGCTTCATTGATAGTGTCTTCCAACTCAGTGACACTACTTGCTGTGTGCTCAACTGAACATTTCAGTAGCCCAACTTTTGTCATCTTTCATATTCTATTTACTTACTTCCTTTGTTTACATCGACAGATTCCAACTTTAACGTACAGTACACAACCACGGGTCATGTATTATTTGATTTATTTTGACAGGTTTAGCTTATCAAATGTGAGTATCCTTAAACATTCATTGCCCTAGTGGGAACACTTTAAAAGTACTACACAGTGCCATCATAAACAATTTGTGCGGCTGTTCAAGTACAAGAATCTAGAGAAATCAGTGGTGGCCAGACACAGCCTTATGTATAACCGTTATTAGATTAGATTAGATTTACTTTCATTCCAATTGATCCATAGTGAGGAGGTCCTCCAGGATGTGGAACATGTCAGAAAAACAACAATACATGACAAATATTTACAACTAAAACAAATAAGCTAATGTACCATTCCACAGGTCCCTAGTGGAATGATCGTCATTTTTTAATGAACACTATATGAAAGTCATTTTACAAATACTAATGCACTGAATTCAAAATAAAAAAGTTTTTATTTATTTATAATGTAATAAACATGTAATACAACTACTATAATACTTATTTACAATGAACACATTACTGCATTGAAATTGTGCAGAAGTTATTTTGTACTTATATACACTCCTGGAAATGGAAAAAAGAACACATTGACACCGGTGTGTCAGACCCACCATACTTGCTCCGGACACTGCGAGAGGGCTGTACAAGCAATGATCACACGCACGGCACAGCGGACACACCAGGAACCGCGGTGTTGGCCATCGAATGGCGCTAGCTGCGCAGCATTTGTGCACCGCCGCCATCAGTGTCAGCCAGTTTGCCATGGCATACGGAGCTCCATCGCAGTCTTTAACACTGGTAGCATGCCGCGACAGCGTGGACGTGAACCGTATGTGCAGTTGACGGACTTTGAGCGAGGGCGTATAGTGGGCATGCGGGAGGCCGGGTGGACGTACCGCCGAATTGCTCAACACGTGGGGCGTGAGGTCTCCACAGTACATCGATGTTGTCGCCAGTGGTCAGCGGAAGGTGCACGTGCCCGTCGACCTGGGACCGGACCGCAGCGACGCACGGATGCACGCCAAGACCGTAGGATCCTACGCAGTGCCGTAGGGGACCGCACCGCCACTTCCCAGCAAATTAGGGACACTGCTGCTCCTGGGGTATCGGCGAGGACCATTCGCAACCGTCTCCATGAAGCTGGGCTACGGTCCCGCACACCGTTAGGCCGTCTTCCGCTCACGCCCCAACATCGTGCAGCCCGCCTCCAGTGGTGTCGCGACAGGCGTGAATGGAGGGACGAATGGAGACGTGTCGTCTTCAGCAATGAGAGTCACTTCTGCCTTGGTGCCAATGATGGTCGTATGCGTGTTTGGTGCCGTGCAGGTGAGCGCCACAATCAGGACTGCATACGACCGAGGCACACAGGGCCAACACCCGGCATCATGGTGTGGGGAGCGATCTCCTACACTGGCCGTACACCACTGGTGATCGTCGAGGGGACACTGAATAGTGCACGGTACATCCAAACCGTCATCAAACCCATCGTTCTACCATTCCTAGACCGGCAAGGGAACTTGCTGTTACAACAGGACAATGCACGTCCGCATGTATCCCGTGCCACCCAACGTGCTCTAGAAGGTGTACGTCAACTACCCTGGCCAGCAAGATCTCCGGATCTGTCCCCCATTGAGCATGTTTGGGACTGGATGAAGCGTCGTCTCACACGGTCTGCACGTCCAGCACGAACGCTGGTCCAACTGAGGCGCCAGGTGGAAATGGCATGGCAAGCCGTTCCACAGAACTACATCCAGCATCTCTACGATCGTCTCCATGGGAGAATAGCAGCCTGCATTGCTGCGAAAGGTGGATATACACTGTACTAGTGCCGACATTGTGCATGCTCTGTTGCCTGTGTCTATGTGCCTGTGGTTCTGTCAGTGTGATCATGTGATGTATCTGACCCCAGGAATGTGTCAATAAAGTTTCCCCTTCCTGGGACAATGAATTCACGGTGTTCTTATTTCAATTTCCAGGAGTTGAAAACGTGTGTTCCTGAATAATGCACACCTTTTTGTACAAGACTAAGTGACTTTAAATCCTTGTGAGGATTATTTTTATTTCTAGTATTGATTCCATGAATTGAGCTGTTGGTTTGAAAAAGTGATATATTTTTAATGACAAATTTCATTAAGGAATAAATATATTGGGAAGTAGTAGTTAGTATACCTAGTTCCCTAAACAGGCTTCTGCA
Organism: Schistocerca piceifrons; assembly: GCF_021461385.2. Classification (NCBI taxonomy): domain Eukaryota; kingdom Metazoa; phylum Arthropoda; class Insecta; order Orthoptera; family Acrididae; genus Schistocerca; species Schistocerca piceifrons. The sequence continues at coordinate 189,228,904 of NC_060149.1, forward strand.
GGATGTTCTTGAGTTCACACCACATATAACTCTTACTGCACATTTTTGTGCCCGGAAAACTTTAGCTTGGCTTGATGAATTACCCCCAAAAAATAATCCCATATGACATTATGGAATGAAAGTAAGCATAGTATGCCAGCTTTTTCATTTTTATATCCCCTATGTCTGACAAAATTCGCATTGCAAACAGAGATTTGTTAAGACACTTCAGCAGTTCTGTGGTGTGCTCCTCCCAGTTGAATTTATTATCAAGCTGTAATCCCAAGAATTTAACACTGTCCACTTCTTCTATCTTCTTGTCATCGTATGTTAGACATATATTCGTGGGACGTCCCTTACAAGTTCTGAACTGCATGTAGTGTGTTTTTTCAAAGTTTAGTGACAAAGAATTGGCTAGGAACCAGTGATTAATGTCCACAAATATTTTATTTGCTGATCTTTCTAAGACTACACTTGATTTGCTATTTATTGCACTGTTTGTATCATCGGCAAACAAAACGAACTTGGCATCTGGTAATGTTACTGATGAAAGGTCATTGATATACACAAGAATAAGTAAGGGCCCCAAAATGGAACCTTGTGGGACCCCACATGTAATTAGTTCCCAGTTGGATGATGCCTGATAGCTTGATACATGTCTCTTTCCTAATAACACCCTTTGTTTCCTGCCAGAGATATAAGATTTGAACCATTTTGCAGCATTTCCTGTTGCACTATAATACTCTAATTTACTTAAAAGGATATTGTGATTTACACAGTCAAATGCCTTTGACAGATCACAAAATATGCCAGTTGCCTACAATTTTTTGTCTAATGAATTAAGCACATTTTCACTGTAAGTGTAGATAGCCTTCTCAATATCAGAACCTTTTAGAAATCCAAACTGTGACTTTGACTGTATGTTATCTGAGATAAGATGGTTATAAAGCTGACTGTACATTACTTTTTCGAAAACTTTTGAGAATGCTGGCAACAGTGAAACTGGACGGAAATTTGATGCTATTTCTTTATCTCCCTTCTTAAACAGTGGCTTAACCTCAGCATATTTCAGCCATTCAGGAAATATTTCACTGATAAATGACTGGTTGCACAGATAGCTTAATATGTTACTTAGCTCAGAATCACATTCTTTAATTAACTTTGTTGATATTTCATCATACCCACTAGATGTTTTTGATTTTAAAGATTTTATGATGGACATTATTTCTGTTGGGGTAGTGAGGGTCAAATTCATATTATGGAAGTTGCTTGAAATTTCTAGTCTGAGGTATTCCATAGCAGCATCTACCGAACCTGACAACCCCATCTTTTTGGTAACAATTATAAAATGTTTATTAAAAAGTTCTGCTGCAACACTATGCACATCTGTCACCAATGTATCATTTACTCTTAATGCTATGTGTTCCTCTTCATGTCTGGTTCTACCAGTCTCCTCCTTCACTATATCCCATATTGTCTTTATTTTGTTATCTGATATGACTATCTTTTCCTTGTAATATATTTGCTTTGACATCCGTATTATAGTCTTTAATATTTTGCAGTATTTCTTGTAATGTGCTATAGCATCAACATCGGAAATGTTTCGGATTGACAGATACAGTTTTCTTTTTGTTTTACAAGATACCCCTATTCCTCAAGTAATCCATGGCTTTTTTGTAGACTTTGGTCTAACCTTGGTAAGTTTTGGGGGAAAACAGTGTTCGAATAAGGTAAGCACTTTATTAGCAAAAGTGTCCTATTTTTCATTCATGCCATGAGCACTGTAAACATCAGTCCAGTGAATGTCTCTGAGGAGTGCCCTAAAATAATCAATTTTTGGCTTATTGATTACCCTCTTGAGCTCAGATTTAACAGATTTTATATCCTGTTCAGTATTAACATTTAACAGAAGGAACTGCATGTCGTGGCCTGAGAGGCCATTGACTATTGGTTTTGTAATATAATTTTGTTCATTGGACTCTTCAATAAAGATATTATCAATGGCTGTTTGTGAGCAAGTTGCTACACTAGTGGGGAACTTTACAGTGGGAATTAAGTTGAATGATAGTGTTACTAACTCAAATAAGTTCTTATTGGGAGAGTCTTTAAGGAAATCTACATTGAAATCACCAGCAACCACTATTTCTTTGTTTTTGGTTGTTAAATGGGCCATTACAGCCTCAAGGTGGTTTACAAACAGATTAAAGTTACCTGCAGGTGCTCGATATACACTTAATATTATGAAGGATTTTTTGTGAAATTCTAATTCTGTTGCACATGCTTCCATGTGCTGTTCTAGGCAAAATTTATGAATGTCTATGTTCTTAAATTTATGACAGTTCCTAATGAATGTGGCAACTCCTCCTTTCTCCATTTCTGATCTACAAAAGTGAGATGCTAACCTAAACCCTGTAACACTTAAAAGTTCTATACCAGTGGTCACATGATGTTCAGAGGACACACTTATTCTAGTCCGTGATTCACAGTACTTGGACTCAGTCATCAAGGAGGCTGTGTAAAGCGAAAACTGCATTAACAACTTTAAAAGAGTTATGAGCTACGCATTCAGCAGTACATGGAAATAAGCACTTGAAACTTCAGACCAGTATGCACCATATTGTAAAATCACACTACAGGTGACGTATCATCATTGACACTGCTATGACCTCTGGCCACAGCGGGCACAAAAATCAGAGCACATTCCACAAGAGGTAAAAAATGTTGTCAATCCAAGTTAAGTATTCAACTAGTCAAATAAAATCATTTCCTTTATTGGTGCCTGATAAATTTGAAACAGACAGAGAGAAGAATTACAAACTACACAACCCCCTTTATGGTATAGAATATGCTCAAACCTCTCATAAGGTGGAGAGCTAATGAACAAATGGAGTAATTCTTTGTCAGTGTTATTGATGTGGTGGTCCTTATATTTGTAAAGCAAGCATTGCCTTCTACAAAATACAAAGTTGTGTTTTTCATTATGCATGGCTCCAAACAATGTAAGGGGGAAATTGAGTGTGAGTTCTGATTAGAAGGCTTTATTCTGCAAATTACTATCATACAGATATTACTTTATGCTGAGTGGACTGTCTTTTCACAATATCACAGATATGATTATTTGTGGACCTAAACCTTATGTCTAGAAAATGATTTTAAGTGTTCTTTCTTTCTTTTGCAGGACGATTACTTCATGATGTACAAGGCATTAGCTTGTCTAGTGAGCAATGCTGCCCATCATCCAGTACCTATGTCTGCTTCTGCACCTCCTGACTTGTATCTTACTGCAAATGGCCATGTGAATGGTTTTGTTGGAACTACTAATGGTTGTTCACAAGCTCCTTCACGAGGAACTGGGGATGGTGAAGAACAACCTGTGTAGACTGGAGGTATAAGGCAAGCTCTGTTTTATAGAATTCTGTTTCTGTGAAGTATATGTACATACTCTTTTTCTGAAGAAAGATCAGCAGTAAACCACCAAAGATGTTACAGAATACATAACACTATGTATGTGGTGTCTGTTCTTTTGGACATGTCCGGAAGAACAGACACCATTTTGATTCTGCAGCCACTATGAATCAAGACACAAAGGAATTAAAGGCAATAACTGCCAGTGGGCATTGATTTATATGAATAGGGCAAGTTGAAAATTTTTTCACTCTCAGATCTCCTGTTTACTACACAAGATTTGGTGACCACACACTACTAATGTAATACCTCTGCTCATTAGCCTCATTACTTGTGGCATCTTGCCAATTTCCATAAGAGTTCAAGCATGGTGTGCATCTGCACACATCTGAAAGAACAGGCATCATGTTGATACTGTATAACTACAGTGATGATGGCCAAAGATGCCTTCAGTGCAGATCCACATGAAGCTCAAACACGTAGGAGAAATGGCATGAGGCTACAGGTAATGAGACTAATGACCCGGGGCACTACATCAGTCATGCGCGGTATGAGTTGAGAATTTGGGGCTGGAGTACTAGAGTAGTCCATGTGATTGTGGTGACCACTGCATTGGGACAGTGTAGTAGCCAGCACATCTACCTAGTAAGCAAGAGACCCAGGTTTGAATCCTGGTCCAGCACAAATTTCCATCTTGTCCCCATTGAAATAAATCAGTGCCCACTGGCAGCTGATGTCTTCAATTCCTTTGTGTCTTGACACATAACACTGTTGCAGTCCAAAGTCAAGAAATTTAGCCATAATTGCTTGTATGTTTATGAAAATGATGATGGTATATTACTAGTTGTCTGTCTCTGTATCTAAAATTAGTGTTATATTTGTCAATAAATGTATTTGTGTATCCCTTCTTTTGTTTCAACATGTTGTTGATGTTTCATGTACCTTTAAGCAGAAGGCTGTTGTTAGTTTCCAAGATGTAATAGCATGACAAAACATGAAAAGAAATGTGTGTAGTAGTCACTTGTCCCATTAGTCCATATTTGTGTTATCGAAATTAAGTGTTACAAAATGTGAAACTTAGCTGTGTGTCAATCTGAATTTTATTAGTCATTTGCTGCAGTTAAAGTCAAATGCAGTAGTTCTAGTCCCAGATATTTGGTGTGACACTGATTTATGGAGGGTGCAGGCAAATTGGCATATATATCATTGTGTGTTGGCTGTAAGCTTCAAAGCTACCATGGATTGGTGGTAGATGTGAGGCTGCAAGCTTATGTGAAGAATGATCTCACCTGTCTTATAAATTAACAGCAGATGATGTTATATGTATTATTTTAGTATTAAAATGAATGTTGTATGTAGCTGTTGAACATAAAAGAATATGTGTGATATGTGTTAACTATGTTTCACATTGTAAACTCAGAATTGTGTGTTTCTTTCTCTGTGATGTTCAATAACTATGAAAGATGTAAGACAAGATGCAATTTTATCTCTGAACTGAAAATGTTTGAATGAAATAAAGTGATATTTATGTTAGACTGTTACAAATGAAGATTAAATTAATGTTTTGTCGAAACTTGGTACTATACTGTGAAAGAAAAAAAAAAGTCAATCCTGCCTATTTTATTGCTCTACTTTTTAAGCAGCTAAAAAATGAAACTTTGCTCATGATAGACTTCATAATTAGCTTCATGATCAGTCAAATGTCATCAAGCTTTCAAAATGATGTTTATCACGTGAAAAGTAAGTCCAGCAGAAATTTCATTTTTAAATAATTTTTGAGACATTAGTTTTAAGTGTTTTATACTGTATATATTATAGCTTTTTATGATTGTTCCATGAGAAACATGTACCACACATTATTGTTGATACCGTACCCTTCCTTTACTGTTCCTAGTATTACATTATGTAGTTCATCCAATAAACTGGTCCTGTTACTGTGTGCATGACAAAAACATGACAAAAAACTACATAAAAATGAACTGAATGTTTCTGTGTTGTAATAAAAGCTTTATTTGTCGAATATAGTTGTTATCAAAAGAATATGTCTCTGTCTACATTCATTCAACATGTTAAATGAAAACCAGTTTCAAAATCCATACTGCAGTTTTTGTTTCCAAGTATATGTACCTTGAGAACATGTTTCATGTAGTGAGAAAATATTTTATAAATGTGAAAAATTAAATACATTATTATTTACAAAAACTTCGCACAGTTATTTACCTCACAGCCTAAAGAAAAAATTGATAATATTTCAAAAGCTAATTACCTTGAAGGCCAGCTACATTACAAAGTTTTTAAATGTTGTTTGAAAGATCTATTTGCCTGTTATAGAACTATATATAATTATTGTGATGGAAAATAAGCTGTTTTAACATTGTTGAATGGCGCCCAGAAAACTTCACAGCTATAATTTGTGAAACTATATTCACTGGAAGGTCAGTTTTGAAATTTTCTTTAGTGAAACCCTGTACTTGAAGAGATATTACTTGATTATACAAAAGTTACTATGAGCCAAAAGTTAATAATTGCATAGTGCAGAACAAAAGACTGGACAATATGGTTGCAGTGATCATTGATATCTCTCTCTCTCTCTCTCTCTCTCTCTCCCTCTCCCTCTCCCCCTCCCCCTCCCCATCCCCCCCCCCCCCCACTCTCTCTCTCTCTCTCTCTCTCTCTCTCTCTCTCTCTCTCTCTCTCTCTCTCTCTATCTCTATCTCTATGCCATGAAATACACAGCTCCACACAGAAAACAATATATTGTAAATTCCGTCGTGATACAAAATGTATGTAAGAAGCTGTCAAGTTAATAGTTCATTTATTTATTTATCCACCTGTAGACAATAAATATTGTATGGATGTTGTCCAAAAATACATGTAAATTGTCCAAAAATACATGTAAATTTATGGGAAACAATTTAAGGAAAAGGAACAAACAAAATTTTATATTAAATGGTACAAACAATAATACATACAAAATTGTACAAAGAATAATACTTGGTCGTACAAGACCCAGTAATACAACTTTTTATATATGTATACTAACAGTATTGTAACTGCGTAGTCTGTTTGCCCTAAGGCTTTACTTTTGTCTTCCCTGAACAGGAAGCCCTTATATTCACTACAATAATTCAGTAAAGATTTTACCACACAAAACAGCTGTCCATCAGATATACAAAATTAACAGAAACTTTAGGGGATGAAAGACAGTGTTTTCAGTTTTGCTTTAATATAAACATTATCAGAATTATTTATTTTTAAATAGTCATTTACTGAGTAAAAACACTGCTCAAGTAGAAATTCTGTTTTCATTTTCTAACTTTCTGATGTTGGCTGGCAGTCTGTTGTAGAGTTTTGTACCAATATGACTCACATGCCTTTGTGTGTGTGTGTGTGTGTGTGTGTGTGTGTGTGTGTTTTTCTCCTCTTCTTCTTTTTCTTCTTCTTCTCCTTCTTCTCCTCTCCCCCCCCCCCCCCCCCCCCCAACCCCCTCCTCCCACTGAGTATGGAGTGATGGAGTGCTGTGCTATTTTGGGTATTGTAGTTATGCAAGTCAGCATTTGTCTGAAAATCTGCAAGGTGGGCCCTAACATATAAAACACATTTGTATATATATAAGGGAGGTAGTGCTAGAACTTTAAGCTTGTGGAATAAGAGTTTGCTTTGTGTCTGTGGATGACTGTGTGTTATTATTCGAATAGCCCACTTCTGTAACAGAAAGATTTGTTTTAGATGGCAAGTCGTGGAACCCCAAAATATTATTCCGTATGTTGCAAGAGACTGAAAATAGCCAAAATATGCCATCCTGGCACACTCTGCAGTACAAACATTTGCAATAATTCTAAGAGCAAAATAGGCTGAGTTAAGTTTCTGCACAAGTTTCATTACATGGTCATTAAAATAAAGATTTTCATCCATATGAATCCCCAGCAATATTGTTGATGCAACTCTGTCTAAGGCCTTGTCACCCAATAACAGATCAAGATTTACATTTTGCCATATTTTCCTAAACTGCATATAATTTGTTTTATTTGCATTTAATGTCAGCCAGTTTGCATTGAACCAAGTGTGGACATTCTTTATTACTTGATCAGTAGTTGTTTGCAGCATTTGCTTTGGTGCGCCTATTATCACACTAGGGTCATCTGTGAATAGTATGGCCTTTGCTGCTCCATCTGACGTGTGAATGTCATTTATGTAGAAAAGGAACAATAAGGAACCTAGAACACTGCCTTGCAGCACTCCTATTTCCACTTTTTTTGTACCTGATACTAAATTTATTTTCTGGTTGGAGTAATCTGACATCTCCTATAATCTGTGTTCTGTTTTGTAGGTATGATTCAAACCACTTTTTTTCCCTGTCCTGTGAATACCTAATGCTTCCAGTTTTTCTAAGAGAATGACATGATTGACAGTGTCAAATGCTTTGGAGAGATCTAAATTAATTCTTACTATGCAATTGGTTTTTTTTTTTTTTTTTTTTTTTATTTTTTTTTTTTTTTTTTTTTTTTTTTTAAATATTTGATTATTTGTTCAGTGTAGCACATTAGTGCTGTTTCTGTATTTTTACCTTCCTGGAAGCCATGCTGATTTCTATTTAGTAACTTATGATTATTTAGATATTTGTTGATTCTATGTTTCATTAATTTTTCTATTATTTTGGAAAATGCCGGAAGGAGGGATATTGACCAGTAGTTTTCTACCTTCTGCTTGTCGCCGTTTTTGAGTAATGGCTTCACTTTTGACATTTTCATACTTTCCGGGACATATTTTAACTATAGACAGCAGTTCAGTTGCTCAACATAATGTGGTTGACATAAGATTTTTTAAGCAGCTAAAAAATGAAACTTTGCTCATGATGGACTTCAAAATGAGCTTCATGATCAGTCAAATGTCATCAAGCTTTCAAAATGATGTACATCACATGAAAAGTAAGTCCAGCAGAAATTTCATTTTCAATAATTTTTTAGACATTAGTTTTCAGTGTTTTATACCGTTTATATTGTAGCTTTTTATGATTGTTCCATGAAACACGGGAGAAATATTCTCATGAAAACTTACTGCAAACAATAAGTGTTCTGATGGATGTGTGACATTACAATTCCCAATATCTATGAACTCAGGTGAAAGCTAGCTGGCATATTAGGGAAACTGAGCATTCTTACATATAGAATTACCAGTAAGTGAAGCTGACATACCTCCATTTAATTATACTCTGCCAACTACTGTGTAGTAGAGGGTGCATCCCACTGTAGTAGGTTTCTTCCCTGTTCCATTCATATATGGATCACAAGAAAAATTATTGTTTAAATGTTTCCATGCATGTTGTAATTAATCTAATCTTGTCCCCACAGTCTGTACAAGGGTCTTATATAGGGGGTTGTAGTATCTTCTTAGAGTCTTCATTAAAAGCTGATTCTTGAAATTTTGTAAGTAGGTTTTTATCGAGATAGTTTGTACACCTACATCTTTATCGATATTCCGCACTCCACCTTACAGCATGTGGTGGAGGGTACCCCATACCACTACTAGTCATTCCGTTTCCTGATCCATTCACAAATAGAATGAGAGAAATACGTCTGTATGGGCTCTAATTTCTCATATCTTATCTTCATGATCCTTATGCACATTGTATGTTGGAGTCTACAGAATCGTTCTGCAGTCAGATTCAGATGCTGATTCTCTAAATTTTCTCAATAGTGTTCCTCGAAAAGAATGTTGCATTCCCTCCAGGGATTCCCATTTGAGTTTCTGAAGCCTCTCCATAAGACTTGTGTGTTTTTTGAACCTACCAGTAACAAATCTAGCAGCCTGGCCCTGAATTGCTTTGATGTTTGTCTTTAATCTGACCTGGTACAGATCACAAACACATAAGCAGCACTCAAAAATAGGTCGCACTAGCATCCCATATGCAGTCTCCTTCACAGATAAACCACACTTTCCTAGACTTCTCCCAATAAACTTAAGTCGACCATTCACCTTTCCTACCACAATCCTCACATGCTCGTACCACTTCATATTGCTGTGCAACATTACACCCAGATATTTAAATGACATGACTGTGTCAGGCAGGACACTACTAATCCTGTATCCACATATTATGGGTTTGTTTTTTTACTCATCTGCATTAACTAATATTTTTCTACATGTAGAGCTAGCTGCCAGAAATTTTGTCCAAGTCATCTTGTATCCTTGTATAGTCACTCAACTTTGACACCTTACCATACACAAAAGCATCATCAGCAAACAACTGCAGATTGGTGCCCACCCAGTCCACCAAATCATCTATGTTTATAGGAAAAAATAGCAGTCCTACACATTTCCCTGGGGCACTCCTGACAATACTCTTCTCTCTCATGAACGCTTGCCATTGAGGACAACAAACTGGATTCAATAACTTAACAAGTCTTTGAGCAACTCTCACATCTATGAACCTATTCCATAAGCTTGTACCTCCGGTAACAGCCTGCAGTGGGATTCCGTGTCAAATGCTTCCTGGAAATATAGAAATATGAAATCTGCCTGCTGCCCTTCATCCATAATTCACAGTATACCATGTAAGATAAGGGCAAGCTGAGTTTTGCCATGTGTGATGCTTTGTAAAACTGTGCTCGGTCTCAAGAAAATTTATTATATTCAAACGGAGAATATGTTCAAGGATTCTATAGCAAACTGATGTTAGGGATATTGGCCTGTAGCTTTGCAGGTCCATTCCTTTGCACTTCTTATACACAGGAGTCCCCTGCACTTTTTTTTCAGTCAGTTGGGACTTTGTGCTGGGCTAGAGATTCATGATAAATGCAAGCTAAGTATGGGGTCAGTGCTGTAGGGTACTGTTTGCAAAACCAAATTGGGATTGCATCCAGACAAGGTGACTTATTTGTTTTCAGCTCCTTCAGCTATTTCTCCACACTACACTACTGGCCATTAAAATTGCTACACCAAGAAGAAATGCAGGTGATAAACGGGTATTCATTGGACAAATATATTATACTAGAACTGACATGTGATTACATTTTCACACAATTTGGGTGCATAGATCCTGAGAAATCAGTACCCAGAACAACCACCTCAGGCCGTAATCACTGCCTTGATACGCCTGGGCATTGAGTCAAACAGACCTTGGATGGCGTGTACAGGTACAGCTGCCCATGCAGTTTCAACACGATACCACAGTTCATCAAGAGTAGTGACTGGCGTATTGTAATGAGCCAGTTGATGGGCCACCATTGACCAGACGTTTTCAATTGGTGAGACATTTGGAGAATGTGCTGGCCAGGATAGCAGTTGAACATTTTCTGTATCCAGAAAGACCCGTACAGGACCAGCAACATGCGGTTGTGCATTATCCTGCTGAAATGTAGGGTTTCGCAGGGATCGAATGAAGGGTAGAGCCACAGGTCATAACACATCTGAAATGTAACATCCACCGTTCAAAGTGCCGTCAATGCGAACAAGAGGTGACAGAGATGCATAACCAATGGCACCCCATACCATCACGCCGGGTGATACGCCAGTATGGCAATGACGAATACATGCTTCCAATGTGCGTTCACCGCGATGTCGCCAAACATGGATGCGACCATCATGGTGCTGTAAACAGAACCTGGATTCATCCGAAAAAATGACGTTTTGCCATTCGTGCACCCAGGTTTGTCATTGAGTACACCACCGCAGGCGCTCCGGTCTGTGATGCAGCTTCAAGGGTAACCACAGCCATGGTCTCCGAGCTGATAGTCCATGCTGCTGCAAACATCGTCGAACTGTTTGTGCAGATGGTTGTTGTCTTGCAAACATCCCCATCTGTTGACTGCTAGTGATATGAGGCCATTAGGATCCAGCACGACGTTCTGTATTACCCTCCTGAACCCATCGATTCCATATTCTGCTAACAGTCATTGGATCTCGACCAATGCGAGCAGCAATGTCACAATACGATAAACCGCAATTGTGATAGGCTACAATCTGACCTTTATCAAAGTCGGAAACGTGATGGTACGCATTTCTCCTCCTTACATGAGGCATCACAACAACATTTCACCAGGCAACGCCGGTCAACTGCTGTTTGTGTATGAGAAATCGGTTGGAAACTTTCCTCATGTCAGCACGTTGTATGTATCGCCACCGATGCCAACCTTGTGTGAATGCTGTGTAAAGCTAATCATTTGCATATCACAGCATCTTCTTCCTGTCGGTTAAATTTCACGTCTGTAGCATGTCATCTTCGTAGTGTAGCAATTTTAATGGCCAGTAGTGTATTTATATTGTCCGCAAGGTCAGTAATATACAACTTGAACAGCAAGAGCTCCAACACACTTCCTTGGGGCACACACAAAATTACTCCTACATCTGTTGATGACTCTCCATCCAAAATAACATGCTGTGTCCTCCCTACCAAAAAATCCACAATACAGTCACAAACTTCACTTGGTACACCATATGATTTTACTTTTGATAACAAGTGTGGATGTGATAGGAATTAAGGACGATATTTCAAAGTGTTAAAAGAGAGACTTCTGCCCCAGACTAGGAATGGTTTAATGGTGAAGATTCTGTTTCTCTGCATGATGGAGGACCATACCATAAGGTAAAGACTGTGGGAAAGGTTTTGGATGAAATTAGAGGTACTGTGGCCTGGGAACAGCAGAAGAAACTAAGAATCAGAAGGTCACAACAGAGGACGATCTGACTGAATTTCAGACCCAAATGTGGTTACATGACCCAGATATTAACAACAGTTGTAAAAAAACTAGTAGAAAGTATGCACAAAAGAGCAGAAATGTCAATAAAAGCTAAAGGAATGCAAATGAAGTGTTAAGAAAATAGTAAACTTATATGGTTATGCATTTACCTTAATTTTAAATAATAAACTGGGTTTAAAGCAACTTAACCATAATAATTTGCCATCTTTGTAGTTGCAAATGCTTTGACAATTAACTACTAGCATTTTAATACTTTTGAATGTGGAGGCATTCCTTTAGATCTTACACTAATACTTCTGGGTCTCCTGCAGCTGCCATCATCTGCACATATTTGTAAAGTTGGCCAGTTGCTCATCTTGGTAGTGCAAATGTATTAAAAAAGTGACTATATGTGCCACTGCCCAGAGGAAAAGTGCCCCCATTAATTTATCCACATAAAATAAGGACATCATCTCATGATGGAATGCAGTGATTGATTCACAGTGGGCTTCACAAGAGCAGTGAAGTGTCTCAGCTGTCATCTGCAGGTTTCCTGCAAAAACACCAGATTACTACTGTCCACTACCCTTGCTGAACTGGAAAATATGGATTGGCCTCCTATTAAGGTGAAGGTGATATTTAGCAGATGCAATCCAAATTTCATTAACTACTGGATACAATAGAATGAATAGTTGCAGAATTATATATCCTTTAAAGTTCATAACGTTTCCAAATTTGTAACTTAGACACTGTAAATCTTTCATGGAGAAAACGAGAGAGAGAGAGAGAGAGAGAGAGAGAGAGAGAGACTATATTTCAATAAGGAATCTATAAAGGTGCTTAATGATAAAAAAACATTATTTTTCTCTGGTAGACACTAACAAAAGGAAAGGATTTAACAGCACATAGGCACCAAAAATAAATTGAGAATAGAACAAAGACAACTACATTGCTGGAAAAAAATAGTACACCCTTTTAGAAGTCTCCATTTCACTCAAGATTTATTGTTGCAACAGTCTATATGGAGTACATGAAACGATTACATTTACAGGTCTATAGCACAAGTGATTCTGCGGTATTGGATATTGACCCTTGCTCAAACACCCATAAAGTGCATTGTGTGGGTCCCATGGGTGACAATGCAGGCACTGATTCTGACATCCAATTGACAATATAGATGTCCTGGAACACATTATGCCACACCTGCTTGACCTGTTCATGATGTTCTGTAACAGTTGTTGGGTGATGGACAAATCGCACGGGTCACTTCTTGTCCCATCATATCCCAACAATGCTCAGTTGGAGACAAATCCAGAGATAGTACTGGACAGGGAAGTTGTACATCTTGCAGAGCATATTGAGTTCACAGGCAGTGTGTGGGTGAACATTATCCTCTTGGAACAACACATCAGCCTACTATTGCAAGAATGGGTCTAACAACATTTTGCACGTACTGAGTGCTGGTTAGCATCCTCTCCAGACACACCAAAGGTGAACGAAAGTTGTAGCTTATCACACCCCAAACCATAAGGCCTGCGGTGGGGCCAGTGTGTCTTGGGAGAATGCATTCTACGAGTCAGTGCTCACCATACCTACACCACATGTGCGAATGACTGATGTGACGAAGCAAACTGGGATATATTTTACTTCCCCACTTGTTTTACCATCTGCCCCCTTAAAATTCGTTTTTTTTTTCATTTTTGAATTAATTACCATTAACATACGTGAGTATAATCTGCATTTTCATAAAATAGAAAGGTTGGCCCTCAGTTTTAAAGAATATAACACCAGATCTAGTTTTGTGCTTAGTTTTATGTATGTAATTGGTTTTCTAATTTATTTTGAGTATTCCTAGTTAGTACCTTTCATTGTAGGGTGAAAGCAGTGAGTGTTTCATAACTTAAATTCTATTGTTGAGTTATAAACAAACATAAATTCTATAATAATTATAAAAATTTGGAGGAGCAACTGATAGTGTTCTTAAAGGGTCTATTGGGCTCTATTTGAAAACATGTTAGCAAAGCCAGCCCTAAATTAATTCCAAAGTAATTAACAGTTTTCTCGAAAGTATTGTTTGAATAACTTTATATGTTAATTTCTTCATTTAAACAAATTAGAGTTAACTGTTAAAAGGAATGAATTTTTTGATGTATTCAGTTAATTTAATGAATTAGGTTTTAATCATAATTTCTGTAAATTAAACTTCGAGCAATGTGAAGTTTCAGCACCTATTATTGTGAGGATATATAAGGGCCCAATTTTTGGTCCAGAGTCAGTCAGTCCACAGCCGAGTTTCAGACAAGGAATCTGTATTGGTTAGGTCAACAACAATGCATCCAAGAAATAAGCGTAACACAATTAGGCCATGTGTTAAAACAATGACAATGTCTGTTCCATAGGTACCTTTCTATTCTTCAAGAACTGTGAACTTTGTAGTTAGGTTTTTACTACTCGTAGATGTTCAATGGAAAACTATTGTAACAGTATGTGGAGGTTTCCCTGCAAATTATTAATGTGCTTAGGGAAAGTTAAAACAATAGCGCACTGGCCATATACAACTGTTTATATTTGGGGGATTGTGAACAGTGAAATTAAATTACTGTGAAATGCAACTATGTTATTTAAAGTAGTAAGTGTTGTACTTCCACACCCCAATTTTCAGCCAGTATCACAATGCAGTACCTCAGCACTGAGGACAACAAACAAAGAAATAAAAAAGGCGAACCGTCACACCATCACATGCATGCAGGCAGAATCTGCTTTTATCACTGAAGACCGTGGTGCACCATTCTATCTTCCAAGTGACCTTCTGATGACACCAGTCAAGTCATGAATGTCGACACTGTGGCGAGAGTGGAGGATGGGTTGGAGGTGTGCATGCCTGTAGCACCCTTTCTAATAACCAGTTCGCAGCAGTTTGTGTTGACATGTCTGGACTTATAAGTTCTCTTATCTGTGCTGTTGTAGCTGTAAGATCAACCACTGCTGCTCTTACAATACTATGTTCCTGGTGGGCACCTGTGCTGCATGAGCATCCAGAACCTCACCTACAGGTGTGAGAATTTTCACGTGACCATTGATACCAGCATCACAACCGATGCAGCACAACTGATTCAGCACGTCCAACTTGTGTGGCAATTCTCTGATAGGACCATCCTGCCACTTGCAAGGCCACAATTTGACACCTTTCAGACTCACTCAGTTGACTGTAGGAAGCACAAGTGTGTCTCAGTAGCACGGTTGCCTGCTTGCTTCACACAACTGCACCGCAATGAGCCTTCTGACTTTGGGCATTCCATATTAAAGGGTAGACACAGATGATACTCTAGTAGCCATGCCACTATGATATCTGTTGGCAGATAATGTTGAAACCATTATCAGTACATCTACTATCGCCCAGGTGGAATATGCTGTCATCAGATCAAAATGAATTTCATCTTTCCAGGTGTACTATTTTTTTCCAGCAATCTATATAGTGAATTTGTTAGTAGTGAATAGGCAGGTATTAACTCTAGTTGTCAATATAAGTTCTGTACAAGTGTACACACCCTAAGCTACATTGCCCCCAGAATTACCTTTATAATGCAGTCCCTTGCTAAGTCCTTAATGACCTCAATGTCAACAGGACATTAAATCCCAATCATTTATCTTCCTTCCACCCGGTATTTTACTAGTAATATACAAAAAATTTTTGAAGCAGTGGGGTTCATATCGAACTGTAGAGTAAACTGCACAAGTGGGAGGTTATTGGCAAAGGTTACAATAAAATTGGTCTTGTTGCATTGAAAGACACTTTTTTGAGAGCTTTTCATTTTAAAAACCATGATTATCCTCCATTTATTCTGTTTATGGCATATTTGCATTGTAAAAAATACATATTTTTAGCAAAGCCATTTTAAGTATTAGCACTTATTTCAGTAGCTCTTACTCATACTATACTGAAAAGCAAGAAAATATATAAAAGAGCAGGGAAGTTTTAACATTTGATAGTGTGCACAAGTATGCTCGCATGTATTCATTGGATGCCATGTTGCTAGTTGTGCTAGGCTGACAAACACTGTTCACATCCATTTGCAGCATGTAGAAATGCTGAGACTGTCAGATATTAAGAAAACATATCAGGGCAACATAGATTCACCACCTCTTACCAAATTATTATCAATAACCAACTTACTACATATGACACTTGAAATCTGCCACAAGGTAACACACCAGCATCTCAAATGAGTTTCCTTGACTCTTGTAGTGTCCCCAAAATGACCACAATCTCTGTTTGGCAAAGTCAATGCAAACTTATTTAAATGTTCATTGTTGAAAGTCAAGGACATGCGATATTTGCATCGAGTTATTTGTTAATTAAACCATTGTTCCCTCCCTTTTCCTTTTCTTGAAGCTAAGTCTACCTGTATTGAGCAAGCAATAAAGGAAACAAAAGAAAAATTTGGTTTAGGAATTAAAATCCATGGAGAAGAAATAAGAACTTTGAGGTTTGCTGATGACATTGTAATTCTGTCAGAGACAGCAAAGGTCCTGGAAGAGCAGTTGAACGGAATGGACAGTGTCTTGAAAGGAGGATATAAGATGAATATCAACAAAAGCAAAACGAGGAGAATGGAATGTAGTCAAATTAAATCAGGTGATGCTGAGGGAATTAAATTCGGAAATGAGACATTTAAAGTAGTAGATGATTTTTGCTATTTGGGGAGCAAAATAACTGATGATGGTCAAAGTAGAGAAGATATAAAATGTAGACTGGCTATGGCAAGAAAAGCATTTCTGAAGAAGAGAAATTTGTTAACATTGAGTATCGATTTAAGTGTCAGATAGTCTTTTCGAAAGTACGAAAGTATTTGTATGGAGTGTAGCCATGTATGGAAGTGAAACATGGATGATAGCTAGTTTAGACATGAAGAGAATGGAAGCTTTCAGTGCTACAGAAGGATGCTGAAGATCAGATGGGTAGATCATGTAACTAATGAGGAGGTACTGAATAGAATTGGGGAGAAGAGGAATTTGTGGCACAATTTAACTAGAAGAAGGGATCGGTTGGTAGGACATGTTCTGAGGCATCAACGGATCACTAATTTAGTATTGGAGGGCAGCGCAGAGGGTAAAAATCATAGAGAGAGACCAAGAGATGAATACACCAAGCAGACTCAAAATGATGTAGGTTGCAGTTGTTACTTGTATATGAAGAAGCTGGCGCAGGATAGAGTAGCATGGAGGGCTGCATCAAATCAGTCTCTGAACTTAAGACCACAAGAACAACAAGTCTACCTCTAATGCAAACTGTCACTAGTCACAGTAGGTCACTGTCTCAAACACAGTTTTGGCTGTCCTGTCATATTTTTGTATCATCAATTAATGGAAAAATAAACATTTTATTCAAGAAAAGAATACAAAGAAATGCTGCCATTAAAATGTTAGTTATATTGTAGATAAAACCTTAGAATTGTACACTCATGAACAATTAAATTAGATGTAGCTGCTGTGCTGAAAAGAGAGTGATACAGTTGTCACTCTAAATGGAATAGGTCAGAACATTATATAACTATGATGTCATCTGACGTTGTTTTAGCTATCAGTGTGATAACTGAATGCGTAATAGATAAAACACACATTTGATCATGATCAGATAGTGTGTGCCTCAGTACCTCAATTTGAGTAAAACTACAGTAGCCAATAATATGTTGATGATGGGGATTGTCATTAACTATCAGCTGGAACAACAGATAGACCATAGTGCAGCATGTAAGTTGCTAATTCCAAGCTAGGTAACATCAACCAATGGGCAGCCATATCATTCAGAAATACGTCCCCACTAAAGAATAAATTGCCCTATATGTGTACCTCTACTCCACACATGTAGAAAGCACAGATATTAGTGTGGGAGGATTAACACCGTAATTGGACACTTGTATTCTGGAAAAAGGGCCACTTGTAAAATGCAAACTATCATGGCAGAAATGTTAAAATTACTAAACTTCCCTGGGATATTATTCTGTGCCTTTCTGGAATCTGTTGGATAACCCATTGCTTTGTTTTCATGTGCTAGGGGACATCTTCAGGAAGGTCGTGGCTTCAGTGTCACTCTGGAACACACAGCAGCTCACCACTGACGGGTGTTTTGTTCTTATAAGCTAGATGACATTGCCAGGAGGGCCGTGGCTAAATTGTTGGGCTGGAACACACTGTGGCTCACCACTGACTTATGTTAAACTGCCTGATTGTGTATTGTGGTGCAGAGGCATGACATCACATTAGTTTCAAATGCAGTCATTGGTGGCTGTTTATGTCACCATCCTTTTAGCCACATTGTGGAAGACTTCTGCATTTCTTTGGAAGTGGAAGCCAGATACTGTTGAGCTTGACACCTTCTCTCATCCAATTAAAGTTTATTGGTATGCTTAACTGTATCCACCCCTCTCTATGCAGTCTTGTGACTGCCAGGATATGAATTATCCGAAATAAAATCTTACGTCATCCTGGTTGCAAATTGTGCAGCTGCAGCTGATTTGTCCATCTCCCCTCTCTGATAATTGCCTTTGTGGTTCTCTATCCTTGTTTCAACGGTTCTCATCATGGTACCCACATACACACATCTTCAAAAGATGCAGGATTCTGTACACTCCTGCTTCCTTCAGAGGTTGTTGAGTATTAGCCAACTTTATATATAAGGGATAATCAAAAAGTTTCTGTTCAAAAGACATTCAGTCCAGAATTAATATACCAATCAGGCAAAATTGCGATGAACACTGGTGCAATCATCCCACTGGCACACCAGGTTGAAGATACCCATTTGGTAAAACACCATGTCCTGCTGTATGAAGAAGTTCACAACTGCCTGCTGCACATCCTTGTCTGACAGAAACTGTCAGTCCTTCAAAGTCTTTTTAATGGACTGAAGGCATGATAATCACATGGGGAGAGATCAGGGCTATTGGGCTCAAGTGTCTCCTACTTAAGCTGGCGTAACTTCTGCATTATGACAGTTGCAACAGGGGGATGAGCATTATCAAGGAGCAGCAACATCCCCTGGCACACCATTCCCCAATCATGGGTTTTGGCAGATGTGCTGCCCAATACGCGTTCTTTATTCTCTGGTGGATATTTACCAATGTTTTTCCTTTGGCAGTCAAGAAAAAAATTGCACCACATTAGTCCTGTTTGGACACATTTATGAATAATATTGCCATAGTTCATATTTCTGCATTTACCACACACATGTTGGAAAGACACAAAAGCTGCATTAATCCCTTGACTACATGTTTGTGCTTATATACCAACATCAGAGTCATTCTACATTGCATATATGCTGCAGCAACACCCTCAAATGGAAACTTTTTGACTTCACCTTATCATAATGAATTTTCTTTGTAGGTTTTTAAATTACACTAATGTTATTTCTCTAAGATCTACCCATTGTGATCAGTGACATCTTCAATTGAAGGTAAGAAGACGTTTGATATAGCAGTTTAATGTCTGTTGTGGCAAGTTACTGTATGCTGGAAAAGCTGTGGAGGGGAGGATTCAGATGGCTCTGGTAGTGTAGCAGCCATTTAAATCATGCATGTTATGTTCAGCTGCATCTTGTGCCACAGGGTGGTCTACTTTATCCTTGGTTACAGCTTGGCAGTGGTCATTCATCCTGGTGGACAGTTGGTTGGTAGTCATACCAATATGAAAAGCTGTGCAATGACTGGAGCAGAGCTGGTATATGACACGGATGCTTTCACAGGTGACACGGCATCTGATGGGATAGGCTAAGCCTGTAACAGGACTGGAGTAGGAAGTGCTGTGTGGATGGATTGGGCAGGTCTTGCTCCTGGATCTTCCACAGAGATATGATCCTTGTGGGTGGTTCTTGGTGGTGGTGGGAGGATTTCTGATGTGAGGGGAAATGGCGCGGGTGATTTGTTTGCAGACTAGGTGTAGGGGTAGTTCCTTTCTACAAAGGCCTTGGTGAGACCCTCGGCATACTGGGCAAGGTAGTTCTTGTCACTGCAGATACACCGTCCCTGAGCGGCCAGACTGCATGGGAGTAATTTTTTGGTATGTAATGGATGACAGCTGTTGAAATGCAGATACTGTTCTGGTTGGTGGGTTTAATGTGAACAGAGGTGTGGATGGAGCCATCAGAGAGATGGGAGCCAAAGTCATATCTTCCCTTCAAAGGAGAAACAGTTGTGAGTTAGGATAAAGTTATCAAGGTGTATGAGGAATTAGGAGTGGGTTTGGTGTCTGAAAGACATTGGGAAAGGTAGTGTTCAATAGCAGTAAGACCATGGGCATGAGGAGGTTAGATTACGGGCCATTGGTTGGAAGTGTTACTCAATAACAGCCAAAATTCTTTCAGTGGAGGCACAATAACCAGCCACAATGGGTCATCCGGGATTGTTGGGTTTGGGGGATTTGGGGAGCATGTACAAGGTGAGTGTGTGGAGTGTTATAGAGATGCAGAGGAAAATGGATTCAGGGCAGAGCTTCTGGGAGGGGCCTAAGGCTTTAAGCAGAGATTGGAGGCTACATTGGACTTCTGGGATAGGATCACTCTGGCAGAGTGTGTAGGTTGAGAAGTCAGATAATAGGCAAAGGCCTTCTGTCAGATAGTTACTGCCATTCATAACAATAGTGGTGAAACCCTTTGTCTGCAGATAGGATGATTAGATCAGAGTTTGTTTTGAGGTTGTGTATGGTTGCACTTTCTTCTGCTGAAAGGTTGGTGTTCTGAAGGAGGGATGTAGGGAAGGATGTTCAGTTGGATGGCAAAACAAGAGATGAAGTGAAGAGATCCCAGCTTGCTTTGTCACAGTCTCAGTAATTGATGGATTTTTCTTGGAGGCCTGAAGATCGAACTGATCTTGTGTCTTTTCAGCTGGCATCTGATCTTGCCTGACACAGACCAACAGGGCAGCAAGATAACATGTTTCATTTCCTGCTCCTCGTTGGTGGTCTTATTGTGACTCTTGTTTGATATCACTCCATTTATTTGACAAACGTTATAGCCATTGTTTCTGAAAACCTTGTATAGGTGGCTCAGCTCATGGGGCAGATTGTCAGTCTCTGATATTCTTGCACAATGCACCAATATTTGTAACACAGTATGTTTCTGTGCCGGGTAGTGACAACTGATGGCATGCAAGTATAGATGAGTGTCACTAGGTTTTCTATAGAGCTGGTCAAGGCATCCATTCTATTTGCAGTGAAAGAAGATGTCAAGGGAGGGCAGTGTGTTGTCTTTTTCTACCTTGATGGCGAACTGGATGTTACTGTTAATGTCATTCAGGTGTTCCAGGAACTCATCACATTTGTCACATATGTGGGGCCAAATGACAATTGTGTTGTCAACATTTCAAAAGAAGCAACCAGGCTTTAATGGCCCCATTTCTAAGGCAACATCCTCAAAATTCTTCATGAACAGGCTTTAAACAGCTGGAGCTAATGGGCTACCCATTGCAACGCCATCCATCTGATCATAATACTGGCTGTTGTACAGAAAATAAGAAGACATAACAGTGTGCCTAAATAGTTGGACCACAGATGGGAGTCATCCTTACGACACATTCTCCACTCCCGAAATTATCTTGGCCTCAACCTACAGTAACAGACTGTCCACACACCCTCCGCTCCTCTGGCCTATCACTTCCTCCCTGTTCTTGGGTCCTATCCTATGTGTGTGCCACCTTCTGCCAATGCACCCCACCCATCTTTCCCCACTCCTCTCCTTTTTCACTGTCTTCCCCTCCCCTCCCCACCTCCCTGCTGCACAGCCTCCTGAAGTTGCACTTGTTGGCAGTCTAGTTCCTGCACACTCCACTAGACAGTGCTCTTCCCTCCCTCCATCCATACACTGCTATCCCTTCCCTTCCCTGTACCATCCAGATTCCAGCTTCCATTCCACATGACAACAGCCGTCATGTGCGTGAGATTTGCTTGCTCATGTGAATGAATGTGTGTGTGTTTCTTTTTCTGATGAAGACTGTGGCTGAAAGCTAATGTGTAAATGCTTTTTAGTTGTACCTGTCTGCAACATAATGAGTCATCTTTACAGTAAGTAGCAATCTATCTTTTCCTTACACTGTTAAAACCAATGACTGACATGCATCAAAAATGTTATTGTGCCTATATATCCCTCACCTCTTACCTTTTTCTCTTTCACCGTTTTTAAATTTACACTGGTTCTAATAGTTGTACACCTGACATCATGTGAGATGTTAGATAATTCTAAGGCGCAAAATGCCAACAATGATTATAATAACATTTCACTTTATAAAGTAATCTGAAAATGTCAAATAAAAAGAAGATGTTGCTTATATTTTGAAAGCTCCACCGTTTCACAAGTTTTCATTAAATTTGGAACAACTTTCAACATTTTCTTATAATTTCACTAAATGCTGCAATTTGTAAGTACAGAATACATGCCAGTAGAACAGAATATGAAGCATCTTAATAATAAAGGCATAATAGATGAGATATAACACTGTTCCATGTAGTGGTTCTTCAGTTTCATGGTCAGAGCAAGACAACCTTCCACTTCCAACATACTCACCCACTGACTAACATCTAGTAAGTGATGGGTACCTGCAAATGTAATACTGCATCACTGAGAAGCTGGAGGTGATGCAATATTACCTCACTGCATGTCAACACTGCTCTCAGCTTACTGTTTGTAACTTACAAGGCTATGGAAGAACATTACAATGGCAGGTACACCTAGTACTTAAAGATAGCCAAAGGAGATGATGCAAAGAGTGATAAAATGTCATAGAAGTTGATATACTATATAAACACTCATTTATTTGACACGAGTACTCTTTCCTGAAATAAAGTTCCTATACTCTCCTTATCTGGAGTTTTAAGTATGGTGCCTAATCAAAAAGCACCACAGTGGGCTGTGGGCTTTCAAGGTTATTGAAAGAGTGTCCATGTCACCATGGTTCTAAAGTGAGAGTTCTTACGCATTTATCATTGTATTCTATCACTGACTAGTGGCTCAAGAACATAATAAATGATACCTTTGGCCAAAACACACCAGCTTACAAAATGAATTCAGGGTTCTTTGTCCTAGCCTCTTGGATATAAAAGTTCTATGGAAAGCATGGTCTGTAAAGAACATCAGTGTGAAAGCAGTTTTTCACCCATTAGTAGTGAAGCCAACAACAGCTACAGCAACACGCTCCAGCTGTATTCCACTCTTGTCCCGTCTCGAGATGAAGGGCATGGAGCGGCAGCTGTGGGCCGGAATTTTGTGATACTGATGACTCCTTTCCTGGACTAACAACTTTTTTCTATTTCCTGGTACATAGGTATCGGTCTATATAGCTTTCAGTGTTATGCTATCGACCACAAGAATATGATTTACAAGGTGCAAGGTATAGTTTCCTGTGAGAGGCTGTGCATCAGTCCATGTTAAGGTCTGTTTAGAATCAGACACTGACTTCGAAGTCGCGGCAGAAAGACGAAATGTTCGGCAGTGTGCAAAACCGTGTTAGAAAACAGTGTTTGAACAAGGGTCGGAGGTAGCTTCTCATTTGCTTAGAGTGTGGGTGATCAAACTTTAAAGTGGTCTCTGCAGCATCTGTATATTTAATATGATTTTGTCCATATAGGCAGCTGCAGTTTCAGGTGTCGGACATGGTGAGCTGTTAGGAATTCTTGGATGGCCACACTCTGAGTTATTCGGGGAGAGTATTGTGAATTCTGTTTGTTCGTACTGGAGGTGGATCACTTTGGTGCCTTCATGAGTTGTAAATAGGATGAGCTTTTATAGTTGGTAATTTTTTTTCATTGTTTGATGGTAGAGAATAAAGATGATAGGATGTTGAGGATCTGTTGTACTTGTGTCTAGTTTGGGACATACAACATTGCGCCCATTTCTGGTGAATGGTCAAAACAAGGTCCTGTTGCAGTAACTGAGGTCATTCTGTTTCTAGACAGGCTGCAGAAGGTAATGGATATGTCTTTCTCTGACTTAAATTCCAGAGATCAGATGTGCAAAGATCTGGAAATGGGATCAGCTGAACGATGTGTAGGGTGTGACTAAAGCCCCAAGTTGAAATTTTACTGTAGCATGCAGGTTCGGGAAAGGTAACGCGTTTCGCACTGGGTGCAGCCATCTTGAATAACAGTAATTGCGTAATCAACTGACGTGATGACAGAGCACTCTGGTGGTTGTGATAGGAGCTAAACACAGTTGAACTCGGAGCCATTTTTTTTAGGTAAACGAATTGTATGATCTTCCACCAAACTTCAAACTCCCCGCCAAAATCGGATATCTTGAATGACGCCCTCTGCTGGTGGCGATGTGTACTAACCCAGTTGCACTCTGGACCTCGTGGCGAACACACGCGCATGATATAAATAATAATAAATAATAAATGATAATAAATAATAAATGATAATAAATAATAATAAATGATCATAAATGTTAATAAATGATAATAAATAACTGGAGCAGCTGTCCTGTTGGAGTGTAGCGATCTGTAAGAGTTAACTTTGCTGTCCTCTAGATGACCGAATAGCGAAGTAATAGAATGTGGTGGGCGGCTTTGATGATAAAGTCAGAATTTGAGAAGATGATCGATTTGGGTTGGAGTGTTATTCGATAGGATGTAGATTGTTTGGTTGACTACTTCTGCACATTTGCTGCCATTATTTAGTTGAGTGAAGATCGATTGTGGTGTGTTGGATACACGCTCATCTGTTCTCTAGACGTGTAAATTATAGTGAAGATTGCGAATATGTTACATGACTGAGAACGGTATTTGAGAGTGGAAATATCATTTTTCGTACGTTTGTTTCTAGTTAGTCAGTGGTTTACAGCATGCTGCACATAGATAAAGTTCAGCGTTTCTAGAGAATTAATTTGAAGCCTATATCTTGGGAATTATGATGAACTAGTGATCGGTAGGGTGTAGCCTAGTGCATGATATTGAGAAGTACAGCTAAAATGGTGTAATATTGTGGAGAAAGTGCATGTGCTCTTGCAGTCTATGAGTCTGAGAATGTTTGTAGAAAAGTGAACAGACAAGAGAGGTGAGACAATAAGGCATTTGTGCTGAGGGGATACAATACCGAATTTGTAAAAATAGTTCTGAAGGTCACTTAGGTCCACTGATGTAAGAGGGAAGATTAGCTCTGAGTGTTGGGTCTATAGAGAGAAAGAGCAGATTGATGGTGCTTTCCTAGGATTGGAGAGCATTGCGGTATATAGACGTTGTAGGAATAGGATTTTTTTTTTCGCATGCTGTAGAGATATACTGGATAAGTGCACTGTTTTGTGTCAAATGTGTATGTACTGTATTGTAAAGTTAATGTGGTTTACAATGTGTAGTGATTGTATATACTGCATTGTAAAGTTAATATTGTTTATGTTATGTGATGAGTAGAGAGGAAGTTGTAAGGACGGTAGAGATATTTCCAGAGTAACAGCGGTCAAGAGAGTGTATTTCCAATGCTTACCTCATTGTTGAACGCGAATCAGTTGAGACCACGATTGTAACATTTAACTGTAAGTATAATGACATCAACGACTTCGGTATTTGAGAGTGTGAATATTATTTTTTGGTCTGTTTGTTTCTAGTTACTCAGTGGTTTACAGGATGCTGTGCTTCGAAAAATTTTTGTGTGTTCTTGTAGTCTATGAGTCTGGAGATGTTTGTACAAAAAACGAGCAGGCAAGGAAGAAGAGGCAGTAATGCATTTGTGTTGAGGGGAAGCAATCGCCGAATTTGCGGAACAATTCTAATTTGCGGAACAGTTCTGAGAGGGACTTCTGTCCGTTGATGTAGAAGGGCCGATTACCACTGAGTGTCGCGTATGTAGAAGGAAAGAGCAGATTCACAGTGCTTCCTTAGGAATGGAGAGCATTGGGGCATGTAGTCAGTATTGTAAAGTTCCTGTGGCTTACATTGTGTAGGCTTTGTATATATTGGATTGTAAAGCTACCATTGCTTATGTTACGGGATGAGTAGAGAGGATGACCGTGTGTGTGTGTGTGTGTGTGTGTGTGTGTGTGTGTGTGTGTGTGTGTGTGTAGATTGAAGGGGCTGTGGAGGTAATTTAGCGATTTCTGTAAAAGTAAGCACAGAAAGCCTCAGAAAGAAAAGCAGGATCGTACTTAGTTAACAGGACCTCAGGAAATTAGGCTGATAAATTCGATAAGGAGGAATAAGAATGATTAATGGGTTGTGCTGGGATATAGGAGGGTTGAGAACATTTGCATATGTTGAGAGCTGGAAGGGTAGGAGGTTAGGAGCGCATTCAGTATTATTTTAGTGAACAAGTTCTGTTAGGGTAGGAATTTGAATTTACACATAAGCTGAGAAAACACGAAAGCAAGGGTTAACTATTTCTGGGGACATTATACAATTTCGGAGAGGATGACTGTGCTCTTATGTTTTTTACTTAGTCAGATGATCATTTTAGATTTTGAGGGGAGGGCAGCGCTGGGATGTGTGCGGACGGTGTGTGTGAACTCATTCTCAGCTATTATGACAGCAGACGTGAAGGTGAAGATGTGTCACAAATAGGCCGGCAAGCAATGGAATGCGGCCTTAACCCATGTGTTGGACCACATTGAGTTAGGACGGTGATGGACGACACGCACGGCCTGGCTTGGATAGTCATGTTCGACGTCTAGGTGATATGAATTTCTCTGGTGTTAGGTGTGAATGCGGCTGTCATCAAGTCATGTTTGAGGGGTCGAACAAATACCTTTGAGTGAATTGAGAGCTGTCAGGCGTGTGACTTGGTGTGGGACAGGTTGATTGCGTGCTTCTCTTAAGATATTTTGCTATGCGTTATTTGGACAGATTATGAGTACTGAGGGTGTTCAAAGTTATTTGTACTGCATTATTTAGGAGCTGTTTGATATTGTGCACTGAAATTAGGAGCTTTTTGTGTGTCTGCTGACTGTGCAACATGACCCCAGGCACATCAGGGCGAGTGTTTTTTGTATGAGAGTGATAGATATACTCGATGCCTAAATAAAATGTATGTTAAGTATTTGTGGGACGATATAGAATATGAGAGAGTTCGAGTTGGTTCTTATTTTTTTCTACTTGGAGGTTTTGGTAGATCAAATTGCAGAGGCAAGTAGCTACGAGCACGCAAAGGGATGGGATTGCAACATATCTCCGTCTCTCAGCAGTTAACTACAGGTGGGGTGAGCGATGTTCTCAGTTTAGGTACTGGGGGTGTGCTCTGGCCATTTCCTAGACCATGTGGATTGAACAACAGTATTCGGGTCATAGTTTAGTTAGAATATTTACGGAGGAGTATGTCTGATGCAAGTATAAAGGTCCAGGCTGTAACGTGGGCGGTCTCGTGCTTGTGGAGCGTGAGAGAGGCAAAGCTGACTATTTTGAGTCATCACAGGTGACTTTAGGTTAGTGGCTTCAGAATTCAAACTTGACTTATTTGTATAGACAAAATGTGATATAGGTTAATGTAGGTTAGTACACGTTAGAAAACAGCAGTACACATTAGTACATGTTAGCCAACGTCATGGGTCGGTAAGGAGACATAGTGGTCGGTAGGGACTTTAACTATTTCATTCCAAGTCCATGGGGGCGTGGCGCTCGCGAAAATTGGGTCCAAGTCTAGGTGCACGTGGCACTTTTCCACACAAGAGAGGTTAATTAATTGATCAATTTAATTAAGTAGTCATGCAAACTTTGTTACATTCACTTGTGCAGGTACTAAGCTAGGGGCGCGCGATGGCTCACGTGTACGGGTGTTTGTTTTCCCGACGATCTTGGATTAGGTAAACACAGAATGTGGATTGAATAATGAGAGTCGGGTGGTCAATTAACTTAGCGAGGGATGTCATGGCGAGCACATGTGCTGGACCACCTGTTGTGACGTCATGGCGGATTCCACTCTTGAGCAAACTTTGGCTCCAAACGTGCTCTGTCAACCACGTGCTGGATCAACCGACCGTCAGTTGCAAAGTCGGCAGGTTCCACCCTGTCCAGCGAACAGCTTTGGCGAAAACTGGTCGGTGAGAGCAGAGTCCACTGTCCACGAAAACATGTTTACATCGCTGGACCAGCCTGGGCCTGCGAAGCGAGTCGGTGCCAGTAGGCTGTGACGTTAGTGGCCTCTGGACTGGCAGCGTGTGCGGATCGCAGGGGATGGCCGTCATGTGAGGCGACCACTCGCTTGCCGGTGGCGCGCAGACCGGCGTGGGTCAGCGGCGACCACATAAACTAATTCAGTTGGACTGTGGGCCTTGTGGCGACTGGACTGCGATCTATAAGATGCGTACTAAGTCTGTTGGAGAACAAGTGATGACTGTAGCGCTTGAAATAAAGACTTCAGTCCTTTTTCTTTGCAAAATCAAAGGATGTGAATTACGTTAGTACAAGTGCAGTTTATTATCTGACGCGATTTTGATAGGTTAGCAGTGAAATAGATAAGTGACAGTCAAAGTTCGTAGGATGTGGACTATTTTGTACATGTGATCAATTATGGTGTTGGAATTTGAACTTGTGACAGATTTTTTGTTATGGATGTAACGCAAATGGCTTTCTTCCCACCGAAATTGGACATCTTGAATAAATAATAAATGACAATAAATGATAATAATAATAAATAGAAGTACAGTTTTCAAGACATTATGGTGTTGGAAATTGAATTTGGCGCAAATTTCTAGTGGAGGTAGGCCAATAATAATAATAAAAAATAATAAATAACAATAAATGATATGGAGTAATAATAAAGACAAGTACGGTTTTTGTAGCCATTATCCTGTTGGAATTTGAATTTGGTGCAATTTTCTTGCGGAGGTAGGCCAATAATAATAATAATAATAATAATGAATAAATGATAATAAATGATAATGAATAATAATAAATACAAGTATGGTTTGGAATTTGAATATGGCGCAATTTTTTTCCCGCCAAAATACGCCATCTTGAATGACGTCACGGCAGTGCTCTCTGGTGGCAGGGGTATGAACTAATGCAGTTGGACTCCGGACCTCGTAACTGCTCCCATAATAAATGACAATGAATGATAACAAATGATAATGAATAATAATAAATGATAATAAAACATAATGAATAATAATTAATAATAATAAAGACAAGTACAGTTTTGCAGGCATTATCCTGTTTGAATTTGGTGCCTATTTTTTCTGGAGGGTTAGGTTAGTGGACGTAGCCCAATTAGCCTATTTTCCCGCCAAAATCCGCCATCTTGGATGACGTCATGCGCTGTTGCCAAGTCTACATGCCGCCATCTTGGATTATGTCAGCGCCGCCATCTGGAATAAATTTGGCAACAATGCAGAGTGGGGTAACCCTCTCCTTGCTCCACTACTGTCGTCATACCGAATGCGAGACCAGTGTGCTAACCACTGCGCCACCTTGCTCGGTTTGAGTGGAACTGCTCCCATTATTTTCTACATGCACAAGTTTGTGACCATTTTGTTCATCTCCGGTATTTTCAACGAGTGAGGTGGTGCAGTGTTTAGCGCACTGGATTCGCATTCCCTAAATCATTCCAAGCAAATGCCAGGATGGCTCCTACGAAAGGGCACACTAATTTCCTTCCCCATCTTTCCCTAATCCAAACTTGTGCCCCGTCTCTAATAACCATGTTGTCGACAGGAAGTTAAGCACTAATCTCCCACTCCTCCGATAGTTTCGAACTACATAGAACAACTAGTTGTAGCTGAGATGCCAGTACTGTAATCAGTAGCAGGGTGCTGGTATTCATACATACATTCTTGAATATTGCAGCTTTCCAGCTGTTGAACCAGTTCAAAAGCAATCGTCCATTTAGCTTTCTTAGTGCCAAGGCCCTCACTGGAGCCATTCTCTATAGGTGACAACCTGAGGGTGCTGACACATTGATTGCCATTCCCTGCATTATGCCTGGTTCCTACTAGCGGCTGCCACACGGCAAATGCCACAACAGCGAAAGCATTGCCATGGAAAAGTCCTCAGCGACGTGTCACGTTTGGCTTGGCGTCACATTTCTACATCTCTAAATGGTGCCTTGTGCCACTCTGCAGGTCTGCACTGCCAATCACAGAGCGCACTGAGAGTGACATAACATGTGGACTCCTTGGCCACACAAAATGTTGCCGAAGTGTTGACTCGGCTGTACCGACTGCTGTGCAGTACTTATCTACAGCTACTCTACATACATACTTCATAAGCTACCATAAGGTGTGTGGTGCCAGGTACCCTCAACCACAATTTGTCACTCCTCCTCCTGATGCACTGGCAAATAGAGTGAGGGAAAAACGACTATCTCTACGCCTCCATATAAGCTCTAATTTCTCGTATCTTATCTTCGTGGTCCTTACGGGAGGTGTATGTTGACGGGAGCAGAATCGTTTTGCACTCAGCTTCAAATGCAGGTTCTCAGAAGAAGGTGCAATTAGATGAATGACGAACACTAACTTCAATTAACGAAGGTTTATTCAGCACTTGCACGTACAAGAACACGGAGCGAACTGCCTCTGGCTAGAACATATATGGTATATATACAGTTACACAACATTCCAGTACAATGATTCTTGACATTTGTGGATACTTCTAGAATGTACTCGAACCGAATAAAGAAATAAAAATTTTACAATTCAGGTGAGTTTTGAACTCACGACCCACCATACAACAGTCTAGTATCACAACTACTACACCACCGTGACTGTGCTACTTTGATTTTTCTGCGTCATTGCTCCTTCCTTAAGAGAACAGCGTCTTAGTGTTACGTCCTCCTAGTCCGGGAACGAGTCATCGGTCCTGCATACTCCGACTCCCGATGACTGAAGTTCGCCATGGCGGTGATCTTAGAACTTCCTTTGCCGCTACGCTATTCGTCACCTTTCCGCTTGTTGCCTGTCGCTGGAGCTTCGAATTTACCCTGCGTTGCAGGATCGTTATAGGGCTTCATTCGAAGGACGTGGACTGTCTCTCTGACCTTTCGTCACCTTGTGTCTGGGTCAAAATCTTCAACTTCATAAGTAACATCAGACAAATGTTTTACAACCTTATAAGGCCCAAAGTAGCGCCTGAGGAGCTTCTCAGAGAAACCAACCTTCCGAACCGGAGGTCACCAGGCTGGTAATCAACAGGGCAGTGGCTCGCATTATACCTTCGGCGATCGTTTTCTTGAGACTGCAGCGTGCGGAGTCGAGCTAACTGCTGAGATTCCTCAGCTCTGGTTAATACCTGGTCGACGTAGTCGTCGTCCACATCATCAGGATGTAACGGAAACACAGTGTCCATCGTCGTAATCACCTCAGGAAAAATGGCTGAAGTCCTGTGGTGTCTTGTTTGGCGGTCGCGAAAGGTAGCACCTCATCCCAGTTGCTCTGCTCAACACTGACGAACATTGATAGCACGTCGGCCAATGTCTTATTAAGGCGTTCAGTAAGCCCGTTAGTTTGCGGATGGTAGGCAGTCGTCATGTGATGCGTAATGTTGCTCCTACGGTTTATTTCTGTCATAAGATTCAATTGAAAAACTTTCCTTCGATCCGTAATTATCGACCTTGGGGCTCTGTGTTTTAATACAATGTCTTCCACGATGAATTTGGCTACCTCGAATGCTAGGGCTGCTTTCAAGGCTTTTGTAATGGCATATTGTGTCAGATAATCAGTGCAAATAATAATCCAGCTGTTGCCACCAGCGGACGCTGGAAATCGTCCGAGGTTTCGGCTGGTGGAATTGATATGAGTCGGCCAGGTGGTTTCTGAGGAACTGCCTTTCTCCTCTGGCACTCTCGACAGTGCAACACATAGTGACGCACACTCCTTAATAAACCTGGCCAGAAAAATCTCTTGCGGATCCTATCGTATGTCTTAATAAATCCTAAATGTTCGGCTTCAGGTGTGTCATGGAATTTCTGTGGAACATCTAAGCGCATGTGTTTAGGAATCACTAGTATCCACTTCTTTCAAAACGAATCAAAGTTTTTCTTGCAAAGTAATTCATTAACTACCTTAAATTGTCCTTTCACATCCTCTGACCGATTAAAGGCTAGCATAATTCGAGATATCTTGGCGTCCTCCTTCTGCTCAGCAGAGAGATCCTGGAGTGCACCGAGACAGTCACTATCTTCATCAAAGTTTCGATGGTCTTGCACAGGGTTTCGTGAGAGACAGTCGGCATCTTGGTGTTTTCTTCCACTTTTGTACACGATGGTAATGTCATACTCTTGAAGATGTAGTGCCCACCTGGCGAGTCGTCCTGTTGGATCCCTAAGACCTGTCAACTAACGAAGTGAATGATGGTCTGTAACAACTGTGAAGGCCTGCCATAGAGATACTGTCGAAATTTGCACATGTCCCAGATCACAGCAAGACAATCTCTTTCAGTAGTTGAGTAGTTTCTCTCGGCTTTTGTAGGTGTCCTAGAAGCATAGCCTACAACCTTCTCTTTTGCATCCGAAATTTGCACCAGAACAGCACCGATCCCTTACCGACTGGCATCTATGTGTAGTTCTGTAGGTGCTCTCTCATCAAACAGAACAAGTACAGGGTCAGTCGTCAGAGCTTTTCGCAGCACATAGAAATAATCTTGTTGAGCACCACCGCAGATAAATTTAGCATCAGCTTTTAACAACTCTTGGAGTGGCCTGGCTTTGATACAAAAGTCTTTGATAAAACGACAGTAATACCAACATAATCCGAGGAAGCTTCTCACATCTCTAATAGCTTTAGGAACGGGAAATTCCTTTATAGGTCTCACCTTTTCTGGGTCTGGCAGCACACCTTCGTTTGACACAAGGTGTTCAAGTATTTTGATTTATTTTGCTCCAAAGAGTCACTTTCTTGGATTAAGTTTCAGTCCGCCTTGTTGGAGACACTTAAGAACGGCTCTCAGTCTTTATACTGTACATGTTCATCAAATGTCTCTGTGAACACTATAACGTCATCTAAATAACAAAGACACATCGTCCAGTTCAGTTGACTTAGAAGATTATCCATCATCCGTTCAAAAGTTGCTGGTGCATTACACAAACCAAACAGCGTTACCTTAAACTCATACAGGCCCTCAGGGGAGATAAATGCACTTTTCTCATTATCAGCCCTGTCTACTTCCATTTGCTAGTATCCCGAGTACGTGTCCATGGCTGAGAAAACTTATGCCCCTTCAGACAATCTATTGTATCGTCAATTCGTGGAAGGGGCTAAACGTCCTTTTTAGTTATCTTATTAATCTTCCTGTAATCAACACAAAAGCGCCAACTGCCATCCTTCTTCCTGACGAGAACCACTATTGTCAACCATGGGCTCTCTAACTCGTCGCGAATTTTTCGACGTTCCGTTGTTGACACACGTTATGCTCTCTGGCTTATTGGTTGATGGTCTCCTGTGCTAATCCAGTGCTTCGCCGTCGATTTGTCTAATTTGCTCTTTGCCTGTGGATTGAAGCATTCAGAGAACTCTTGAAGAATGACAAGTAGCTTCTTCTGTTGTTCCTTGGTGAGATCTGGTGATAGTCGAGGTAGAAGATTTTGTCTCGTAGGGTAGCGGTACTTTCGCCCACAGACTCCGCGTGGGAGGTTTCTATGACGCTCAGCTGTTCGGCAATTAACGGCTCAGCATTTGCTTTGTTTTGGAAGGATCTGCGGTTCTCGGCTACATTTAACTATCCACAATTCACCAAATTCGTTCTTAAATGAGACGACAGAGGCTGGGATGACCAAGTTATTCTTCAGTGGTATGCTTCTCTTACATTCCACTACAAGAAACATGGGTTGATGCATGGCATGACACATGACGGTTACCTTTCCAGCGCTGACTGCAGGAATGATCACTTAATCCAGCACACATAGTCTCCACACACGCGGATGCGCACCATCCTGTCCACAGTATCTCATCTCATCTATCATAATCTTCGAGCGACCACAATCTATAATTGCCTGAGAAGCATGCAAAAATTCCCATACTATACACTGTAAAAAGGCTTTAGTTACTTCCATATATCGACAGATGAAAAAGTTTCGCATATTTATGATGCAACAAAGTACGCGACTCTTTGCTACTTATCATCTGCAGACAAACACGTTTAGATATCCAGAACCGTTTACAAAATTTGAAGACTGTTATCACTACATGAATCACTATGAGCCGGGAAACACTATTGTTTGTACCGTGCGCAGCCTGCCCACCAACATATAATTCAATATTTCGAGAACAGTGATATCTGTTATTTTATTCTCAACTTTAAATACAAATTCGATATATTGGCTACATTTCATATACAATATGCAATAATGAGTTATGTAAAATGAACTATATGCAAAGTCTGCGAAGAGCGTTTTTACCTCAGCAAACTCAGTGGAATTTCGCGTAGTAGTTGACTTAAAGGCGATACAGCAAATAACTATGGGAAATAACGAAAAGACGCGGAATAATCAAATTTTTCACCAAATAGTAGATGATAAACAAACAAATAAATCACCAGATCCGCGTGGAATCCCAGTTCGATTTTACAAACAGTACTCTTTGGCATTGGCCCCTTACTTGGTTTGCATTTATCGTGAACCTCTCGCCAAGCATAAAGTCCCAAGGACTGGAAAACAGCATATGTGACTCCAGTATATAAGAAAGGTAAAAGACACGAATCAGCACGGTTTCAGAAAGTATCATTCGTGCGAAACTCAGCTTGCCCTTTTCTCATATGATATACTGAGAACTATGGGTGAAGGGCAAAGGGCAGATTCCGTATTTCTAGATTAGCGGAAAGCATTTGACACGGTGCCCCATTGCAGGTTGTTAGCGAAGGTACGAGCATATGGAATAAGTTCACAGGTATCTGAATGGCTCGAAGACCTCTTAAATAGTAGACTCGAGTACCTTGTCCCCGACGGCGAGTGTTCATAAGAGCAAAGGGTATCATCAGGTGGTGTCTCACAGAAGTATGATAGGACCGCTGTTGTTCCCTATATACACAAACTATTTGGCGGACACAGTGGGCAGCATTCTGGGGTACTTTGCTGATGATGCTGTGGTGTACGGTAAGGTGTCAAAGTTGAGTGATTGTAGGAAGATACAAAACGACATAGACAAAATTTCCAGCTCGTGTGATGAATGGTAGCTAGCGCCAAATGTGGGAAAGTGTAAGTTAATGGGGATGTGTAGGAAGCACAAACCTGTTATGTTTGGATACAGTATTACCAGTGTCATGCTTGACACAGTTAACTCGTTTAAATATCTAGGTATAACGTTGCAAAGCGATATTAGGTGAAACGAGCATGTGAAAACTGTGGTAGGGAAGGCGAATGGTCGACTTCGGTTTATTGGGAGAATTTTAAGAAAGAGTGGTTCACCTGCAAAGAAGACCGCATATAGGTCGCATGTGCGATCTAGTCTTGAGTACTACTCGAGTGTTTGGGATCCATACGAGGTCGGATTGAAGGACGACATTGAAGCAATTCAGAGGACGACTACCAGGTTTGTTACCGGTAGGTGTTACGGAGATACTTCGGGAACCCAAATGGGAATCCCTGGAGAGAACACGTCGTTCTTTTTGGGAATCACTATTGTCGCAGATGAAAGTGAGTAGCACAGCCCCGTGGTTTAGTGGTTATGATACTAGACTGTTACAATTCAAAACTCACCTCAACTGTAAAATTTTAATTTCTATATTCGGTTCGAGTACATTCTTGAAGTATCCACAAATGTCAAGAATCATTGTATTGGAATGTTCTGTAACTTTATACATACTGTCTGTGTTCAGGCCGGAGGCAGTTCGCTCCACACTCTTGTATGTGCAAGTGCTGAATAAACCTTCGTTAAGTGAAGTTAGTGTACTACTCGAGTGTTTGGGATCCATACGAGGTCGGATTGAAGGACGACATTGAAGCAATTCAGAGGACGACTGCCAGGTTTGTTACCGGTAGCTGCAGACTTCATAAAACGGTGCCAGTATATCGAGACTGCAGCAAAAAAGAATTACACACAAGAAGTTTGAACGGCTTCCAAACGTCGGATCGATGTCTGTGATGGAGAAGGAACTGATTTCATTAGTGTTCTTCATCAGATAGTGAGAGAGGAACTTCAGGAGGCACTTGGATTGCTCGGCGAGAAAAAAACCGAGACGCATCAAGAGGTCATAAGGGAGGAAGTTAAACAGTCATTGAACCCAATCGCTCGTCCTTCATTCCCTCTAAAACGGTGAAAAAGTCGAGACTCAGGCGAAGTACGTTCCTACAATGCCGCATGAGGAAGATGTTTGGGTACCAAGGAAGACTGACGTCTGGAGGACCCAGGATAACCAACCAGTATGTTTCCACTGCGGACGACCGGGACATGTGGTGCGCTGTTGTCGAGAAAGGCAGCGGACATTTGATGACGCCATGCCAGAAGACAGCAGACCGACCTCAGCTGACACCAACTCTGGGACGACGAAGATGAACAAGAAGATGTGGATGCAGGACGACGTAGGTCACCATCGCCACAAGCTATCCGCTGGAGAGGGCGCTTCCAAACACGCTGATCAAGGTCCCCATCAACGTTTAGATGTTCCAGCCGATCCCCTAGCCGCCGCAACCTGGCAAACTAAAGGGTGCGACCTTCCTTGGACGTGAGGCCGCCGAAGAGAAAAATCCTCCGCCGTCGATCACTACAAAAATAATAGGAAACTACGTCAATATCCTCATGGATGGCCGACCAGCCCAAGCTCTTGTGGACTCTAGAGCATCATATTCAGTCACTTTGGAGAAGTACCATCGCCAGTTGCAGAAAACCTTATTCGCCGACAACAAAAATCTCTGCTGAAGGTGGTTAACGGGAAATATCTAAAACCTACAGGCAGATGTGTCATTCATGTGGGTATAAGTGGCCATACACAGCTCTTAGAATTCATCATCTTACAAGAGTGTAATCA
Source organism: Schistocerca piceifrons (assembly GCF_021461385.2). NCBI lineage: Eukaryota > Metazoa > Arthropoda > Insecta > Orthoptera > Acrididae > Schistocerca > Schistocerca piceifrons. The sequence goes on from NC_060149.1 coordinate 189,265,820, forward strand.
TGACGTCATTTTCGGATGGGAATTTTTGCATGCTTCTCGGGCAATTATAGATTGTGGTCGCTCGAAGATTATGATAGATGAGATGAGATACTGTGGACAGGAAGGTGCGCATCCGCGTGTGTGGAGACTATGTGTGCTGGATTAAGTGATCATTCCTGCAGTCAGCGCTGGAAAGGTAACCGTCATGTGTCATGCCATGCATCAACCCATGTTTCTTGTAGTGGAATGTAAGAGAAGCATACCACTGAAGAATAACTTGGTCATCCCAGCCTCTGTCGTCTCATTTAAGAACGAATTTGGTGAATTGTGGATAGTTAAATGTCGCCGAGACCTGGAGATCCTTCCAATACAAAGCAAATTCTGAGCCGTTAATTGCCGAACAGCTGAGCGTCATAGAGACCTCCCATGCCGAGTCTGTGGGCGAAAGTACCGCTACCACTACGAGACAAGATCTTCTAGCTCGACTATCACCAGATCTCACTAAGGAAAAACGGAAGAAGCTACCTGTCATTCTTCAAGAGTTCTCTGAATGCTTCAATCCACAGGTAAAGAGCAAATTAGACAAATCGACAGTGAAGCACTGGATTAGCACTGGAGGCCACCAACCAATAAGCCAGAGAGCATACCATGTGTCAGCAACAGAACGTCGAATAATTCGCGACGAGGTAGAGAAAATGATGAAGAATGACATCATTCAGCCTTCGGGTCTACATGTGATTTCGCTCTCAGTGCGCTCTGTGATTGGCAGTGCAGACCGGCAGAGTGGCGCAAGGCAGCATTTAGAGATGTAGAAATGTGACGCTAAGCCCATCATGACACGCCACTGAGGACTTTTCCATGGCAGTGCTTTCGCTGCTGTGGCATTTACCGTGTGATAGCCCCTAGTAGGAATCAGGCATAATGCAGGGAATGGTAGTGACATGCAGGAGTCAATGTGCCAGCACCTTCAGACTAGGTTGTCATCTATAGAGAATGGCTCCAGTGAGTGCCTTGGCACTAAAAAACTAAATCGACGATTGCTTTTGAATTGGTTCAACAGCTGGAAAGCTGCAATATTCAAGAATGTATGTATAAATACCAACACCCTGTTACTGATTACAGTACTGGCATCTCAGCTACAACTAGTTGTTCTATGTAGTTCGAAACTATTGGAGGAGAAGGAGGCTATTCTTTTATTTATTTATTTATTTATTTATTTATTGTTCCTTGGGACCACATTTAGGAGAAGTCTCCATGGTCATGGAACGAGTCAATACATGAAATTATAACACGATTGTAGAAACACATAAAATGAAACAAGTCGTTAGTTTAAATAAAGAAAATCAAGAATGTAACACTGGAATTTGCTTAATTTTTTATCTCTTCCAGGAGCTCCTCGACAGAATAGAAGGAGTGAGCCATGAGGAAACTCTTCAGTTTAGACTTAAAAGTGTTTGGGCTACTGCTAAGATTTTTGAGTTCTTGTGGTAGCTTATTGAAAATGGATGCAGCAGAATACTGCACTCCTTTCTGCACAAGAGTCAAGGAAGTGCATTCCACATGCAGATTTGATTTCTGCCTAGTATTAACTGAGTGAAAGCTGCTAACTCTTGGGAATAAGCTAATATTGCTAACAACAAACGACATTAAAGAAAATACATACTGTGAGGGCAATGTCAAAATTCCCAGACTATTGAATAGGGGTCGACAAGAGGTTTTCGAACTTACACCATACATAGCTCGAACAGCCCGTTTTTGAGCCAAAAATACCCTTTTTGAATCAGAAGAATTACCCCAAAAAATAATACCATATGACATAAGCGTATGAAAATATGCGAAGTATACTACTTTTCGTGTTGAAATGTCACTTATTTCAGATACTGTTCTAATGGTAAATAAAGCGGCATTTAGTTTCTGAACAAGATCCTGAACATGGGCTTTCCACAACAGCTTACTATCTATCCGTACGCCTAGGAACTTGAACTGTTCCGTCTCGCTTATAACATGCCCATTCTGTCTGATTAAAATGTCAGTTCTTGTTGAATTGTGGGTTAGAAACTGTAAAAACTGAGTCTTACTGTGATTTAGCATCAAATTATTTTCCACAAGCCACGAACTTACTTCATGAACTACATTATTTGATAATGTTTCAATATTACACACAAGATCCTTCACTACCAAGGTGGTGTCATCAGCAAACAGAAATATTTTTGAATCACCTGTAATACTAAAAGGCATATCATTTACATAAATAAGGAACAGCAGTGGCCCCAGCACCGACCCTTGGGGAACGCCCCATTTAACAGTGCCCCATTGGGACTGAACATCATTACCACTCTCAATATTGCGGAGGATTACCTTCTGCTTTCTGTTCTTAAAGTAGGAGGCGAACCAATTGTAAGCTACTCCCCTTACTCCATAATGTTCCAACTTCTGCAGTAATATTTTGTGGTCAACACAGTCAAAAGCCTTCGTTAAATCAAAGAAAACACCTAACGTTCTCAACCTTTTATTTAATCCGTCCAAAACCTCACAGAGAAAAGAGAATATAGCATTTTCAGTTGTTAAGCCATTTCTAAAACCAAACTGTACATTTGACAGCAAATTATGTGAATTTAAATGCTGCAGTAACCTTGTATATACAAGCCTCTCGATAACTTTAGCAAACACCGATGGCATAGAAATAGGTCTATAATTGTCAACATTATCCCTGTCTCCCTTTTTATAAAGTGGCTTCACTACCGAGTACTTTAATCGGTCAGGAAACCGACCACTGCTAAAGGAAAAGTTACAGATATGGCTAAGTACTGAGCTAATATACGTGGAACAATACTTCAGTATTCTGCTAGATACCCCGTCATATCCATGAGAGTTCTTGGTCTTTAGTGATTTAATTATTAACTCAATCTCCCTCTTGTCAGTATCATGGAGGAGCATTTCAGGTAACAGTCTCGGAACACTTTTTTCTAAGAGCGCTATATGGTTCCCTGTTGGGACTAGGTTTCTATTTAGTTCACCTGCTATATTCAGAAAGTGATTATTAAGTACTGTACATATATGCGACTTATCAGCAACACGGACATCCCCACTACGCACTGATTCTATATCCTCGACCTGTCTCTGCAGACCAGCCACTTCCTTTACGACTGACCATATGGTTTTAATTTTATCCTGAGACTTAGCTATTCTATCTGCATACCACATACTTTTTGCCTTCCTAATAACTTTTTTAAGCACCTTACAATACTGTTTGTAATGGGCTGCTGCATTTAGATTTTGACTGTTTCTAACGTTTTGATATAATTGCCACTTTGTTCTACAAGATATTCTTATCCCTTTAGTCAGCCACCCAGGCTGCCTGTTTGTGCTAGTACCCTGTTTTAAACGTTCTAACGGAAAGCAACTTTCAAAGAGCACGAGAAAAGTCTTGAGGAAAGCATTATATTTATCGTCTACTGTATCAGCACTATAAACATCTTGCCAATCTTGTTCCTTGATAAGGTTTACAAAAGTCTGTACAGCAACTGGATCAGCTTTCCTAAAAAGTTGGTAACTATATTTAACATGTGTTGAAGCACAAAAATTTTTTAGACTTAAAATTTGTGCATCATGATCTGAAAGGCCATTCACCTTTTTGCTAACAGAATGCCCTTCTAATAATGACGAATGAACAAAAATATTGTCTATGGTTGTTCTACTGTTCCCTTGCACTCTCGTTGGAAAGAATACGGTTTGCATAAGATTATATGAATTAAGGAGGTCTACCAGCATCCTTTTCCTTGCACAATCACTTATACAATTAATATTGAAGTCACCACATATAACTAACTTTTTGTATTTCCTATAAAGTGAACCAAGAACCTCCTCTAGCTTTAGCAAAAATGTTGTGAAATCGGAGTCTGGGGATCTATAAATAACAACAGTAAGAAGTTTAGCTCCACTAAATTTAACCACACCTGCACAACATTCAAACACCTTTTCAGTGCAGTACTTTGAAACATCAATTGACTCAAATGGGATACCGTTTCTCACATACATGGCTACTCCCCCACACCGCAAAGAGCTCCTAGAAAAGCTGCCAGCCAACCTGTATCCTGGTAAAGGAAGCCTCTGACAACGAGGTCATTAGAAACGTGGCACAAGCTCGGATTAAGGATAGATGGGGAAGGAAATTAGTGCACCCTTTCGAAGGAGCCATCCTGGCATTTGCCTGGAATGGTTTAGGGAATGCGAATCCAGTGCGCTATACGCTGCACCACCTCGCTCAGTGAAAATACCGGAGATGAACAGAATGGCCACAAACTTGTGCATGTAGAAAATAATGGGAGCAATTCCATAGAAACCGAGCGAGGTGGCGCAGTGGTTAGCACACTGGTCTCGCATTTGGCAGGACGGCGGTTCAAACGCGCGTCTGGTCATCCTGATTTAGGTTTTCTGTGATTCCCTAAATTCGTTCAGGCAAATGCCGGGATGGTTCCTTTGAAAATGCCACGGCCGACTTCCTTCCCCATCCTTCCCTAACCCGATGGGACCAATGACCCGACCTCGCTGTTTGGTCCCCTCCCCCAAATCAACCACAACCAACGGTACTGGCGATAGTTCTATCTGTGATACTCAGCTAGTAGAAGAGTGGAGTGTAATGAATACAGATAAAAGCAATCGATACAGTCTCACTGATGAAGGCCTCTATGCTGTCTACATTGAGAGTATATCCCAAAACGTGGGAAACTTCCATCCTGTGGAAGTAGGCAGGCGCTTATTTAAAAACGGTAACGATTGGAAAAATGAAATTGCTTTAATTAAGACACCAGGAAGAAATGGGATAAGAATAGAACACAAGTCCGCCACTGTGGCTAATCTGGAATTTGGCTAATCTGTAATGTTATGTAACGACTCACATAATAAAAAACAGGGACTTATCATCAAGATTGTCGACACGGATATCAATGATGAGGACATGGTCATTGATATATCAGCGCAATACCCATTCGCAATAGTTAAAATTAAAAGATAATTAAAAAAAGGTATTGTTAATGGCTAAGCCACCTACCAACCTATATTGGTAATTCAACTGACATTCAGGTCCCAGAGGCTTGCAGGTTATGTCTCCCATATGGCTTCAGATGTGAAGGTCAACCCATAGACCGCCAGTCAGGCGATGTTATAACTGCCTACGGATTTATCACATAAGCGCACAGTGTCAGAGTAAGCCACACTGCACAAGGTGTGGCGGTGAACACTTTCTAACACAGTGTATACCAAAGTCTGCTCCTAGGTGCCTGTACTACTCTGATAATCACCTATCTACGGACCGTAATTGCTCATTATACCCTAAACTATAGCCAAGTTTATGGCGACCACCAATTTTCGGCACTCAAACTTCGTAAGACTCTGGTCCCTTGTATTTAGAAGTGACGACTGCCGCCATATTTCCACCATCTGACGTAATTACGTTCACAGCCCACAACGAACCTACTATCTCAGCTCAGCTAAACAGGAAGTCTCAAGTGGCATCTTCATCTCCTAAAAATTTTGTCATTTCTCTACCGACACTGTAGTCCTTCCCAGCTAACCCAGTACATAGAAAATACAATATCCTGAATGACGTGGACCGAACCAATCAGTCAAAATCCCTACCTGTCTGCCACTTCTAGAGGAGTTGCTACGGACCAACAGAACTTACCTGATACTGACAAAATACGTGATACAAGGATTGCATCAACAGCCTGTCCCTCTCGTCAGAGCAGTTCCTGTGAACATTCTTGGAACAAAACGTGGATTATAAGAACTTCGAGTACATTGCACAAAATATTTGTTATTACAATGACGTCAGAACAAGCGACAAGCTACAGAAGAAAGGAAAGGATGTTCCTTTTACTACTCTACAGTTGAACTCAAGGAGCCTTAGGCACAAATGGAATGACTTGACTGCTACCATGAGTGAACTGCTTGGCAGTATAGCAACCATTTCAGAAACTTCATCAGCTGACATTGTACACCTGAAGGACAAACGTTTTAAAAATTTTAGGAGGAACAGAGATAATAGATATGGGGAGTTGCGATTGTAGTTTACAAAAAGATCTGCTTTTCTCGTAATACACAAGTAAATAATAGTTCCATACATATTTGGTCGCTGGGCATAGTGAACTTGCTACATATTTCTAATGTTACAGCTACATACTGTCCTCCGCATGCCCACACTTCTGCAGCAACAAGATCTCACATTTTTAACCAGCTAGGATGAAATGCGCGCTTGGAGGATATTTTAATGCGCACAACTGCATGTGAGAAACCCAGTTAAATTGTCGACTAATCATAAAATCCGTGGTAAGTGCCACAACTGCTGTTTTGAGGAAATAGCAAAAAACTTCCAGAAAGCATTCCTTTTTGATATCCTTATTTTTTTATAGCCTAAATAAATGAAGACAGTTAATCTACAAATATTTTTAGAGTAAAGTTACTGTAAAACATTTAACAACAGCCGGCCGGAGTGGCCGAGCGTTTCTAGGCGCTACAGTCTGGAACCGCGCGACCGCTACGGTCGCAGGTACGAATCCTGCCTCAGGCATGGATCTGTGTGATGTCCTTAAGTTAGTTAGGTTTAAGTAGTTCTAGATGCAACAAGTCCACTAAAGAGACAGCTTACACTACACTCGTTCGTCCTCTGTTAGAATATTGCTGCGCGGTGTGGGATCCTTACCAGGTGGAATTGATGGAGGACATCGAAAGGATGCAAAAAAGGGCAGCTCGTTTTGTATTCTCACGTAATAGGGGAGAGAGTGTGGCAGATATGATACGCGAGTTGGGGTGGAAGTCATTAAAGCAAAGACGTTTTTCGCCGCGGCGAGATCTATTTACGAAATTTCTGTCGCCAACTTTCTCTTCCGAATGCGAAAATATTTTGTTGAGCCCAACCTACATAGGTAGGAATGATCATCAAAATAAAATAAGAGAAATCAGAACTCGAACAGAAAGGTTTAGGTGTTCGTTTTTTCCGCGCACTGTTCGGGAGTGGAATGGTAGAGAGATAGTATGATTGTGGTTCGATGAACCCTCTGCCAAGCACTTAAATGTAAATTGCAGAGTAGTCATGTAGATGTAGATGTAGAAGTTCTAGGGGACTGATGACCTCAGAAGTTAAGTGCCATAGTTCTCAGAGCCATTTGAACCATTTAACAACAACAACAACAAATTGTTGATGGAACAAAGCAAGAAGAGAGCTATGTGCCAAACTCTCTAACATAAAAACTGGGCTAAGTCTACCACTGACATCTGTAAATAAAGGGGTGTGAGAAGGATAATAACAATAATAATTTTACTATTGTAAAAATCTGGAAACAACTGTTCACAGTTTTTCTATAAAAACTATATTGTTATGAACAGTCAGTTAGGCCTACAGAAGTGCTGTGTTAGCAAACAAACTAGTTAAAGAACAAAGATAAAATCAAGCACGTTACTGTGTTCTTATAAGTTTTATTTCAAAATAAATGCCTTTTACAAAGTTTATAAAATTACATTTTGTATTAATTTTCCACTATTTTATAAATAAAATATTAGGAAGTTACAGCCTATTAACAGCAGCTATGTTTGTTCAGTCAGATTTCAGTAAAACAGTTTGTTTTCTTGTTTGAGATAAGGTATCATCTTTTTTAAGTCCTACTTCTTCTCAGTTTTCAATTACGCTGTTAGTTCAAGCTGGGGTATATCTAAGCCTTTTATGGTTTCCATCTTCACACTTTTTTTGAATAAATTCATTTATGTCCACATTTCAACTTCACTGATATTTTTTTAACGATTTTCCTGGGTTGGTTTTGGAAGCTTCGAGCCAGATGGCCTTCGAAATTTCTAACCTCTTTGTGATGACGTGTTCTTTAGCTACCTCAGAGAAGTCATAAAAATTATCATCGTTCATCATAGTGGTTAGAAAAGGAGTTTTGCTATTGACATTACACAAAACTCTCACAAGATCCAAAGGAACTTCACAGTTTTCTACTCTTTTTCTTTTTTCAATTAGAGCAAACTCTCGGTCTTAGGTTAAGTATGAGTGTCCAGAGACGACATGCTTGTGGTGAACTTCATCAAAGAAATCATTACAGACCAAGTATGTCCATAGGAACAATACCTTTTGTTTTTTGTTTTGGCCACAGCTGTTGTCAGACCACACTATTAACTTTCTTTTCTGGGTAGTTTTACTTTTAATCCCCCTTAACACACAGCTCGCTATTTCGTTGCCCCCCCCCCCCCCCCCTGCCTCTCATACCCATGGCCAAAGAAACATAAGATCTTCATTATTATCTGCCATATGCAATCCCACATTGTAACAAGAAAGTTGACATAAATAATACATTTGGCGGTGTGACAATGTTGGCAAAGAGAAAACCTTAATGAGATTTTTCACTCTCCAGCGGAGTGTACGCTGATATGAAACTTCCTGGCGGATTAAAAGTGTGTGCCGGACCGAGACTTGAACTTGGGACCTTTGCCTTTCGCAGGCAAGTGTTCTACCATCTTTTTTTCTCTAGTTTTATTTTTTTGTTTTTTTATTATATATATATATATATATATATATATATATATATATATATATATATATATATATACTGGGTGATCAAAAAGACACTATAAATTTGAAAACTGAATAAATCACGGAATAATGTATATAGAGAGGTAGAAATTGACACACACGCTTGGAACGACATGGGCGTTTATTAGAACCAAAAAAATACAAACGTTCTAAAAATGTCCGACAGATGGCGCTTCATCTGATCAGAATAGCAATAATTAGCATAACAAAGTAAGACAAAGCAAAGATGATGTTCTTTACAGGAAATGCTCAATATGTCCATCATCACCACTCAACAATAGCTGTAGCCGAGGAATAATCTTGTGAACAGCACTGTAAAGCATGTACGGAGTTATGGTGAGGCATAGGCGTCGGATGTTGTCTTTCAGCATCCCTAGAGATGTCGGTCGATCACAATACACTTGCGACTTCAGGTAACCCCAAAGCCAATAATCGCACGGACTGAGGTCTGGGGACCTGGGAGGCCAAGCATGACGAAAGTGGCGGCTGAGCACACGATCATCACCAAATGACGTGAGCAAGAGATCTTTCACGCGTCTAGCAATACTTTTTTTTTGTTCTAATAAAACCCCATGTCATTCCAAGCATGTGTGTCAGTTTTTACCTCCCTATCTACATTATTCCATGGTTTATTAGGTTTTCAAATTTATACTGACTTTTTGATCACCCGGTATATATATAAAGAAAATTACCTCTTCCACTTCAGGTGTTGGCCACTATCACCCACACTACCCCCAAAAACCTATCTAGCCTAAAAACAAGAACAAAGCTAGTGCCACCGCCACTTTCATCCTAAAGCTAACTATGACGGCTGTTCGCCACCACTTCAGGTTCCGCCCACGAAAAAAATTAATTATGCCTCTGAACATTTTATTAAAAAAAGGAAAGGAGGAAGGAAAGGGTACAATACTTTATTATATTTAATTTGTTGCTCATTTTGTTCTTATTTTGTTCTTATGTATTTATTTGTAATTTTTTTTGCTCTATTTTCTTTTTTTTCCGGGGAGTTTTCCACAGCACCCAGACGGTGGGATGTCCTGGTCGTCTTCTCGTTCAGCGAGGGTGAAACACCCTATAATTACCGTTGATGACTCTCATCAGTCCATCATGTGCAATCTCTCAGTCTCTTCTCACACCTGGTACACAGCAATGGTCTGGAGGGCGTGTAAAAAACGATCCCAAGTAATTCGCAAAGAGCGTACCATACGACGCATTGCGCCGTAAAATCGTGTAGTTACTCGTTAAATAACGCCAGAAATCTAACAACCCTGCAACGCTCTCATTAAAAAAGTATGACAATGCCATACCCTTAACCCACATCGTGGCGTTATGACGAGTAGCAGGGAAGTAAGTGACGTCGGGATGGATCAGCTCGGTGGGCTCTACGGACTGAGGCGTCCGTTGCAGCAACAATGCCAACACGCGCCGTGTGAGGAGCCAGCAGTCGGTAGCCGTACCGCAAATGAAACGGTGCATGTCGCTGTCGACAGCGGTGCATCTGGGGCAGAGAGGATCCTCGGCAAGATGGATCATGTGTAAACAGTGTCGGGTAGGGAGTTTTTCGGTCGTTATCACATACCACAGCACCCTGACCGTGGTGGGAAGGAAAGGGGAATGTATGTTACTCCACACCCGTCTCCAGCCAACCGCCGGATGTCGGCGTTCAACCGCATTAGCAGGCAGCGTTCGTTGAAAGCAGCGGTAGAAGTCCTTGGTGCTAGGATCCCGCGTGGTCGGCAAGACATCCAACAGATAACTCATGTCGACCAGATAGGTGCGAATGTCCAAGAGGAATCGGCTTACGGTTGGATTGAGGCACCACCTCCTGAATCAGTGTACCAGTGTACCAGGGAGGGTAGCCTTGTCCGAAGTATGTAGGTGATGGATCGTCCGCAAGAAGAGAGCGCGCCCCCTGTCGTGCACGTTTATCATTCCAATGCCGCCTGCGTGTGTGGGCAACGTTAGCGTGTCGTAACGGTTCTTGAACGCCCTACCCTCGCTGACGAAATGACCGAAGGCCGCCTGGAACTTGGCAGCGACCATAGCGCCCATCGGGAGAACATGCGTGTAATGATGAAGTTTCGGAGCGAGGTACACGTTGACAAAATGTACTCGCATGATCAAGTCAAGTGTTCGAAAGTTATGGAGGCGAACTTGCGTGCGGATCACATTAAGTAGTCTGCGATACGTGTATGTTGGTGTGCACTGCACGTTCCCGTGGAAGGTCACTCCCAAACACTTCATCGCCGGGACTTTGGTAATGGGCACTGGCGTACTCGTTTGCAATCCTCTGCCCACATCCATGTAGTGCGACTTTCGCAGGTTGATACGGCTCCCGGCCACCTCTCCGTATTGCTCAAGCCACGTGATCGCAGTACATATGTCTTCTGCGGACCTCACCAAGAATACTACATCGTCCGCATAGGCACAACATTTAATGCAAATCGCAGAGGCGAATGCCCTCCAAACGCTGTCGTAGACCATGAAGTGCAGGCTCGAGGGCGACAGCGAAGAGAATGGCTGGCAGGGGACATCCTTGTCGCACTGACCGCTCTATGGTAAACGGTGGCGAGCGGTAGCCATTGACCAGAACTGTAGAAGGGGCTCCGTGGATGAGACGGAGAACCACCCTGCCGATATTGAGGACAGTCCCATCTTCTCTAAGACAGCGTGCAAGAAATGGTGGTCAACTCGGTCAAATGCCACGAGTGCGCCTTCAAAGTGGCATGCCCACATGAGCGCAACCACATCTCTATAAGAACTTAATGCCGTGTGTAGTATATTACTGCCACCTCCCAGACATGTTTGGTCGGCATGAATGGCATCTTTGACAATAGCGAGGAGGCGAGCACGAAGAATGCAGGCAAACAGCTTGTAATTCGAATTCAATAACGTCAACGGCCGGAAGTCTTGCAGTCTGCACCCCTCGTTGGGTTTTGGCTCAGGGATGATCATGCCCTCCAAAAATTCGGTGGGGACACGGAAGTCCAGATCCAGGATTTCACAGCACATCTGCCGCCAAACTTCCCCCATCAGGTCAGAAAAGGTGCTATAAAATTCAAGCAGGAGACCATCAGGTTCAGATGATTTTTTTCTTGCACCCCGCGAGAGGGCCATGCGCATTTCTTCCCACGTGACGGCCTCCAAGAATGTGGCGTCGACTTGCGCCCTACCCGAATGTGGCAGGTCGTGCAGGACGTCCTCAATGTCATTGTCACGCCGTTGATCTGCCCGATAGAGAGTGCGGTAATCATCTGTGAGAGCACGGGATATTGTGGTGTGTGTCTCTGCGCATTGCCCATCCACAGCAATAACTGCCGTGATGAGTCGTCTCTTACGGTGTCTCCGTTCTCTAACGATGTGATAAAGAGAGGCACGTTCCTCTGGGATGGAATCTTGCAGTCGCGATCGAACCTGCGTGCCATCCAATCTGTCAGCCGTGATCTCCAGAAGCCATGCCTGTGTCCGGTGGACGGCCATTTGGCGCTCTGGCGAAGGTGTTTGAGACGCTAGTTCCCGCAAGACATGTAGTAAAACTCAGAGGTGGATCGAAGCCAAAGCGCCCTTTCTCGTCCGTATGCCATGAGCGTGCGACGAAGAGCTGATTTGGCGCAGTATGTCCACCATCGTGTCGTGGAATCATAGGTATGACGCCGTCGCTCACATTTGTGCTAGGTATCAGTGACGGCTACATGGGAAGCCTCTTCCCGGAGAATGTTAACGTTAAGAGTCCGAGGTCCTCTACTACGGCTTGTCTGTTGTTGTGGCAGTGTCACGGTGCAGATGAAGGCCTGATGGTCTGTGAATGCAGTGAGCCACAGCTCAGTACCGACAGTTGCTGTCCAAAGACCTCGGGAGACATAAATCCTGTCCAACCTGCTGTCTGAGTGGCTGGTGAAGTGTGTATATCCGCGTTGCTCACCGTGGATTAGCGTCCATGCATCATGAAAAACGAGATCTCTGACCATAGCATGTAGGGCGGGACATGGGACATGGTGAGGTATCTAACCCTCAGGGCATAAGACGCTGTTAAAGTCCCCACCCACCACCAGGTGCTCTGTAGCGCCTTGAAACAATGGAGCTACCTCAGTGGAGTAACAGAGTGTTCACTCTCGACGCTTCGCAGTACCAGATGGGGCATAAAGATTCACAAGATTGACAGCGCCGATGGTGAGCGCAATGCCTTTTGCTGATGGCAAAAACTGAATATCTGTTGGTTCGATGCCATGACATATTAGTATAGCCGTACCACCACCACCGTCGTAAGTTGGGTTGACGTAAGACGCATATCCATAAACATCCAGGAGCAGATCAGGCCGTACCTCTTGTAGAAACACGATGTCAATGTCTGTCGCTCGAATCATGTCCTTTAACAACTGAGTTTTGATTGTGGAGCTAATGCCGTTGACATTGATTGTACGTATCCTATACTCCTGCGTCATTTGATATCACGATAACGTATCCTGCAGTCTTTTAAGCCTGTATGCACCACATCGTCCGCCTGACCTTCCCTGTCACCCGCACCGCATATATTATTGATCGGTTGAGACATGATGTCCGTCCGACGATCCGCCGGCCGCGGGCATCTGGTTGTCACTTGAGTCTGATATCATTCTATCCATTTCCATCTCGGACGCCCAATCACCAAGCTGGAGGTGTGGTATGTTAGGCAACGCATGACCTTCTTCCGATGTCTTAGCTGCAGAATCGCCAGGGGGCTCGTTAGTGAGCTGAGCATAGTCAACTCGTCTTCGGCCTTGGGTGGACGTTGCCAGCAGCGAACCAGGAACCGTTGGTGTGAGGTCCACAACCCTAGCCACAGATGGAATTTCCTCATCCTCCTGCAACGTGTCACCATCTCTAGAATCATTTCCTGCAGACAGCCTCCTCTTCTTTCGTCGCTTGGGCGACTTCTGCTTGTGGAAACGCATGTCTGCCTCCTGTGGATCACGGCAAACAGTAGGCACCTCCCGCATGTCCGTGTCAGAGCTCAAATCGATTTGCTGATGCTCTCCTTCCTCACACGGCTGGGGTGCAGACGTGGTCGCTATTGTCGAACACGGCGACGGTTCCAATGGAGGCTTCATCGTCGTAGGCGCAGAAACCGGGCCCGCAGGGGTCGGCACCTGGAACGGAACAACGTCCGTGTCCAACACGTTCCTCGCTGCCTCAACGTATGTAATAGGCAGCGGTGTCGGTTGCGATGTAGGCATAGTATCCGCACGTGGTATCTGGACTAGGCGTCGCTGCAGACATTCAGAGTGTACATGCCCTTCCTGCCCACACCCTGAACAAGTCCGTGGTTGACCGTCATAAATGATGAACACTCGACAGCCACCAATGGTCACGTACGATGGGATGTCTTTACGCAGTTCGATTCGCACCTGACGCACTCCATTCAGTACAGGATACGTCTCGAACGAATGCCACTTTTCTTCCACGTGACTTAGTACTTCCCCGTAAGGCCACAGTGCATTCACGACAAGTGTGGCCGGTGCTTCAAAAGGCAGTTCGAAGATTTGTATGTTCCGAACGCCGACTCCTGCATGGTCGATAGTCACTACACCCACGTTGCCGTCCGAGTGGTGGAAACGATATCCACTGATGGTACGTCGAATGAGTCGTTCGCACGCTGCTTCTTCTACAAGTTTCAGGTAAACTATACTGGAGATGACCGAAAGATGTATATCGATAAGTTCCTGTGGATCGACGTGCATTACCCCACGCAGGAAACGCTCTACTTCGTATGCCCTAGGTCGTGCGTACCGGGGATCGAATGTTACTTTAATCGTGACCTTTCTATAAGAAAGCGTCATCGTCGTTCTAGGTGATCTGTTTACAGTGCAATACCACTACCCACACTAGTTAACACGGCCCGCTTGTGGAGCACCGCACAGAGCCACGTGCGCGTCCACTTCATAACACGGCTGAGAGCCGACTGACCACCTGAGCTACCCAAGCAGGACTCACACCCCATCCTCACACAAGGTAGGAGACGAGGTACTGGCAGAAGTAAGGCTCTGAGGACAGGGTGTGAGTCGTGCTTGGGTAGCTCAGATAGTAGAGCACTTGCCCGCGAAAGGCACAGGTCCCAAGTTCGAGTCTCAGTCCAGCACACAGTTTTAATCTGCCAGGAAGTTTCAAAGAGAAAAACTGCTGTAAATATATGGATACTGTGAATGTAGCACTTGTAGAAGTGGTAGAATATACATGACCACGCTTCATCTCTTCTCTAGCTTTTCCAGCGCATCTATGATGAAATTCTAGTGAAGTACAATGTGTAGCTCTATTGGACGCGTCATTCAACATTTTACTTTTAAGAAAATCACATGTGTTACAGGTATCTTTCCTTGGGCAGTGAAATCTCAGTTTGGGAAAGTGTTCTTTCAATACTATTTTTGTAGTACAAATATCTAATGTTTGTGTTCGGATAAAGCATAACAAAAGCCTCATACATTATGCTGTAATTTAAA
This sequence comes from Schistocerca piceifrons, assembly GCF_021461385.2. Lineage (NCBI taxonomy): Eukaryota > Metazoa > Arthropoda > Insecta > Orthoptera > Acrididae > Schistocerca > Schistocerca piceifrons. The sequence goes on from NC_060149.1 coordinate 189,280,856, forward strand.
TTTTGGCTTTAAAATAAAAGGGAGCTTTTAGCCTTTGTGTAATGGCTGTAGTCCTTCACGAAACTTTTGATGTGTTCAACAATGCGTTTTACATCAGCACCTGTATATTTCCTTTCTTTTTTTATTTTTCCTATGTTCAAATTAGCCAACATCACCACTCTTTTTTGCTTTCACCAAGGTTTCCACTCTTTGCCTAGTAATTTTGTGTATTTCCAGATAGGTTTTTTTGCAGACCTGGAAAGTCTGCCTTTGCCGTCATGAACTGTATAAATAGCGCTAGCCTGTCTGCGACTTTCCTTGGGTTTTTCATAAGAACCTTGACGCCTTCTTCTAACATTGCATACATTTATGTTTCCCATCACATAAGAGTTTTTCTTAACACTATCACCTTGTTCGTAGAATTGATTCAATAAGTTTCATTTGTGTTCCAATGCAATGTCTCTACACTGATTGCGGCACCGGCATAAAATCTACAACAAACAAACACTGGAATTAGAGGCATTAAATAATTTGTGACTGACATGAATAACCTGTTTGTTTTCTATTCTGCACAGTTAGTAGGTCTACTATAGTCCAGGAACCAAGTGAACATAACCTAATGTAGCCTGCATAATCTAAACATAGGTTAGCTTAAAACGCCACAGAAAAATCGTAATCAAGAGAAGTTCTTAAAAAAAGCCTTAGTCCTAAGGCTTTCAAGTTATGATATACACTTACCTTATTCAGGTGGAGGTTGTTTGTGAAGTTTAGTAACTTTCTTATTGTTCTCATATGGTTTTCCCTCTGCTCTTAGCTTCTTATTTATTTGGGAAACACTATCTTCACCCCTTTTCCGACGTTTTCTTGTTTCATCCATCACTTAAACCACAATAGTAAACACAACAGACAGGACTAATCACTGCAACTTGAACACAATCGAACCTCAAACTAAAAACAACAGCACAGGCACATAGCCCCGATTTTGTTTCAGAAAAGATGTCACTTAGCACCTGGCGCATTCTGGTGGCAATGTTTTACTTCACTTCCACACTGATTACTAGATAGCCCAGTTTTTACTGACGAAGGTTAGGCACAAAGCCCATATTTTGACAATAAAACGATTATTTAAATTTTTGGCACTTAGACTAGATTTTATGATTAGCCAACAACTGTAGTAATGAACTGGTGAACTCTCCCATTCAATCAGATCTAGTTTTACTAAGTACTAAACAACCAACCAGATTAGGCACACCATCACAAGCCCATACTCACTAAATCTGACACTAGTACCACCATCACTGTGCTTGAAATGCCTGTGGGAACCACTCACTGACATTCTAGGCATTGACCATCATCCAATTAGACTCTCCGATTAGAATCTCTGTGATAGCATGTGCACCCAGTCAACGAGGACACACATGGAATGATCGGATGAATAGCCCTGCCAGTTAATATGATTATATTTGATCTCAAAATTCCATGTGTATTCTCATCGACTTGGTGTATGTACATTCACAGAGATTCTGATTGCAGATACTAATTAGACTTTGGTCACTGCCTAGAGTGCCAGTGAGTGTTCCCACGGGCATTTTAAGGATAATGTTGGCAATAATAAAGTAAGATCTAGTGAGTATGGACTCGAAATAGTCTGCATCATCAGGTTGGTTGTTTAGTACTTGGTAAAACAGGATATGATTGAAAAAGAGGTTTTGCTAGTTCATTACAGTGGACACCATTCAACTGGGTGTCTCACATGTGGTTGTGTGCCTTAAAATCTCCTCCAAGTGCGCATTTCTCATTCCTTTATATAAAGAAGTGAGAAATAATTCACATGTGGAAAGTACTGGCCAGAAGCAAAAGTAGCTCAAAAGCTCTAATTAACAGGAGTCCACAAATCAGTTATTGTTAAGATACAACGCATTTTCTGTCGTTGCAGTTCATCTGTGTCTAAGAACACATGGCATCTCTAAACGTTAACTATCCCATGCTCCTCCCCTTTCTGACAAAGGCCAATTTCCCTATGAACGAAACGGTGGGAAACTCAAATTTTGGCGGTAAATTAAAAATTTTGGCGGGAAATTCAGAAACTAGCCCAACTACGCTAGTGTTTTTCCTGTGAATGAGGTTTGTTGCTGGACATTCAAGTGAAGCATTTTCGTGCTGGCTGACTTGGAATACTGGCCCCTGACTCTATAATGTCACAATATGAGACTTGGATAACGAGCATCAGCCTAACCATGACGTCGTAATCCAACATGGTGATCGAACATGAAGACTGGGGCGTATCTGGCACTTGCTCTATCTCATCAGAATCTGAGTTCCTGGCACTATAATGTCAGAGGCAAAAGATGTTTGTGCAGCTCCAGGTCTGTCTACTTGACATGTTTTTCCCTCCAATCTACTATTCACTCAGAGGTGCGTAGTCAATGCATGCTCTTAGTTTGGGTCTCTCCAACTGCATTTTAATTTAAATAAACAACAGGAGGGACAGGGCCTTTTGGACACACCCTCCATGCTGCTGACCCGACTTATTCCACTTAAGTTAATGTCCAAACTGTATGGTGTGTAGTAGGAACACTTGTATATTTATTTAAATAAATAACACTTGCATATTTATTTAAATAAATACAATTTCAGGGAGAGCTCCCTACTCTACAGTCACAAAGTTCACGCTCACCACATTGGTTGAGAAACCTGCCAGCACCCCATCCACAGTATCCCAACTAAGAGCTATGTTGCCCTGGCGTCAAGTCACCATGCACTGGTGACAGCTCTGTGGAGAGAGAAACCACACGCATACTACCTATTCGATAACCTAACGCAAAATGGTGTATAGAAGTTCCAATTTCAAGCGCACGCTGATGTGACAGCATTGCAGCCACAGCACACATGACTTGAGTTAAAATGATGGGAAACATGAAAAATGGAGGAAGCACACTTGTACTTTAACCCAAAGAACAAGGAATCAAAATTCAACTAATATGAAATAACCTATAACCCACACATACATACATTCTGCATGGAAACTAAAAAATCAAGATACACACATTCATCTCTTGGCGGCCGACACTTACGTGATTGCTTTGAAGAAAAAAAAAATGTTTAAGGTGCTACGCTTGTAAAATTCACCAGAAGAAACTGTGTGTGAAATGGATCATGGCTGTATACCGACAATAGCATAACCTGTCAAGCCAGCGCTGCCATAAAGTCATCATTCTTATATTCCAGTAGTTATTTATGAATCGCATTTAAGAATGAAACACACTTATTACAAGCCGAATCGTAACTGCCAAAGACACGGTAAATATAGACAGTGAAAATAAAATGCCATCTAATGGGAGTAATGGTGTGTACCCTTCTTATCCAAAGCATTTCGACACGAAAAACTGTCACCATTATCAGACGCTAGACCACAGCACATCTTGCAGACATGAAACAGCTAGTGTGGGCAAATATAATCCACAGACCATCCACATAACAGACGAGCAAGACACTTCCGGCCAGGGCTATGAATCACATGGTACAGTTCGGTGTTCTTCAGACCACAGCTGGTCACGATCATGAAATTGTGCTTGTAAGCGACTGACATGCAGTTGTACTTCTATTAACAATGTGGGACATGTACACAATATTGATCATAGCAACGTCTTCCATGCCATTCCTTTTGCAATATACTGCAAATAGCGAATATCCATCAAGGTGACAAAAGTCATGGGATACCTCCTAATACCATGTCTGAACTCCTTTTGCCTGGTGGAGTGCAGCAACTCGACATAGCATGGACTGAACAGGTCGTTGGAAGTCCCCTGTAGAAATATTGAGCCATGCTGAGTCTATAGCCGTCCATAAGTACGAAAGTGATGCCGGTGCAGGATATTGTACATGAACCGATCCCTCAATTATGTCCCATAAATGTGATATGGAATTCACGTTGGGATGCAGGTGGCCATATCATTCGTTTCGAATGTCCAGAATGTTCATGAAACCAATCACTACCAGATGTTGCCTGGCGACACAGCGCGTTGTCATCCATAAAAAATGGCTGCAAATGGTCTTCACATAGCAGAACATAACCTATTCCAGTCAACAGTCGGTTCAGTTAGACCAGAGCACCCACTCCATTCTATGTATACACAGTCCACACCATTATGGAGTCACCACCAACTTGTACAGTGCCTTGTTGAGAACTTTGGTCCATGGCTTCATGGGGTCTGTGCAACACTCCAAGCCTACCATCATTTCTTACTAACTGAAACTGGGACTCATCTGAGCAGGCAACTGTTTTCCATTCATCTCACGTCCAACTTATATGGTCATGAACCCAGTAGAGGCACTTTGGGCGATGTCGTGCTGTTAGTAAAGGAAATCGCATTGATTGTTTTCTGCTATATCCCATTAATACCACGTTTCATCGCACTGTCCCATCAGGTGGACATCATCACGTCGGACACCTTTTCTTGTGAATCACCTGACTACAAATGACAGCTTCACCAGTGCACAGCCCTTTTATACTCTGTGTACATCATACTACTGCCATCTGTAAAAGCCTTGTTTATATTTTTAGCAACAACAATAATTCTTTTAACTCACAATTGTACACAATATTATACATGTTTGTTGCTCATTTCCAGTCATTAATATAAATTCATTTATTTTTATATCAAATACTTTATTTTGTAGTACATTATATCTATCTAAAAGTAGATTTAAGAGCTGTATTCATGCTTCTTATCTCTTCATTAAGATATGTTATAGTGGTACAGTAATCATTATGAAGTTGTAAATTCTTTTCATTGGGATGTGTTATAGCAACATACTGAATTGTGTTATATACTTGAGGACATTTGTGAATATTCAGCTTTTGTAGCGAGATTACTTAATTGATTTTCTAAGTATTGTTTGGTAACTGCATCATAACTACTTATTAGATCTTTTAGATGTACTGATCTTCTACCTTTAAAATAAATATATCCTTCAATGATTTTAAAAATATTACATAATTCTTTATGAAACTCTTTAGTTATATTTGACTGAAATTTTCAGTTAATGACTCTAATTCATTTTTTATTTTTTCTGATTCTCCCAACTTTATTTTTTCCATTATTATGCTCATTAATCAAATGGTCTTTGGGCTGCATCTCATTTCCAAAGCTACCACTTATTAGATTCAAAAGATCACTTAACTTATAAATATCTGATGATAGCTTCAGGATGACTACACAAACGATTTCATTAAAATTTTGAATTTGCTGTCCACCATAGTACAAAGTGCATGTTCTTCAGGAAAATTTCCTCCAAATGAATCAAACACAAATTTTTCATTTTTGTCTTAATAGTAACATATTCGATGTGTACCAACATTATCAGATGTATCTAAATGAACTACTCCACATTTGTATTCTCTAGTATGAATAGGTAACTTATCAGTCATGCAAACACCATGAAAGTGATTAATCTGCTGCTTCTTACAAGGGAACCTCCCCATCGCACCCCCCTCAGATTTAGTTATAAGTTGGCACAGTGGATAGGCCTTGAAAAACTGAACACAGATCAATCGAGAAAACAGGAAGAAGTTTTGTGGAACTATGAAAAAAACTAGTAAAATATACAAACTGAGTAGTCCATGCGAAGATAGGCAACATCAAGGACAATGGGAGTCTAAGAGCGCCGTGGTCCTGTGGTTAGCGAGAGCAGCTACGGAACGAGAGGTCCTAGGTTCAAGTGTTCCCTCGATTGAAAAGTTTAATTTTTTATTTTCAGTTTATGTGACAAACTCTTATGTTTTCATCACTTTTTTGCGAGTGATTATCACATCCACAAGAAAACCTAAATCGGGCAAGGTAGAAGAATCTTTTTACCCATGTACAAGTAAGGTGGGTCGACAACATATTCCCGTCATGTGACGCACATGCCGTCACCAGTGTCGTATAGAATATATCAGACGTGTTTTCCTGTGGAGGAATCGGTTGACCTATGACCTTGCGATCAAATGTTTTCGGTTCCCATTGGAGAGGCACGTCCTTTCGTCTACTAATCGCACGGTTTTGCGGTGCGGTCGCAAAACACAGACACTAAACTTACTGCAGTGAACAGAGACGTCAATGAACGAACGGACAGATCATAACTTTGCGAAAATAAAGAAAGTAAAATTTTAAGTCGAGGAAAGACTTGAACCAAGGACCTCTCGTTCCGCAGCTACGCACGCTAACCACGGGACCGCGGTGCTCCTGAGCTCACACTTACCTTGATGTTGCCTATCTTGCGCATGGACTACTCAGTTTGTATATTTTACTAATTTTTTTCGTAGTTCCACACAACTTCTTCCTGTTTTCTCGATTGATCTGTGTTCACTTTTTCAAGGCCTGTCCACTGTGCCAACTTATAACTAAATCTGAGGGGGGTGCGATGGGGAGGTTCCCTTGTTAGTAAGTTTGTCTACATCAAAATTACTTAATGCATTAGGATACATATTACTTAATGCCCTGAAGAGCTCTTGGAAGTAAGTTCCAACTATTTTCTCAAATTTACCTAGATTATGTCTTTTTTTCTGCTAACTCAGCATCAGTGTATTGTTTGGCATGTACTGATTTCGCAATAGCCGCTGCTCCACATGCTAATGAACCAATGACAGCTAACACTACTAGCAAAATTAGAAGAAAATGACCTTCTTGTTTTGTTAGACGTGAGTCTCCCTTCGTTTTCATTCCATATTCAGTTATTTTTACAGTAGTTATTCCTAATGTTATGAGCAAACTCCCACCTGTTTTCTTTTCTCTCTTGCTTTTTTGTAAATCATTTAAAACTTATCAGTACTATGTTGTTGTTGTTGTTGTGGTCTTCAGTCCAGAGACTGGTTTGATGCAGCTCTCCATGCTACTCCATCCTCTGCCAGCTTCTTCATCTCCCAGTACCTACTGCAACCTACATCCTTCTGAATCTGTTTAGTGTATTTATCTCTTGGTCTCCCTCTACGATTTCTACCCTCCACGCTGCCCTTCAATACTAAACTGGTGATCCCTTGACGCCTCAGAATATATCCAACAAAGCGATTCCTTCTTCTAGTCAAGTTGTGCCACAAATTTCTCTTCTCCCCAATTTTAATTAGTACCTTCTCATTAGTTATGTGATCCACCCATCTAAGCTTTAGCATTCTTCTGTAGTACCACATTCTGAAAGCACCTATTCTCTTCTTGTCTAAACTATTTATTATCCACTTTTCACTTCCATACACGGCTACACTCCATACAAATACTTTCAGAAACGATTTCCTGACACTTAAATCTATACTCGATGTTAACAAATTTATCTTCTTCCGCAGGCCTTTCCTTGCCATTGCCAGTCTACATTTTATATCCTCCCTACTTCGACCATCATCAGCTATTTTGCTCCCCAAACAGCAAAACTCATTTACTACTTTAAGCGTCTCACTTCCTAATCTAATTCCCTCAGTATCATCTGATTTAATTCGACTACATTTAATTATCCTCGTTATGCTTTTGTTGATGTTCATCTTATATCCTCCTTTCAAGACACTGTCCATTCCGTTCAACTGCTCTTCCAAGTCCTTTGCTGTCTCTGACAGAATTACAATGTCATCGGCAAACCTCAAAGTTTTTACTTCTTCTCCATGAATTTTAATACCTACTCCGAATTTTGCTTTTGTTTCCTTTACTGCTTGCTCAATATACAGATTGAATAACATCAGGGAGAGGCTACAACCCTGTCTCACTCCCTTCCCAACCACTGCTTCCCTTTCATGCCCCTCGAGTCTTATAACTGCCATCTGGTTTCTGTACAAATTGTAAATAGCCTTTCGCTCCCTGTATTTTACCCCTGCCACCTTTAGAATTTGAAAGAGAGTATTCCAGTCAACATTGTCAAAAGCTTTCTCTAAGTCTACAAATGCAAGAAACGTTGGTTTGCCTTTCCATAATCTGTTTTATAAGATAATCTGTAGGGTCAGTATTGCCTCACGTGTTCCAACATTTCTACAGAATCCAAACTTGTCTTCCTGAGGTCGGCTTCTACCAGTTTTTCCATTCATCTCTAAAAAAATTCGTGTTAGTATTTTGCAGCTGTGGCTTATTAAACTGATAGTTCGGTAATTTTCACATCTGTCAGCACCTGCTTTCTTTGGGATTGGAATTATTATATTCTTCTTGAAGTCTGAGGGTATTTCGCCTGTCTCATACATCTTGCTCACCATATGGTAGAATTTTGTCAGGGCTGGCTCTCCCAACTCTATCAGTCGTTCTAATGGAATGATGTCTACACCCGAGGCCTTGTTTCGACTTAGGTCTTTCAGTGCTCCGTCCAACTCTTCACGCAGTATCATATCTCCCATTTCATCTTCATCTACATCCTCTTCCATTTCCATAATATTGTCCTCAAAAACATCGCCCTTGTATAGACCCTCTATAAACTCTTTCCACCTTTCTGCTTTCCCTTCTTTGCTTATAACTGGGTTTCCATCTGAGCTCTTGATATTCTTGCAAGTGGTTCTCTTTTCTCCAAAAGTCTCTTTAATTTACCTGTAGGCAGTATCTTTCTTACCCCTAGTGATATATGCCTCTACATCCTTACATTTGTCCTCTAGCCATCCCTGCTTAGCAATTTTGCACTTCCTGACGAACTCATTTTTGAGACGTTTGTATTCCTTTTTGCCTGCTTCATTTACTGCAGTTTTGTATTTTCTCCTTTCATTAATTAAATTCAATATCTCTTCTGTTACCCAAGGATTTCTATTAGCCCTCGTCCTTTGCCTACTTGATCCTCTGCTGCCTTCACTATTTCATCTTTCAATATTACCCATACTTCTTCTACTGTATTTCTTTCCCCCATTTTTGTCAATCGTTCCCTAATGCTCTCCCTGAAACTCTCTACAACCTCTGGTTCTTTCAGTTTATCTAGGTCCCATCTTCTTAAATTCCCACCTTTTTCCAGTTTCTCCAGTTTTAATCTACAGTTCGTAACCAATAGATTGTGGTCAGAGTCCACATCCGCCCCTGGAAATGTCTTAAAATTTAAAACCTCGTTCCTAAATCTCTGTCTTACCATTATATAATCTATGTGAAACCTTCCAGTATCTGCAGGCTTCTTCCATGTACTATACGACCTCCTTTCATGATTCTTGAACCAAGTGTCAGCTATGATTAAGTTATGCTCCATGCAAAATTCTGCCAGGTGGTTTCCTCTTTCATTCCTTACCCCCATTCCATATTCACCTACTACGTTTCCTTCTCTTCCTTTTCCTACAATCGAATTCCAATCACCCATGACTATTAAATTTTCGCCTCCCTTCACTATCTGAATAATTTCTTTTATCTCATCATACATTTCATCAATCTCTTCGTCATCTGCGGAGCCAATTGGCATATAAACTTATACTACTGTGGTAGGCATTTGCTTCATATCTATCTTGGCCACAATAAGGCATTCACTATGCTGTTTGTAGTAGCTTACCAACATTCCTATTTTTTATTCATTATTAAACTTACTCCTGCATTACCCCTATTTGATTTTGTATTTATAACCCTGTATTCACCTGACCAGAAGTCTTGTTCCTCCTGCCACCGAACTTAACTAATTCCCACTACATCTATCTTTAACCTATCCATTTCCCTTTTTAAATTTTCTAACCTACCTGCCCGATTAAGGAATCTGACATTCCACGCCCCGCCCAGTAGAACGCCAATTTTCTTTCTCCTGATAACAACGTCCTCCCTAGTATTCCCTGCCCAGAGATCCGAATGGGGGACTATTTTACCTCCAGAATATTTTACTCAAGAGGACACCAACATCATTTAACCATACAGTAAAGCTGCATGCCCTCGGGAATAATTACAGCTGTAGTTCCCCCTTGCTTTCATCCATTCGCAGTACCAGCACAGCAAAGCCGTTTTGGTTAGTGTTACAGGGCCAGATCAGTCAATCATCCAGACTGTTGCCCCTGCAACTACTGAAAAGGTTGCTGACCCTCTTCAGGAACCACACGTTTCTCTGGCGTCTCAACAGATTCCCCTCCGTTGTGGTTGCACCTACAGTATGGCTATCTGTATCACTGAGGCACGCAAGCCTCCTCACCAACAGCAAGGTCCATGGTTCATGGGGGGGGGGGGGGATCAGCACTACGTAGTTAATTATTACTGAGTTTAATTTTAATTGATTTAGCATTACTTTTGCCATTTCATAGTAATTTGTAATTAAGGTTCAAGTTATTCATTAATATAGAAAAAACGATTTATAAAACTCAAACATTGAAATGAAATTTTTCTCCAAATCAAGCATCTTTAGCATACATTCATCTTTTAGCTACTGCTTGAAGTTGTATATCTGTTTCCTATGTCCATTCTTCATGATCTCTAAGGCAATATCACGTTGTTTGCACGCTTTGTCTAATGGATTTATATCTTGATCTTCCCTAGCTAATCTTTCGTCTAGTTTGGTCCCCAGATCACATAATCTACATCCTGGAAGATGCATTTCAGATGAAGTTTGTTAATCAAAGTGTTTACTAGACCTTTACCATATTTTTCACTTTATCAAAATGTGTGAGGTAAATTGTTGGGCAGTCTAATCAAATATGGAACTCCTTTAGGATTGCTGATGACGAAATCACTGAACGTATTCGTTAACATTCGTGTTATTCACACTTTTTCGTTATAATAATTTTTATTTTCAGCTAATTCTTCCCCATGCATTACGTTTGATCTATCAGTTGAATCATGTACACCATTCATCCAAATATATTAAACAGTATACTTTTTTTATTAAGCCTCCACTCGTTTTTGCATCTGAAGAATCTGATCAAGTCTTTATATTTTTACCTCTGCTTCATTTGACTTTATTTGCATTATTATTTGCATATGAATTTTATCATATATCTGCTTTATTTGACAAATCGACATCATCAAATTCTGTGTTAGTATCTTGTATACTAATACTATTTTTTACTTAAAAGATTCTTCAATCCACCAGTATCTGAATATTCCTTTACACTGAGAGTTAACTTATCTCAGCTGAATTCTGTTGGTAAATTACCAACAAATTCAAACAAAGCAACAGGCTTTAATCGAAAAACTTTATCTTCACTATGGTTAACATATTCCATAATCCTTTCACTTATATAAATTTTTGAAACACCATGTTCTTTTGTTTTTTTCTATTCCTTGTTATCTGACTTTTTTTTACCATTAGTCTCTTCTTCATATTTCTTCTATGCAGCCCATATTTCTGATTCACTTAATGTATAATCAAACTCTGGAGTTTCATAAGGTTTAAGTTGTGGTAAATCTCCAAATTCTTCATCCACAGGAGTATTATGAAAGTGATAAGGAATGTTAGAAATCAATTGTTTTTCCACTGCTGTGTTTTCTTCAGGAGCTTTCAGAACATTATCACTTATACCTTCAATGCCTTGTTTAACTTGTCTCATAGCATCAAAACCATGTTGACCATTCCAGAATGAGTTTTTACTCTGCAGCAGAGTGTGTGCTAATGGGAAACTTACTGACAGATTAAAACTGTGTACTGGACCCAGACTCAAACTTGGGACATTTGTCTTTCACAGGCAAGTGCTCTACCAACTGAGCTACCCAAGCACAACTCATGACCCGTCATCCCAGCTTCAAACTTCACAGATTCCAAACTTCACAGAAGCTCTTTCTTCCGGGAATGCTTGTTCTGCCAGGTTCGCAGAAGAGCTTCTGTGAAGTTTGGAAGGTAGGGGGGCGAGGTACTGACAGAATTGAAGCTGTGAGGATGGGTCATGAGTCGTGCTCGGGTAGCTCAGTTGGAAGAACACTTTCCCACGAAAGGCAAAGGTCCCGAGTTTGAGTCTCCGTATGGAACACAGTTTTAATCTGGCAGAAAGTTTCATGTTGATCGTTCTTATTATATCTTTTATACATTGTTGTTGGTTGTTTCTTCCATAGCTCCAATCCGTCTTTTTAACTATTCAAGTTTTTCTATTCAATTTAACATTTTTAACAACTTCTGGCTTGTATTTTGCCAAAATTTAATAAAAATAAAGAAAATTAATCATTTGTGTTTAATGTTCTTGTATAACATTCTTTTTTATGTTGATTTTATGAACTTTTTATTTTAGCTCTGTACTTGCCTCTATTAGGTTCCCTTGTCACGTCTATTGTAGTTGAACTCTTCCACATCCCAACATTTATTACACATTTCTATAAAATCAACAAAGTTTAAATCTCCAACAACAAACTCATGATAAATATGACCTAAATCTGTGTCATCTTGTGTGAAAATATTTTAAAAATTTCATCTTGCTGAAAATATTTAAAAAATTATTTTATCTCTCACTAATTATTTTGAATTTTTGAAAATGTTTGAGCTAAATAAAAACAATCTATTGTCTTATGTCATCTTCTAGTAAAGTATTCTCTTACTACACCCTGATTTTAAAGAATGAAATCATCGTATACTATAAGTGAATTACATTGAATTTCATCCAACGATATAATTTCGTCGTTATCGTTATTTTCAGTAAAAGTAGTACCTTCTCTTTATGCTTGTCTTCAAGTTTTAACCATCCTGGACCCAAAATATATTTGTTTAATCATTAATGTTGTTCCTCCACATCCACAAGGCCATATAACTCCAAATCATATTGATTTAGTTAGAAGTTTACACATTCATTTTTTTTATTTCTTCCCTGGATCTCTTACTTTTGGCTCCCAGTCTGTTTTCATCTAATTAATAAGAATTATTTAGTAATAAATGAGTCGCTTAATTGAATTAAGTGGCAGTTCACCAGTGCTTAAGAAAAGATTGACTGTACCTTGAGGGATAGTTATAATCATGTAGCACTAGTTCGTTTTTATACAAAATTTTTAACGCCATATATCACATGAAATGTTATAAACTATATTGTGATGGAAAAATAATAGAAATTGCAGTTGGTCAATATGGCCTCAAAAGCTTAGAAAAATTCATTCGAACAATAACACCCAACATACACATTAAGGCAGATGAAAGCTTAAACAGAGAGTGATGTTAAGATGTATATGGACATAAAAGATAGTGTTGGCAGTGTAATATGTTTTAGAAGCCAAATTGTTGAAGCCAATGAAAAATTGTAGCTCACAATCTTCCAATAATTATGCCATTCAAGTTAATTAATGCAATTTTAATTTAGCTGATGGACTGTATGTAAAGCATAGTTAGGACCTTCAATCGAGAAACTAACATTATTGCTTCATTTAAACTTAATGTAGAATTTGGTGGACCAATGATTTATGAACCACATTAGCCTTTATTCATTCCAAGCCACAATAAAATTTAAGATTTAGAATTAACTATAACTCATGAAAATGATGAGTTGATTAACTTCAGTGGTACTAGTGTAGCAGTTACTTTAGAAATGACTTGATAAGATATTTTCCTTTACAAATAAACATGACTAGGAGATATCAGTTCTACTCATTCCTTACAAATGAGAAATCAAAAAATAACTTAAATACTTGCAACAAGGAGACAGAGATTAACATGTGTATTGGTGATGGATGGATACATCCTAATCGGCTCAGCTGTATATCAGTTTCAGACTCCTAAAAGCTAATGCCATAAATTATCCAGTGTATGATGATAAATCCAATAAAAAGTTAATGGATAACTATGTGAGAAAATGATAATCATAAAAAAGTAAATAAAGCTTTCTCTAGAATAGAACACCCTTTTATTTCACCATCAGTTTTGTTGCATTTGAATTCATCTTTTGCTGATAAAATAGGTATGGAAGATGATCTATTTAACAGTGGTAAAGCAGGAAATAAGAAAAATTAAGTATTTTATCCACTGGATATACTTGGTGGATTTTTCAAGGACTTTAAAGAAGTCACATTGGAACGAGATCTAACTGTAGTATTAATTGGAGTTCAAGTGCAAATGATACCATTTTTTGATGGGCTGATCATTATCATCAAAATAAAAGATACTCATCCAAGTGAAGGAAAAATTATAGTAGGAAAATGGAGAAATTGTGTTCCTGTTGTTAAATACGAGCGTAATTATGAGCTTGAACAACGAGAAATAATGTTGAAAAATCCTTATATTCCTATATCTTTCTATGAATTACGAACTGCAGAAGCTGCTGGATTAAGTGAGTAGAGGAATTTCGAGCAAGATATCATAAATTGCTATAGCTCAGTGGAATCTGATATCTATTATTTTATTTTCGCTGTGTTTGAAGCTAATCCTAAAAACAACCAACTGCCTGATTCATCTCTGTGTGATCATGTTATGCTATGTACACTATATTTTAAAAATGGAAGAAATGAAATATTTCCTCAAAAACAGCAGAATTTAGATCCACCAGAAACATATCTCAAAGCTTATGATGCTTTTGGTGATTTTAAATGAGTTACACAGCTAAAAGGAGATGTTGGTGTATGTCCATATCATTTCTTAACAAATTATCCTATCTATGTGATTCACATGACACGTAGAAAAAATGTTGTTGCCACACAGGAATCTACTGTGAAACTGTGTGCTACTTTCAACGCTAATATACCATCTGGTACACTTACCTACATATATATGTATGGAAAGAAAAAGCTCATATATAATGCACAACACAGAGCATTGACTGAAAATTTTGGTTAAATAAATGATTAAAAATTAGAAAAAGTTATCCAAGTGTTAAGCTCTTGTTTATATTTCCTGTGGAAGCATTTTAAGAAAGACAGAAGAATTAAAAACTCAAAATTTTAGTATTTTAATTAGAAATTGATATCTGATTTTATTCCTTAGTAATGTTCTGGATAGCTCTTTCTTGTATGTAAATTATATTAGCATTTTGAATTTTTAAAATCGGTTAATTTTTTAGTGAGAAATGAAGAATTAAATTTTGGTCCTTGTCCTCACAAGTTAGGCAACCGCACTTACTTCTCCGTATTGTCTGTATCCTAAAATGCAATCAGAATTCAGTTATCTGCAAAATTAAAAATTAAAAGAGCATAAATTTTTTACACTTATTACAGTGAGAAAAACAAGCCTTTTTTTAGGTCAGTCTTTCAGTAGCCTCCACCTTTGACAATTGGTTAGAAGCAGTTAATAAATATTTCACATACTCTTTCCTTAATTTAATTGCTTCAGCTTGACAATTGATGCCGGCATTGTGTACCAGCAATCGTGATTTAATGCATTGTGACATGATGTAGGTAGCAACAGCAGTTATGGCAACTGTGATGGCAGTGGGTATCATCTATCTACTACTGCTGTAGCACTGGGAGGCAGGGGAGACTCTGCACCAGTGAGTGCACACAGAAACTTGTAGAAACGCACAGCTCTGTGATGATACATTATCTCCTTCTGTTCTCAGCACCAAAGGTGGCTACAGTTTAGTGCCATCTTCCTCTCATCATGTTAAGAATCGCTGTGGATAGCATCCTCTATCTAGGCTTCACAATTGTTAATAACACCCAATTTACGTTTCACAGTTGCTAATAACACTGTTCTCACTTTCGTTTCACTGGATCCTGCCTCCCATGTACCTCCCTTGTGCCTACCGAGTTCACTTTCTCCTACCGATCACTTTCACTGTTCACTTTCCCAGAAAGATTTGCATCATACGTGGGGTAGCGGATAAAAGTATTTGGTTATTTATTCAGTTCTATAAGTTGAATGTCTGGTAGTCTTGTGCGATTTTTGGATACCAGAGACTTTTACAAGGGACTCAAAATTATTTGTGCGAACAACCAGAAAGCAATGAAGGACATACTTTTCTGTCTTCAGGCGATAGATTCATCATTCAGCTCGCCGAAACTGAAATGATATGTTCTATCCCTTTAAGGCTAAGACAGAAGAGTCAAGAACCATGACGATACATAAAAGTCTACTGTCGTTTAACTGGGCAGTATTTTCAGACAAAACTTCATATGCTCAAGAGTTTTCAAATGATAGAGCACAGCAATCAGTCGTCCCTTTCTATTAGGTTTTACTAGACAAATCCAGATTTCGGCTAGAGCCTAGTCATTATCAATGCAGTATTTCATCTTATCAATGCATGTCCTAATACGTCAGTCCCCTGTTGTTTGAGCTTCTGTCACAGTTCGTTCACACAGTTCATTGAGTCTTGAACGAATTGTGACAGAAGTCCAAACTACGGGGACTGATCTACTGGGGAATTGGGGCATGCATTGATACAATGAAATAGTGCATTGATAATGGCTAGGGACTTACCGAAATCTAGATTTGCCTAATAAAACCTGAAAGAAAAGGACGCCTGATTGCTGTGCTCTATCATTTGAAACTCATGTCACTGTGATTGAGTGCACCCACATTCCTAATGGAAGGTAACTTGCTCATGAACTAGTTTGAAAAATCATTAAAGCTTGGTCCATCGTATCCAGCACAAGACACAGTTCAGAGACGATTTCAACTCTTTGTACCTAATTAAGTGAAGTTAATTGTGCGCCTTTCTATCGTGTACCGTTCGTCACATGAAAGAGAACATTGAAAACGAAACATGGGTTTGTCAATAAATCATTAATCCAGTTAGATTCATGTTTACACAGTTTCTCATGATATTCACGATATCTCATTCTATCGGAAAACCATTACAGTCACTCTTCATTAAAGCCATCTGAGGCTTAAGTGGACTATCATGGACAGAATCACGGCACATTCTGCAAGAGGACTGTAACACATTCCTTATGACTGACAGCAGTCGAATAACTCCCTCAGCGCAAACACTTCAGTCTTTATTTATTGTCAGAGCAGACGAAAAAGGAACCACTCGCTCCAAAACTGCTTCCAGCGTTGGCAGCAGTGCACACCCAGCACCCTTTTTGCCTACATACTTCTTTTCATCGTTGTTAATTGAAGACCTAAAACGATCCTGATTTTTCTCTAAATAAATCTGATAACTTTTAAATTTTAATCTCCAAAATTTTTCAAATAGATGTACTGTTGTTGATTTACAATATCATAGTGAAACTTGTTACAGTTTCATTATTACTTATATCAAATATAGTGCTGTCAGTTTACATTTGTATCTTATATACTAAGGTAATTTAAATAGTATTTACTTAATGATTCAAAAAGTAAAGGAGGTATCTTCATGAAAACAATTCCCATATGTTTTTTATGATAAACTGAACCTAATTCCAAAAGTGGAAGTAACTAACTTCAATATTATGTGCTTTTAAGATTTCAAACAAGTGGAATAATTCAAAGAGTACATGCAGTAGCTTCATGATAATCTAAATACTGCTTTCACAACCAGCTGAACCTAATAGCAAAATCATAATTTTCTAAGTTTCATATAGCTTGCATTTTAAAATTTATTTTTGAAGAATCCAATTATTGGATAATGCTGAGATTGTTTATCTATACTGTGTTTTTATTGTGTATAATTTCCATGCTGATAACATTTAAACTTTAAAAGCTACAAGTTTTCAGAAGAAAATGAGGCTAGATAGTGGCCTCTGAACTGTTTCCTTACTTATTTCTGTACCGTTGTTGAATTACAATTGACATTCCCTTAGTTTTACATAATTTGGTAAAGTTTTGTATCAATACTTAAACATTTAATTTCATGTAGGATTATTACGCAATCTCGTTGTTTGATCAGGTCATGGAATGCATTTGGCACAGCTGGCCTGACCTTAGCTGAGCACCAGAGAAAAATTAATAATTTGATTGCCACAGTGAACATACCAATAAGTGCTTGCATACCCACACAGTCTATACTCAGAATCTTAAAGTCATTTCCAACTGATATTGCACAATCAGGGTATTTTCAAACTACTGAGTGTTGAGTTTCTCTGAATGGTTCTATAATTGTTATGGCGGAATTGGGTGACCGATAAAAATATCTGATAATTGACTCAAGCTCACCAAGACCTGGTACATGCATTCAGATAACTTTACAGTCGGATTCAGTTTCGACCTCAATAGTCACAATATTTCTGCCAGCTGCTGTGAACACTCACTCCTCCTATGGCAGATTATTTGTCTTCTGACAAACACTCCATGCCCAACTAAACATCAGAGTTTTCTATTTCAGGTTTCAGCCATGCTCGATTCCAAGAATAATTTGAGTGCAACAACTTTCCATAAGGGAGGTAAATTCAGAAACTTTGTTATGAATACTTCAACAATTTACTGTTAAAATTTTGACAGTCGATGTGTCTTTACTTTTTACATAGTCTTCTTCTGCCCTCTGCATTATGCATGACGAGCGTACATCAGAGGACCTCGAACTACCACCTAGCATAAAAAAATCCCAATGTGCACTCCACATGTACTCTGCTGCCCAAGTAGTTGTTTTCTTTGTGTAGTGCACCACTGAACTATCAAGGGGAGTCTAACAGTTTTCCACTCCATAATGCAGATCCAGAAATCTGCAGCCAAGACAGTCACAGAATCAATGGAGCATTTGGTTGAGACCATCCACTTGGCTCCAAATGAAAGGACCCCTATCAGTTCTGGGAACAACACTGCTAATTGCGAGCTCTGTTTGTGCTCCAGACATGAGGCCAGCATGCTTCACCAATTCCATCAGCTTTATATACTGTATAAACTATGTATGATCTCAGCACCCAAGCGATAGCCATTGTTGATCCCAATGTGAGGCACAACTTGTAGAGGACTGCACACTGCATGCTCGACAACCTCATGCAGGGCATCCTTCACATCTTGCAAGAGGCCCCCCCAGTAGACATCCCAAGTGCACGTTGGATTTCTTTTCAGCCCTACAGGACTCCATAATGCGCCTAACAATGGAGTTCCTAGGCCCTACACAAAGAGTGGTCAACTATGCCCTCATGGGGTGAATGGGTGAGGTCAAGTGACCACCATCCACATTCTCCACCTCAAGTGATGCAAATGCATTACCGCCTGTCACTCAACCTGTGGCAATGGCAGATCCATTGCATTAGGGACTCTGCACGGTGCCTCAGTAGAATAGCGTGTAAGGAAAGCAAGTGACTCCTGGCATGTACCACATAACATGCCGTTATTCTGCTGGAGAACAGCCGATTTGTCGTATGTAAATTGCACTAATCACAGTGGGATGCATGCACCACAGAAGATTAATTTTTTAATGGGACATTTGTTAATGGTGGGAGGCAGCATCACATGCAGCAGAACACTTTGTAAGTTAGTCAATAATTCCTGTGTTTTTGCAATATGTATACCCCTCAAGTTTCACTCTAATACATTATAAATCTCTAAATTTCCTCCCTATGTGGAGGCTGCTGCATTAGGGGCGTTGAGTATAACAGAGTGGTGTCCTGTTGCAAAAATCGGAGTATGTTACTTCCTCACAGAGATGTCTCGTAAATGGCCACAATGAAGAATTACAGGTGTTTGCCAACAAATGTTCTTTCCATGTGAATGGCGCAGTAAGTGTCTCAATGTACTCTCCAAAACACACTCTAAAGTGATATGGGAGTGTTAAGAATCTTATTTCTCACTGCATTCCCAGTGTTATGGGCACTAGGAACTTGAATAGTATTCAAAATACAACAGCTTCCTGTTGTACTTAGAATACTGTTTAATTTCTGAGAAAATTTGTGTATGTCACACATGGAGACAAGTACAGGCAGTGTCCATGCAGGGGTTTGGGATATACCCTACTCTAGTCAAATTCTGATATCATGCAGGTACTATACCAACCATAGTATAATTAAGTTAGTGGTTTCTTAGATTACTGTTTGGGGGAACTATAAATATACCTCCATCTATATTCTCGCCTTTTGAAACTGTTGTCATCGATATATACAGCAAATATAGTCCTCATGATTTTTGAAAAACGAAATTATTTTATTGTGATCAGCAGTTCTATTTCTCTCAATGTTGCATCACAAATTTGGCAATCGTTTGATAGTACAGAGGGTATGTGGTACAGATTTTTTGTCGATAATATTATGAATCGTCTATTTGGATATACTTAAATTCACTCACATGTTCCTGTCTTGTTGCTCATTATTGCCTCAATTTTATATATATGGCCTGCATTTCAACTGGTATACGCTCTCAAAAAATAATGTACATTGGTACTTGTCTAGATATTGACATGGAGCATTGCAAGGAATTATACTAAGACAGAAAAAGCTAAGGCTACAAACGAGAAATATGTATATGTATGAGGGTGATGCATAAGAAGCATCGAACATATATTTGTTTGAGCACTTTGCTATGCTGGGGATACTGACTATTCTTTGCGTTTTTAATGTACCTCTTAATATATATCAGTTAATTAATATCGAACCAACCTATTTTTGGGGCTCCTGTATCAAATGACTACATGAAAATTCTACTTTAAAATCACTTTGTTCATAAAAGGGAGACCATACAATTTCATTATTTTTTTCGACCTTTGTTTTTCTTCATAAGTAACAGAATTCAACAGTACATTATAGGAATGAATATGTGGAAATATCTGTAGGATGATACATGACAAAACGATCACAGTTTTATCACTGTATATGTAAATTAATGGTTCAATCATGGTTATCAAGTTGTCATCATGACACATCTAATATGTGGTGGGGAAACTGCCAGCATACACCCAGGAAAGTGTAGACTGCCTTAACAGTAGTGTTACGTAGGAAGTAAGAGGTAAAATTAAAATCCCTGCATGCAGGAAGAAAAGGAACGAATTGTTAAAGTCATAAAACATGTGTTATAAAGGGAAAATATTAGATACATTTTGGAGTTTGGGAACATATTTTCTTTGTATTTGTCATATTTATGGCTGGAGAAAGAATTAGATGATTCTAATGTTGATTTAAATTGTATGATAAAAGTTAAGTTGGATGTTATTAAACTACACCAAACAAATGTAAAGAAAACTTGTTTTCTATACGTAAATGTATATGCAGAACTTAATAAGGAGAACATTTGGCTTCCTTATTCACGACCCTGCCAGAAATCCTCAAAAGTTCCCTATTTGCGATTATATATATATAAAATATATGTATGTGTGTGTGTGTGTGTGTGTGTCTTTTGAACGGGCTGCAGTGAGGCAGGGGAAGGGAGGGGAGAAGTGGGTAGTTTTGGGTGACACAATAAATGCAAAGAGATTAATGTATATGGTTGTCAAAGCAGTTACAAAATTCTACTTCCATACTTACTGAGAATGCTAAAGACAGCATGGAAGTACCAAGGTACAGTCATAGCTGACAGGCAGATACCAGCAACTATATCCTTAGCCTTACAACCCACGATGTATGTATTAGAGAAGTTTCTAAATGGAAGACAATCAATCAATTCTCATGTGGTATCAATGGCATACATGATTTAATCCTGACAGAATCATGCCAATACAAAATAAAAACTGGCAGGTCATCTATACTGTTTACTGCCAGCACTGCAGTATGGCTGACACATCCATATACTGAACAGATGGGTATAGTTTAAATCGATGACTGTCAACGAAATAAACACCTAGAAATTAATGTATATAGATATCAAAGCGTTTCCAGCCTCCAAGGCAAGAACACTTATATGATTTATATATTTGTCTTCATCTAAGGGTGGGAACGTTTAGCGGTTCTTGTTGTATGTGGAAATTATAGGAAAATAACTAAGGAGTAATACAGTGATGAACCACTGCTCACTCGTGATGTAACGATTTTAGTAACGACTCATTATTGGAAGTATTCTTGATATATGGAGAGAGAAGTATAATAAAAAGTTTTTAGATAATTTTCAAGACTGCCAGCATACTGTGTCTGCTGGCTGCTTCTGACTGGAATGACAGCTAGTCAGACACATGCATGGTACATGCAGTATCAGTGAATGTGCTGTCCATGTGTAGAATGGGTAAGATGCGCGATCTACCTGAGTTTGATCGAGGCCAGATTTTAATAGACCGGAGGCTCAGCATGAGCATTTTGTAAACTGCATGATTTGTCGGTTGTTCGAGGGGTGGTGTGGTTGGTGTCTTCAGTCAGACGTCATGGGGTTGGGTGAGCATCGCTCATTACAGATGTCAGATGTCGTGGACTGAGCAGACTGATAAAACAGGACAGGCGGCAAACTGTGGTGAAACTAACATCAGACTGCACCAAACACTCCTAATGATGAACCTCTGCAGCTGACGCCCAATGCATGTACCAATGTAAACACCATGAAATCGGCAACTACGAATGAAATGGGCACGTGACCATTGGTACTGGACGTTGGTGGAGTGGGAGAGCATTGCCAGTGGGAGGGTGCGCACCCATTGTCTTCCAGGGGAACAACTCCTTGACACCTGTACTACGGAAAGTTTGCAGTGGCTCCATTATGATCTGGGAAACATTCACACGGTTATCTATGAATCCAGTGAAGCTCGTGCAAGGCACCATGAGGGCCAAAGTGTATCGTACACTATTTGCAGCCCATGTACACCCATTTGTGATGATCATGTTTCCCAAAGGCAATGGCATTTTTCAATAAGATAATGTGCATGTCACAATGCCAGGAGTGTGATGGAGTGATCTGAGGAACTCAATCGCGAGTTGCGGTTGATGTGTTGGCCCCCCAACTCACTAGATCTGAACACTATTGAACATATCTGAGACGTGATTGAACATTGCATCAGAGGTCATCAGCTGCATCATCGGAATACATGGGAATTAGGTGACTTGTGTGTGCAGATGTGGTACCAACTCCATCAGGCGACCTATGAAGGCCTCATTGCTTCCATGTCATTATGGGTCATGCTGTTATCCATGACAAAGGCGGACATATCGGATATTAGGCAGGTGGTCATAATGTTCTTGCTGATCAGTGTTTATCACATTTTTTAAAAATTTGGTTTAAATAATATACTTGTCCGCCCTGTTTCTATCCAAAGTGGCGGCATGGTTATTGTTTACAGTGTAAATTTAGTGATGTGTTGTAAGTGTGCATGTATACTTCGGATCTTGTTCACATGTCTCCTATGGTCAGTCTTACAGTGATATGATTGTTTTAACATACTATGATGTGATTTGTTTTAATATCAGTGGTAGTAATCACTTACAGTGTATATTTAGCGCTGTGTTGTGAGTGTATATACTCAGCTTTTTCTGTAGTTGTTTAGGAGTCATACAGTGCTATCACACACTACTGATGTAGGGAAAATGTAGGTAATGTACTTAATGCGAGTGTAGTTATTGTTAAATAATGTACTGCAGTAAATGAGGGATTGTTTACAAAAATTGGATAAGTTCTTAACTGTGATCTTTCAGGAATAAGAAAAATCAACCATTCAAACTGAAGCATGAAGAGTGTCTAAGCGATATATTTAGTGTGTTAAACAGAAACATATTTTTAACTAATTTTCGTTTTCAAATATGCAAAATGGTTCAAATGGCTCTGAGCACTATGGGACTTAACATCTGAGGTCATCAGTCCCCTAGAACTTAGAACTACTTAAACCTAACTAACCTAACGACGTCATACACATCCATGCCTGAGGCAGGATTCGAACATGTGACCTTAGCAGTCACGCGGTTCCAGACTGAAAGTGCCTAGAAACACTCAGACACACTGGCCAGCTTTCAAGTATACAGTCTATAGTTAATACTGAAGGAGCATTTTTCTTTGGACTTGATCGGTATTTGTTGAAACTTAAGAAAAGAAGGTTCTAATATTTTTCACTGGACTGCTTTATTATGTTTTCGAAATGTTGTCTGCGAGAATCAAACAGCAAAAACAAGGCAATGTTATTTTCTTTACAACAAAAAGAAAACAAATGTTTAGTTGTTCCTATTGTTCTATTTATTAATTGTTATTCATCCTCACACACATCACTATTATCATTATCATCAGCTTCCATTTTCTGCTCTTCATTACAGTTTTCCTCTGAGATACCATAAAAGAAGTCCTTGTAGAAGGCTTTGTTTACTTCTTCCAAGAAATGCATCAAATTACAAAGATCTCTGACTTTACTTGGCTGAATACTAGGATTCTTCTTATACAACTGATATAGGTCCAAAGTCATATGTTCTGCAATAGGACTTCCCTTAACAATGGTATGACTGGTCCATGGACCAAAGTAAGGGTTTCGCTTTGAGACAGAAAACCTATCTTCCACGTCATTGCTAATCATCCAGATGTACTGCAGTCTGAGTGTTTTCAAACAGAATGACTCAGTAGCACGTTTAATCCCTGCAAAAGGATCATGTTTCACTATTATCATATGGAATGGATGAAGTAATGTGCAGGCCTCAACAATTTTCCTGACCCAAGCTTCAAGAATTTCTGGAGTCTTTGCCTTGCATCTGACAACATTTGCATTACAAATACAGATTTCTTTAGATGCTTCAGCAGTAATGC
Source organism: Schistocerca piceifrons (assembly GCF_021461385.2). Taxonomy (NCBI): domain Eukaryota; kingdom Metazoa; phylum Arthropoda; class Insecta; order Orthoptera; family Acrididae; genus Schistocerca; species Schistocerca piceifrons. The sequence continues at coordinate 189,305,114 of NC_060149.1, forward strand.
GGTGTGCTCCTCCAATTTGAATTTATTATCAAGCCATTATTCCAAGAATTTAACAGAGTCAACTTCTTCTAGCTGTTTTTCATCATATTTTAGCCATATAGTGGTGAGAAATATTGGAAAAAGTCACGGACTGAACGTGAAGTTGGTCATGTTTAATTGGTTTTTTGTTATGTTTTTATAGCCTATTAGGCAACATAAAGTATGAAATATACAGATTTGCATCGAATCAGTAATATCTAAACAATGACTGTGTATGTATTTCCTTTTTTTGTATACGTCAGTTACTTTGTTTTTAATTTTTATTATAACTGTAGCTTGCAGTCACGGTTTACTTGAGATGGCTTGTAAGTGTGGAAGGGTTATGTCAGAGCTGACTGGTAGGAAACAAGGTATGTATTCTTCACGATGGACAGCTAGCCGGCGACGTTAGTCTTACGGCTCCTCAGTTATGAGTTTACAACAAGACACCAAGACCATCCAAGATGGGTGTGGGAAAGTGGCCCACCATCTCTCCGCGGCATGGAGAACAGATAGAACAAGTTTCTTTGCTCCTTAACTTACAATTGGGTTCAGAGCTTCCAAAACAGAAAACAAGATTTTCCGTTTCGTTTTGCTGCCTCCGCTGTGCTATAGAAATATTCTGCTCTCTCTCTCTCTCTCTCTCTCTCTCTCTCTCTCTCTCTCTCTCTCTCGACACTGGGAGGATAACTCTGTCGACAGATTGGAATCTTCAAAATGCGAACACGTGATGCAAAAAATAGCTACCATTTCCAACTTCTAAAGTGTTTTCCTTGTGAAACAGAGAACATTCTTTTGTGTTTCGCTTTACAGCCTCCGCTGTGTTAGAGAAGGGCACCGCTCTCTCTCTCTCTCACTCGATGCTGAGAAGATAGCTCTGTCAACAGATTGGAATCTTCAAAAAATGGGGACATGGGACGTAAAAATAGCACCCACCACGCAAATATGAAGTATTTTCCCTTTTTTAGCTCCAAGCTGTAGAATGGAATATTGTAGCATTCAGAAAACGCAATTCCTATTCGTGAAGACGTTGTGACATCGGAGGGGCAGATGACGTGTCTCCCACCGGCACTAGAAGACTGAAACTAAATGTTTGATTGGATAAGACTTTTTTTATGTTGGTGGTAAGGGGACTCTCTCGGTGCTGTGGCCGGTGATTGGAAAATACTAGTGGAAAATATAGAAACGTAGTGGGGGTACGAGTTTCCGTAATTCCCAGTGGGAGCCGCACAGGATTAGCCGAGCGGTCTGAGGCGCTGCAGTCAAGGACTGTGCGGCTGGCCCCAGCGGAGGTTCGAGTCCTCCCTTGGGCATGGGTGTGTGTGTTTGTCCTTAGGATAATTTAGGTTAAGTAGTGTGTAAGCTTAGGGACTAATGACCTTAGCAGTTAAGTCCCATAAGATTTCACACACAACAACAACAACAACAACAATTCCCAGTGGGAGGTATGCCTGTTCTCTCTACTCTGGACGCTCTAGATATTCTGACACCATATGGATTGGGCCACGCTGTTTTCAGGCTCAACAGACAAAACAGTCATCTAACAGACCCTTCTGCATTGGTGTGCAGTCATGGACAACTTCTGCTTGGTATATGCAGTTGTGAAATGACCTTCTGCCTTAGAATTCTGCCAAGTAGACTATTTATGTTTAACCTCCTTCTTTGTCAGATTAAAATTAGATATGAAATTTGACGAACGTCTGGTTCAGTTTTCTGAAAGTGTAGAGCACTTAGCATTCTTCCGATCCAAGTAGAAGAGCTTCACCCTAAGTGCGTGTTCAATATGAGCACCTCTCATAATCAGTCATTTTGGTGAATTGAGTCCTTTGGACTTTATTGAGGCCAATAGAATGTTCATTAACTTCGTGATTTTTTTTTTTTTTTAGTTTAAAGACATGTTTTGCATTGGAAATTTGAAAATGGATTTTTCGGTACTTATTTCAGCATAGGGCAGGATTAGTCGCATTTTCACCATCAACCACGAGATGTGTACTTACAAACACACCCGTCATGCAGCATATAAGTCATGCCATTACACTAGCAGTCACAGGCACGAAGATGCAGCACACATGCTCGATAGCATAGCTCATGTCTGACTGTTTAGGGGATCTCATTGTCGACTCCTTGCTCAAGACTGGTCAGGATTTATTTAATCTTTAGACTTGCATGCCAATTTTAATTTTATAATGCACATCAGGTTACTCAATTCCTGTCGATATTTTTTCCCCTTACTTTAAAAACATCCGCCAACCGATTAATTAAATTCATATTGCGCTTTCTAATAACTCATGCTTATATTTGCCACTCAATCAGCATGCTCGCTGAAACATATTTAATGTGTTTTTTCTTGTTCGGTCAAAACATAAATGAAATTCATTAAAAATTCCATCTTTCTTTCAAGTTACTAGTACTAGTCATCATTTGTATCTGTATACGATTCGTAAGAGTGACAGAACCACTGATTGAATTTCATACAAGTACTTCACTCAGATGTGTAGTTTTTCATTAAGTTTGTAGAAAGAGATTATTTGAATTTCAAACAAGTACTTCCTTCACATGCATAGTTTTTCATTACATTTGTATGTCCAGATTCTCAATCTTGGTTGAATGTCACAGGACTAATTTATTTATCACATTACAATATCCATCGTGTAATTTTGTTAAGCATTTAACCTAAGGTGAGTAGTGTGGTGTTTCACACACACACACACACACACACACACACACACACACACACACACACACACACACACACACAATTTGAAAAAACCATGAACAAACAAACACTTGAAGGGGGTCTTGCAACCTCTTACAAGTTCTGAACTGCATGTTGTGTGTTTTTTCAAAGTTTAGTAACGAAAAATTCTTTAGGAATTATTTATTAATCTCTATGAAAATTTCACTAACAAATCTTTTTAAGATTACTTGATTTGCTATTTATTGCAATGTTTATATCCTCTGCAAACAAAACAAACTTGGCATCTGGTAATGTTACAGATAACAGGTCATTGATATGACCAAGAAAAAGTAAGGCCCTAAGGTGGAACCTTGTGGGAAACCACATGTAGTTAGGTCTCATTTGGATAATGCTTAATAACTTGTCTATCTTCTAACGACGTCCTTTGTTTCCTATCATATGTATAGGATTTCAGCCATTTTGTAGCATTAGCCATTACACAGTAATATTCTGATTTACTTAAAAGAATAGTGTGATTTCCACAGCCAAAAGCCTTTGAGAGATCACAAAATATACCAATAGCCTGCAATATATTGTCTAATGAATTAAGTACCTTCTCATATGTGTGGATAGCCTTCTCAATATCACAACCTTTTAGAAATCCGAACTGTGACTTTACGAGTGGCTAAAAATTGGAATACTTTTGTAACTCGGCTGAAAGTGGCTGATATCAGAAAGTGGTCACATGAGGTCCCTCACTCATGTGGTGCGATCTGTGCCTTGAATGACAATCTTACGAAAACGCCTTAAGAATTCGAACACAGCTAAATATTTGTGACAAGCAAGACCTGCTTTTTTAATTCACAGGAATTTAAGTTAAGCTCTTAAGTTCCTATCTAACCACACCATCGAAAATCGCGACATATTCCGAATAGCCAGCAAAGTATTGGTGACAAGCGAGACTATAAACGTGATTGCCTCTCGTTTTACCCACAGAAATTTATGCTACACTCTTAGGTTCTTGCCTAACGACACCATCAGAAATCGCAACATATCTGCAAATAAACAGCCAAATATTTGTGACAGGCGAAATACATATAGCATTGCTGCTCTTTTTAGTTGCAACAATTTAAGCTGTACTCTTAGATTCCTGTCTAAACACACCATCAGAAATCGTGACATATTCGAGAAAAACGGTCAAATGTTTGTGAAAAGAAGGAATATAAACGTCATTGCTGATTGTTTCATTCACAGCAATTTCGTCTTTCGGTTTTGAATCAGAGTGGAGTCACAAAATGGAAGGAACTAACTATACAAACTACATCGAATATTCCAGAACATACTTCTGTTACATGAATACGGAAGTCCCAAACTGTTTTACAAATGCAAAGAAGAAAAAAAATGCATATACCTGGTTTTATAGCTACTTTCTTTCTCGCCCTAATAGCGCATCTTTAATCACATAAGTGGAGGAAACACACAAAATGCAGTGCTCTAAAATTTTTTGTATAAAGTTTTCTTAGGATTTTTAGAGATATGTGTAATTAAGTGACGTTTAATTACAATAAATCGCACCTACAGTGGATATCTTCATTGTGCCTCTGTCTTAGAGTGTCCTAACACGCAAGTTATAAGATGGAAACAACTGAAATAAGATTAATTCACTATGGCGGCTCAAAAGTAGTGAGCAAGGGACATCACACGTTCACAAAATATTTTACTTAAATAATATTCCATTTGTGTGCTGCGAGAAATTATCTGCATTTCACGGGGCACACTACATTGCTTATAAAAGAATTTCATTTGAAAGTATATGTGGAATGACAAGGGCGCCCATACCCACGGACGAGAGAGGAAGGGCTGGCGTGGGGTGAACTGGGAGCGTTGCCATGCCCCATAGCTCTCAGGGAGAGGAAAAAATAGTATAGTCCAGTGTTTTTCTTTCAATAAAATTGTGTAAACAGAGTTAGAACTGAATTTCTCATGGCTACTTACAAATCTCCAATCGTCTTGTAGGGAAGCAGCCTACTCACGCTGTAGTAAATTCATATCAGTCTTTCCACTGTGTGCCAGCCAGTCTGCTGTAACTAGCTCTGACGTCACAAATGTTGCGCAATACTTTAAAAATCAAGCAAATAACCTAAAACGTTTCTAGCATGTCAGGAGTAATACTAAATTAATATGTGTTATATATCAGTTCGATAACTTTAGCCATTTTCGAAATTTGGACGTTTTTCTGTAAAAATCATTGGCGCAACAGAAAAGAGCTAGAAAGTTAAAAATTTATATTTAGATTCATCTTTCATAATAATTTAATAAAAACAGTACTTTGGGTTTCACAAATTAAAATTTTAGTGGAAATTCATGATTTTCTGGTTTTCGTCTTAAAACTTAAGGAAGCAAGATAGATTAAGTAGGCTAATAAATAAGGCTAGGATGTTTATTTTTAAGTAGAATGGAGATCCGCTATCACCATAAGGATGTGAGAAGTTTCATTTGAATACCTATAAAACTATAGCGATAGCGTATCTCCAAAGGGCCAGTTCAGAGCTCGTCTACTGCGTGCAGTATAATTAAATTAATTCTCTCGCCCAAAATATTTAACTTAGCCGCGTTAATCTTTTATTATGATTACTTACCTGTGTGCTGAATGCACATTTAAATTGAGAGCTTCATCGGCCACCAGCAAAAGAAGCTATGATTTATTCAATAACTTGATGTGGTGCATTACTAGCCCAGCGGCTAGTCGGGAGAGCCGATTTGATCAGGCGTTCCCTTAGCCGTCCGCACCGCGGCTTTATATATAAGAACGCTGCGCGAGGAAGGAAGGCCCCAGTTCTCTCCAGACGCTGAATAGCACGTCATCTGTGTCGGGAGTCGCGTCGCGTCGGTATCATTGCTACAAACAGCCTCGGATGCCGTATTAAGTTACTCGAGATAAGCGTAACCATGAAATCATTTGCGAGTGAAGTGTTAATTCTGGGTTGACTTTAATTATCGATCTTCAGTTTGCATATTGTCGTATTTTCACGTGCCGTCGCGGGACAAACATTCTGCCATTATTTAGCATGGCGTTTGATGAACCTAATCATCAAATTATGGCGAGCATTCATTTAAACATTTAGTTTGGACATTTATAGTTGCATCAGCGCATTAGACTCTGAACTGCTCTGTTAGTTAGGTTGTGTGGATTCTTTTGTTTTTCATCTGTGACTTTCAGAATATACTCAACTATTTTAGAAAATCGTTTTTGATTATAATTCCCGGACAATCTCCTAATTCCTCAGAGCTATGAGCTGTAACTATAAGTGTATTCTCAGATGAAGTGGGTACTAGGAATTCTAATTACAGGCTTCACGTTTTGCTAATCACTTTCTGGTTGCCAATATTGTAGTTAGAGAGCCAGTGTTGAGAACGGCGAAAGACAGCATAAATAACATTCTAAATAACGGGAAATGCAGTGCTTCTCCATTCAAACAAACATTTATGCAACAGTTAAACAATTAATTCTATCTGCCGCCCCACAGTCTTCCAAAATACTGTAGATACTCCATACCCTAGGTCTTGGACCCTTTGGCTATCTACGTCAAGTGAATAGATTTGATGATGAGAAAGAATAACATTCACACTTGCGAGATAACTTAATATATTTACACTAATGCGCAAATTACAAACATTGCGAGTTAGCACCAAAACATATCACGATCGAGCACCAGAACAATAGAACAAAGAAGTGCACCTATGAATATAAAACACACTGAAGCACATCATTGCCGCCTATGTCCACTGATCGATATCACTTGTCACTACATCAGGCTCCCGTTATGAAGTTCGGCGTCCCAGGTATATCAAGGTAATGGTGGCAAACAGTTCTTCTGGTCCATGTGATCTCTGGAGCAATAGGTGGAGGACCTGTAGGAAGTATTGTGTGGTCCATAGCCTGAGGTCTGTGTGGCCCTCCTAGGGAGGGTTTTAGTGGCTGCACTCGAAATGTCATTGTCGTGTGGATCGAAGTGAAGGTGTTTCAGCTGCTCTATGCAGATCATTTCAGGCTTTACATTCCAATCCATCATGAAGTCGTTTGGCAGTCTGTGCAGCACTCAGAACTGACCTGTATACAGTTGGCAGAGAGGGACATGTACAATGTTGTCCTTTAGTCAGACATACGTTGATGTGAACCGATCCTTGTGTACGTAAACTGCTTTGTTACCATGATGTTGCGGAGCTTATATGGTACGTATGTTGATCTGTGACATTCTCTCTTTTAATCGTCCACCAGAATCGGAATTGTGATCCTCAGACTGTAGGAGCACATGTTTGTCAGTCAGTAAATCAGCAGGTAGGTGTACTTGATCGCCAAACACCAACAGTGCCAGTAAACAACCTAGATTTTCATTCACCACTGATCGAAGGCCTAACAGCACCAGAGGCAAAAATCCGTCCACTTAGAGCAGTTCGCCATTAACGCACCCTTCAGAGATATGAGAAATCTTTCAACTAACCCGTTGCTTGCTTGGTGGTAAGTAGTTGTTCGAATGTGACTGCAGCCATATATCTGTAGCAGCTTTTGAAATAAACAAGCCTCAAATTGTCTTCCACACTCAGCTGTATGCCATAGCGAGCAAACCAACCTGCCCATAGTGTTGCAGCCACAGTGCCTGCTGAAATATTGGACGTACAGATTGTTTTTGGCCAATGGGTGAGCCAATCCACCACCATCAACACGTAGCTATAATTTTTGGAACCCAGAAGAGGTGCCACCAAAGCAATATGAAGGTGCATAAAACGGACTGTAGGTTCAGTGAGCGTTGCCATAGGTATGTGCACATGTTGTCAACCTTACTCTTCTGACACTGTAAACAACACTGAGTCCATCGATGGGAAGCCTTTCTTATTCAAAGCCATATTACGTATCTTGCCAGCAATTTACTTGAAGCCCTGACTCCTGGGTGTGCAAAATCATGAAATGTGAAGAAAACCTCTTTCCTGTGTCTCAGTGCAATGTAAGGCCATAACATATCTTGTGATGTAACACACCATGAGGGAAGTCCTAACTATTTCACCTCCACTTTATCAAACCATGAGACTGATTAGCCGAGTCTTCCTTTTGATAAACCGCTATTTTCTCCCAACAGAATGCCTTGACACTGACGCACCTACATGATAAATAATCAGGCACTAAATTACTCGTGCCCCTTATGTGTCTAAAGCCTGCAGAGTACTGTGCTATGAAGTCTGCTATGCAACAAATGGCTCAAATGGCTCTGAGCACTATGGGACTTAACATCTATGGTCATCAGTCCCCTAGAACTTAGAACTACTTAAACCTAACTAACCTAAGGACAGCACACAACACCCAGCCATCACGAGGCAGAGAAAATCCCTGACCCCGCCGGGAATCGAACCCGGGAACCCGGGCGTGGGAAGCGAGAACGCTACCGCACGACCACGAGATGCGGGCTGCTATGCAACAATGATGGGGTCATGGTAGTTCTTTCGTCTTGGAAAAGAATGTTGTAAGCAGTGAATGATCTGTGTAAATTGTAAAGTGCTTGCCTTCCAGATATTCTTGGAAGAATTTAACCGCTGTGTCAATGGCTAATAATTCACGGTCTGTAGCGCTCCGTTTGCGCTGTGCTTCTGTGAAGAGGTGAAAAAAAAATAGGCAAGGGTTCTCAATCACCATTGATCCTCCGTCGTTATGTCGCGCCGATTGCGTCCTGGCTAGTGTTGACCATGATTGCCAGTTTGGTATCGTGGATAGGGTGGTGTAATAGCACAGCCTCCACCATAGCATCCTTAGCCTCCTTAAAGACCTCCAGCAGATTCTCATTGGGTAGTATCTTCTTGTTCCTTGAGGTGAACTTTCCCTTCAGAAGCGCAGTCAGAGCAGCCTGTTTCACAACTGCCTGTGGCAGATGACATCAGTAGAAATTAAACATTCGCAAGAATCTAAGTAATTCCTTGAAAGTCTGAGGAACTGGGAAGTCACTGATTAGTTGTTCTCTCTCAGGGTTTGGAAACAGACCATATGCAGAATCGATGAACCCAAAAAGCTTTATGCTCTCTTTTACGAAAATGCACTTGTGTTCTTCTCTGGAGAAGGGTTTGTAGATGCTCGTTATGTTGTTCCATATTGTCAGAGAAGATGAGAATGTCGTCCATGCAACGAAACAGGAATGGAAGCCCTCCAAGTATCTGGTGAATAAACCTGTGCCATGATTGTGCAGCATTTTTAAGACCAAATGGCATAAAATTGAAATGGAACCAACCAAATAGAGTACTGATAGCAATCTTCTTCCTGTCACACTGTACGACCGGAATCTGTACATATGCTTCATGGCAGTTGAAAACCCTGAAAACTCTTGCTCCTGCTATGGCGTTGTTGCAGTGTGCTACCTGAGGTAACGGATATTTATTGGGAATAGTATGGGAATTTAAGACCTTATAATCCCCACACATGGGCCAATTTCTGTCCTTCTTTTGACCAGGTGGACAGGTGACTATCTGAAGGAAATACGATGCCTTCAGTAATCTGTCGATCTATATCATCCTTAACTGCAGTGAACTTTTCTGGCATAAGCCGGCATGGGCAGGCCATTACTGGACAGTCAGGTGATGTCCGAGTGTAGTGCTGAGTGTTGTGCTCGCAAGCCGTTCCAGGTTTCCTGGCTTCTATAATCTCAAGAAATTCTCGTAATACTGCGTTATATGCAATGGAAACTTATGTCAATTGAATCACTTCTAGGAGTCGATTAGAAGACAAGTCTGGAGCCAGCCGGAAGATTTGTAGAAATCAGCTCCCAAAATCGGTTTTGTCATGTTTTCCACGAGGAATAGCCTTGATAAAGAATGTTGCAGCCCAGGATCGAGTGTCAAAACTTTTCTTACCGTGATCCCAGTTCTGGAATTATTCGCCATCGTTAGAGTTGTCAGAATCTTGGAACTGTTGCCTGTGAAACTTCCAGCCAGTAATGTACTGCAATCAGAACCTGTGTCTACAGAGACATTGATCCAGACGTGTTATCCCTTACAAATAACGAGCGAGACTGCTTCTCGGTTACACACACTAAGCCAGTCTGTTTTGTCAGTTGCCTCCTATCCACCAGCTGCAGCTCCTCAGTACTATAGCTGTCGAAACCCTGAATAAACGTTATGCATTGTCTTCTTGTAGGCCTCTGAGTTGCATAGCATTCAATGTCTTCCATCAGCATAAAAACAGCCCCATGCATCCCATTACATTTCAGAGGTATGTGCCCCATTGTTTGACGCACATCGAATGGTGAGCCCACGGAAATCTCGCTTGACATACAATTGGCATGGTAGATGCAGCAGGAAAAGAAGTAGTAGAGTGATTTTTTTTTTTTTGCCGATGACCACCTATGCCCTTCTGGAGTCGTCGAACTATTTTGAGAAATTTCACAGACTGATACATTGGCTTGTATTTCTGCCGGAATGCAGATGGAAGCAACACCACAAAATTTTAACTGATGGTTTTTGTTTATCTGTGTGTACTTTTGTTTCCAGTGTGGCTATTCACTAGCGCCCGCATCCTGTGGTCGTGCGGTAGCGTTCTCGCTTCCCACGCCCGGGTTCCCGGGTTCGATTCCCGGCGGGGTCAGGGATTTTCTCTTCCTCGTGATGGCTGGGTGTTGTGTGCTGTCCTTAGGTTAGTTAGGTTTAAGTAGTTCTAAGTTCTAGGGGACTGATGACCATAGATGTTAAGTCCCATAGTGTTCAGAGCCATTTGAACCATTTTTTTGCTATTCACTAGCATTTCAGAACCGCCACCATGGCTTGTCATGCCTTCACACACTCCAACATTTGTTCTACTTTGCTTAGGGGTGTGGCTGGGACTATACCTGAGTTGGGCCTGCGTTGCCCAGCTTTACTGATAATGCTCGGTTCAGGGCCTTCAGCCATACCAGTCTGTTTGACAGTGTTACAACCTTTATGCTCTGAATATTGAGCCATTGTCTCGACTTTGTCAGCTAAGACTGCCAGTTGTAATTCAGTACATGCTACTAAGGGAGTGCTGATTTTTGGTGGTAGCTGCATAAGCCATAATAACCGAAGGGAAGCTTCAGGCAAGAAATCATTGCCAGCTAGTGATTTTAATTGCAACAACATTTGTTTTGGTTACAGGTTACCAGTTGGCATCTCCTGTAACAGTTTATGCAATCTGCTCTCCAGGGCTAAAGAATGTTCTTTGATTAAACCTGCTTTTAGAATCTCTTAACTCTGTGAACTTAATAAGTCCTTTGCTTGTGTAATTTGTTCCTTATCCACATGTGGCACCACACAATGAAACCTGTCGAGTCAAGCTAGGACGGCACGTTGCGAAAATATGCTCTCTACCTGCCTGAACCATAGGTGTGCCTGTTTCGTCCAGAAGTTTAGGAAGTTTAACATTTCCGAAGTTCCTCCCTAGAAATGTAGAGACTGTAGGTTCATTTGAAGAGCTTACCTATGCTGTGGCGTCCAGTGTAGCTGCAATTTGAGGTTGTTGCTGTGGCTCTGACTTGATTGTAGCGTTGTTGGTATTGTTAGTTCTTCAGTTGGATCACCACTTTGGCTATCTACATTGAGTGAATAGAATTGATGGCGAGAAAGAATAAGCTTCACACTTGCAAAATAACTTAATATATCTACATTAAAACACAAATTACAGACACGATGAGTTAGCACTAAAGCACACCGAAAATCAACACCAGAACAATAGAACAAAGCAGTACATACAACAAGATAAAACATACCACTGCCATCTATGTCCACTGATCGATATCACTTGCCACTATAGCGCCCATATCTCCCCTCCTCCCCCCCCCTCCAACAAACTATCGTGTGGGTGTCCTTCAGGAGGAGTCAGTAGATGGGATAGACTGCTCCAAATTTTTGGGTGAACATATTGATGAAAACTTCAACTAGAAGAAACATATCACTGAGCTTCTCAAACACTTAAGTGCACCTACTTTTCCTCTTAGTAGAACTGCTAATCATGGAAACAAACATATCAGCCATCTGACATATTTTGTATATTTCCATTCAATGCCTTACAGAATAATTTTCTAGGATAATTCATCACTTAGAAAGTAGTGGTTACACAAAAGCGAGAAGTAAGAATATGTAGTCTTCATCCACGGATGTTGTGTAGGTACCTAGGCAGTTTAACTGCACTATTATGATAGATATATTCGCTAATGTAATACATTATAAATAACCCATTATAATTTGAGAAGAACAATGATGTCTGTATCTACAGCACTAGAGGGGAAAAGTGACCATTATTGCATATTGTCAAAGCTGTCTGTAGCTTGGTCAGGGGTTCAATATGCAACAACAAAAATTTTTGATCATTTGTCCAATTATATACTGTCTGCAATGTAGCGAAGCAGGTTTTAAATCTAATTTAAAATTATTTCTCTTGGACAACTTCTTCTATTGCTATGACAGATTACTACTTAAAAACTAGTACCCAGTAACTAAACAAAAAGGCCAATCCACACTGTCCAACACAGCACCGTCATGTGACAACACCATCAAGTCAAAGTGTATTCACACTGTCCATCACGTCACAGCATGTCAAGTCAATCCAAGTCAAATGATCTCAACTCACATTGCTGTCCTCAACTGTTCTTTTCGCGGGAATTACGATCTTTGCAAGATGAATTCAACTGTTTCTATGCGCAACATGCACATACACAGTGCAGTAGCCTATATAAGTGGATGCTGAAGTCCAGATTTGTACAAAAACATTTATTGGAGTCAAATGGTTTGCAGCTTGCAGGAATAGCTTGTATAGTAGAGAAGGGAAACAGAAGTGCAAAACAACACAAAGAAAATGCGTGGATCCAAAAAAATTTCAGTACATGGCACAGAAGCGGAATTTCACACTCTATGCAAGGAACTTGAGGAAGAGGAATCTGCATTTTATATTTCAGAAAGTCGAACAATCAGTTTTTTCACACCCCATTGAAAATTTGGTTCGTTTTAAGGTTAAAGGCCCGTCCACACGCAACGATCTATCTGCGCAAATGTCTGTGCACATCACATCTGCGCAGACAGATAGTTGCGTGCGGACAGATGATTTGCACCAACCTGAGGTGTGTGCAAACCTGGAAGTCGGAGTTGATGGTTTGAGCGAAACCTCTCAAATCTGTGGGTTCAAACCACATCTGCGCAGACAAGTTGGAGCGTGTGGACAGGAGATCGCCGCAAATCTGGCGCGAAACAGCAGTTTGCTCAGTCTAGTGTTTGTATTTGTGCGCACAGGACATTAAAATGGCTGATACTCGTCAGTGCTCCCGAGAGTTTGTAAGTGAATTCATTGAAATATATAGATACCACCCATGTTTGTGGAAGATTAAAAGTAAAGAATATAGCGACCGAGACAAAAAGACAGCAGCATACAATGCTCTAATTGAAAAATTGCGGGCAGTTGACGCCTCGGCAAGCAGAGAAACAGTAATAAAAAAAAAGAAATCGTTGCGAACTGTTTACCGAAAAGAGTTATCCAAAGTTCAGAGTAGATCAAGTATACCAGCCAACGTTATGGTATTTTGATCTGTTTGGCTTTCTTAGTGATCAAGAAACGCCAAGACCAAGCAGGAGTACAATTGAAGATGAAATTGGAGTGTCAATGTGCGAGGAAATGGAACACGACGTAATGTAAAACAATATATTTTTCATACGTTTATCAAAAGTTTATTCAAAAGAATATATTTGTGTGCAAACATAATAGAAAATTAACTACTGTTAGAAAAAGAAACATGAATATACTTGTCCATGTTTCAGGTTCGCCCTACAACTCTGGTAGTAAATTTTCGTGAGAAAACTGCTTTCGCTTTTGCAGCCACTGTCTACACCATTTTGATCGCTTTCTCTATTTCCTGCGGTTGGTCTGAATGTTTCTTGCAACACAAATTGCAAACACAGACCACAACAGAACTTCCTCCATTTCTATACTCCAAAATAACTGAATTAAATTTTTGACGTTTACGGGGAGCGTAGTCGCTTGCCACTGATATTTCTTTTCTACACCGACAGATGGCGGGCGAGTAGTAGATTGGGGTTTGTGTCGTGTGAACACACCACATTTGCAGCGATCTTTTGCATGTACAGACATCTGCGCAGACAGGTCGTTGCGTGTGGACCGGGCTTAACTGTGGTTGCTAGCCCAGTGCAAATTTTTGTGGCATAGTCATACGAGATCTCCCTTGATACATTACCTTCACAATATGTAGGTATTATTTATATGTTGTATTTTGTTTTTAATAGTTCAAGTCCCTTATTTGTGCTGGAATAAGCTTTGAAACCACATAAGTATCGACCACTGCTGCTTGAAAAACTGTTTCACACACGATTCAGAGAGCTACATAACAATAACCAGGCCTGACACAAATAAATATTTAAACAAATAAGTTGCAGTGTCTGAAGTTTTCAGTGCATTTCTTACATAATACTACAAACGCCTGACGACATAGAAATAAGTTCCACCTAATAATCAATCTGATTCTACCCACAGCACTTTTTTACTTCAGGTTGCAGTCATGTTGCAATCCATATCATTGTAAAATATTAAATATGGTATTCATATCTATAAAAATCCACTGTACAAATGCAGTAGGGGCAAGTAATCTAGTATGCTCATGTCATAAAATTCAGTCACCTATCTCACTGCTTCAATTAATCCGACGCCATTTATTATAAATTTAAAAAAAAAAAATAACGAAACGAAACGATTTATAGCAAACAACAAACAAAAAACAACGGATATCAACCATTAAAATAACGACAAAATGAAATACGGACATCTGCACATAGCCGTGTTTTGGGAGGAAATGAGCTTGTGGGTCACATTCCACGTGAGTAGTAATGGATGACTGATGTCAGCCATAAAAAATTTCCTCCAGAGAAACCATGACTGTGCCATGACGTGATGTGATGGGACAGCCAGTGTGGATGCCACCATTTGAAATGCACTGCAGAATGTTTTGAAGGGATGGGACAGGACGTGATGTGACAGCCAATGTGAATGGACCTTCTTAAGTGTAGCTGCATGAGAAGAACTAAAAGCAATGTGTTCATTAATGCTAACACTAATCATGTATACATTTCCTGTAAATTGACTGGTTCCACATCATTTAGGCAAAAGAATCATTAAAATGATCTGTGGAACATGTAATTAACTAACTAACTGTCACATTCACACTACCCTTCACTGCACGATCACGTCACAGCACCGCCACCTCAAGGTGTATTCACATTCACGTCACAGAATGTCAAGTCAGTTCAAGTCACATGATCTCAACTAGCATCACTGTCCTCAGCTGTTTTTTTTTTTTTTTTTTTTTTTTTTTCCGGGAGAATAGCAAGCTTTGCAAGATGATTTTCAATTGTCTTACGCACAAAATGCGGATACGTGGCGTGGTAGCTTATATACGTTGATATTTGTGCCCACATTTATACTAAAATAACATTTATTAGACTGAAATTGTTTGGAGCTTGTGGAGATAGCTTGTGTATTAGGGAAAGGAGCCAGAATGCAAAACAAGGAAAAAAAAAGAGTGTGGGTCTGAGGAATATCATCACTCTGTACAGAAAGGGAATTTCACACACTACACAAGGAGCTTGAGGAAGAAGAAGCTTCATTTTACATTTTAGAAAGTCGAAGCATCAGATTTTTAATTTGTTGCTTTAAGCTGCACCCAGAATTACTAAAAGAAATGCAGTGTTCTGTGCCACCATCACATCCCATAAAGAATTGATTTGTTTGCAGTTAAGTTTTGTTACTCCAGTGCAAATTTTTATGCATTGGTCATATCTCCCTCAATAACTTCCCCTTCAGGACTGATAGGTTCTCTTTTCGTCTTGTATTTGGATTTTAATAGTTCATGTGCCTTATTTTTACTGGGGTTAGCTAGTGAAACCATATACATATTGACTACTGATACCTGCAAAACTATTTCACACAGAGTTCAGAGAGATACTTAACAAGAAATCAGCATGCCACAAACACATATTTAAACAAACAACTTGCAGTGTCTGAAGGTTTCAGGCCATTTGTTTACAAAACGCTACAAACATCTGAGAATATACAAATAAATTCCACCTACTAATCAATCTGATTCTATTCACAGTACTTTTTTCACTTCGAGTTGCAGCTATATTGCATGCATTTCATTATAAAATATTAAATACTGTACCAGTATGTATAAAAGTCCACTTTATAAATGTAGTAGAGGGTAAGAAATTTAGTGCACTCATGTCATACAACTCAGATGGCTGCCTCGCTGCTTTAATTAATCTTTCGTCATTTATTACGAATTTTAGCAAAAGAAATAACAAAATCAAACAAATTTATGATAAATAACGAACAAAAAACAGCTGATATTAACCACTAAAATCCCAACTTAACGAAATATTGAGATGTGCATATGGCCAGATAAAGGTAGGAAATGAACATGGGGATGACATGATCAACAATGGACAGATGATGTCAGCTGTCAAAACATTCTTGCCGAGAAACTTTGACGGTTCCGTGACGTGACAGTATGGCCAGTGTGGATGCCATCATTTGAAATGCATTGCAGAATGTTTTGATGGGATGTGATGTGACGTGACGTGATAGCCAGTGTGAATTGCCCTTCAGCCGCGTGTCAGACATACTTCCAATGTTTTGTCACTTGTATGACTTTGACGCTATACTATACTTGTGTCTTGGGACAGCAAATCTTGGTGCGTGTGGAGTGAGCTGATCGGTTTCGCTTAGCTGGCCTCAGGTCTGCAGTTCGTCCTACTGCCTGGTGGCAGACAGTGAAACCCTATATTCGCCTTTAGGACAAGGAGATGTTTGATTCATTCATTAATTACATACGTTTTTAATCACATGCGCATTGTCACAGTCTTCACATCACACTGTTCACAAAAAAACTTCTCAAAAATCTATTCCACAACTAAAACCATAGGTATGTTCTCCTGGGACTGTGAGTTGTCATTACCGAGAAAAGTATTCCAGTTCTTAGCATATTAACTGACTAATATTACACGTTTCTGATTATAGAGGACTACGCAAATAGATTGGCCTGAATCCCATGTATATCTCCTATGGCTGCACGTACATAATGGGCAATGGTTTGTACGAGAATCTTTGAATTTTTATATAGAATTCCTTTCAGCGGATTAACCAATACTTGCAATTATGCTTCACGTACCTGGAGGTGCAGAATCACTACACTGGAGTGGAGAATCAGCTGACAAGCTTTGTGATATAAGCTACATTATGGTTAGCTTAATGAGTAGGATATATTATTAGAGCAAGATCTATGAAATACCAGTGTTCATGTAGTTTTGTCAGTGCATGAAATATTTCGAAAATTAGGCGAGCTATTTTATAGTTCTTGGCCTCAGCAGTAGTGGCCTAGGAGATTTTCTTGCTAAAGATGTTTCAGATGAAAAAAATTCTAGTAAGGTGCAAACTGTGTTGCATGAATTCATGATCATTGATTATGAAGAACACTTTACTATCGTACAATAGTATAAGTTTAGAATATAAACTGCCTGTCCTCTTTGATTGCCATTAGCGTTTTTGCTGATAAAAAGCGAAGACAGTTGTCGCTGCTGATGACAATGAGTTAAACAAGTAAAGCTAAATGTCAAAGCGTTTGTTTTTATGATGAGAACCATGACAGAGTAGTTAACAGTATGTTTCCTTGACACTACTTGTAAACTTCTAAATGTCTCAGAAACCAGAATTTAAATTGTGGATGCAGCAAATGACACATTTTATACCAGATTATTCAAATAAATATTTTTTTTATTTCATCAGTCTCCATTTTGATCAAACACGGTATAAATTACATGTATAAGAAGCCATATTTGGTAAGAAAGTATAAGAATGTTAAGGCAACATGGTTCTCTCCATTATTTTCTGGGTTAGAAGATTTGAGAAATTCAGGATTAAAAGTCAGGGAGAGTGATCTCGATATGTAACATCTAGTAAGGATTTGCAGGTTAAATAGAAACCTGTTTCCCTTAGCTTCTCAGCTGAAATAAAGAAACCAATTACGACCATTAGTAAGTGTTGTTAATTTTTACGAAAATTTTGATTATCTTGTTGGACTATTTGGCGAAATAAGCTTGCATTACCGCCAAGTGTTGCAACTATATTTCTCTATTTTGCAAACGAGAGCTGTCGTAAGAGAAACAACCGCACACACGCAAAACACCGAGCCAGATGGCGAAGTGGTTATCACGCTGGACTCACATTCTGGAGGACGACTGTTCAATCCCGCGTCCGGCCATCCTGATTTAGGTTTTCCATCATTTCCCTAAATCGCTTTAGGCAAATGCCGGGTGGTTCAATTGAAAGGACACGACCGACTTGCTTTCCCGTCCTTCCCTAATCCGATGAGACCGATCACATCGCTGTTTGGTGTCCTCCCCCAAACAACCCGACCCAATAAGCAAATCACGGGACCAGTACACAAAATAATGACGATTACTGTCTGTAGGCTTTCGCTGCCTGCCACCAGAAAAGGCTACGAGCGGCAGACACGAGCGCACCCGATTTGCTGTCCGTAGAGAGTAGACAACTAGACACACTGTTTATATCTTTGATTTGAACATATGTTCGTGTTTTAGTAAACAGAAAGAAGTTGTTGATAATATGAAATCGCACGTAACGAAGTTAATTCTGAGGAGAGTTTTAAATGTAAAACCTCAGCATTATTTCCAGAAATGTTCACGTCATAATTCGTGTGAAATCATAGGATCCGCCCAGGACAGAAATTCTCCTGAATTCAAGGTTAGATGCCGTATTATAATTAGAGATCACAGGCGAATTTCGTTTGCAATAATGTGATTCTTCTAAATTTAGTTTATTTAATAGTTGCAGGTCTTACATATTGTTGGAGAAGAGATCTCTGTCATTACTGGTACCGCTTTGTTTATTTTATGGATTGTTTCCACAGGACATCTTCAAGTTACGCAGAAAACCTGAGACACTCCGATCTATCTTGTTGATTCATTTAGTTAATACAACATGTTATACTAAGAAAAGCTTTTAAAAAAATCAAGAAACATGCACATTATGTTAGAAATCTATAAATCTGACCTCAAACTTAGTGTTGCATGGAATGTAGTGAAACGAGAGACAGGGCAACACGCCACAGAACAGGATACCGCCACCATTTAACTGAATGGAAGGGATATAATTGATGAAATGAGACATAAGTAGCAAATATATTTAATAATTATTTCTTAAATATAGTAGAGTATGTAGGGACAAACAGTTCAAGATAAAAATCACAGCGGTATGTAGGAAATGGTGTTTTCATAAAATTCACGCTTATGACTGTAACACCAATTTCTCCTTTTGAAATTAACAAAATTATATAGTCCCTCAAAAGTCAAACCTTACCTGGTTTTTTATTGTGTTTCCAATAGAGTTCTAAAAATTTGTTCCCATATAATAAGCCCAGTCTTATGTGGAATGAGTAATGTTAATGCGTCATTAACTCGTGGCATTTTTCCAGATAGACTGAAATATGCCATTGTGAATTGCTAAAACCATTCAAAAGCCAATATCGCTAGAAATATTTTTTATTTAAGACAACCATTTTCAACAGTCTTTGCTGTCGTCTTCAGGTCTTAAACATCTTTTCATTTTAAAACATTTCATTTTATGCTGAACCTCATGCACAAGCTGTCATGTGGATAAAACTCAGCACATAATGAAAGTTTGTCATCGCTAAAATATTTAAAAACGTAGAGCACCTTGTCAAATTGGCCATTCCATATGCATATTGCTCACAGGTGCTTTTTACATCATAGAAACAAGGTTCTGTGTTGTATGATGTAACAAGCAGGTGTGAGCATTATGCATGTGGGCATGGCCTTTTGCACAAGGTGCTCTATGTTTTTAAATATTTTAGCGATGACAAACTTTTATAATGCGCTGAATTTTTTCCACTTGACATCTTGTGCTTAAGGTTCAGAGTAAGATGAGGATGTATTACAATGAAAACATGTTTAAGACCTGAAGACGACAGCAAAGACTGTTGAAATAGGTTGTATTAAATAAAAAAAATATATTATGTGATCTTGGATTTGAGTGTTTCTTAACATTTAAAACAGATCAGTCCTCAATACTCTCAAAATGAGAAAATTCAATCAAGTTGTCAATCCCCTCTATAATAAAGGTGATAGGAGAGATGTCAATAACTACTGACATGTTTCACTCCTAATATCATTATTCTAAGTTTTTGAGAAGGCGATGTTTTCTGGAATAGTGTCTCATGTGAGCAACAATAATATCCTCAGCCAATCAAAGTTTGGAAGTTTGCTATACTGAGAATGGCATTTACATGTTAATGAGCATGTTTTACAAACATTAAATGAAATAGCGCTCATTGTTATTTTCTGTGACTTATCTATGATATTTGACAGTGTGAATTGTAATATTTTCCTAGATAAACTGAAGTTTTATGGAATTGATGGTATAGCCAACCAATGGCTAATGTTATGTCTAACCAAAAGAATGCAAAAAAAGTACTTAGTAATTCAGCCAATGTAGTCTGGGAACATTATTCTGACCAGGGAAAAATCACTTATGAGGCTCTCTAAGGCTCAGTCTTTGGTTTGCTGTTGTTCCTCATATATGTAAATGATCTTTCACCTAATGTACAAAAAAACACAATTAGTTACTTTTGCAGATGATACCAGTATTGTAGTCAATCCAAGCGTACATACGAAAACAGAGGAAATGGTAAACAATGTCAAAAAGTATCATTGACTGATTTCATTTGCAAATGATCTCATCTGCAATGTCAAAAAGAGACAACATATCAGTTCTGCACATCTAGGGGTAGCCCACCAAAGATAAATGTAACATATAGTGAGGAAATAATAAATAGGATGGAAACTTAAAAATTCTTAAGTGTCCATATGGATGAGAATTGAAATTGGAAAAAGCACATTTTGGAACTTTTAAAACAACTTAGTTCAGCCATATTTGCACTTCAGAATCACTGCAAATCTTGGGGGGAGAGAAATCAGTAAGTTGACATATTTTGCATTTTTTCATTCAATAGTGTCATATAGAATAATGTTCTTGGGTCACTCATCTTTAAGAAATAAATGTCTTCATTGTGCAAAAATGTGCTGTAAGAATAATATGTGGTGCTCTCCCACGATCATTTTGTAGATATATGTTTAAGGAATTGGGCATTCTAACCACTGCTTCACAGTATATTTATTCCCTCATAAAGTTTGCTGTCCATAATCCACTGACAAAAAGGTACAATGATGTACATAATTACAATACAAGAAGAAAAAATGACGTTCATTACTTGGCATTAAGGCTGCCCTTAGCACAAAAAGGAGTGCACAGTGCTGCAACAAAAATTTTTGGTAACTTATGTCATGTTAGGAAATGCCTCACAAATAGCAAAGTAAAATGTGAAACAAAACTGAAAAAGTTTCTCCATAACAACACCTATTCTGTAAAAGAATTTCTGTTGTTGTATTTGTAAAAGGAGATGGATAGGAATTACTGACTGTAGATTTAATAAATAAATAAGCTTATAAATATTCAGCATGTAGCCATATTTACAAATTAATTTCCAATGTTAATGTGAAAGACTCATTTCAATTTCACATCATTATGATTTATTGTGGAAATTATCTGTGGAACATGGAACTAACTAATTAACTACAAATGATACTAACCATGTGTCTTTGTAATTTAGCTTACTGATGTGCCATAATTCTTCCACTTGGAGAGAATTTCTTATCTGGTGATACCATATATTAAAATCCCCCCCCCCCCCCAGTAAAGGTCCAGTTGAAATGCTCTCTGTGATTGTGCCACGTGTTTTTCCCATTAGTAACTAAGTCTCATCGTAGTTACACAGTATGTAGCTACAAATACAACAGTGGGATGTACTGAACATACTGATATCATCCATCTACTTTGACACACAAAGTCATCAAACAGCATTCACTTATGACTCGGTGATTAACAGCCATCTCTTAATGTCAGGGTGCTGTTTGGGCTAATAAGTGATGGTGTGTACAAATATGTAATGTTCAGATACGTTGGCAAAAATTGGTTGATAAATAAAAGATAGTAAAGTGTGGCCATATTAGTCTATAATAGAATTTAAGTGAACATTGTGGTGTAGCTATCGGTCAGTGGCATTTGAGGAGGACTGGCCCCATCCACCTGGTAATGGGTTTCCTACACCATATTAGGCATAGTAATGTATTGTGTTTTTGCTGTTTCCATTGTTTTGTCCACCCCCAGTATATTCTTTTCTTTTTGACAACCACTGACAACCAGTCTGCCCTTACATCGACAGTTATCGTTAACTTCAGAGACCCATTTGCCTGTCAAGATCTCTTTCCTTAATGCCTCCTTTGGTTTCACCAACTTCTATGTGTCATTCTGTTCAAATGGTTTCTTGTTGTATTGCATTTATCCAAATTTCTTTATCCGGACTGTTAATACACCTTTCATATTCAAGTAATACTGTATCGTAATCTTCATATTTTTAAGGTTTCATAAATTTATTCCATTGCATAAACTGTAGTTTCTTCTGTCTTCATTGCATCCTCTTCCATCTTGATTTTCTGTACCTTGAATTTCATTTACTTAATTGCTAGTGTCATTTGATAATTCACCAATAACAAGATTTTGTGTACAATCTTTTGTCACTCTGTTGAAATTCAAGATCCCTTGACACAACAGTATTTCTTCTTTCTGCACGAAATGGTTTTGTAGCAATCTGGAGCATAACCTAAAAAAAGTAGGGATTACTTCTTTTGTCTAGTTTCTTCAAGAAACCTAGATTTTTGGCAAAAACTCTCCATCCAAAAGTTTGAAGTCTCGATGGATCAGTTTCTCTCCCACACCACTTTTCTGCAGGTGTGACTCTTTGGCATTTGGGGGCTTCTATTGATTAAATATGTGTCTCTGAGCACTGCTTGTCCCCGCTCTTTCGTCAGTAATCTGTCAAAGATCATAGCTTGTGCCTTGTTCATTATTGTCAGTTTTAGTGTCTGCTTTCCCTATTAAATTGAGGACTATAAGGAATTCTAAAGTGTTGCACAATTCCTTTTCCTTCATATCAATTCTTAAACTCATGGCAGGTATATTTACCACCTTCATCACGTTTTATTTTTGACAGATTGAACTTGCTTGATGGACCTCTTAAGAACATTTCCACCCTTTGATGTCAGTTGACAGGTTGCATTCTTGAGTACTGTTGGGGGAGCAACTTACTTTAATGTTTGGTGTCTCTAGCTTCTTTGGGCTTGGTCTGTCAATTTGTTCTTCCTTTATGATGTCACTCACAAAAATACCTGCTTCTGTATATATTTAAAAAAAACTCCTGTTGGAGGGTGCTGTCATAAAAATTATATCAGTTTGTTCTCTGAGAAAACTTTAATTTATTATATAAGTAATCAAAGCTTTTTTATGGTGGTGTTATGTTCTATGAAAATTAACTTTAGTGTACCTAGTTGTTTACATAAGTGTTTGTGCAGAGTTTGAGAGGCTAAAAAAATATAAACGGACATACCAAACCAGTTATAAGGGAACATACAATTTATCATCAACTATGAACTACAGTGCATCTCAATTTTTCATGTACACAAATTATTTTCCTTGGTGAAAGAAGTAGTAAATGAGATCAAAAGTCTTATGATCAATTGGGATTTGGACCTCGAATCTTTCTCATTTGTAGTTTGAAACCTACCCATTCAGGTGCAGAGTGTATACTGAATCTTACTTTAGAAGCTTTCTTGTTAGTATTCATTTTGGCTGACGTTTAGGTGGTGTTGATCTTGCACTGGGCAGTAAATCACATATGTTGGCAGCAGCAGTGGGAGGATGGTATCGGGTAGCAGTGATTAGATGTCTGTATGCTTAATAATATGATTTGCTCACATTCTGTCATTTTCTGCATTTGCATAATATTAATGTTTTTGTTATGAATATGGCTAGATGTGTTTTGTAAAATAGTTATGATTAGTGAGGTAGTTGTTTCATCTTAAGTACAAAAGTTTTTTGGCAGACAGGTGTGTGCTGTAGTCAGAAGTCTAGGTTAGGTTGGAAGGCAAGTGTGGTTGTGAATGGATGAAGCCAACAAAAGTGAACATGAAATTTTTGTTGTCGTGATTGAATGATCCGTACCATAGCCCAAGGCCTACAAACTGTTTTGTGGCATAGCTCAAGGTCGACATTAAAGTGAAAGATATTAGTATTGTATAATATTTGTCATGCAAATGAACTGAAAATTCCTCTTTTGACTGAGAGAGATTATTATAGGTTGTCCATGTGCAGCATAAACGTACCTATTTGTTGTCAAATGCACTCAATTAAAGGATGTATTTTTTCTATGACAATATCATTTGCTCACACCCTGACCACTAGTATTTTGAAGTTGTCATCATGTTAGCAACTCAAAGTGAAGTTTTCCACAGTTGAAATAAAGTCGTCTCCTTGATCTGTATCGAAACTTGTATCAACTTCGTGGTTTGAAAAACAAATGATTGTCGGAAGGACTGACTCTGCATATAGGAAAGTCGAAGCTACCTTTGGTGAAGTTAAAAGCAAGGGTGGTAACATTATGAGTGTAACAGGAATTCCACTGTTAATTGCAGATGAGAGAGCGGATAGGTGGAGAGTACATTGAATGCCTCTATGAGGAGGAAGATTTGTGTGATGTGGAAGAAGAAGAAACAGGAGTCAGTTTAGAAGAGATAAGGGATCCAGTATTAGAATCAGAATTTAATAGAGCTTTGGAGGACTTAAGATCAAATAAAGCAATAGGGACAGATAACATTCCATGAGGATTTCTAAAATTATTGGGGGAAGTGGCAACAAAATGACTATTTACGTTGGTGTGTAGAATGTATGAGTGTGGTAATGTACCAGCTGACTTTCGAAAAAATATCACCCATACAATTCCAAAGGCTGCAAGAGCTGACAAGTGCGAGAATGATGATACAATCAACTTAACAGCTTATGCATCTAAGTTGCTGACTAGAATAATATACAGAGGAATGGAAAAGAAAATGTGTTAGATGATGATCAGTTAGGCTTTAGGAAAGGTAAAGGCATCAGAGAGGCTATTTTGACGTTGCATTTGATAATAGAAGCAAAACTAAAGAAAAATCAAGACACCTTCATAGGATTTGTCAACTTGGAAAAGGCGTTCGAATTTGTAAAATGATGCAAGATGTTTGAAATTCTGAGGGAAATATGGGTAAGCTGTAGGGAGAGACAGGTACTATACAATATGTACTAGAACCAAGAGGGAATAATAAGTGTGGACAACAAAGAACAAAGTGCTTGGATTCAGAACAGTGTAAGACAGGGATGTAGCCTTTCACTCCTGCTGTTCAATCTGTATATTGAAGAAGCAGTGATGGAAATAAAAGAAAGGTTTGGGAGTGGAATTAAAATTCAAGGTGATCAATGATAAGATTTGCTGATGATATTGCTACCCTGAGTGAAAGCAAAGAGGAATTACAGGATATCTTGAATGGAATGAACAATATAATGAGTACAGGGTATGGATTGAGAGTAAATCGAAGAAAGAGGAAAGTAATGAGAAGTAGCAGAAAAGAGAACAGTGAGAACTTAACATCAGCATTGGTGGTCACGAAGTAGATGAAGTTAAGGAATTCTATTACCTAGGCAGAAAAATAACGAATGACGGACAGATCAAGGAGGACATCAAAAGCTGGCTAGGTCTGACAAAAAGGGCATTCCTGGCCAAGAGAAGTCTACTAGTATCAAACATAGGCCTTAACTTGCGGAAGAAATTTCTGAGAGAATACGTTTAGAGCACAGCATTCTTAGGAAAACTGTGGGAAAACCGGAACAGAAGAGAATTGGAGCATTTGAGATGTCGTGCTACAGAAAAATGTTGAAAATGAGGTGGACTGATAAGGTGAGGAATGAGGAGGTTCTTCACAGAATCGAGGAGGAAAGTGGTATGTGGGAAACACTGACAAGAAGAGGGGACAGGATGATTGGACATCTATTAAGACACCAGGGAATTACTTCCATTGTACTAGAAGGAGCTGTAGAGGAAGACAGAGATTGGAATACAGCCTGCAAATATTTGAGGACATGGCTTGCAAGTGCTATTCTGAAATGAAGAGGTTGGCACAGGAGAGAGATTTGTGGCAGGCCGCATTAAACCAATCAGAAGACAGATGACTAAAAAAAAAAAAATCACATGGTTATGCATGGCAAGTCTTATTGACATACACTTCAAGATAATTGTGTGGATAGGCCCTTAGAACTTTTACCAATTTTTGATGTGAAACTAGCTAAAACCCAAAACAACTAATGGGGATGTTAACTGTCAAGCTTCTATTGTTTATTTTTTCCATTCCTTGGGCTGTAATACAAATGACTAAAAGGTTTTCATTTGCATTTGCAGGACAACTATGCAGCTATGAAAGGTGTTGTAGATAAGTTGACCCAGCGTACTTTAGATGTATGTGGTGGTGGAGGACCAAAATATGCCCAGCGCCACAAATCAGCTGGCAAGCTGCTTGTTCGAGAGAGGATTGATGCCATTCTTGACCCTGGTTCTGCCTTCCTTGAGTTGTCACAACTGGCAGGATTAAACATGTATGAGGATGATGTTCCATGTGGTGGATTAGTGACTGGAATTGGTCTTGTGGCAGGGTAAGGTAATATTTCCCCATCATTATTTGAAAACAAAGATCGGTTTTAATGTAGTATTTATAATACTGACTAATAGGAATAACACTATTTTGACAGTAAATATCTGTTGTGAAGTCACCTTACAACTGCCCTATGAGTCCCCATGAGTCAGTACTGAGAATGTTACGCCACCAGTTGTCGAATGTGTGATGTTTTTAGCACAACATATTGCGGGAATACGTTATCCAATTATCAAATGCTGTAAAACGAGGAAACCAATCAATAAATCCGAACATGATATGTACTAACCACCACACAAAAATATTTATATTGTCTAGTAATATAACATACTTTAAAGCTGTTATACTACAGGACAGTATAGCTTAAAGCTTTAAGATATGGTATACAACAGGATGATATAAATATTTTTATATGGTTTTTAGTACATGTCAGATTGTGATTTATTGATTGGTTTCCTTGTTTTACAGTGTTTGATTATGGGATAACATAGTCCTGAAACATGTCGTGCTAAAAATATCACAAAGTTGACAACTGGAGATGTAACATTCTCATTAATGATGGAACAATAAATGTTTGGAAACACTTCCTGTATCAGCTAACTCATTCAAGGCTATTGTACTAACATTGAATCACCACTGAAATTTATCATTTGCTTCTAATTTATAAACATATCTCATATAATGTTAGTTCTGTTAAGGGAGTGAAAGATTTCCTGAGGTGGTATTTTGTACATTAACACTACAGGTTTGTGTAAGGCTGGTTTTCCCCAAGTCTTTTGCTACATGATAAACAACATAAGTTTGTTCTAGTGCATGACTTATTATTATTATTGTGTTGCTATAATTTCCATTTTCATATACTTATACTGATCATGAGTTAGGACATAAACAGGAAAGAAATTGCATTTAACAGACTGGCTGCTATTGTGATTAAATGTGGAGTAATATGAGTGCAGATTTTGTTGCACAGTAATTACAGAATTATAGTTTTAGTCTGTAATAACATTTTACAGTTTTAAAGACTTACTACTGTTTAGTGTTGTGTGATATTATTCTACACAGTCCACAACACAAAATGGCTTCTGTGCCAGGGAATAGTGTGACAGTATGCACACTGTAATTTTATTATTCTCTGAAGAGCATTACATTTGTGGTTGTAATGAGTTATTAAGCATACTGTGTAAACATATTTAGAAGTAAATTTCTTTGTACTAGTATTCTGAATTCACTTGAAGAACTGATGACATACTTTGGGCATTGGTTAGGAGTGTATGTTGTACTCAACTTCTCTTGTCGCTGTACTTATTTTGTATGTGCACTTATGTAAATCAGATAACTAATTAGAAGGGATTAGATCAAACTGGTCAGTAAAGAAATTTATGGCAGAACTAGACTGAAAGAAGGGATTGGTTGTGAGGACACATTTTGAGTCATCAAGGGATTGTCAGCTTGGTAATGAAGGGAAGTTTGGGGGTTAAAATTGTAGAGGGAAACCAGGACTTGACTGTAGTAAGCAGGTTCAGATAGATGTAGGCTGCAATAGTTGTGTAGAGGTGAATGGGCTTAATGCAGGATATACTAGTGTGGAGAGCTTAACCCATCTATGAACTGAAAGTCACAACAAGATGTGTACTTCAGCTGCTTCTTGTCACAAATGTTCTGTGACTAATAGAATTACAATAAGAGACAATATGACACTAATCTTCCTGGAAAGAGTAATGAGAAAATAGATAACTTATGACTGTTTGGGTTACTGTTAGACGGGAATACAAAACCATTCAGCAGTGAAAACTTTCTGTTAATGACCAATTTTTAGCAGCAGAAAGAACTCTCGTTCCACTGCTTTGATGAGAATAAAGCAACTTTATACAGAAATCTGTAAAGATTATGTGTATTATTTGATGTCAGTTCCATCCTGATTTTAACTTCTTATAACTTGGAAATAACTATTTCCACAAATTTTTAACTTATTATTTTGTTGATTTATTTTTGTATCTGGCACCCAGGACGTGAAAGAAAGCTTTGGACACGTCAGAGTGTGCAGCACATGTTACCTTTAACTGAAAATAATAAATCTCTTCAATCTTACAGATTACTTTCGCTTAACATCTGGCATATAAAGGGTGTTAGTTAGCAGTGTGCATTATTGAATTTCTTTTATTTAGGCTATACCATTGTACACTGTCTGCACATATTATTGAGCAGTTTTTGAAAGAAATTTCTAAACTGTTGAGATGATATTTTAAAATGATTATCATTAACAGTTGTAATACAGAGTGGAGAACTTACACAGGTAACAATAAAGTTACCTTTTTTGTTTGCTGATGAAAATTACCTCCTGGATTGCCACAGCATTTATCTTTGACTGCCAGTTTCAGTCTGATGCACAGATTTGTCTGTATTAAGTGCATATAATTGCCATACTAAATATGAAGATGGTTTGTATATCATATTAAAACCAGTCATCATAAAACACTTTGGTTTTCAACATTGAGTCATTAGTGGTTACAGTTCCCTAAGATGAGATGGATTTAAATATAATATACCTGTTTATTGTTAGATTATTTTCTGTGTGTCTTTTTAATGTGGAGGTACATCAGCTTTATTTGAGCAACAATAAAGATAGTTTGCAAACTTTCTCTACTCTGCATGTGCAGTCATGAACAGTTTAAAATGTTTTGAGATTTTCACATTACTCAAACACATGCCCTGTTCGTTTCATACTTTGCTCATCTATAGCACTATGATGGGTTAGCACAAAACTTATTTAAACACCATGTTGGATTAAATAATTCCAAACTAATGTGCCGTATTTGGTAATTCTCATAATATAACTTGTGTGTTAAGAAAATGCCATTGTTATATGCATTATTGCTTTAAAGATCTATCAAATGCACTTTGTTTTTCATGCAGTTTAATGTAATGAAATGGAGGAAAAGTGACATTGATGTATAAATCTTTTATCTTAAATCTATCTATTTGCAGTTCTAAATTAAGCTACATTTTAATGTTGTACAGTGTTGTGGTTGGCAAGAGAGACAACACCGTTTTACTAAAGGAGGCTGAAATGCACGCGTTTTAGCTCACGCAGGCTGGCATGAGGTCTGGAACAGAACAAGGAAATTAGAATTTAGAAAAACGGACAGAGCTGGTGGAATACTTAACTTTAATCCATTAATGATGAACGTCGCTCTTGACAGTACATGCTTCACAATATTAATGGTAACTGAATATGGCGCCTTGCTAGGTCGTAGCAAATTTCGTAGCTGAAGGCTATGCTAAACTATCGTCTCGGCAAATGCGAGCGTATTTTGTCAGTGAACCATCACTAGCAAAGTCAGTTGTACAACTGGGGCGAGTGCTAGGAAGTGTCTTTAGACCTGCCGTGTGGCGGCGCTCGGTCTGCAATCACTGATAGTGGCGACACGCGGGTCCGACGTATACTACAGGACCGCGGCCGATTTAAAGGCTACCACCTAGCAAGTGTGGTGTCTGACGGTGACACCACATACAGCACAAATTTTACATCTTCAAACATGAAATAAGTCATCAAATACTTACTGGAAACATGCATAACAAGAGCACTGTGTCAGCAGGCCAGAAAAGTGTTTTAAAAAAAGTTTTCTTTCCCCCAAATCATTTTCCGAAAACATATGCATGTCCTGATTCACATGATAGGTATAGTATGATATGAGAAATATTATGGTAAAGGACAAAGACATGGTGTGATAAAAATTCATATATACATCAAGCCAACAAGATTTGACATACACTGACGAGGCTAAACATTATGACTCTCTGATTAATACTGTGTTGCTCCTCCTTTGGAACGCAATACAGTAATGATTTTGTGTGGCGTGGACTCAAAAGTTCTTGGTAAGTTTCTGGAGATTTGTGGCACCAGATGTCTATGCACAGGCTATAGCAATTTCCATAAATTATGGGCCAGTGGTTTGTGGGTTTGGAACTGGTGTCTAATGGCATTCCAGATGTGTTCCATTGAGCTCAGATAAGGTGAATTTGGTTACCAAGACATCAATTAAGTTCACTGTCATGCTACTGAAATCACTGTAGCACAAAAGTGACTTTGTGACACTGTCTGTTATCCTTCTGGGAGATGCCATCACTATTAGGGAACACATTAAGCACGAAGGGATTCATGTGGTCCACAGTATGTTCGTGTACTTCACAAATGTCATGGTTCCATTGATTAATACCACAGTTCCCTAGAAATCCTAAGTGAATGTTCCCCATAGCATAATACTATCCCCATTAGCCTGCATCCGTGGCACGGTGAATGTTTCGAGCATCTGTTCACCTGAGTCACTGCTTACTTATACGTGACCATTGACCTAGTGTAACAAGAAATATGATTCAAGTCATCAGGTAACATGTTTCTATTGATCCATAGTCCAAGCTTCATGATACTGTGCTGGCTGCAATCATAACTGATAGTGTTGTTGGGTCAACATGGGAACAAGTAGGGGTCGTCTGTTGCAGATCCCCATGTTCAGCAGATTGCACTGAACGGTGTGCTCCAAAAGACTTGTGCCTGCACAAACATTGTACCCTGGCATCAGATCTGTCAGAGATTGCCTCCTATCCTGCTTTACAGAGCAAGCAGTCGTCCAACCGCACATTCTGTAATTAGACATATATGTCCAGTGCTTCATTACCTACTCTTATTTTCACTGTCCTTCAGCATTTTCCATAGATGCTCATGACAGAAACAGCATATAAACAACAGGCCAACTGTGACATTTATGAGAGGCCAGTTCCAATATGCTGGGCCATAACAATTTGCCCTTTGTCAGAGTCTCTTACATTAGTGGATTTCCCTATTTGTAGCCAATATCATTTCTATAGTGAATCCCCATTGTTTTGCTCTACTGGGGGATGGTTGCCAGAATGAATTTTCCTTCTGCAACCGAGTGTGTGTTGATATGAAACTTCCTGGCAGATTAAAGCTGTGTGTGGGACCAGGACTGGCTACTTTGCCTTTCATGGGCAAGTGATCTACCACCTGAGCTACCCAAGCACGACTCATGACAGCCTTCACAGCAGAATGAAAATTCATTCTAGAAACCATACCCAGGCTGTGACTAAGCCACGTCTCCACAGTATCCTTTCTTCCAGGAGTGCTAGTCCTGCAAGTTACGCATTAGAACTTCTGTGAAGTTTGGAAGGTAAGAAGAGAGGTACTGGTGGAAGTAAAGCTGTGAGTACAAGTCATGAGACATACTTGGGTCAGTTGGTAGAGCACTTGGGTTCAAGTCCTGGTCTGGCACACATTTTTAAAGTGCAGGAAGTTTCACATTCTGCTGAAGGGTGAAAATTCATTCTGAAAGACGTTTTGTTTCATGGATAGCAGATTTATAAGAGACACCATCAGTGGAGTCACTTTCAAGTTAATATCATCTAATATTTACATATATACCATAAAAAGATTGTATGTTATAGGATAGAAGAAACAAATATGAGTAATTACTCTAAAAACATTTGAATTTCATACACCACATTGAAAAGCATAACCCAAGAGGTAGTGTGCACACGTTTGTCCAGACTCACAACGAAGCACCTAACTTCTCACTTTCAGTTTTAGGACACCAGTTTTCTACAAATATTATTTCATTTTTAGTTCTTAATTATGACATCCGATATGATCTATTAAACCCATATACACAAGGAAATGAAAATGTGCACTTGAAATTGAAGTTGAAACTAGCCAATAGTATTAAACGAGACAATTTTTTGAAATAAATTGACAGGCTCAGTGGAAAACAATGGTTCATCATAATTGGTGTGGGTTGGCTGTGGAGCCAATCATGAAAAAAGAGAAAACAATCAAATTTATAAAAGACCAGAAAACCAAAGCAAATCACTGTAACAACTAACATGCTAGTGTAGTCTACCACAACGGTGTTAAAATATTTTAATTCACTTGAGAACTTCCAATCAGCAAAGGAAACTTAGGGGGAAAATTTGTGTAGTTGCAAAGTTTTGTACACTGGTAGAAGGGAGTGCCATGAAAAATGTAATAAAAATTCTGACGAGTGGGCTTTGAGCATGTTTAGTTTAAAGGTAACTTGCTTTTTTTTGTGTTTTTCTTGACAGACTCAAAGACTGCAGCTGCTGGTGAAAATTTTCCCCAGTAAAAAATTAAATTTCCTACAAAAAGGTACTACTCATTTCTTCTCTTATGACAAATAGTTTTGCATATTGCAGGGGATGGAAAAATCACAACTTATTAAAAATAGTGTATTAATGATATAAAATCAATAGTTAGTTTTATATGAAGTTGGTTAAGAACAAATATTAAATGTGTGTACCACATGTAAGTTCAGTGGAGTTTATTAGGTATAAACTGCACTACGGGGGTGTTTATTTTCCACAAAATGTATCAACACTGCATGGAATACTGATTTACCAATAACACTAATGCATATGGACAGGCTCTACATAAATATCTGTACACTGCTAGAGGGGAAATTAATTCTTAGGCATCCTGTATGGTAGTTGTAGCGTTCGTCAGGGAAAGATCTCCCTTCCCCCCCCCCCCCCCCCCCCCCCCCCCCCCCCCCCCCCAGTGCAGCTTGCGTATCAGTTTACAGAGAAACTCTTCAACATTCCATGTCCAATTCTCGTACCCAAGTAGACAGAAGTTCATTGAACTTGTGTTTATTAACTGAGTACTCATTTGCAGTTTTTAAGTGAGTTTTTATGTAAAAGAATTCCTATGAACAATGGATGAGAAGTGTTTAATTTGTGAGTTTAATGTTGCCAGTGACTTATGTAGCACTAATGGGAAAGGGATTGAATTGGTAAATGTGGCACTTTGTTGCTGTCTATCATTGACAGCTTATTGTGAAGCCTTAGAATCATGTTGTAGTCAGTTGGTGAATTAATGAATGATCAAAAAGTTAATCATGGTACTGGT
Source organism: Schistocerca piceifrons (assembly GCF_021461385.2). Taxonomy (NCBI): domain Eukaryota; kingdom Metazoa; phylum Arthropoda; class Insecta; order Orthoptera; family Acrididae; genus Schistocerca; species Schistocerca piceifrons. The sequence goes on from NC_060149.1 coordinate 189,338,455, forward strand.
AGACTGCATAAATCTCTTCCATTCTGGGATTGCTGGCAGTTGACTTGGGTTGCTTACCATAGTCCACAGTATATCTTGCATTGTGGGTGTGGATTTTTCTGATGGAATCAGACTGATTATGTTCAAGTCTAGAACACCAGTCTGACCTAATCCATTTCTTGATTTATGTTGACATATCTGAAGTTCTATAACACCTAGACAACCTAATTGTGTTGCAAAGGGAGCAAATTTAAGCCTCTGGGCCTCTTCAGATGCTGGGAGTCTGGGGCTAGGGCGATGCATTCAATACCCCTTATGCTGTGAAAAGTATTCCAGCCATTGATAGGGGGAACAATGAAATTGACATTGCCGAATACTTATTGACAGCATGTTACACTTCGGGTAGGCTCTTCAATGTGGTAGACAGTTGACACCTACAGCTGTTGAGTTTTCTTAGGTAATAGCTCACCGAACAACTACAAATAAATACTCACTTAAGAAACTCAAAATAACTCCTATATAAACAAGAGCTCAGTAAAATTATTTTGCCTACTGGCATAAGAGAACTGGACAGGAAATGTCTGGGAGGTATAGTTTGTCTGTAAACCGTAAAGCGAGCAGTGCTGGTGATGGGTGAAGTTGCCTTCCCAGGAGAATGTTATAGGCACATTGTAGGATGACTGAGAATTAATTTCCCCTTTTAGCACTGAACAACAATGTGCAGAGATTTAAGTAGATTCTGTCTGTATGTGTTAGTATTATTAGTAACTCGTATATGTGTTTTCTGTAGTGTTAACACACTTTGTGGAAAATAAACACTCCTGTGTGTGTATCTGTAAACTGTATTGCCATCAGTTCATAATGATTGCTGCAGGAAGGTCAAAATAACTTTGTGAAACACCTTGTAGTTGCTACTTGTGGTGTTCAGGGGTAGAGTGAGTGAAGACTCACTGGCTCGATCTTCAGTTTGCAGACATAAGAAGAAATGAAGTGCATGACTATGATCCAGTGACCTGCCTTTCCTCATGGACCGCCCTTCAACCCCTCCCACCAGTCCATCCTCTTATACCCACCTTAACACGATTAATGCTCTAATATTGGTCTACTGACCTTAGATGCGATTCACACATCTAATATTTGTTATCAACCCACTTCATGTAAAATTAAACATTGATTTTATATATTAAAACACTGTTTTAATAATTTGTGATTTTTTCCATCCCCTGCAATGTTTAAACTATTAGTCACAGAGAAAAAATGAATAGTACCTTTTCTGTAGGAAATGTATATTAATTTGGTACGGATGCACATTTCTGCTAGAAGCTGCAGTTTTCAAGTTATTCAAGAAAAACATAAAAAAGTGACCTTTCAATGTCGCCCTTCCCCTTCCCAATGTTCTAACTGCTTTAGTCAGAATTTTTAGTATGTTGTCCATGGCACTTTCTCCTACTTCTGAACAAACATTCGCAACTACACAAATTTTTCCCTATTCTACCTTGTTTGGTATTCGTTGATTGGGCTGTGGCTTTTCATTTGATGGGAGAGCTACCCAACTTTACACATTCAGCTTTGTGCATTTGCTGAGATGCAGTTTGAGTTAGTTTGAGAAAAAAATCTTTGAAATTGTTCTAAAGGTTTCCAACTGTCTGTGGGTATAACTTGAACAGTGTACGGCCAGTCGCAAATGGTTTGTGTTTGGAGAATCTGCTGCTCGAATACAAATTCCACTATGTTCATGTGCCTGATGGTCGCAAACTGCTTCTCGAACAAGGCTATTATCTTTGGAAAAAAAAACTCTACTTTGATATATATTGCTGTGTGTGCTGTGTCTAGATGCAGTTTCCGTAGCCCTCTATGTGACACACCATTATTTGTAGTGCACATAAAAAATCTCACTACATAAAGAGAATAAAAGAAAGTGGCAAATGAGATGGAAAAATCTAGAATGTCAAAAGCAAGTTGAATTATTTGTGTGTGTATGTGTGTTTGAGAGAGGGAGAGAGAGAGAGAGAGAGAGAGAGAGAGAGAGAGAGAGAGAGAGAGAGAGAGAGAGTAATATGTAAATATAGGCACTCATGTGTTAAACATGGAAGACTTTGAATTAGCAGCTCGTTTCTGTAGGGAAAAGATGAAAAAAACAGAAGTTGTCATTTATCTAAAAATAAAAGTTGATTCAAATCTATTGATATCAGTGGTTTCTACTTGGATCAAAAGTTGGAACCCTGTGCTTGTGGATTGCTCCTTCTGGAAAAGTTATTTATAATTGTGATGGTATGTAGATCCCCACTGGGAAACTTCAAATATTTTTATACAGTTATGAATCATTGTTATGATAAAAGAAAGCAAATGATAGTCTGTGGAGATTCTAATATTAATTTTCCGAGAGATTTAGACAGAAGGAATGATTTGAAAATGTTATTAACACTTACAACATGTGTTCTGTTGTTAGTTTTCCCAGCATAGTTGTGCAGGAAATCATTACACTAAGAGAGAACATTTTTGCACGTGAACACTTAATCAGTGATGTAAAAGTTTCTTCAGTAGTGGATGATGTCTCTGACCAAGATGCGTGACTAATCATATTAAAAAAACTTAGCTGATTACAATGAAGTAGAGTCATGGAAAATAGTGAAAGTAATCAAAGAACAGACAATAAATAATTGCTGACCAGTCTCACTACTTATCTTGTTATCAAAGATATTGGAAAAATTATGTATGCAGGCACCATAACACACTCATCACAAAATAAATCGTTCGCTGTTTGAATTGTAAAAAGATCTATCCACAGAACATGCAAATTTTTAATACACAAGTCAGACAACACAAAATTTGTATAACAGAGTATTGCCAACTGGTATCTTCTATGGATTGTTAAAAGCATTTAATTGCAGAGTTCACAGTATCTTCATAGAGAAGATAAAATATTATGGTATCAGAGATCTTGTTAGTTACTGGCTTTCATCCTAACTTACTAAAAGGATGCGGACTGTTGAATTAAGAAACTCTGGGAATGTACACAACAAAACAGCATTTTCAAAAAGGCAATAATTGCTACAGGTGTATGAAAGGGGACACTATGCCTGCTCTTGCTCTTATTATATATAAATGGTCTTCCATCATGTATCCAAGAAGCAGAAATATTTCTTTTTCTTACAGTGCAGGTATCAGCACGAAGCCTAATAGACTGATTTCAACACTTGAATATGCCAATAATATTTTCTTGAAATTAATAACTACACTCTGAAGGCCTGACCACATCATTAAAAATAATGCATGAGGGTAAATCAATAAATAAAACAGAATATTCAAAATTCTTATATGTCTATAATGATAAAAAAACCTGAACCGAAAGTTGCATGTTACAGTTGTTCTTAAATGTTTAGGTTGTGCGGATTTTACATTATGGAGAATATCAGATTTTGGAAACGAAAAGGTAAAAAAACCTGACTTACTTTTTCTGTTTTCATTCCATTATGTCTTGTGGCATCATATTCTGGGGTAGCTTATCATTGAGGGGACAAGGGTTTGTTACACAGAACACGTAATAAAGACAATGTGTGGTGTTGACTCCAGAATTTCTTGTAGCCAGCTTTTTAGACAGTTGGACATACTGCCAACATTTCCTCCCCACAGGTTTGTTGTCAACAGTCAGTCATAGTGTGAAAAGAACTATAACATTCGTAAATATAATACAGTACTTGAAGGAGAAATGATGTACACTATCCATCACTCAGCCTCAGTGTGCCACAGAAAGGAGTGAGGGTATTCAGCAACAAAAATCTTTGACCATCTACACAGTGATATAAAGATTTTAATGGATTGTAAAATTAACTTCAACACAAACTAGAATCATATCTGCTTCACGGCTCCTTGTAATACATATAAGAATTTCTCTCTCTCTCTCTCTCTCTCTCTCTCTCTCTCTCTGTGTGTGTGTGTGTGTGTGTGTGTGTGTGTGTGTGTGTGTGTGTGTGTGTCAGAAAAAAAGCGAGAGAGAGAGAGAGAGAGAGAGAATGAACATAGTTGAGAATAAATCACTGTATTCACGAAAGAAAGAAAGCAAAACTGCTGAAGAAATTATGTAAATGGTCAGGAAGTGCTATGTTTTCTGCTGAGACAATGTAAAACTTGGCATATTCCATAATATAGTGAGAGGTCACTGTTAGGATCCACGGAACATACAAATAACTAAAGAATCTTATTTAGAGCTAGTGTAGGAAAAATTGTCACATAGGTGCATGCAGGGAGGGAGAGGGAAAGAGAAGAGGGTACTTGCTTCTTGGAATCTGAGGATGTAGACTTTATACCCCTTACACAGTGTTTGCCCTTTTGTAGCAATGATTGTTTGCAATTCTACTTAATTGCAGATTTAGCATTTTGGAGCGTGATGGGAAATAATGTTATATTTAACATCTATTGTCATTTCTCCATTTAGAGGAGTCACAATTTGGCTCCTTTTTTTCCAATAGGCTTTTATCAATTGTTTTGATTCCTTTTCTGTTTCACATTTTTAATTTTCAGTGAAAATCTAACATTACTGGTTTATGAATGAAAATTTTTCTTGTGCATAGCTCCTTGAAACATAACAATGATGTAATTTCAGGTTTTTTAATCAAAATTATAGCTTTCATATTCACTTGAATACTGTAGTAATATGTCGTAGCATATACTAATTAAATATGCTTACCATTTTGATATCAGAGTAATATACCTAAAAACATTGGATGGATACGTGTTAACATTTTGTGTAATTCTCTTAAAATTTAGCTTTTGCGCCATTATAGTTTCTTAAACTCATTGAATCAGGTAAATCAAATTGGCAAATTTTAGAATATGTCCCCTCTTGGATAAATTTTTGCGAATGCACATAGTCATGACCCTGATGTTTCTTTGATTTGGCAATAAAATCTCTGTGATAGAATATAGACTTATACAGGGTGTTACAAAAAAGTACGGCCTAACTTTCAGGAAACATTCCTCACACACAAATAAAGAAAAGATGTTATGTGGACATGTGTCCGGAAACGCTTAATTTCCATGTTAGAGCTCATTTTAGTTTCGTCAGTATGTACTGTAGTTCCTCGATTCACCGCCAGTTGGCCCTATTGAAGGAAGGTAATGTTGACTTCGGTGCTTGTGTTGACATGCGACTCATTGCTCTACAGTACTAGCATCAAGCACATCAGTACGTAGCATCAACAGGTTGGTGATGTCTTGATTGGGCCCCATGTTCTTCCACCTACGCTCAATGGAGCACATTATCATAATTTCATACGGGATACTCTACCTATGCTGCTAGAACATGTGCCTTTACAAGTACGACATAACATGTGGTTCATGCACGATGGAGCTCCTGCACATTTCAGTCGAAGTGTTCGCACACTTCTCAACAACAGATTCGGTGACCGATGGATTGGTAGAGGCGGACCAATTCCATGGCCTCCACGCTCTCCTGACCCCAACCCTCTCAACTTTCATTTATGGGGGCATTTGAAAGCTCTTGTCTACGCAACCCCGCTACCAAATGTAGAGACTCTTCGTGCTCGTATTGTGGACGGCTGTGATACAGTACACCATTCTCCAGGACTGCACCAGCGCATCAGGGATTCCATGCGACGGAGGGTGGATGCATGTATCCTCGCTAACGGAGGACATATTGAACATTTCCTGTAACAAAGTGTTTGAAGTCACGCTGGTACGTTCTGTTGCTGTGTGTTTCCATTCCATGATTAATGTGATTTGAAGAGAAGTAATAAAATGAGCTCTAACATGGAAAGTAAGCGTTTCTGGGCACATGTCCACATAACATATTTTCTTTCTTTGTGTGTGAGGAATGTTTCCTGAAAGTTTGGCTGTACCTTTTTGTAACAACCTGTATATGAGATAGAGACTGATATTTCTGTGAGTCATTTAATGTGTAATTGGTAGGGGATTAAAAGATTCATGTAAGAAAAGTATCAACAGGTGATGTAATATTCGTGATCACCAGATAGTACCAGTTACCTGAAATGAACCCCAAATGTCTCCATAGTGATTGATGGTGTGCTTCCTGGAGTTCAGCCGAAGTGTCAGATGCCTTGAGGTGCGTTGTTGTCAACTGAAGAAGATATGTATTTTTGGTCGTTGAAATAGTGCCTAGAAAATCTGAGAGACCGTGTCTATGTAATGTCTCAACAAGTGAGAACACGTGATACTATTGACAGTAAAATCAAACACTGGAAAACACAGGATTAAATGTAACAATATTATGAAAAGGATAGTTGCTATCCAGCATATAGCAGAGATGCTGAGTCGCAGACAGGCACAACAAAAAGACTGTCTCGAAATGTGCTTTCAGCCAACAAGGCCTATTGACATTAATCTACCTATCAGATGGAGTCAATATGCTATGTGACCCTCCTGGTGAGAGAAGACAATGTGCGTGCACTAGGTTTGATCTCTGATGTGTGCTCTTAGGCTTTTCCAGCGAATGAACTGTCTGTACTGTTGTCAAGTGTCCATCTGGGTGGCAGTCATTTTCATAACACAGTATTTCGACAGCATACCTTGTCATCATCTGCAGGTGATACCTACAGAACGAGTGTCTGTGCTACATCCCACCTCCTTTGTACTCTGTCTATGTCCAGTCCTTCATTGCCAGTTGCATGCTGCGACAGATGGAGAAGGGGAGGGACAAGGGAGGGGGGTGATGCTAATGGATGCTGGGCACAGACTCTGGTTCTTCAGTACTTCTGTGGCCTGCATTGGATAAGGAAGCTACTTTCAGCCAACACCATGATTTTAGTGCCAGACTAATCTCTTGTAAGGGAGAGGATGCGGTACAGAAATCGGTGACTGGATACAACATCTAAAGAAGTACTTGCACTTAACTTGGAGATGGCCTTTTTACTCTTGTCTGATTCTTGGGAGTGGCTTGACGCCATTTCTCTACAAAGTGCTACTACCAGACAAGCCTCCAAGTTTAAACATCTAGCATCAAGAGAACAATAGTCACAAGAAGAGCAATGATGAACCATAATCAACCTCATGGAGAAAGAGATTGATGGCAGGGCAAAATCAGTTCTGGGAAAGGGGCTCACCTTTGAACCATCACCGACTGCAATATCTGTTGCAGATGTCATCAGTGGTATAGAACAAGTAGTTTCAACCTTCCCTAGTGACAATGTGCAAGAGGTACATTGGGAAATAAGCCACGTGCTCACAAGGGACATCCCACTGAGGACGAACATCATGAAAGTGGAAAGAGCTGCCATTCGGGAACTATGGAATGATCCTGAAATAGTCATTCTACCTGTGGACAAGGAACTACCACTGTACTAACTACTGCTTTCGGAGTGCAATCACAAAATGTATGACCTACTAAAGGGTCCAGCATACAGAAAAGTGAAGGGAGACCTGACCAACAGAGTGAAGAAGAAAAGTATTGAGTTTCTTCTCCAGTTACTGCTGAAGAAAATCATCACGAAGCTTCGACCATGAGCTGCTGCACCACCAAGGCTCTATGGGTTACTGAAGGTTCACAAATTGGATGTCCCTCTATGTCCTGTTGTAAGCAACATAGGCACACCAAGGTACCAGCTGGCCAAACATCTCACAGCAGTATTAGGGCCCTATGTTGGTAAATGTCGGCACCACGTCAGGAACTCTGTATATTTCATTCAACAGGTGAAGGAACTACACCTCCGTGACCAGGACCTTATCATGGGCTTTGATATGGTGTCCCTCTTGAGCAGAGTGCTGCCCGCTGATTCTCTCAAGTCGATGAGAGAGAAATTCATCCCAACAATGATGTAGCTCTTTGAATTTGTCCTCACATCAATATGCTTTCTCTGCAGTGGCAACTATTATGAACAATTAGATGCTGTCGCGATGGGATGCCATCTGTCACCAGTTGTGGCAAACTTGGTTATTGAGGACTTCAAAGAGAAATCACTGGAAATAGCTGCACTGAAGCCCACATGCTTTGTCAAATATGTTGATTACACATTTGTGGTGTGGCCACATGGGAGTGAAAGACTTCTGGAGTTCCTTTGACATCTGAACTCTCTGCACCTTAGTATCAAATTCACCATAGAGGTGGAAGAGAATGGCAAGCTCCCCTTTTTGTACATCTTAGTCAAGTGCAGAATGGATGGCACTATAGGACACAGTGTATGCAGGAAAGCCACCAGCTGTCAGCTGCCGTCATCCTCCAAAGCATGAGGGACACTGGTACACAGGGTGCACACAATATCAGATGAAGAGTGCCTATGAAGGGAGTTTAACCATCTTAAACACATATTCAAGCATAACAGCTATAATGAGAGACAAAGGCAATGTGCTTTCAGGCAGAAAGTACAAGCCCAGCAGATAGAAAATGATGATGATGAGGAGAAGAAAATGGCATATCTGCCATACGCCGGCAAAGTATCGAACAAAATCTGCAGAATCCTGGCATGATGTAACATTAAATGCATTTTCCGTTTACCTATGAAAAAAACCCTATTTGGTATGGTAAAAGAAGACTTTGGGCTCTGTAAACCAAGTTTATGCGGTAAGGTGTGTATCGGGGAGACTGTATGGACAATTTAAGAAAAGTGCAAGGAACACAGAAGACACATTGAACTTAAGCAAGCAACAAAATTTGTGGTTATAGAACACTGAATAGCTACAGGCGACTCCATGAAGTATGAAGAAATGGAATTGCTAAGAAAGACCTCATCTTTTTGGGACTCTGAAGGAGGCTATCAAAATATGGGTGCCTGATGAGCTGATCAACAGACACACTGGGTTCACTCCCAGCAATGCTTGGGACCCAGCACTTAGTGAACTAAAATCACAGTGTTGGCTTCTTCCGCACCCCACACAGGCCACAGGAGTACTGAGGGAACAGAGTTTGCACCCAGCATCTGGTGGCACTGTGTCGTTGTCCACTTCCCCCTACCCCTTCCTGCAACTCTGCTTGTCACAGCATGAGACTGGCAGTGGAGGAAGGGGTGTGTGTGGCTATCAGAGTGTAAAGGAGGCTAGATGTAGCAAAGCCGCTAATTCTGCAGACATCAGCTGAAGATGACGGCAAGGTATGCTGTCGAAATATTTTGTTATGAAAATGACTGCACACAGCAGTACAAACTCTTCATTATATTTCATCATCCTCAATACCATGAACATATTACCCATCACTCTCACTTATACATTGACCAAAACGTCTGTTTTATCCAGTGACAGTTATTTTACAAATTATGTGGCACCATACTCAGAAATGCTTTATGTTAACTGACTGAGTACGAAAGTCTGTGCAATTGTAAAAATGTTCACACTTTGCAAAGAGAAGCTGCCCTATTGATGTCTATAAACAAATACTTTCTGAGTTAGGCAGCTGAATGCTGGGGATATCCGAGCCAATAATTCCACACATTCCATGTGCCATGTCTACTAGGACATTTTTGCATTGTGAGACTTCAGACACACATCCTTCATGTCAGTACATGCAAAGAAGCACATAAATTGAGCTCCTCCAACCACTCCTGCCTTAGTCTGCCTTGCACCAAGAGATCCAACAGTGGAAGAGTAGTGTGTAATATTGTGATATTTTTTTCTGAGGATTGACAGTGAATGGGAACTTTGAGTAAATGTCTCCAGTGTTTTGTTGAAAGATACTACACGGGCTTACACCACCAGTAGGCACAAACTGTAAAATCATTCTGCTTTTAAGCTGGAGACCCATGGCTTTCAATTCACAATGAGAATATAGATTCTGATCTGCTGAACAGTCATGTGCTACTGTCACTTTTTGCGTGCAATACTTGGACAAAAGCTGGATTCAGCAAAGAAAACTAAGTGAAATAGATATGGTGCAGCTTAGCATATTCACACAGGGATTAAGACACCTGCAAGTAAAATAACTTGTGTTATCCACCTAGACTTTTCAAAGATTTTTTAACACTGTTGTAGATCAATACTATAAGTGCATTTTTATCTTTATGGGGGGATGTAAAAGGGCATGCTGAAAAGTAATGTCTCCAAAACTTTTATTCTGTTCTCAATTTCAGTTTAGCTATTACATGTCATGCAATACTGGGCTGACTTTCCTGCTTCGCAGACACAAGTTGTAACCCTCTGCTAGAGGAGTCTGAATTTTGGTATGTAACATGGCAGTGTTTAACTTGTGTCAGTGTGTGAGAAACAGTGATAGTGATGAAGTGGTGCAAGCAAATGAGACTATGTCAAAAAGTCAAACATTCTACAGTGATGATATCAATAAATTAATCTCTCATTGGGAGAAATGTGTTTGTCACCAGCGTGACTATGTTGAAGAATGAATACATAGTCCACTCACATTAATGTGACCACTGCTTATGTTCAACATCAACATGTAATAACTACTCAGATGGCCGGGGCAGCTTTAGCAGTGGAGGGTATATGAAGTGCATCGGGGTGATGCGGGAAACAGTGCAGTCATTACCATAATTAGGAAACAGAGCGATTTTTCTGTCATCCAAAAGGGCATGATCATTTACTTTGGGGCCAAGGGTGAACACATTTCTAAAACGGCTAAGCCTGTAAACTGTTCACATGCTGCTGTGGTTAAAGTGTACTTGCATGGCAAAATGGTGCTATCCAAAACTGACACCAAGGCAACTGTGGTGCACCACTAGACGTAGATGACAGGAGACAGGGAAATGTGTACTTGCGAATAGACATGCAGCTGTTGAGCAGCTGACCGCACAGATGAACCAAGGGGCTACCAGCAGAGTATCTGCATGTTGGCCTAAGCAGCAGGCACCTGGTTCATGCATTCATGCTGACTACTGTTTGTCAGTGATAAAGGCTTAAATTTGCACACTAGTACCACAACTGTATGTCCACTGAGTGGCAACAAGGGGCCTTTTCAGATGAATCATGTTTTATACTCAATTGGACAGATGACCATTGTATATGGTGTCGTAAGGGTCCAGGTCGGAGGAGGAAGCATTATGGTCTGGTGAATGTTTTTGTGGTATACCCTGGGTGATCTCGTTGTCATTAAAGACACAGTAGATCAACCCAAGTATGCATCTATCCCAAAGGATCGTGTTCCCCCTTATGTGCTTTTCGTTTTTTCTCGGCTTGATGCAACAATCAAAAAGGCACTGCAACATGTCACACAGCTCAAGTGTATGTGCATGGCTCAGAGAGCACCAGAGCAAATTTGCCATACTCTCCTGGCCATCAGATTCCCCAGATTTAAACTGGGAATCTGTAGGACCACTTTGATTGGGCTGTTAGTGCCACGGATCCTCAATCGAGAAACGTAGCACAGCAGTCCATGATACTGGAGTCGACATAGCTCCACATCTCTGTTGGTACCTTCTAGAACCTCACTCACCCTCTTTCCTGAATGTCCATGCTGCAAGAGATGGTTATTCAGGCTTTTGACAGGTGTCACATTAATGCGACTGAACTGTGTATGCGGACTTGAAGACTAAAGATGTAGAATGTTAATAAAATTTGTTTTATTTAAAAAGCTATAAGTTTTTTAGCAGAACAAATCAGAAGTATTACATTTCAACATACCCTCATAGGATTGGGAATGCTGTAGGTTGTGCCTTTCTTTCCTTCCATCAAACCTTTGGGTTTTAATGAGTAAATGACCTTGTATTTAATCATGCAGATCTTCAAACTCTCTTGAAGCCAATAAGGCAGACGAGGTAGCACTCTTACACCTATTTCATTTGCTCAGGCTCACAATATACCATGCATTTATCCAGCAGATTAAACAATCCAAGCCATTCAGGACAGAGCTAGCTGGAAAGGTTTTTGTGTTGCATACTGAGCCCCCATAGGCACTGAGAGGAATGAGCTGGTTGATAATACAGCCATAGCAGTTGTCAACAATGCATTATACAGAACTATCCCTGTACCAGATGTCTGTCACTCAAGTACTGAAGCAAAGAGTCAAAAGCTGACGGCACAACAACAAAGGAAAGTGACAAACATATAATTATTTGTTCAGTGAACCGTGTGTTAGTGGCATACCTCCGTCCTGCCCCATAGATAAGAGGACAGGATTCTCACTTGTGTGACTGTTGGAAGTGGCATTTAAATGTGTGACTGTCTCCTGTTACATGACAGACAAGCAAAATGCAGCACTTCTGTAGAGCAACTTACAATACAGCACATTGTAACATCCTTTGCTGCATGTATTCGAACGTAGGAAACACAAGGATTGACTGAAAGTCAGCTTTTAATGTTAGTGATAAATGGAGGGGTGTACTGCTCATATTACAATTCTTATTGAGGACATAACTTATCCTATAACTAGTGGAGAGGAACCGTTAATATTTGGTAGAACAGCTATTAGACAACCTGTAAGTAAGGTGAACCAGTAATAATTAGTGATTTTCTTAACTTAATCCCAACATTGCATATAACCCACTTGTGTAATAAAAACTTTGTACATATGCAAGTACCATCAAATTGGGTGAAGTTGACCAAAAAGATCAAAAAACATTTAATGTTAAATAATTACACATTGGTGATGAAAATTCCTTTATTTTAGTTATTATATTTGCTATTCACAAGTTCTTTGCATGTGGCAATGCTTAATGTACAGTATTCCAAACCATATGGTCAGCCAGTTTTTAGTGCCAAAGAAATGAGCGTGTGTGTCTTCAGAATTTCATAAAGCAAATTGTCATGAAACTTTCTTTGTATGGTACTCTGCAATTATTATTAAAATTTAATTATAATATCAGATTTATTTTTCAATCATTGATAACATTCCAGAAGAACTGACCACTTTTTTTTTGTCTCTCTCTCTTTTATTTATTTCCTAAACTTTTATTTCTGAGACTGGCATAAAACAACTCATATGTCTAGATCTTATGTATATCATGCATTGACTCTTCACAACAACAACTAGAGCAATAACAAAGGTTAATCTATTATACTTACCTGTTTATAGAGACACAAATAAAACTTTTCAAATTCTTGGTGAAACTGGCATCTCGTTAATTGTCTTTTCTCATGCTGGTCTTTTCTGAACATACATTTATGAATGCGGCAAGAATGTGACTTAATGGAGGCACCAACAGTGTGACATAGTGGATGCAGCAACAACTGTTCATAGCAGTCTAGTGATGAAGTTAGGAAGCCATTGTTGCAAGTATCTGTATGTTAACTCATGACGTAGGCCACAGTTCTGTTTGTTGTATCATGCAGTGGAGATTGTTAGAGTTGCCAGTGTAAAAATGCTGCCTGTGTAAAGGTGTAAATTGGGTGAATTGAAGAAATATAGCCATGATGTGTTATAACTGATTTCTCAGAAATTTCAGATTGCAAAACAATAATTAATGAGGCTAGAGAAGTGCATCAAATTCCCTAATAAACAGGATTCATGGTCGTCGTGATAAAACACCATATGGTCAGCCAGTTTTTAGTGCCAAAGAAATGAGCATGTGTGTCTTCAGAATTTCATAAAGCAAATTATCATGATACTTTCTTTGTATGGTACTCTGAAATTATTATTAAAATTTAATTATAATTTCAGATTTATTTTGCAATCATTGATAACATTCCAGAACAATTTTTTATCTGTTAGATCAAAAGTTGAAGAAGACCAAAAATTCTATTACTACAGATCTGAAACAAAAATCTATATATTAATGTCATTGGTTTCAGAAATATTTAACCTTAAAAGTCCACAGTTGGTCAACTTCATCCCATTTGAAGGTAAATTACTTGTTATAAGAGTTATGTTGTTTTATAATCTCACTTGAACATCTCCTCAAATCCAACTTTAATTATCTCATCGTCAACTGGGTGTTAAATCCCAATCTTCTTTCCTTCTTCCTCCCCAAATTAGTTTTTTTTTACAAGAGGTGGAGCCCCTCCACGCCCACACCGGCATGATGGCTGACACAAAAGGTCTACTGCCATCTCTGCATAAGGGTTAGTATTCACTAAAGTGAGGTGTCGCAGGATGTGGGAACTGCGATGTTTGCGTATGTCTGGTTAGGATTAACCATTAATACGCGCTCATCTGGAGATAGATTGGTCGAAATCTGATGAAGGGTAGCGGTTTGAAGGGCAGAGGAAAAAAAGTGCCAAGGCAAAAGCCAAGGGAAAAAAACCTCTGCGAAAGTTAGGTCGGGTGGTAAGAGCAGTAGCGGTTGTCTTGCTGCCTGCGATAGGTTGTGCAAGGATAGGCTTTGTTAGTAGTGGGTATCATGCATGTCGATACCTTGACGTTGTGCGTTTGTGTTGCTCGCCGGCTGGCGCTGGGTGCTGGTACAGAGTGCTCGTTCAGCGTCAGCAACCTGCAACAGTTAGGTTTGTTATCGATCTTGTGTCCGATATGTCATATACCGGAGGCACAGTGTGAGGGAATGTTGGCAGATTGTTTGTGCGTCTGTGGGCGAGCTCATCGGTGTCCCTGCTGTGGCCTGTTGGTCGGCTCTAATAGCAGCTGGTAGTTGCCAGTCAGTGTTGCTGATATGCAGGGGTTTGCCGACGTTTGTTGCTGTTTGCGTAAGTTAGTTTACCATAGGTGGCTATGCCCTAGCTAGCAGTGTCTTTGGTCGCTTGTGCTTCCACCTGTGGTTGTGATCGTAGTTTCCCAGAGTGAGGATGAAAGGATTGTTCGAGTGTGTTGAGTTCCTGTATAGTCGTGTGGCGTGTTTTTTGAATACTTCCTTGAGGGTGTCAAGGCGGTATTCATCGTGAAGATCCATGGTGCGTGTGTAGTGTGGAGCGTTGCTAATGATTCGTAGCACCTTGTTCTGTATGATCTGTATATTCCCAAATTAGTGGAGCATCGTAATGTTTTATAGAGTGGTAGTTTGTTCAATTATTTTTCTTGTTCTTTAAAATCTGCATACAGCCATTCTGATTTGGGTTTTCCGCCATTTCTCTAAATCGCTCCAGGCAAATGTTGGGGTGGTTCCTTTGAAAGGGCAAAGCTGATTTCCTTCCTCATCCTTCAAGAATCTGATCTGAGGTTGTGCTACATTTCTGTATGATCTGTGTCGGGTCTTGCTCACTCGTCTCGTATACGGTGCCTAGGGTATGGTGCGTTCTCGGAATGTTGTAGAACAATTCAAGTAAATAACATTAGTAGTTTTATTTCAATAAAGCAGATCAACAATGCTTAACTTGTATTTACAAAAGTGTCACAAACGATGGGTGACATGCAGCCAAGTCAGAGTTCATGCAAGTTTGTCACACGTCACTGATACTGCTCTGCGAATCCTGTCCACTAGTGTCCACTACCGTCCACTACCGAGCACTAAAGCCTGCCTGAGGCTGGCAGGAGCGGCGCTTATATTCACTTCTTGCAGGGGGCACTCGTGTTGTGCTGTGGTCCTAATCAGCGCACCTTTGGCCGGCAACGTTTCACCGCCTTCTCAGGTCTTCCATTCTTCATCTTCATTCCGGTGCTTGTGGTTACACTAGAACAATCTCGATGTTGATGGGATGTCAAACCCTAATCTTCCTTCCTTCATCCAATTTTTGATAGTGATCAACCAGGGATACAGGTATATGCCTATGGAGTAATTTTAGGCTGTTGTTGTTAGTTTTCTTTTAGAAGGATATAGTTGTTTTTTTGACAGCATGCTTCATTACACACTATTTGTAATACTACGTGTGTGTGTGTGTGTGTGTGTGTGTGTGTGTGTGTGTGTGAGATGGCCATCAACAGTGTCACATGCCCTCACTTCATGAAACACTGCAGATAGGTTTGGTATTTAAATCAGAACGTTGACACAAAGTCTGGTGATCAGAAACTTTACACAACCACCTCTCCTCTCTCACCCTCCCCCCCCCCTCCCCTGCTTCCCTTGCCAACCAAATACTGGCAGCAAACATTTTTTGCACCACCAGGATTTGAACTGGCTTACCCCCAGGTCGAGCACCACAGCAAGTGTGCATTAGAGAGCTCAGCCATGGATGTGGACCTAGTACGATGTAGTGAGAGGATATAATTTTTATTGAATGTGCATATGTTTTCCTTTAATGCACAATTTTTATTGTAATTTTATTATGTTTTTGGGCCTACCTTTTATTCAGTGGCCAGTTCCCTGAACGTGTCAATTATGAAGTCCCAGTGTAGCGCAGTGTCTCCAGTGACAGCTGCAGGTGAGGGTTGCCAATTGCCAGGGATAGGGATGAATACCTTAACTGCCTCTGCAAGGGTGGCCTTCCTCGTGCTTCTAAATATACATCCTAAAATCTGATAATGTATGGAAACATCATGCATCAGTTGGAAGGCATCATTAGAGTTGTCAATGTTTTCCAGTACAAACTCTAAAGCTGGTCAGATATATTTATTATAAACAGTTACTAAGTCACTTAATAATGAATATTAGCTGTTTATCATGATTTTGTACATTACCCATTAGCACTAATGCTTTTTTATATCTAATGTGATGTATGCCAACTGTCTTCTCCCATTGATATTCATATTTTACATTAATTCTAGGCGAGAATGTGTAATTGTTGCAAATGATGCAACAGTGAAAGGAGGCACATATTACCCTGTTACAGTAAAGAAACACTTACGAGCACAACAAATAGCCTGGGAAAATAGACTTCCTTGTATATACTTAGTGGATTCTGGAGGTGCAAATCTTCCTCATCAGGCAGAGGTTTTTCCAGACAGAGACCATTTTGGTCGAATTTTCTACAACCAGGCCAACATGTCATCTGCTGGGATAGCTCAGGTAAAAATATACATAATCAGTTTTTTTAACAAAAATGTACATTTCTGCAGTGTGTGTCCTCACATATATTCTGTTTTTACATGCTAATTTAAGAATTATCTTTTTCTTCTTCTAATGCTGTTACAGAATACGGTTATTTTTTAACACAAAAGTTAACTCAGTGGATATCCATAGCTAAAATACTTCATGTTGAGTAAAAACAGTGGTACAGAAAAAAGCAAATTTAATCTCAAACTTCTAAATACCTCATTCATGCTAAGTATATGTTGAAATCTTTGAAATTGTTCCATAATCAGTCTGTAAGTACCACTTTAGTTTCCAATGGTCAACCATGGTACCTAATTGAGAAACTCATGGCAGAATATTCAAACAAACATTTTAAATGTTGTTTTTCATTAGTAATTTTAGTGGAGAGGAACTGATTAGAAGGCTGATGGGTTTGTCTTTCCCACCTGTTATGGTGATGGTCTTATTTCATGTTAAGAATATTACTTGAGCATACCCTGTGATCATGTCATTATTATTGTTAGGGACAACCTCAGACAGTACAGTGGGTGAGAGGTAGATGAAACTGACGATGTTTTATGGCTCTGTGAGTTAGTACATGGTTTTAATTAATTTAAGTTTGGGGATGATTTCTGTGTTCAGGGACACAGTCTTGCCATGGGCTTGCCCTTGTCGTGCACATTGACCAGTATATTTATTACTATTTTGGAATACTGTGTAGTTACTGAGTTGACTAGTTTTTCAGATAAAGTGGTGCTATTGTCATGATAATTTGTTGATATTTTCCTTTTGTATAACAGACCCATTTCTGAATGTAACTATTTTCTGCTGCACCACCTTAACCCTTGCAATACGTGGGGAGGGGGGAGGGGGGGTGGGGGAGTGAAGGGTGGGTTGCTTTATGCCCACCTTAAGAAAATCCTGTAATCTATCATATTACTTTATATTGTAAAATTTTGAAAAATATTAATGTTTTTAATGACTTCTTCTAGCATTTATGTTTCAAATTTTTCAGTTAAACTTAACCCAAAAATTTAAGTCCCAATAGTGGGTGACGGTTTCCCCAGTGAATGTCGTTTTCAGTATTTACAGGTTCAGAACCTTACTTCCATGTTAGTCTAATGTGTGGTCTGGCATGATTTCTGGAATGGAGTGAAATTGTAGGAATTGGGGAGAAGTTTAGTATCAGCTGTACTCCAGTATCATGTTGTAACTGTAAGCATTGGTATTTGCCACATTTTATAGTACTTTGTCTTTAGGGAGGAAGATTAAATCAGGGTCAATCTTGAAGTTGCAGATAGCTGTTCTTTCTCCTGTTGAGAGGTTTGTCTTCTTGGGAAGGTAGCTGAGGAATGATGGTGAGGCCAGGTTGGAGGTAAAGAATTCCTGGAAGGTGACCAGAGTGTGGTTAGGTGGGAGGAGGCAGGGTCATGGTTGGATGTTGGGATTAGGTTGCTTTGGTTGGAAGAATTCGTAGCAAAGAAATGTTTCCATTGTAGGGATCAGGAAAAAGGAGAGTAGGTCTTTGAGTCCAACATTGTTAAACTTGGATGTGGGGCTGAAGGTGATGCCTTTGGATAAGACTCAAGTTTTGTAGGATTTAGGTTTGATGGAAAGGAAGGGGACAGTGTTTTTGGTTTGTTTGGGTTCTGCATTTCATGCAGTGTTGGGGAGAGTTTTGGGAGATGTGACAAATTGAGAAGCTGAGTGAGGCAGGGTTTGGGTGATATCAGTGGTTGACAGAGGGTTCACTGTGAGTAGTATAGGTGGTGATGGACAGTGGTGCTCTAGGGTAGGAGTAGGATGTCGACAAATTTGATAAATTAATGGGGATGGTGTCTGCTCCTCCAGGTGTTGGAGAGCGAGAATTTCAATTTGGGGTATATGGTGTAGGTAGTTGGGATTGCACAGTTACAACATCCTGGGGAGGAAGCAGAGGTACAAACCACTTCCTTCACTACTCTTGACCATCCCCACCCCATTAACACCTGGATCCATACTCATCACAGTTGAAACCCACTCCCTCATGCCCACGGCAGTGCTGCTGTTTTACCTTAGCACTCTCGACATCTTCCTGTCTCCAAATGCACCATCTCATTCATTATAAACAATACCAATTATATCCTCACAGACTACTGCTTCTCTGGTGAGGAGGAAGTATGTGTTATATATCAGAAATGAGCTCCATAAATTAGCTATAAAATGACTATCTGGTCCTATGATATCATTTCCAAAGTCACCATCTCTGTATGCTGGGAGACTCGACTCATCAGTCCGCTGCTCCCACTTAATTGACAACATGTCACTTGAATTGTTGTCTGGTAGACATATATTACATCGGTGTGGAAAGAGAGAGAGAGTGCACAAATGGGTGAGTATAACTGAGGACACATGGTATTGCTGCTACACACACAACTGTTGGATATGACATCTACCTATACGTATTATAACTTAAAAGTCCTCTGCCATGATTTTCAGTCTTTATGTGGAGGCTAATCTCGGGAACTGTAGTATGGATTTTGATATGGTTGTCACTAATATATAGACTGATTCACCAGGAGGATTTGAATATATAATTTACTACTGCTACGCCAGACAAGGCATACAACTTTTTTGAAGACTACAGCAAATTTATTTTAATATATGCTATTTATTCAGGGAAAGTCTAACAATTAAGTTGATGACACACACACACACACACACACACACACACAATTGTCTCTCTCTCTCTCTCTCTCTCTCTCTCTCTCTCTCTCTCTCTCTTCGACAAGTTACCAAGCCTGAGACAACAGTACAAGAAAACAGGAAATGATGAATCATAAGGGGAGGTTTCTCTGAATATTAAAACAAATTTACAGCAGTCTTTCAAAATTTAATGAAATGAATGGTACACTATACAACTCACTATTAGCATATAAATGAAAGTTACGATGACAAAAAGAATACATAAACTGATGGACTTGACCTGTCAGTATGTATTAGTAGTCTCATTCCAATTAATGTTGTACATACCATTTTACCTTGTGAAACCATAGAGATTGTTTTAAAATGCCTAGTCCTTGCTGCATGGTTTAAAAACCAGCCTGGCTTCCTTTAACGATGCTTGTGAGTAAGCAGCAATGCTGTGTCCTTGATTATCATAACTTAAAGAATCTCCTGAGAGGTGGTGGTCTGGCAACTAGGTGTTTCTAGGAGACCATTGGAAAGGATCACGAAATTTGACTAACATTGTCATGCTATTACTTTAATATTGGAATAGTATTGGTATCAATTAATCTACTTCACAAGTATTTAACAAATCATTGTTACTATGAACCAATAAAATGTCATCAACTACATTTGGGTACAGACAGCTGTGAAACTCTGTAACAACCTAACCTGTAGCACTGAAGTTCCTCTCGCTAAATCCACTTGTGGTTGGATTTCACGATATGCTGTTAGCTACACATGCCACAGGACGTAGTGCCTTTTCATGTTCTTTCCATCATCGAAGGATATCAGTTTCTGCCTCCGTATCTTTTTCGGTAATGGTGATTGAGAGGTACAATGATACTTCATGGTGTTTGTGTGTATCATTCAGACCTCTCACATACCTCTAGATGTTCAACGGATATGCCAGTTTCTTCAGGCCTGATATACTTTCGTATGAACTGCGAGTCACTAAAAAGAATGGAGGTCGCAGTTTATAGCAATGTCCACTTGTAATCGTGTTACAAGATCATAGAATAATAGTCGTATATAGTTGTTCACTCATCTGAAATGTTTACACACAGAGCAGCAACCTATTTTAAAATATTCTCTCTGCCTTCAGTGCTCAGTATCAACAGGTCATGAAAATGTTGCAGTCTTGTGGTACAAATATAGTTTAATCATATCACTCTTTCTGTCCACGTAATTGCTGCACCTTAACTCAAGTATTGTCACTGTCCTATTCATTAGGGCTCAAGTGCTCATCCAGAAGGTTACAATGCCAGAGAAGTCCCAAATGGAGAGTTCAATTGTTGTCATGTTCTGTATCATTGCTACCTTCTTTAAATGACTTGAAGAACATGACGGACCCATTTAGGGTGTGCTCATCTATATTGTGAAGTCTACTCAGCTCTTTCTGTGGGAGCAACTCCCTAACCTCAGTCAGAGTATCAAGTACTGAAACTAGCACTTCTAAGAAGTGTTCCATCGGGCTTTGACCTCTTGTTTGAGTGATTTTTGAGGGTCTCTTTGCAAGGCCAATACTCTTGCAATATGCCACTAGTACTTTACACAAGTTTATTGTCTCTCCTGCATGAGTTAGTTCTGGCTGCAATCCTAAAAACTGTGACTTGAAGGTATGTTTGAGCTAAACGCTAAGACAATGACAAGTGCAAGAAAGGCTAGTGAAGTCTTTCAGAGCTGCCAGTATGTTCGAACCTTGATCTGTTATGAAACATGCTGACTTCTTTAATTTCTCAGAAATTTGCAAGGACTCAAAATGACAAACAATCACCTATAAAACATTAACTGCTGTTTTTTGCTCATCGCGAAACAGGCCATAGTAACATAGGCTATTTTAAGTGTATCCTCCATCCACATGTCAGTTTGGAAAGAAGCTCTTTTATCAGTAATGGTAGCATTAATTTGTGGAAACAGCACCATTTTAATAGTATCTGCAATGGAAATAACCCAATTCTTTACCATAGTGAGATGAGGTAGTACAGGCTCCACATCAACTTCACAACCCACTTCACTTCCTACAAATATGAATGAGTGGGCTACCTTTTTGAAACCGGAGCTATGAACCATACTGAATGGTCTAAGATATCTGTAGCCCGAGTGTCACTGAATTACAAGTAGCTTGCTTTTTAGATGCAGTAATTTAACATGGATGTGCATTATACAAATTTTGTGTGTTCTCCATTTGCAGTGTGTATTACAGTGTGTAACTTTTTCCAGATGTCACTTCACTTCTGGAGCTCATTTATAGCTGTGTACACTCCATTATTTAATTTTTGTTTCACATCCTCCCAGTCTCACAAAACAAAGATTCATTAGAGGCCATTTGATCCCAAGAGTCAGTTGTTTTCACCCTGTTAGTGCCACACAACAGAGCAAGATCGTGCACTCAACTTCCACATTACATCACAGCTAGTATTAAAATCTTACATGTTTCAATAAGAGGGTATGAGTCGATGAATAGGAAGTAACCGCAGCATCACCATACTCAGACTCCTCATACTAATGGAATCTTAGCCAGAAAGAGAGAAGCCAGTCTAATC
Source organism: Schistocerca piceifrons (assembly GCF_021461385.2). Classification (NCBI taxonomy): domain Eukaryota; kingdom Metazoa; phylum Arthropoda; class Insecta; order Orthoptera; family Acrididae; genus Schistocerca; species Schistocerca piceifrons. The sequence goes on from NC_060149.1 coordinate 189,360,374, forward strand.
TCTAGTATATATACGTAAATAAGTTTGTGATGTAGCCATTGGCACCTGCAAGGCACCCTCGTATACCAATCTATACAGGGTGTTACAAAAAGGTATGGCCAAACTTTCAGGAAGCATTCCTCACACACAAATAAAGAAAGGGTGTTATGTGGACATGTGTCCGGAAATGCTTAATTTCCATGTTAGAGCTCATTTTAGTTTAGTCAGTATGTACTGTACTTCCTCTATTCACCGCCAGTTGGCCCAATTGACGGAAGGTAATGTTGACTTTGGTGCTTGTGTTGACATGCGACTCATTGCTCTACAGTACTAGCATCAAGCACATCAGCACGTAGCATCAACAGGTTAGTGTTCATCACGAACGTGGTTTTGCAGTCAGTGCAATGTTTACAAGTGTGGAGTTGGCAGATGCCCATTTGATGTATGGATTAGCACGGGGCAATAGCAGTGGCGCGGTACGTTTGTATCGAGACAGATTTCCAGAACGAAGGTGTCCCGACAGGAAGACGTTCGAAGCAATTGATTGGCATCTTAGGGAGCACGGAACATTCCAACCCATGACTCACAACTGGGGAAGACCTAGAACGACGAGGCCACCTGCAATGGACGAGGCAATTCTTTGTGCAGTTGACGATAACCCTAATGTCAGCGTCACAGAAGTTGCTGCTGTACAAGGTAACGTTGACCACGTCACTGTATGGAGAGTACTACAAGAGAACCAGTTGTTTCCGTACCATGTACAGCATGTGCAGGCACTATCAGCAGCTGATTGGCCTCCATGGGTACACTTCTGCGAATGGTTCATCCAACAATGTGTCAATCTTCATTTCAGTGCAAATGTTCTCTTTACGGATGAGGCTTCATTCCAACGTGATCAAATTGTAAATTTTCACAATCAAAATGTGTGGGCTGATGAGAATCCGCATGCAATTGTGCAATCATGTCATCAACACAGATTTTCTGTGAATGTTTGGGCAGGCATTGTTGGTGATGTCTTGATTGGGCCCCATGTTCTTCCGCCTACGCTCAATGGAGCACGTTATCATGATTTCATACGGGATACTCTACCTATGCTACTAGAACATGTGCCTTTACAAGTACGACACAACATGTGGTTCATGCACGATGGAGCTCCTGCACATTTCAGTCGAAGTGTTCGTACGCTTCTCAACAACAGATTCAGTGATCGATGGATTGGTAGAGGCGGACCACTTCCATGGCCTCCACGCTCTCCTGACCTCAACCCTCTTGACTTTCATTTATGGGGGCATTTGAAAGCTCTTGTCTACACAATCCCGGTACCAAATGTAGAGACTCTTCGTGCTGGTATTGTAGACGGCTGTGATACAATACGCCATTCTCCAGGGCTGCATCAGCGCATCAGGGATTCCATGCGACGGAGGGTGGATGCATGTATCCTCGCTAACGGAGGACATATTGAACATTTCCTGTAACAAAGTGTTTGAAGTCACACTGGTACGTTCTGTTGCTGTGTGTTTCCATTCCATGATTAATGTGATTTGAAGAGAAGTAATAAATTGAGCTCTAACATGGAAAGTAAGCGTTTCTGGGCACATGTCCACATAACATATTTTCTTTCTTTGTGTGTGAGGAATGTTTCCTGAAAGATTGGCCGTACCTTTTTGTAACACCCTGTATATTGGCCATCTAGAGGAAACCTTCAAAGCCTTTCAAATCCCTCGTCTGGTTCAGAATCACTGATGATCATAATGATCTCAACCCAGGGCAAAAACACTCCATCCTCATTCCTTCATAACCTCAACAACTTCCCTTGCCCAGTATGCTGAAGGTCTCACAAAGACTTCCATAGACAGGTGCTATGACCCCAAATGTAGTTCACAGACCACTCCACTGCAGAAACTGAACCATGTCCTTTACTAGGGATTCGATTATTTATCATTGTGTCCAGAAACAAGGAACATCCTAACCATGATGCTTTCCACCCCCCCCCCCCCCCTAAAGTGGTACTCTGTTCCCCACCTAACCTGTAAAACATCCTGGTCCATCCCTATACCAATCCTACCCCGAACACTTTGCTACAACGTCATATTTTGTAGAAAAGATACCAATCCTACCCCCAAACACATCATATACCTGGCCTTTTACAGGCCTATTTTATCCCATTAGGGACAGGGCTACCTCTGAAATCAGCCATGTCATATATCAGCTCTTCTGCAATTTGTGCACGGCATTTTATTTGGGCATGGCCACCAACCTACATTATACGCCAAAATGAATGGTCACCATCAAACTTACCAAGAACAAAGTTGACCACTCAGTGGCACATTACTGTACTGAGCACCACATTCTTGAGCTCAATGGTTGCTACACAACTCATGCTATCTAGAGCCTTCCCTCTAGCACCAGCTTTTCTGAACTACATAGATGAGAGTTAGTCTTACAACACATTCTTCGCTCACTTAATACTCGTGACCTTAATCTCCATTAACCCTCTGTCTCTACGCCTTCTACCCAACAGTTCTCCCTTCCTCTGCCTGTTGCCTCCTCCCAATCCCCATCTCCACACCATCATCATCATCATCATCATCATCATTCACTACACAAACTCAATGACTCAAATGCCTGTGTGTTGAATGCCTAGTCCATGCACTTGCTGGCCCTCCCTCCCACGTTTCTATTCTGCACACCCACTGTCTCTGTCCAAGCCACTAGCTACCTATCCCCAGCCCTTCCTCCTGCTTCTTACCTCTTCCTCCATCTACATATCCCACCCAACATGACACCTCACCCCTGTCCACCTGGCAGATTGTTAAGTGCCGTGTATCTTACATATGAGAACAGTAACTGTTGTCCTTATTTATAAGCTAAAGAACCTTTTAATTACACGTTTGTCATATAATGTTTGAAAGTTATATTTATCAGCTTCTGAATGAATAATGGTGTATATACTGCTCAAAAACAAACCTTCAATAGATGATTTTTTTTTTTTTTTTTTTAAAAAGGTCATGCATCTGGTCATATCATTTATAAGAATGGACTGATACTTTTTTTCCAGATTGCAGTTGTTCTTGGTAGCTGTACAGCTGGTGGTGCTTATGTCCCAGCTATGGCTGATGAAAGCATAATCGTGCGACGACAAGGAACTGTGTTTCTTGCAGGACCACCTCTTGTCAAAGCAGCAACAGGTGAACAGGTGGATGCAGAGACACTTGGAGGAGCTGACCTCCACTGCAGGTAATTTATAGTTTTGTTGATAGGAATATGTTGTAGTTGTAACAGGTTGTTGGATTGGGTAGGTGTGGGCGAGCGGTTCTCTTCTTGAGGTGGGGGACGTACGTATGATGTAGGCAGCCAATCTATTGCCAGAACTCTTCATTAACAATCATATGTTAATGTAGATCAGTGCATCTGCAATAGGCAGATGGTAGACAGTGGGTGGAAATGAGCCAGGTGGTAGCCTAGCTGTAGCTAGGTAGGGTGTGCCTAGCAGGACTACCCAGATGATGAACTCGGAACTGCATGCTGGAATGCAGCAACAGCCGTTGCTGAGTTCTCCAGAACTCATGTTTCGACCTGGACCATGGAGGTGGCTACTGGTTCTAACGTCCCAGGCTCAGGCAGTTAGATGGTGTTCGCTGGTTCACACACCAGAGATGGAAAATGTAGCTGCGTGAGAAGTATGGAAATGAGTGGTATGGGCTGTGCGTTGTTGTGAGGTCCAACTGTCCTGGTGACAACAGGCTGGACCTGGAGGTGTAAGTACTATAGCCCAGCACTGAGTTTGCTGAAGCGCCATATTTCTGTATCATCAGGAAACTTCTGGAAGGGAGGCTGATGATTGGTTTTTGGCTGTTGTTAATGCGGCAGTCGGTCAAACTTTCAAAGCTTCATTATGGCTATTCCAGACCCAGGTCTTTAGCATGTGGGTGCAGTGGTACAAAATTTCTGGCATCTGCTGAATAGCAGTATCAGTGGGAACATTATTTCATGACATCTTAAATGTGAGAAATGTTGTATTAATGTAAAAGACACAACTTAATGTCTTTTTTTCAATCATAAAGATATGTAGAATAGCTATTCATAACAATGTCTTTGCAGGTTTTGATATCAGGGTATTTGAATATAAAACAAAGAAAAAGTACTGGTGAGATCAGTTGAGGCAATACATGATATTAATGTGAAACTTACAGCAATGTGGATGTATAATTGTAAGAGAATTTAGAAATAGTATTTATTGATAGTCCCTCATTCCAATTGTTAGGGAGTTTGTAAGTCCTTGAGATCTAGCACGGCCTTTGTGACAGCACAATTTTAAAATCCGATAAGGGTAGGTTGATACTAAGTTATGATATTATTAAGATAATTGATGCATCCACCTTTTGTGAATGCTCTGTCAGTTTTTAAATGCACTGAATGTTGTCAGTGGCTGTCATTTACCACCACATTTTTGAACTATGCAATGAACAAATCATTAGTGTGTCAGTGGTGTGAAAATCGATGTGGAAGTACAGTGAACGTTATAGCAGTGTGTTTGATGAACACAATGTGTCTGTAGTCACAGATAAATTCACTGTGGAAGGAAGATGAAGACAACCATTTCACCATGACAGATCGATAAATTTCTCCAAATTTGCTGATCATTGATGCATGAAATTGTGTTGGACAGCCTGAACTCCTGCAAATTATATACCTAATGGATGCCACTTTAACTAGCGGTCAGTGTGAAGTGCATTACTGTGTTTGAGGCAGTACTCTGAGGAGATACGGCATTTTGAATCGCGTCATGATAGGGGATGACACATAAGAGTTATAAATGAAAAGACCAATGTCAGTCTTATTCTAGCCACTTGAAAGCTTCTGTGCACTGTATTTTGGCAGAAAATAGCTGTATTTCTTATTGACTAGGGGCTACAATAGCTGCAATGGTAAAAATACTACAATAACTGCCATGTTAAACCACATTATAGGCTTTCCTCCTATCTCCTGCAAGATTTCTTTGCCCACAAGAGATTGTGTTCTGCTATGATGCAAACAAGCGCTTGCCAATTTATTATTATAGGTGGTAGAGGTCTTCGTTATAGGTACATAGTGTAGAATGTGTCTCAAAGTGTATTACAATTATATTGAAAGATAGTAAGAACTGTACTTCAGTTTACAATAAAGTGTTTTATTTTGTACATTTTATGTTATCTCTTATCGGCTAATTAATATCTATTTTTTTCCACCTGTGCTCCTATATATATTTATATGCTGTCTTCAGGTTCTGGTTGGTATTTTTTTTTACTTTGCATGTCTCCCTTCCCAGATTTCCCGATTTTCTGTTTCTTGTTTGAGGTCAAAGCTACATTACACTCACACATTGGCTTTTGATGTTGTAAGTGCCTAGAAAGCAGAGTGGTTAAGAAACTGAACCCATATTTGCATATGGTTCACATCACAATCTGGCCTTCTTGTTTGAGGTCAAAGCTACATTACACTCACACATTGGCTTTTGATGTTGTAAGTGCCTAGAAAGCACAGTGGTTAAGAAACTGAACCCATATTTGCATATGGTTCACATCACAATCTGGCCTTCATAATTTATTTTGTCAATGATTTTGTATAAAAATCTGGCCTTCCTAATTTACGTTTTCCATGGATTCCACAAATTGTTACATGCAAGTGACAGATTGTTTATATGAACAAAACAGTGGCTGATTCTCACTCCCCCTTGCCCCCATCTTTATCCAGCAGAAATCTTTCTCTAATGACATCTGTGTTCACAAGGTGTTAAATTCTAACCTCACCCCTCTTCCTTTCAAAATTGTTTCTAGTATTTATTAAATTCTTTACTTTTCTTTGTAACAGAACATCTGGTGTGACAGACCACTATGCATTGGATGATCGACATGCATTGCAAATTGCAAGGAGTGTAGTAAGCAGTCTGGAACCACCCTTCTCTCAAAATCCACCCGAGGATACAGAAGAACCCTTGTTTCCTCCTGATGATATATATGGTATCGTTGGATGCAACCTCAAGAAGAGTTTTGATGTAAAAGAGGTTAGTTGCTTATTTAATAGTTTATTTAAATGTCTGCCCAGCTTTCTAGACCATTGTGTCTCCCATTTGTCGTTATATTACACAATGTCCCACCTGCATTCAGTTCCATAACCAAAACTCTTTTACCCTCTATGCACGTTTGAGTTAATTGGTAATAAGGAGGCAGCTAATTTAAGAAATTAAGTGATGCTTGGAGGAACAGTTGGGCACTCAAAATGATACCACAAATGATTCAAATGATTATTTATTTTGAGCCACCACTTCATTTCAATACAGATTGGTGATCAATAAAAGAGTACAAATGTTGTTTAATAATTGAAACACAATATATTGAATAACTTTTAATATCAGAATTCAATTTAACTAGTTAATCCGAAGTTTGTAAACTATTTTCTCACACACACTCGTGCACGCATGTGCAATATTCTTACAGAAATGGAAAAACAATTTCTTGCTATTGATGATACAGTAAAACTGATGTGTAGCTCATATTTGGTTGTTGATTACAAATCTGGTAGCCCATTAGGTCTCAGAGAGAGAGAGAGAGAGAGAGAGAGAGAGAGAGAGAGAGAGAGAGAGAGGGCGGGGGGGGGGGGGGGGGGGGATAAGAAGTAGTAGTTAACTACAATATGTTCTAGTTCTCCATGGGTTGATTTCTAAATAACAGTTGTTTGCTTATGTGTTATGGTAAGTTTCTTTGGGTAAGGGTCTACTACATGGTGGGGGACTGATGACCTTAGCTGTTTAGTCCCCCTTAAACATCCCAACAACCACCACCACCATCTACTACATGGGCAGTGCCATTGCGTGCATGTTTCACTGTTCATTGTTGGCAGCACTGACTTAGAGGTGTGACTAGAATATTAGAGGAGTGTATCAACTGCTGGTTGTAAGTACTCAGTGTAATTCAGCATATGGACAGTACGGTGGTGTGTTTCGTAATGATGAATTGAAGTAAATGTATCAAATGTGTTGAGGTTTACATATACTGACACTCTTTATTCTGTATTCACTGGATAGACAAATGGTGAACAGGTGGTACAGAATCACATAATCCAAGAGTAGTCTAGGTCTGAGGCAGTGATTGCCATCACAAGATAGCTGGCATAATATGCGGATCATGTGGAGCACCTACGACAACTGCTGTTCCCAGTGGAGTGCCTGCTTGTATTCAGCAGGTTGGCCACAGGATCCTGCCAGGTGATGTGATATGATCACCTTGAGGGTGTGGCTTTTTTTCCAACATTTTCCTTGTGGCAGCCACTCACAGCTCGCAACATCAATTTTGGCCAGTTGTGATAACTCAATCTCGCTGTGAGAGTCGATTACATCACATGATTATACAATGGAAAGCACAACCTACTCGGAAAAGCAGCAGCCATAACTCTGAAAATACACAAGATATTCACCGTAAGTGTACAAATGATTTCATGATACTTGATATATAGCTGCAGTCCCTACTTAAACTGTTCAGTAACTGTAAATGAACTTTTTATCACAATATTAGTAACTGTAGCTGATTTGTTTTCCGTACCATCACATTTGATGCTTTTTACCAGCTCACAACCAACACCTTCAAACCTAACCTATAACTGTTATTACACTACAGTTCAGTCTGTTGCCATTACCTTCATACCACATACATGTTCTGTGGCCCAATGAAGCCATGAATAATCTACAAATAACATGAAATGATTTCAATTCTGGCATTCAAAGTAGATTGCCGAATACTCGGCTTTGCCTGGTTATGTGTTTGCCTAGTTATGTGTTTATTCCAATCTTCTATTAGCACATCTCCTTTGCTCACTCTGTCTACCACCACCACCTCCTCCTCCTCACTATATCCATTTCCTCCTCCCCCTTCTCTCTGTCCATCTTATCCCCTCCCCTCTCCCTGTTTATCTCCTCCTCTTCCCTTTCTCTGTACCTTTGCCCCTCCCCAATCTCTCTGCCTATCTCTTCCTCCCTCTGTCTGTCCATCTCCTCATCTTTCCTTTTTCCATCCGTTTGCCCCTCCCTCTCTGACTCTGTCTACACAGTGCAGAAACAAAATTGCAAATATCTACTGAAACACCAGAGATAATGTGCCTGATGACTCTTAAGAGAGAGACCCAGTATATAATGATGAGCAGTATTTGTTTGGGCTTACTCCAGTGACACATTGCAAAAATGAAATCAATCACACACACAAACACAAATGCTATGATTGGCACTGCCCCTGTTCTAGACAGCCTTCTTCTGTTTTCCATTATAAAGTTAAAGTATGAAGCTTTATTTATTTGTACTCATGGATCTGACTTCACTCCAGCTAAGTTTTAGCGATTTGCAATGCACTAGCACAATGATTATGTTGTTCCAGCTGGCCGTAATCAGTAGCTTTTTGTATAGAAAAACTTGAGGAATTACTTTACAGCTGTTTGTTGACATGGAAAGAAAATTTTGTAGTATCACAGTTGGAAATATGGATCAACATTTTCTAGATATACGAGGGTCACTCCAAAAGAAATGCACACTATTTTTGTAAAAATACAGTTTTCATTGTGCATGTGTGAAAGTTTTACAGCGTGTAGATACATCCTTTCCGCTTGTTTTCAAACTTAGTTCAACCTGTTCCTGTGAGTGGCGCCATCACAGCATGTCTTCAAGATGGCTGCTACACTTGACATTTGTCAGAAGCAATGTGCTGTCATAGAATTCCTGTGCTGCGAAAACGAGACAGTGGGAAACATCCATAAGAGGTTGAAAAAGGTGTATGGAGATGCTGCTGTTGATCGCAGTACAGTTAGTCGGTGGGCAAGCAGGTTACGTGATGAAAGCGGGCACAGCAATATTGAGGATTGTCCTGGAAGCGGCAGGCCTTGTACTGCACACACGCCAGACAATGTGCAGAGTGTTAACGAATTGGTGACTGCTGACAGACGCATCACAGTGAATGAATTGTCATGCTACGTTGGGATAGGGGAAGGAAGTGTTTGCAGAATGCTGAAAGTGTTAGCATTAGAAAAGGTTTGTGCCAGGTGGGTTCCCAAGATGTTGACAGTGGCTCACAAAGAAACAAGAAAAATGGTATGCAGCAAACTTTGGAACAGTACGAGAATGGTGGAGATGAATTTCTTGGAAGAATTGTGACAGGTGACGAAACATGGCTCCATCATTTTTCACCAGAGATGAAGAGGCAATCAATGGAGTGGCATCATGCAAATTCACCCAAGAAAAAAAAATTCAAAACCACACCTTCTGCTGGAAAAGTTATGGCTACAGTGTTTTTCGATTCCGAAGGACTCTTGCTTGTGGACATCATGTCAAGTGGAACCACGATAAATTCTGATGCATATGTGACGACACTGAAGAAACTTCAAGCTCGACTGAGCCGTGTTCGACCACATCGGCAAAAGCAGGATGTTTTGCTGTTGCACAACAATGCAAAGCCACATGTCAGTCAAAAAACCATGGAAGCGATTACAAAACTCAGATGGACAACACTGAAACACTCACCTTAGGCCTACAGTCCTGACCTGGCTCCATGTGATAATCATCTCTCTTGGAAACTGAAAGACTCTTTGTGGAACAAGGTTTGAAGATGATGACTCCTCGTGCACACTGCCAAACCTTGGCTCCAACAGAGTGGTCCAGAATTTTACTGTGTGGGTATACAGGCACTGGTTCCAAGATGGCATAAGGCAGTTGAGAGGGATGGAAATTATGTGGAGAAATGAAAATATTGTTCCCAAAGGATGTATCTACACACTGTAAAACTTTCAAACATGTAGAATAAAAGCTGGATTAAAAAAAAAAAATAGTGTGCATTTCTTTTGGAGTGACCCTTGTAGCAGTGTTGAGATATTTAAGAGCAGTTTATGAGAAATACTGGTCTGTCATGAAGTTGTAGTCTGCACAAATATTTCTGTTCATTTTGGAGCTTAAAAAGAAAATCTCTTAATTTGTCAGTTGCTGCTGTAGTATTTGAACACACACCTGATCTTGACAGCATGCTTATTATTGTAGTAAACTTCCTGGATTAAAGGTATCAGTGTAGAAAGATCTGGTTAAATTTGTTTTCTCTGTGTAAAAATGTACATTTAGCTTGTTTATCTTTGTGTTGCAGGTGATTGCACGGATTGTTGATGGCTCAAAATTCAAAGAATTCAAGCAGAAATATGGCGACACACTAGTCACTGGTTTTGCTAAGCTGTATGGTCACACTGTTGGCATTATTGGCAACAATGGTGTTTTGTTTTCAGAGTCCGCTCTTAAAGTGAGTGCTTATACCTTTTAATGTCGACAAAGTAACATACATGTAGTAGTAGTAGTAGTAATAGTAGTAGTAGTAGTAGTAGTAGTAGTGTGTGTGTGTGTGTGTGTGTGTGTGTGTGTGTGTGTGTGTGTGTGTGTGCACGCATGCGTGCATGCGTGTTTATTGTGGGGGAAAAAAGAAATTGAAGGTTTGATGAAAAAGTCATCTGAATTGTTGTGATGCTGTTGTGACTTGCTTTTGATTGCATTGTACTGCATGTTACTTCAGTTCTAATTGATTTGCTATATCTTTTTGTTTGTTTGCTTGCTTGAATTAACTACAAATATATACTTTTCTCCTTGCATTCTGTGTTGAATTGTGTCCTATTAGGAACCATTTCCTTTTTTTATTTTCCATTTTTAGGGAACACATTTCATTCAACTTTGCTGCCAGAGGAAAATCCCAATAGTGTTTCTTCAAAACATCACAGGTAGTACATGTTTCAATTATGTTACCACTAATTGTATGGCTGAACAAAAAACAAAAGTATCATTTTCCAGACAATGGAATTTCATTCTTTGTTTGAGAGGTATTATCTGTCAGTAATCCATTTAACAGCAACAGTTATGACATTGGATTAGGAAACTATGCTTTGTTATAGATTGTATAAACAACCGAGACTTCTCTTAACAATGCCAGGTTATTTGTATCACTTCAGCAACTGACATTTTCCAGAATGAGATTTTCACTCTGCAGCGGAGTGTGCGCTGATATGAAACTTCCTGGCAGATTAAAACTGTGTGCCCGACCGAGACTAGAACTCGGGACCTTTGCCTTTCGCGGGCAAGTGCGAAAGGCAAAGGTCCTGAGTTCGAGTCTCGGTCGGGCACCCAGTTTTAATCTGCCAGGAAGTTTCAACTGACAATTTCTCTGAAAAAACTTTCAAGGAACAGAAATTGTTTTACAGAATGAAGTGATTATGTGGCAGAACATGTTAATTACAGAAACATTAGAAAGCATTGTATGTATTGTTAAATGTGTGTTAAAATGCTGTAGTTTCAGTTTAATTATTTTTTATCATTTCATTCATCTGTTATGCTATGCTATTAGTGCAGTTTGGTTTTTGTTTCAGTTATATATTTTTTTGTGACTTAGTCTTTTTCTTGACTTAATAACTTCGTCGTCTAATAATTTTGGTGCAGGTATTTGTGGAAGAGACAGACACATTTGATGTGTTCTTCAGTAGCTGAAATTTTGTTTTGAAGCTCTGCTAACATTTTAATTCTTTGTCCTGCTAACATTGCTTGTAAGAGTGCCTAGAAGAATGAATCTGTTACTTTTGGTGAAGATTCCCAACAGTATGTTCATAAGGACCTTACTAATGTTCAAAGACACTATCAAAATAAGGAGGAATTAGTGTGTTGCTGTGTGACACTGTGAAATCATGAGTCGTATTTGACTGTTGGGTGGGTCCCCTATGAGATACAGTTAAACTAATACGAATATGTGTGACCACTCTAGAACCTCTTGTAAACAGCTGTTCAAACAATTGGGCATACTGACAATAGCCCCAAAGTACATATACTCCCTTATGATGTTTGTTGTCGACACAAATATGAAATTAGAAGGAGAAATAGTATACACTACTCATCACTCAGCCTTATGCCATCCTCACAAGGGTTGTGTTTTTCAATGTGATACACACCAAATATGGTTTCCAGGGAGTTTGGTGCATGCTCAGAAATTAGTTTGTACATCACATTAAACGTACTACTTAAGTGTTGTTTATGAATGCAGCACTCTCCAGCAGCAGTTGTCATTTGAAAGTGGACACTTGTAAAACTCTATGATACCTCTGTTAGCAATTGTTGAAGGTGACCATGGGAAATTGGAAGGAAGATTGTAGACACAATGATGGATTGGACAGCAAATTGCTGATAGAGGAACTGTTACTTGTAACATTATACAAACACCTTTCCTCTTTCAGTGCACCTGTTGAAATGCACATTTGCTTTCTTGTCAGTATGCTACTCTTATTGTTCTGATGTAGTATACACTGTGATAAACTGAATGAGAATCGCTCAGTGATGTAGCAGCAATCTTGCAAGTCATAGTCCATATTCTATGGCATATTCACAAAATCGAACAAACTCACTCCTGGACGAAGAGCCCTGTTATTTAAGCATAAACATCAAATACTACAGAACATACTTCTGTGGTATTAAAGCTCCAAAATTTTTTAGAAAATGTGAAGGTGAATACAAAAATATTCGTAGAAAGCAGGATGCAAACCTACAGTGTTACAGTTCTCAGACTGCATCTCTACTGCACTGCAGGTGCATTCATTTACCTTAAGAAGTCATAAAGGCTATGGCAGCAGATACGTTATGACCTTTCTTTTAATTCTAGCAAATCACACCAAAACCGACGCATTTTAGATAAATCTTGAATGTGCTGGTCCATTGAAACTGCATACTCTCAGAACATGATAGCTGTAATTTGAATACAACCAAACGTGAGAAGTCTTTAACCACCAGTATGTCAGTTCCCATCATTTTATTGTAACAAACACATTTGCAAGATATTCAAAATGTGCTAGTGGTATGAAACAGCATATATTTATGGCACATAAGTTATAATATGAAAACCAACATATACAGGTTTAAACTGCAAACAAAGTAATCCAGTATGGTGCCTTAAGTTTTGCTTGTCACATACAAAAATCTTGCATCTCATTAGTCACATCCAGTTCTCAAAACAAAAATATTATTCTGCGTTTCACACTTGGGAATACTCCACAATGTGAAATTTCACATTGTGATACAACAAAACCTGACCATCTCCAAATCTATGTTTGCTTCCATGTCCCATCTAAAGATGGCTGTCCTGTGGAGTGAGGTATTTACACACAAAAATCTTTGAGCATCATCCAAATGATATAAAAAATTTAATGGATAATAAAATTAACCTCAATCATATTTGTGCACCTATTCTTTCTACTCCATAGGAGAATTCTGGACTGTTACTGTTAAATAGTGTGTGTGTGTGTGTGTGTGTGTGTGCGTGTGTGTTTTTAAGAGAGTACGTTAGAGATCATATGTAGTTAAGTATAAATCGGCATATTCATGGGAAAAAACTAACTTAATAAATCATGTAAATGATCAGCATGTAGCCATATTTTCCATTGAGAAAGTGTATGTTAAACTGACTTGTTCCACGCCATAAAGAGAGGTCACAATTATGATCCATGGAACATGAAAATAACTAATTAACTAACTTAGGTACATATTTTCCCAATCCTCATTGATTAACTGTTTCACTGAGAGTTGTTTGTACTAATCATAGATTGATGATGGTTACATGAAATCTTTTCTGGTCTGGTGACACTAATGTTTAAGCATTGGAATCTTCACCCAGAGACTGAGGCAACTTCTTGCATTTTATTTTTGTGATAGTTCTTGCTTTTCCTCTTAATTGTCACATGTATGTGGCTTTCTTTGTGGGTTTGGGATTATCTCTGAAGATGCCATTTCAGAATGGTGAAATTGTATTCTTGCTCTGAATCCATTCGTTTTTTAACAGATGTCACTACAAAATGTTTTACTAAACATTTTCAGCTTACCACTCTACTAGGATGAATTTTTATTTTTTGTTTAATATTGTTTTGAAAATGGTGCCTTCTCTTAACTTATATGAGTGAAAGCATGCTTTTATTGTGAATGCTGGATATTACAGCAAAACATGCTTTGCTGTATGTCTGTCAGCCTGCCTTGAAGCTGTTGTTAGTATGAAGTATTAAAAATAATTCATATGTTGAGCCTGATGTCTTGGTTTCACAATGTTTCCTGTATCTGTAAAGTTGGCTTCATTACCTGACATGTGACTCATCATGTAGCTAGAAATTTTTAAATTGTCAAACTCATTCAATGAGAGTTCTACATGATGCCTCGTTTTGCATTTATGAGGTAAAGTATGATACTGAGATAATTTATGATACTGAGATAGCAATGGTTGCATGTAAGGTGACGCATCGTCCAAGGTAGTGTATTCCAAATGTGCTTCTTACAGATACAACACACAGCCAGTTATCCACTAACTTATAAGGGGTGGAATATTTTAGGGTTGGCAGACACAAATTTAAGGAGGTGTTTGAATAGGCAGCTTTTGCGGTTTAAAAAAAGTTCAAGAATGAAAATAGTAGTGTTAGTCTTTCCTTGCTTTTGAATAATGTCCTGCTCCTTCCCTTCCTTGATCCAATGCTACAGTTTTCCTTCACTTCAGTATCTGTGCTTCTTACCATTTCTCTTTCCTGTTTTTTTATGTGATCTGACAGCAGAGACAAAGGTGTCATTAGGAGTGTCCCAGGAAAGTGTGATAGGTCTGTGCTGTTATTTATATACATAGACAAGCTGACAGGTAGGATGTGTAGCAGTCTGCAACTGTTTGCTGATGATGTTGTAGCATACAGGAAATTGTCATCATTGAGTGACTGTATGAGGATACATGATGACTTGCACAGAATTTCTTATTGGTGTGATGAATGACAGCTTTCACTAAATGAAGGAAAATGTGAGTTAATGCAGATGAGTAGGAAAAACAATCCTGTAATGTTCAAATACATCATTCATCTACATCCACACGGTTACTGTGCAATTCACAATGAGGTGCTTGGTGGATGGTTCATCGAACCATTCTCAAACAGTGTGTGGGAAAAACGAACACTCTAGTCTCTCTGTACGATGTCTGATTTCCCTTATTTTAGTATGATGATTATTTCTCTCTATGCAGGTGGGCACCAACAAAAATATTTGTATACTCTGAGGAGTAAGTTAGTTTGAAATTTAGCAGAATTGACAGCCTTTAGATTTGTATGATTTATTTGTGAGCCAAAATTTAGTAGATTCCTTTAATTACCCATGTGGATGACTTCACACTTCTCATTTAGAGTCAATTCCCACTTTTCACACCATACAGACATCTAGTCCAAATCATTTTGCAGTTGATTTTGATTATATGATGACTTTGCAAGACAGTACATTACAGCATCATCTCAAATAATCCAAGGGGGTTGCTCAGATTGTCTCCTGAATTATTTATATAGATCAGGAACAGCAGAGGGCCTCTAACACAGCCTTGGAGAATGCCAGGCATTACTTGATGACTTTCCCTCTATTACTATGACCTGTGAACTTTATAACAGTAACTCACAAACCTAATTGCATAACTGAGGTGATACTCCATAGGCACACAATTTGATTAGAAGTCACTTGGTGAGGAAGTGTCAAAAGCCTTCTGGAGATATAAAAATATGGTATCAATTTGAACGACTGAGATGATAGCACTCATTACTTCGTGAGAATGAAGAGCCAGGTTGTGTTCACAAGAACCATTAGTGATGTGCTGCTTGATACAATCATGGCAATTAAATATCCAGATGTAATATTGCAAAGCAATATGAAATTAAATGAGTACGGCAGTTCGATAGCCAGAAAGGTGAATTGTCAACTTCGGTGTATTGGGGTAATTCTAGGAGAGTGGAGCTCATCTATAAAGGAGACTGCATATAGAACATTAATGCGACCCAGTCTGGAGTACTGCTGGAATGTGTGGAATCCCAACCAGATCCAATTAAAGGATGGCATGAAAGCAGTTCAGAGACAGGCCTGCTAGATTTGTTATTGGTAGGATCGATCAACACATGAATATTATGGATTTCTTGTGAACTCAAATGGTAGTCCCTGGTGGGAAGACAACATTATTTTCGTGAAAAACTATTGAGAAAACGTAAAGATATGGAATTTGTGGTTGACTCCAGAACAATTCTATTGCTGCCAGCATATATTTTGCATGAGGACAGTGAAGACAAGATAAAGGGGAATTAGGGTTCATACAGGGACACACACTTGTTTTTCCTTCACTCCATTTGTGAGTGAAACAAGAAAGGAAATGACTAGCAATAGAAAAAGGTACCCCCCCTGCTATACACCATACGGTGGCTTGCAGAGTTTGTATGGAGATGTACATAATTTTTCTAAAGATACTAAGTAGACAGTTCTCTTCTGTGCCTATATAATAGAAGCAGCTTTTATTTCTTTTTATTTATTGTGACTTTTCAGTCACCACTGTGTCTAATACCTCTTAATTTTCTTTGGAAAACAATAATTTAATACTCCAATCTTTATGTTGTGTACAGGGATCAGTGGATAAGAAACTGAGAGTATGTCAGCGTCACATTACCAGTGCCTAGTGCCCAGACATGTAAGCATCTGTCAGAGGACTGTTATTACAGCACTTGCTCTTCTTCCAATTAGGATCTTCACAAAGTTCTTATGAACTACTGTCAAAAGTTGAGCCATTCATCCTGTAATTGTATGAGAAATTGACATGCATTTCCTTGCTGATTGGGTTTGGTAATTGACAGACTCAACCCAATCTACAAATGTTCTGTCATTGTGCTTCTCTGCCTCATGTAAGTTTTCATGAGACTCCATATGATTTTCTTAAAAATTACATACAATATTATTATTCGTCAGATCCACCAGACACACATTTGAGCCCCCTAATCTCTAACACTGTGGCAGCATTGTTCGCATCGCAACAGTGCTTAGCTTTGGTGTACATTGATGTGACAGAAATCAAGGGGTCCCTCTTAATATCGTGTTGGACCTGCTTTTGCGCGTTGTAATGCAGCAGCTTGACATAGCATGGACTCAAAGTTATTTGAAGTACACTGCAGAAATATTGAGCCATCATGTGTGTATAGCGGTGCTTAACAATTCACATATTTTGAATGTGAGCACTTGCTCCTGCTCATGCTCTTACCCGTAAGCAGAGTAGCTGCGACAAGGTGTTCGCACCATGTGATCGTAACAACAAGGGAGAAGTGCTGACTGCGAAATATGACAGGATCAGTTTTGACAGTTGTGCCATCTAATAGCAGTAATGGTGAGTCAGTATTACATAACACTGAAATGTCTTCGCACCTCAGTCTTCTGTCTGAGGAATCTTACTTTTAACACAAAATGATAGGTACACAAAATGACAGCCGGTAAAAGGAAACCCAGCCGATTTTCCTAAATTATCATCTGTGCAAGATGCTGCTGTTAATGAAGACTTTCAGCATTATTAACACATTTTTATACCCCTTAAGGAAGAATTTGAGCAATGTTTTCAAGATGTGGTGGCATTAGAAAGTAATTTTGATCTATTCTCCTCTCCGTATTCAGTGCTTATTGAAGATACTTGTCCTGAACTACAATTAGAAATTATTGCTGTGCAGTGTGACAGAGAATACAAAGACAAATGTCAGTACAAGAGAAACATTTTGGAATTCTATAGACATGTCCCCCAGCACAGATTTCCTTGTTTCCATAAACAGGTGGCTACAATAATAATCAATGTTTGCTCTGAACAGTTGTTCTCTGCAATGAAAAGTAAGAAGATGCACCTGAGAAACTCACTGTGTGATCACAATCTAAACTGCATGCTGCATCTAAGATGCACAAGAACAATGACTCTGCACATAGAAGCAATTGTTTAAGGGGAGAAGTGCAAGAGAACCGACGACCTCACACTTTAATGACTTCATTATTGTATAACGGGTCACAAAGTAAATAAAGAAAAATGTAGAAGTATAAGTTAATAAGATAATGTGACACATATGCATTTTTGTTTATTTGTTTCATTTCTAGTAATAATATTTCATATAGTGATTTCCATGGAACTGGTCGGAGATTTAAATTGCCTGATGAACATGCGACGGCAGCTGTTGTGTCCCCCACTCGACTCTTCATTTGGCACCCCCACGCTCTGCCCTGTGCCAATAGTAGGCGTAATGTGCTCACCCTGCTCTGTGCTCGCACCTAGCTGCTCTCAGCTTGCTCCGTGAGCGCATTTGTTGTGAAGTCCTGCTCTGTAGCCTTTCGCAATTGTGAAAGTGTTGCCAATGGGGGATTTTGTGCACAAACTGACCTCTTGATTATGTCTCAGTCAATGAATGGCTGCAACTGGTCTCCAGTTGGCTGAACATAACAATTTCCAGTCAATGATCAGTTCAGTTGGATCAGAGGAACCATTCCATTCCACGTAAACACAGCCCGCACCATTATGGAACTACCACGAGCTTGCACAGTGCCTTGTTGACAAATTGGGACCATGCCTTTATGGGGTGTGCGCCACACTCAAACCCTACTGTCGGCTCTTACCAAATGAAATTGAGACTCATCTGACCAGACCACAGTTTTCCAGTTGTCTACGGTCCAACTGATATGGTCATGAACACAGGAGAGGCACGGCGGGTGATGTGCTGTTAGCAAAGGCACTCATGTCAGTCATCCGCTGCCATAGCCCATTAACACCAAAGTTCGCTGCACTGTCATAGCAGATTTCTGTAGTTATTCCACACAGTGTTACTTGTCTGTTGGCTGCTGCTTCTGTGAAGGCCGTGAACCACTGCGTTGTCCGTGGTGAGAGGTAATGCCTGAAATTTTGTATTCTCAGTACACTCTTGACACTGTGATTTGCAAAATACTGAATTCCTAAATGATTTCAGAATTGGAATGCCCCTTGCCTCTAGCGCCAACTACCATTCTGTGTTCATAGTCTGTTAATTCCTGTTATGTGGCCATAATCATGTCAGAAACCATTTCACATGAATCACCTGGATACAAATGACAGCTCCACCGATACACTGCCATTTTATACTTTGTGTACATGATATTTACCACTGTCTATAAATGTGTATATCGCTATCCTCATGATGACTTTTGTCACCACAGTGAATGTGATAAGGTTCTTCAATGACTGCTGAATTGTTGTGTTCACGCATTCTGTTGTTTGTATTTCACCAAGCACTTAGTCAGAAAAACACAAATGTAGGCACTGTAGAACCACTGAAATGCCATAGATACAACGTCCCAAGGAGCCGTAATTTCTTATGTAAGCAAAAACCAAATAAACAATCTACAGGAAGACGTGTGCATCCCTTAATACTGGAAACCCTGATACACAAATGTAAATAAGTAAAATACACACAAATGAGCAGACAAACAAAGGACCCAGTGAGATTCCATGTGCCTACCCCCAAAGTGGAAGAGTAAAGAGACTTTTTAACTATACCAAGAACATTAGGAGCCTAGAACATCATATATGTTAACACTTCAGATATGCAACTTGCCATTTTTTAAGTGTGTGTGTGTGTGTGTGTGTGTGTCTAATTTTGTTTTTCTTGTTTGACTAGGATTCATGGTGGGGTGTGATGCTGAAGCTGGTGGCATTGCCAAGAACGGAGCCAAAATGGTAACAGCTGTTGCTTGTGCACAGGTGCCAAAATTTACAGTCATCATAGGTGGTTCATATGGTGCTGGCAACTATGGAATGTGTGGTCGAGCATATGGGTAAGGATTATTGCTGTGGTTCAACATTTTTATTGTATTATAGTCCATGATAGTGTTAATGGCCTCCCGCCCTGCAGCTCACATGGAATACTGCATTGTCAGCCTGGGTGAAAGTGCATGGACATTAGCTATGTTACAAACAGTTGCAGTAAAGGAAATTTAACCTCTCTTGCTAGGTCAGGTTCATGGTGTGCTACAAACTGTTTCATGATAAATTATTAAGTGTATCTAATAAGTATGAGATACACATTACAGAATTGAATGTGTATTCAGTGTTTCCCCATCACAATGACATGAAGGAAAGCCAGCTATACAGATTTTCACACTGCAGACTGGATTGTATAGTAAATTGCACTATGTAGAATTGATTACACCTTCTGTTGCTTTTTTACTTTAATTAACAAAATGACAACAGAATCAAATCTAAAATATCTACAGCTGGATGAACAGCATTTTAAACTATGTTATATTGTAGCCAGATAGTGAAATAAGTAAATTAAATTCCCATTAGAGAACAGTTTATGCTCCGATCGGCTTTCTACTGCACAGACAGCCAGATAAGAAAGTAAATGTTCCATTAAAATTACTAATAAATTTACATTCCATTCACATACCTTTCTACTCAGATGTTTCATTGTCACTGCCTTTGGAACTTGAGTCGTCGTATGTGAGTATCAGATTATCAATTAAAGAATCCGTTATTTCATCTCTTAACAACTTCTTTCTAGTAATCATCTTCTTGCAGTTTGTCAGTGTGTCATTCATAAGCTTCTCAACCAGCAACCGTGATTTTGTTCATTGCTTCATGGATCAGCCTTTCAGGGCCAGCTACTTTAAACATAGCATTTTTATCTGGTGCTTATCTCTTCACCTGAGCCCACACCAAGTTCTATGAGATTATAATGGCAATGATAAGTAGGTACTCATATCATCCTGTGACCATGTTGCAGAGCTGTGGAAGCAATTTCGTATTTTTTACCTCCACCTTTTGAAATCTTAGTGAGCCCAACAGCTCTGCTCTGGTTTGTTTTTCAGTAATCGGTGTACTATTACTTTGCAGCCCTTAAACAATATCACTTTTTTTTGTATTTGTAGTGGGTGGCCTGTCGAGAGTAACAGTGATACATTGCATTGTCCATAATAGTGATAGAGTGACAGAACCTGGACACAAGTAGAGCAACAGCTGATTCTGAAACTATTCTCAAAATGTTTCTCCATTTATTGTGGTGTGGTAGTCAGACATGGTTTTAGATTTTCCTTGGAATGAAAGTTTACTTTAAGGCACAAATCCCGTAGCTGTGGAACTAGTGTGACATACCATAAGACACCTTCATTTTCATACTGGAACTTTCAAGCTGCATTTTACCTCTGTTGTTTGCCAAATAAAATTTCTAATGTGGTTTCGATTTATCCAGGACTCATCTAAGTAATATGAGATGACACACTTTTCCACAGCTACAGTGTCTTTTCTAGCATTTGCTCTTTGTTTTTGTTCCCCAGCTATTGCAGACTCAGTTGTGAGATCCAATGGGCTGCCACAGAGCCCATCCTCCTATCCAGTAACCACCTGAGATGACGACCTTTACCTTGGTGGAATTATGACTGTCGATTGGCAATCAGGGCCAGACGAACAGCTCTGCTCAACTTCAAACACTGTCCAACTACAGAAAAACCTTGATGCCCTCAGATCTACAAGAGCAAATGCAAGGCAAGTCATAAAAGAATGGAAGAAGGCTTCCTGGTGGGAATTCACGATTTCCATTAAATAGTCCACTTCCACTGAGCGAGTTTGGGAATCAGTAAGACAGATTTGTGGCAAGGGTGGTACACATCCCATTACGGCCTTGTTAACTAATGGGGTCTTGATGGACATGCCAGAATACATGGCTCAGGTTTTAGCTGAACAGTTCTTTACTGTTACTACGTCATCCAGACAATCTCCTGCTTTTCAGGTGTTCCGTAGGACTGCAGAGGTGAGGAAGCTCAATTTCTTCTTGCATAGTAAGGAAGATTGCAACCTTCTGTTCTCCATGTGGGAACTGGAATCAGCTTTGTCTGCAGCCAGAGACAGTGCTCCAGGATCTGATGAGATCCATTATGCCATGCTTCCTCATCTGTGCCCTGAATCGAAAGGACAGCTCCTCTCTTGTTTCAATCAGATCTGGTTTGATGGACAGTACCCCATGACTTGGAAGGAGGCAGTATTAATTCCATTCTGGAAATGAGGCAAAGACCGTAGAACCCCTAATAGTTACCGGACTGCAGTCCTTACTCATTTATATGAGTAAGACTCTTGAATACATGGTCAACCGCTGCCTCGTCTGGCTGCTCGAATCCCGACATCACCTGAGCCACTCCCAGTGCAGTTTCAGGTGCTACCGTTCCACCTTTGACAATTTAGTTCTACTGGAGACGGCAATACAGGAGTCCTCCTTACACTGGAATCATTTGGCTTGTACCCACCGATTCCATATTCTGCTAACAGTAATTGGATATCGACCAATGTGAGCAGCAATGTCGCGATACAATAAACCGCAATCGTGATAGGCTACAGTCCGACCTTTATCAAAGTGGGAAATGTGATGGTGCGCATTTCTCCTCCTCACACAAGACATCACAACAACGTTTCACCAGGCCACACCAGTCAACTGCTGTTTGTGTATGAGAAATCGGTTGGAAACTTTCCTCACGTCAGCACATTGTGGGTGTCGCCACCAGCCCCAACCTTGTGTGAATGCTCTGAAAAGCTAATCATTTGCATATCACAGCATCTTCTTCCTGTCGGTTAAATTTCAGTTCTGTAGCACATCATATTCGTGGTGTAGCAATTTTAATGGCCAGTAGCGTATTTCCATTGATCTTGCACGTCCTTCAAACTGAATAGCTTCACGCATAACAGTGAACAATTTCACTGTCACCGGAAAATTGCCTCTTTCATAGAATTTGAAAACCTTTTGATGTAAAACACCTTGTTCAAAATTATTGATTCCTGTTATCCTCTTTGCCACACACTCCCCCAAGGGGCTCGCCGCTCTTTTTGCGGTTTCATGCTTGGCTAGCATGGGGCCCCAACCTTTGCAGCATCTTTTCCCTGCCATGCTGCGTGTCTATCCTTTTGGTATTCTTTTTCCCTTCCTTTCGGGAACATGTCTGGGATGTTTCTGGAAATGTGTTCTGCATATTCAGTAGCTGATATCACAACAGTCTCTTGACTGTTTTTCATTCCCTTTTTTCTTTTTTTTGTTCCCCCTCTTCTATCCTTCCTCTGCTTCGGTGTTTGAGGTTCCTCTTTTTCTTCTTTCTTCCTCTGCGCTCCTGAAGGCCAGCCCAATTGTCTGATGCATAAAATGTGACTGGATAATATGTAATTCTCACCCCGTGTTGACAGGTAGGGTTCGCACATACCTCTAGTACAGGCCAGGCCCAGGGAGGGGTGACTGCCTGAACTGCTATCTTCCCCAATTGCTTATGAGTCCCTCTGTCAGTTGTTTGGGTGTTGTGACCAATCACCTAAGGTAGGTGTGCCCCTTTCTGAAGGCGGTCCCCAATTGGAAAGAGCGCGCCATAGAAGACGTTGGCAATCGTGGGGGATTTTCTCGCAATGAGCCAATCATCATCTTCACAGTTAACGCCTACCAAATGTAAACAGAATGAGAGTAACAATTCAAAAGACCCTCCCAGCTGCACCACAGTTCCTCGTGGTTTAGTGTACTGAAGATTATCAGTCTGCATCTGCATCTACATCTACATCTACATCTACATCCATACTCCGCAAGCCACCTGACGGTGTGTGGCAGAGGGTACCTTGAGTACCTCTATCGGTTCTCCCTTCTATTCCAGTCTCGTATTGTTCGTGGAAAGGAGGATTGTCGGTATGCCTCTGTGTGAGCTCTAATCTCTCTGATTTTATCCTCATGGTCTCTTCGCGAGATGTACGTGGGAGGGAGCAATATACTGCTTGACTCCTCGGTGAAGGTATGTTCTCGAAACTTCAACAAAAGCCCATACCGAGCTACTGAGTGTCTCTCCTGCAGAGTCTTCCACTGGAGTTTATCTATCATCTCCGTAACGCTTTCGTGATTACTAAATGATCCTGTAACGAAGAGCGCTGCTCTCCGTTGGATCTTCTCTCTCTCTTCTATCAACCCTATCTGGTATGGATCCCACATTGCTGAGCGGTATTCAAGCAGTGGGTGAACAAGCGTACTGTAACCTACTTCCTTTGATTTCAGACTGCATTTTCTTAGTATTCTTCCAATGAATCTCAGTCTGGCATCTGCTTTACTGACGATCAACTTCATATGATCATTCCATTTTAAATCACTCCTAATGCGTACTCCCAGATAATTTATGGAATTAACTGCTTCCAGTTGCTGACCTGCTGTATTGTAGCTAAATGATAAGGGATCTTTCTTTCTATGTATTCGCAGCACATTACACTTGTCTACATTGAGATTCAATTGCCATTCCCTGCACCATGCGTCAATTCGCTGCAGATCCTCCAGCATTTCAGTACAATTTTCCATTGTTACAACCTCTCGATATACCACAGCATCATCCGCAAAAAGCCTCAGTGAACTTCCGATGTCATCCACAAGGTCATTTATGCATATTGTGAATAGCAACGGTCCTACGACACTCCCCTGCGGCACACCTGAAATCACTCTTACTTTGCTACAGTAAATTCATTTATTATTTAGAAAGGTGTTGATACAATTGCTGGCCCTGTGAAATCCTGCTCTCGTTTATGAAATGGTACCTTGCTTTTTGGGACCACTTCTGATTCTCAAGCACAACAGTTACTTGCAACTTCGCTCCTCCACAGCCATACTGTTCATGTCGAGACCCATCAAACGCTGAATTCTTCTCTTGATTTTATTTGCACTAGGCTGCTTGATGATCTGATTGAGGCAGAAATCCAAACATACTTCTCTGATCAGGGTGTCATTGCAGTCCATTGGGTGATGAAAAAGGTAGATGTATCCTTAGTGTCCACACGCATTCTTTTTTTCACTTTTGATAGAATGGTGCTTCCGTCAAAAATTAATGCAGGCTATGAAGTTATCACATTCTGACTGTACATTCTGAACCTGATACACTGCTACCACTATCATTGTTACAGCCACACTAAAATGTCCTATCGACACCCAGCCATATGTGTAAACTGTATTAGGGATGCTCATGAGGGCAATTGTCTGCCTCCTCCTTCCCAGCGTATCAACTACAATGGCGTCCATGCCATCCTCCCAAGATTGTCCCATGTATCTCAGTGAGTGGGCTATCCATGAGATCCAGGTGAAGGAAAACGTACCTACCCTGTTGCTTGCAAGTTGTTGGCTAGTAGGAAAGCCTGCGTTCTACCATTCGACACTTACAGTACTAATCTTGCTACATCTCACTCCACAAAGAACATGACCATGCAGACATGCGCCTTAAATTCAGTGCTGTGGTTGTGGAATCGCCATCTCCTCCAGCTGTGCAAGAAGCCACCAAACTTTTGCCTCACGGGTTGAAATCACTTGCTACACAACCAGCAGGCCAGAATGGACAGAAGGAATACTCTGGCGAAGACTTCCTATGTCCCTCTGGCCAACACACATCTGAGTCTTCCTCTGCCAACCAGAGAGGCTCCAAGAAGTCAAACAAAGGCAAACGGTCCCCTCCTTTGCCGAATCAGAAATCCTCTTCGACAGTGTCGCCACGTGATACCCTCGCCCAGCCAACTTCTGTGTTGCTGGTGCACACCACCAACCGTTTTTCTGCCCGGGACTCCACAGATCGACAGAGGGAGAATGCCGATGCCTCTACAGATCTCATGGAGCAGGATCCTCCAGCCTCTGCGCCCTGTAGCAGTGAATCATCAAAGGCTGGCACTTGGTAGCCGCCGAGATGACACCACTTCATTTTTCCCTCCTCCCCTTTCCTCGTTATGACTCTCCTCCAATGGAACATTTGTGGCCTTTGATTCAACAAAGAGGACTTACGGTTGATCTTAGAATCACAGCATCCACTTGTTCTCTGCCTCCAGGAAACAAAATTGCGTCCTCACGACTGCTTCGAGCTGTCACATTTGTTCCCGGTCCGCTTTGACCTTTCCCCCGAGGCCCGAGGATGGCATTCCATCTCATGGGGGAGTCATGCTTCACATCCAGGCTGACATTCATAGTCAACTGGTGCAGTGGTTAGCACACTGGACTCGTGTTGGGGAGGATGACGGTTCAATCCCGCATCTGGCCGTCCTGATTTAGGTTTTCTGTGATTTCCCTAAGTCGCTTCAGCTAAATGCTGAGATGGTTCCTTTGAAAGGGTACGGCCAAGTTCCTTTCCCATCCTTCCCTAACCAGATGAGACCGATGACCTTGCTGTTTGGTCTCTTCCACCAAATCAACTCAACCCATAGTCAACCCATCTCCCTGACCACGCGACTTCAACCGGTTGCAGTGTGCATTTTCCTTCCTCACTTGACATTTTCCCTTTGTATCATTTACATCCCTCCGTCATTAGATGTCACTAGGGCAGACTTCCTCCAGTTTATTGGGCAACTCCCTCACCCCTTTCTGCTGCTCGGTGACTTTAAAGTGCACAATCCCTTTTGGGGCTTGCCCAGAACCTGTCAGAGGTGTGCCCTCAATACCTTAACCTTGTCTGCCTTAACATGGGAGCACTCATGTTCCTTTCAGACTCCACTAACGCCTATTCCCATTTGGACATCTGCTTCTGCACTTACCAGCTTTCCCATCATCTCGAGTCGTCTGTTCTCTCTGACACGTACTTAAGTGACCATTTCCCACATGCTATCCGATTGCTGACTCCTACACAACCTACGCGCACACCCAAATGGCAACTTTATAAGGCTGACTGGAGGGTTAACTTCTCCCTTGTGACCTTCCACGAACGACGTTTCCCCAGTTGTGATGATCAGGTAGAATATCTTACAAACTGGATTTCGTTTATTAGTTCTTTTAACAGTTCCATACCGTCTTCATTGTGTGGGCCAAACTCCAATGCCTGTCTGGGACCAAGGTCTGTTCCCTAATTTCTGGCCTGAAAGTAGCAGGTGATGTCATAGTGGACCCTATTGCATCTACATCTACATGACTACTCTGCAATTCACGTTTAAGTGCTTGGCAGAGAGTTCATCGAACCACAATCATACTATCTCTCTACCATTCCACTCCCGAACAGCGCGCGGGAAAAACGAACACCTAAACCTTTCTGTTCGAGCTCTGATTTCTCTTATTTTATTTTGATGATCATTCCTACCTATGTAGGTTGGGCTCAACAAAATATTTTCGCATTCGGAAGAGAAAGTTGGTGACTGAAATTTCGTAAATAGACCTCGCCGCGACGAAAAACGTCTTTGCTTTAATGACTTCCATCCCAACTCGCGTATCATATCTGCCACACTCTCTCCCCTATTATGTGATAATACAAAACGAGCTGCCCTTTTTTGCACCCTTTCGATGTCCCTCGTCAATTCCACCTGGTAAGGACCCCCCCCCCCCCCCGCGCAGCAATATTCTAACAGAGGACAAACGAGTGTAGTGTAAGCTGTCTCTTTAGTGGACTTGTTGCATCTTCTAAGAGTCCTGCCAATGAAACGCAACCTTTGGCTCGCCTTCCCCACAATATTATCTATGTGGTCTTTCCAACTGAAATTGTTCATAATTTTAACACCCAGGTACTTAGTTGAATTGACAGCCTTGAGAATTGTACTATTTATCGAGTAATCAAGTTCCAACAGATTTCTTTTGGAACTCATGTGGATCACCTCACACTTTTCGTTATTTAGCGTCAACTGCCACCTGCCACACCATACAGCAATCTTTTCTAAATCGCTTTGCAACTGATAGTGGTCTTCGGATGACTTAACTAGACAGTAAATTACAGCATCATCTGCGAACAACCTAAGAGAACTTCTCAGATTGTCACCCAGGTCACTTATATAGATCAGGAACAGCAGAGGTCCCAGGACGCTTACCTGGGGAACACCTGATATCACTTCAGATTTACTCGATGATTTGCCGTCTATTACTACGAACTGCGACCTTCCTGACAGGAAATCACGAATCCAGTCGCACAACTGAGACGATATCCCATAGGCCCGCAGCTTGATTAGAAGTCGCTTGTGAGGAACGGAGTTCCCTTATCATCCCACATATCCCATTCTCTTTACATATGAGGGATGTTGTCCTCCTGATTCTTGCCGTCGGATGGGATTACCAGTTGGAATGTACCTAGTTTCACTCCGCCAAGATCTCCATCTCCCTCCCTGGACTATGCTTTCCTACAAAAGACAGTGGTCATGCATTTCTGCCATTGTGCCGCTGTCCATTTTGACTCCAAACTCTACTTCGGTACCCAGCAGCTGGACGTTGTAGCACAATCCCGTTTCTTGATTCTCCTTTTTGATAAAAAGCTGACTTGGCTGCCCCATATTCATCACCTGAAGACTAACTGCATGTGAAAGCTTAACATTCTCTGCTTCCTTGCCCTTGGGATGTGGCTCATGCTACTCATATCTGTATTTACTAGACCCTAGTTTTGTCTTGACTGTACTATGGTTGCTGGGTTCGTGGCTCAGCAGCTCCTTCAACTTTGAAACTGATAGACCTAGACCACCATTGTGACATGTATCTGGCCTTTTGGACTTGGGCTGTAGAGTCTCGTTGCTCTTCAGATTCGACAGAGCCCACTCTCGGTCTTCTATGTAATTGGCGTTTAGGAGTTCCCTTATCATCCCACATATCCCATTCTCTTTACATATGAGGGATGTTGTCCTCCTGATTCCTGCCGTCGGATGGGATTACCAGTTGGAATGTACCTAGTTTCACTCCGCCATGATCTCCATGTTCCCTCCCTGGACTATGCTCCCTGTGTTTTCTCACGCAATTCCCCTTTGATGGTACCCAGGCCACGATTAGGACCTCTCTCTTCCAAGGTCCTAAAGACTTGCTTGCTCCATGACCTTTCAGTGTCTGTTAAGTCCAGTTGTTTGAGAGTTTCACAGTGCTACCATCTGTTACACTGACATTTCTAAAACTGTTGATCAGGTGGGATATGCTTTTACATTTCCTGCCGGTATGGAACTCCATTTGCTACCGGTAACATGTGGTGTGTTTACAGAAAAGCTAATAGCCATTAGCAGATCCATCCATTTTATTAAATGGGCCTCCCTTAACTGTGTTTTAATATTTACTGACTCAGTGAGAAGTCTCCAGGCTATTGACAGATGCTATTCTTGCCACCCTGTGGTCTCTGCTTTTCGTGACCTTTCTCACTGACCTTCATCATGCTGCCTGCTCAATTGTCTTAATATGGGTCCCAATTCATGTGGGTATCCTAGGGAATGAACTGGCGCACTGTTTGGCTAGAGGAGCACTTACATGCTCACTGTTCACTGTGCCTACCTCAGGTGCGGAATGACGGGTGCACGAGATTTCTGCTTGCTCAAAAATGGCATGCCAACTAATGGGCTACTGCCTCATCTGATGAGCTCTGCGCAATCCAGGAGACTACTACAGCATGGAGCTCTTCCTTCTGCTTCTCATGGAATGAATCCACAGTCCTATGTTTTCTCTGCATCAGTCATACCAGGTTATCCCCTATTTTTCTTTTGTGTAACGAGCCACCCCCACATGATGCAGATATCTTTTGTAAATTGTTTTGCAGTTTGTTTGATCTTCTGATGACTTCATTAGTCGATAAATGACAGCGTCATCTGCAAACAACTAAAGACGGCTGCTCAGATTGTCTCAGAAATCATTTATATAGATAAGGAACAGCAAAGGGCCTATAACACTACCTTGGGGAATGCCAGAAATCACTTCTGTTTTACTCAATTACTACGAACTGTGACCTCTCTGACAGGAAATCACAAATACAGTCATATAACTGAGACGATATTCCATAAGCACGCAATTTCACTACGAGCCACTTGTGTGGTACAGTGTCAAAAGCCTTCTGTAAATCCAGAAATACGGAATCGATCTGAAATCCCTTGTCAATAGCACTCAACACTTCATGTGAATAAAGAGCTAGTTGTGTTTCACAGGAACAATGTTTTCTAAACCCATGTTGACTGTGTGTCAATAGACCATTTTCTTCGAGGTAATTCATAATGTTCGAACACAATATATGTTCTAAAATCCTGCTGCATATCGACGTTAATGATATGGGCCTGTAATTTAGTGGATTACCCCTACTACCTTTCTTGAATATTGGTGTCACCTGTGCAACTTTCCAGTCTTTGGGTACGGATCTTTTGCCGAGCGAACGGTTGTATATGAATGTTAAGTATGGAGCTAATGCATCAGTGTACTCCGAAAGGAACATAATTGGTATACAGTCTAGAGTTCGGTTGTTAGAGCAGTAGACCGTCGAATTTTATAAGACAATATCCATAGATTGCTGGTTTGAATCTAACCTGAAACAACAGTCTCCTCATACAAAAACCAAATCACAATTACAGAACTTCACCACACTGATCAGAAACAGAATATCATTGTGCTTTCCTTACTGTTTACATGTGCTTACATTTGTATTCGCTGTACACAAGCTACATTCAAAAAGATATTTTCTAGTTAATGTGACCGCACACATGGTACTTTATTAGAAACAATGTTTTATCTTCGTACTGTCCAGTTAGGATCTTTATTGTTTAAACTTTTGCAGTTTCATCATCTTACATAAAGGTGAAGTTAGTCTGCTTAAGATGCTAAAGTTAGTTTATGCTCGCTAACATCACAGCCCCTACATTTGTCACACCTGCATGTTGTACATGCATTACATCTATCTGTATAACCTCATCATCCTACACCTCATTGTAGTCTGGGCATATGGTGGTATCTTCACTGCTAGTAATGCTTTGCAAAACAGTGAATTGTTTGTATGCAAAGTAAATGCATTTATCCTCTCTTGTCCATTTCTCAGACTAAGATTAATGTGAAGCTACATATAATACATCCCACAATTGAAACAACTGCTACATCAGTTCTTGCTAACACTATTTTCGTATTTCTTGTACAACTTTTAAAATTATGTGACCCTTCCAGGATTTGAACACGTGACCTCTTAATCTGCAACCAGATGCACTACTTATTGTGCCACCGAACAGCAGCTATAAACAAGGATTATCCTTGCTGAGGCTCTTCAACAGAGGAAATCAGAACTAAGAATAATTTGTTGTGCTTTGGGTCGTAGCTCGTAACTGACAGTCAAAAGTCTAGTTATAATATATGGACACATTTGCAAAAAGTTCAACAATTCCTTTGTTTTGAGTGAGTTTAATGATGTTGCAGGGAGCAGGGAAAAGAATGTTCATTGTTGCACATATTGCTGCTCTAAATGGGCGGAGCACAAATGCATCAACTTTAGCAAGTCTTCCACTGCCAACATTCTCAAAATTCTGTATTGTTACTTAAAAGTTGTAATTGCATTTTTCTATCACTAAATAGCTAAACTGTTTGCAGAAAAAGTATGTAAAAACCTTGTAACTTTGTCTAATGCTCCTTAACACACACAAAGCTTCGTCTGATTCCTAGGCCGTGACGTCACAAGAGCATCAGCCAATAACAGAGAATTTTCAGTCATGTGACCATATATTGGTATTTAATGATTCTTGGGCTTTGATTACATAAAATTAACAGATATTTTGTGACAGTATTGGCTGTAAATGCTATTTATATGTTATAATCAATTAGAATAACAACAATCCGAACCATATTCTGCCCATTACAAGTCTTATCACGGTCACCACTCTTAACTATTCAACTGATGGGAACTGCAATGAAATTAATGATTGGTTGCTTCTAGGCTCCTGATAGTATATAAAGTTCTTTATATGGAGACATTCAATAATATTTAAGCACGAAAGAATATTGAAAAGAGCTTTTAATATTTGTAGCTAGTGAGGTAACTTATTTTGTTTTGAGATAACTTACCAATCATCAAAAATTTGAGTAATGCAGTGACATTGCAGCTCACTGGAGAATGCTATTAACTGCTCATAGATAAAACTACTGATTCTTGGCGAAATCTGAAATCTTACTGCATGTAATTACTCCTTCACTATAAATTGGCTGGACTCTGTTGATTTGCTATGATAAAGTTCTTAATGAAAAATGGATGGTAGGTCTGTAAGTAGGATTTCATTAAATACTTTTGAAAAGAACAATAATCTTCTTTCAAATAAGCATGACAGTGTGTGTAGTTTTGTACTAACATTTCAGTGTGTATAAATCTGAATGATTTATAGACCATCATAGTACTTCGTATTACTGAATCCAGGTTTCACCAAAATTTATCATGAACACTTACCTTTTAATTGTAAACCAACTTGTATTTACCAGACAACACTTTCCCTACAAAATTCTGAATAGTTCCAATGATTTTTCTTGAGTATTAATGATTTAAACTTTAATTATATCTGAAATTCCACAATGGGGGCTCAGAATAACATTATACATTAAAGAATGTTCTCTCTCTCATAAATCAACTGCCTTCTTTAACTTCTAGAATCAAAGTGAATACTGCATTCCAGCATGCATTTTTACATAGTAGTGAGTCTAAGAACGTTAAGGTTACTCACAGGCATTTTTCTCTGACTTTGTAATTTATTGGTTTTGTAATCAAAAATGTTATCGTTTCTTGCTGTGTGAGGTAAATTGAGTAAAAGTTGTAAACAGAGGTCATAGGCCTTGTTTTGTGCATTCTGAATTACATATATAGTGATGGGGTATACTATATCACGATACCGGAAGATGATGTGAATGAATCTGAAGTACATTTCCATCTGCCTACTGTGCAAGTTATATCACATAATCTCACGCCACACTCACTGAATTTACAAAGTGCGAGAAGTGTAGTTGTTTGTTTATAGAAGTCTCAAAGTTATCAGTTTTACTTTTGTGGAATTACAGCCTGCAAACATAGAAAGCTTAAAATACAGCAAATTCCATTGTATCCTCTCCTGATGAAAGCTGGCCTACAACTGTTGAAACTAGTCCGTGATGCCCTGGACACTGGCACTGGGATTGAGTTGATGTCCATGCTGTCCCACACATGTTCAGATCAAGGAATCTTTTTGGTCATAGGAGTACCTCAGCATCATGCAGACAGTTCATAGAGAGATGTACCCTGTGTGTATAAGCGTTATGTTGAAAAATGATATCACAATACTGTTGGATGGGAAGTAACACATAAGGATACAGGATTTTCGTGATGTACTGTTCTGCCATCAGAGTTCCCTCAATCACTACCAGCTGTGACATGAAGTCGTGCCTGATTACTCCCCCCACCAATGACATCATTGTGCCTTTCCAAAACACTGGGACATCATCTCAGCTCGCCACCCTGCTCACTGTCAATGGTCATCTGGGGTAGTGTTGAACTGCAATTCATCACTGAAGACTGTGCAATGCCATTCATGAGTAGTCTATGCCTCCTGCCCATGGCACCATTTAAAACACAGCAATTTGTATTGTTATGTGAATGGTAGCCTACACATCAGCCAGTAATTCCCTTGTCCGGCTGCTGCTAGTTTTCTACTGGTGGAGTGGGATGATGCAGAATGTTGCAGGGAGTCCATGTATGTTGTCAGGTGGCTTCTGCAGATGTGAAGTGGTTATGATGCACACAATATTGTGTGATCAATGTCTTGATGTCTTTCGCAATGATTATTCAACATCTGACATTGTTCACACCCCTCATATATCATACGAGGCCTGGTAACAACCTCTAATGCACTCCAGTGGATGTTCTGCCTGACAGAGAATTGCAACTCTTACATGTTTTTAAGTGTCCAATGTTCATTGACATGTGACCATGTCTCCTGGGTGCTTCACTTTTTTTGTCAGGCTGTGTGTGTGTGTGTGTGTGTGTGTGTGTGTGTGTGTGTGTGTGTGTAATTAAATAGCACATGGATCACCTCCTGTCGCCAATCTATGGAGCTTTCACCGTAACAAAATTATTTTAATTAATGTAGCCATTACCTATGTGCAATTATCAATAAATTTGGAAATGATATCTACTGCTGCGAGTTCTTTAACATGTGTTGTGAAATCAGTTCTGAGTAAACCTGTGTTTAGTGATTATTCTAAATATACCATTTGTGTGACTAACAATAATGGAAATTCCTGGATGCAGAAACACATAAAATAAAGGAAAGGAAACCTCTCAACTGCAGCAGATCGATACCTGGACCACAGTAACACATAACAGAAAAGAGCACTCACACTAGCTTTCGAGCACTACACACAACCACATGTTTGTGTGAATGTGTGTTCTATTGCTGGAAAGAGAGCTAGTGTGAATGCTGTTCTCATTTGTCTGACTACCAGAGTTAGGATTATTTTTGTGGTATGGTGTTGAATAGAATAAAGGAAAGGAAACCTCTCAACTGCAGCAGATCGATACCTGGAGCACAGTAACACATAACAGAAAAGAGCACTCACACTAGCTTTCGAGCACTACACACAACCACATGTTTGTGTGAATGTGTGTTCTATTGCTGGAAAGAGAGCTAGTGTGAATGCTGTTCTCATTTGTCTGACTACCAGAGTTAGGATTATTTTTGTGGTATGGTGTTGAATAGAATATGTTAATAAATAATTTACTTTGTTTTCAGTTTGCCCTATAATAAACTATGGAACATGTGTTTCACAGTAAAATTTAAATCTAGTGTTTTAAGTTAATTATAAATATATTTTTAGGGGAGCATATCTGGTTCATTAGCTGATATATCAGACTGTAATGTTTATTACTATATCTGAAATTGCATAAAAAATAAAAATACAGTTATTGGTTGAAATATTTGCCATAGGCCAAGATTCCTGTACATGTGGCCAAATGCAAGAATCTCAGTGATGGGAGGTGATCAGGCTGCAGGAGTGTTGGCCCAGATAACAGAGCAGCAGAAGTTAAGGAGTGGAAAGGAGGTATGCACTACTTGAGCAGAAAAGTAATATTTTTGGATTTTGGAAATGCAGAATTGCATTTTTTTAGTAATTCCAAATGTTGTATATATTCAGTTGAGTATGTGTGACTTTCTCTGTACCTGAAGATTCTGTGATGCAACTGATGGCAGCATTCTTCCTGTGTCACATTTGGATTTAGATACAAGACATGATAAGTTCACCCATTATGAAGTGCAGACACTGCAAACAGTTCTAGAGTTAGGCTATCACCTGCCACTTGTTTCCATTATCATGACAGGCAGTAGCACTCACAGTGAATATTATGAAACTGACACATAGTCCACCTACATACATATTCTTTTTACTAAGGATTTTAGATTGTCTATTCAAATTTCTGCTAATACTAAAAGCAGTAAGTGTGTTTAAAACAGTGTCAGAAGATGTACACTGACAGCTGAAAATATTTAAGCAGAATTTCAGTAAACTGTTTGCTACATACTGCCTATTTGGGGATGGGGAGGGAGTGGGTGATGACACTCAGTGTGTTCACATGGGTTGTGTCAGATGTTAAGCATCTCAGGAACTCGGCCAATCTAGGATGGGTACAAGTTTGGCAAACCCTGCGTTCGTGATCTGGGAACTGGTGAATACGAGCAGGCCTCTGCAACCTTAAGCTCTAGGCAAGCTTCAGTGATCACTATGTGATGCATCAGTGCGGAATTATATAATTGACTTGCATATCCTCTGATATGTGCCACTGGCGATGGGCTCTGTGCCTAAGTATTGACCTGGCAATTAAATATTTTACTTGCAGCTCATGGTGTGCAGTAAGATTAAAAAAAAAAAAATAAATAAATAAATAACACTTCCAGCAGTTTGGGTGGACTATTTGGTTCTATTAATATCCAATCCAGTAGTAGGAGTGACGAGACAGACTAAGTGTAGCAGAACAGAGACAAACTTTCAGAAGCTGGTTTTAATGTTGAAAAGGTATGTTAGAAAAGGTGTTTACCTTTCAATGTTTGTGTGATAGAAGGAACATTAATTCAGTGGAAAGCCTCTGAAATGGAATGTTGTTGAGCAAATTTCTGCTTCACAGTATGCTGCACAGCTGCAGAATGTGGTGCAACTGGGAGACTACCCAAATGTCACAGATATGCACAGGTGCATAAATTATAACAGAGATGTCATGCTTGTAGGGACATAAGTAAATTAGACACTAGTAAATTAAAGAAAGAATGGGAGGCTATTGGAGTTGTTTATGTATGAAATATCATGGAAAATGTCAATGGTGAACTGAAAAAGAGCTATATTTGCATTGACGACTAACATGCCTATTCTTCCTAAATATATCAAACAGGGTGTATTTTCTTAAAATTCCATCCCTACTTACAAAACCATTTAAGGTGTTTTAAATTCCAGTTTTTTGTGCAGACTGTTCTAACCTGTAATATTATTCCAATTAATTTAGTTACTGGAGTTTAACATGTCGTGCAGTTGGGTGTTCTTGAACACTCACTTGATACAGAGATGTTTCTACAGAATTCTAGGCTCCGTGTTTAATTCCTTATCCTATAGAACCATGCTAATTTTTATGCTCTGAACATGCATACGCATACAAGGAAACTGTTTGTGAGATCTCTTGATAAAACTCAAGGAGACTCAACTGTTGTTATGATCTATAGCTTGAGACAAAATACTAAATCTGTCAGTGTTACACATATTATATTCTGTGAAGGGGGGAGGGGGGGGGGGAGAGGAGTGTCTGGGGGGAAAGAGAATGGGAAACATTGAGAGAACAGCCCACAATTAAAATGCAACAGAAACAATATAAATGAACTTCCAGCATGTTGGAATACTTGTAGGTGTTACAACAATAACAAACACAATACATAGAATGTCGTACTTTATAGAGGAACATGTAAGATACAGATTGTGCATAGCACTGAACACATTGACTGGACAATAGTAATACAGGGTACAGGATAGGCTAAGCACTTGTTTGTGATCACTTAAATAATACTGTTTCCTTGGTGGCTCACTAGTGCACACTAGGGTGTCGACCCAAATGGCCTCTATAAGTGGGCATGTGAACTGTATGGACGTGCGATCTCTGAAATTGTGCGCACCATGAGTGAAGGTACATCACTCCTCCCTTCTAGGGAATGGGAAAACCACATACATACATGAAAACACTAGGCTCAGAAAAAAATGCATGGTGCCAAAAAAGTGCATGTTTCCGATAAAAAGTGATGGTACAAAAAAAAAAGCATTGATGCCGTGAAAAAAAAGCACTAATTTCATGAGGCACTGCGATAACAATTCAAAGAAAACACCAGTGATGGTGCTAACATCCATTTCATTGCCCAGCTTCTGCAGCTTGTGCCAGGCAGGCACCGACAAGTATGGCGGAAGTGATGAAGGGTTAGTTTGGTGCACCATCCCACCTCTCGTGAGAGGTGTAGGGCTGGACCAGTGACGATGCCTCCATAGAGATGTCCTTCTCAAGGTCAGCAGCCAGTGCCAGAGGCTTCAGTAGGGGCATCAGACGACGGCCGCACAGGACCCAGCAACGGAGACAGCGGCAACAGCTGCGGCATCAGGTACAGTGGGGATTCACCAGTGACCACGGGCAAGGAGTGGGGGTGGAGTCAAGAACCCCAGACAGTGATCTGACTGGCAGCAACCTCCCACTGTGGCATGAACTGGACTGTCTGCAATACAGGAACAGGCATTGGTGGTGACGGCAGCGGTGGAGGTAGTAGCCCTCCGGAACAGACTCTGCTGTGTGCGGCCACAGCTGGTTGAAGTGATGGAACATCCACCCACCTGGAATGCGGACAACGCACAGGCACCAGTGACGATTGATGATGACAGGAACCCAGTTTGACCGGTGGCTGAAACCATAAGCCCAGGCAGGTGCATCCGGCCAGAACCATTGCGGACATGGCGTCAGTTGCAGCAGGTGAAAGTGTGTCCGTGACTGTGTCCATGTAGCAGCTCCACCAGGCTCTTGTCCCCAACTGGAGTGAAACAGTACGAACTCAGTAAATGGTCTAAAACAGTTACAGGGGACCTGCAGGACATGTACTTCTGCATCTGAGTTTTAAATGTCCAAACCATGCATTCTGCCTCACCATTACATTATGGATGAAAAAGGGGAGCTTTGAAATGGCAAACACCACTAGCCTGCAGAAAGATACAAATTCTCGAGAAATGAACTGGGGGCTGTTATCAGTAACAGCGGTATATGGAAGTACCTCAATTACAAAAATCTTTGACAGGGATGAAATAGTGGCTGCTGCAGACATGGACAGAAAACACACCATGTGGGGAAACTTGGAATAGGTGTCCACTATGATGACCCAATACAGCTTTAGGAGGAAGGGCCCAGCAAAGTGGACGTGTAGACCAGGGTGTATATGACCCGGGAGATCTGGGAAGAACTTGGGAATTTTTTCGTCCGGGAGAAAACTGGGAAAAACCCGGGAATTTTTTAGAATTCCGGGAACATTTCCTCGTTTTAGTTACCAGTTAAATTTTTGTGATTTTGATTGGTAAGAACCAATACTCTAACGAAGGATATTACTGTATCCCACTTCTGCAGAATAATGCTGCAGCAAAAAAACATGAACGAGAGAAAAAAACCAAAATAAAACTTAAGTCGCAAAGGGAATGCGCCACATACAACAACAAAACACAGTGCTCATACAAGCGTCTGCCAACCAAAGTGCGTCAAAGCCTTTAGGAAGAATATGCAGTGCTTCCTAACAACAAAATCCCTCCGATGCACGTGACATGACAGCTGTTTACATTTGATTCATTTGAGCAGTTGCGGGCGGGCTCTTGCACATGCCCAGTTGAGTTGCCTGTGAATAGTACCTTCTCCCGCTTCTGGCTACAGATGTGTGGCTGGGCGCCACTATCTAAATTGCTCCGGTTTGGAAGTATCGTAGATCCAGGGCTGATGCACAGAGCAGTCTGAGTTGTTGCGGTGAGGTGGGTAGTCTCCACGTGACCTGTGTTTACGTTTAGTGATTTTGCACTTTCCTCTTCGTTTATTGCTCTCACATTAAATGAAAACAAAACGGATTTCTGTGGCTGGGAGCTACCAAATGAATTAAATTATGTTCGCATAATTACGGAACGCTAAAATATGTTGTTAGTTTCAGGTTTTATTTCCACCTTTCTGACAGTCAAGCATTAATCACCTTGCAGAACAATGAAGTCATTTTTGTCAGTTTGCTAAAGAGATTTGGCTTTTATTAATATTTTGCGCTGAGGCAGTCAATTTATTTGAAACGAAGTGTTTAATTTCACACTGTTGGCTAGTTTCAACTGTTTGCTACATTTCAAGTGCGCGTTTTCCATCTTCTAGCTTGTATGGCATTATGCCATAATAAAGAACCAAACATGAGATAATACAGTTCTGGTACTTTAGAAAATTTACATCCGAATCAGGACATACGATTGTGCACTTTAAGCCAAATTATGCATTTTAGTATAGTCCATGAAATTCCGATGCTCCCGAAGTATCCTTTGATGTCTTGTTTCTTTTATGACATAATGCAAGGTCTTTTAATATTTTACATGTACGAACATGCGGTCTTCGTGCGTCATCGTAGCTGCGCAGGCGCAGTGACGCTTGTTATCTGGCACTCTGGCAACTGCTGAAACGAACCAATTTCTAACAGGTCACGGGAAAATACTGCGAATGGTGGTTTGAAAAGTGTTAAATTTCCTTTTACACAAGATGAATTATGAGCAAGAATGGACGATGAATTTCTTAAATCACAGAGCATTTGAATCTCATTTAAAAATCAACTTTTTGAGGGCGACCATCTAGAAGAATTTCGAGCCCGTCGTTATTAATAATTGTACTGGCACATTTGTGTGAAGTATCTTAAAGTGTAATGCACGCAAAATGATCAGCATTATATATATGGAAGCTTAGCTTTTCTTGCAGCTTATTAATCTTTGAGACCAATATTATTTGGGAAAGCTTTGTTTTTCTTCTAGCAAAACTATGTATATTACTTTAAACCATTAACTTTTCTTTTTGTGTGTTCGCGCTACTTAAGAGTGATCTTGCTATTGGTTGACTATACTACGTGTCCTGTGCTGTCATCAGCTGCCGAGATCACGTGACATGAGCTATGACTGGCTTACAAAAATGCATCGCAATCTCGATTTCATTGCTTCGGAAAGTAACATGCAGTGTTTGGTGGAATTTGAATGTATACCCCTGTATAACGAAGAAATGCAGCGTACATGTTGCTGCACATCAAAGATCTTTCCAAAATGTGTTTTTTTTCCCCCCTTGGGTTTCATTTTCTAAAGTACCGGCAAATTCTGCGTCTGTGTAGAAAACAATAAACATTTTAAGGATTGATAAGTTTTACAGTGCCGAGGAAAAGTATACTGTCATTTTCACCCGGGAGAAAGTGTATTTTCACCCGGGAGAAAGTGTATTTTCAACCGGGAAATCTGGGAAAAATCCGGGAATTATTTTTCCTTGTCCACATATACACCCTGTAGACCCTCCCACAGGCACTGCGACATCGGCCAGGGGCAAAAGACGCCCATGGGGCTGCCTATTGCTGAACACGGTGAGTGAAAGTGGCTATAAGCCACATCATGTCCTCATCTATGCCCAGTTGATACACATGCTGGCGGGCGAAAGCTGTGGTGCGAGAGGTTTCCCAATGACCAACATGCACAAACCGCAGTATGTTTTGGCGTAAGGAAGTGGGAATCAGAACCTGGAAGCAGCATCCTCTGTAGCTAACAAAAGAACACCACCAAACACAGGGAGGCAGTGCTGGAGGAAGAAGTAATTACATCAGGGATCCCAGGCATGGCCCAGGAGGTTTTTCAAGCCAACTGTGCTGCACAAAGGAGAGGACACTACTAAGTACAGGATCCACGGTGATGGCTGATGCTATCATGGCAATAGTGATGGGAAAACCATTGACCACATTCTGGTTCTCAGTATCTAAATAGGAACAAAGCAACTCATTCTGATCAAACACTGGGTCCAACTCAGCCAGAAGGTGAAGTAAGGCATCGGTGTTGGTGTGTTGTGCCATCGGCCAGTAATGGATCTGATAGTGATAGTAGGAGAGGAAGAGTGCTGACCGCTGCAAACTATGTGCTGCCTTGTCCAGCAAGGAAGGTGAAGGGTTAAAAAGAACAACCAACAGCTTTCGATCTGTATTAAATCGAACTTAGAACCACACAAGAAGACATAAAGTTTCCTGAGGGTGAACACAATTGCTAAAGCTTCTTTTCAGTCTGACAATACAACTGCTGAGCAGGAGGTAAAGTTTTAGAAGGGTAAGCAATGGGTCATTCAGACCCGTCCGTGTATTTGTGCACCAAACACCACACCAAGACTCTGCTGAGAGGCATCTGTAGCAACACTAGATGCTAACCTGGCTGAAAAGTGGCCAGACATGGGCAGATTGAAGTTTAGGTTTAAGCAAACTGAACACTCAGTCACAAGCTGGGGACCAGAAAAAAGGCACATTTTTACGCAGAAGCACGTGCGGGGGTTGAGCAACAGTGGATGTGTCTAGTAAAAGCTTATGGAAGTATGCAAGTTTACTTAGAAACACCAGCAGTTCCTTAACAGAGGTTGGCCGTGGCAAAGCCGCAGTTGTGTCAACATGGAGATGCGATGGCGTGACCCCCGTGTGAGAAACCTTAACACCTAGGTACCCAATTGAGAGCTGAAAAAAATTGAGATTTGGCAAGATTGCACTTGATACCTCCAGACTGCAAAACAGAAAACAACAATCGGAGATTGCTAAGGTGGTCTTTGGTGGAAGAACCGGAAACAACGATGTTGTCAAGGTAATTAATGCAGCTAGGCACAGAGGCTGTCAGCCGTTCTAAAAAATGCTGAAAAATTACGGGTGCGCTACTGACCCCAAAATGCAAGTGTTGATATTGAGTAGATCGAAAGGTGCATTGACAATGAGAAGGTGCTTAGTGGAGGTATGCTTCTGACAAATCAGTCTTGGAAAAGAAGTGGCCACCTGATAATTTTGTGTGCAACTCATCAGAGTGAGGCATAGGATATTTGTCAGTCATGGAATATGCATTAATCGTGACACTTAAGTCGCCACAGAGGCAAAGCTTATCTGTCAGCTTCTTAACAATGACCAATGGTTAGCCCATTCACTGAAAGAAACAGGCTGAATGACATTGAGCGATGTCAAATGGTCTAATACGGCTTTGACAGAGTCATAAAATGTGAAAGGCAAACAGAGACAAAAACTCGGAGCAAAGGGACTCTAGTTGCTGTTCCAGAACTTGAGCTGACATTAAATTTACCTTATCAGCAATGGGGAAACTGAAAGCGCTAAATGCATCTAACTCAAACAGGTCTGCAGTGTGGGAATGATCCACGACAAGAAAACAACAGATTTGTAAGAGACAGGAGCAGAGAACTGACGTAGGATCAGAATCTGCTGTTTATTGTAGCCAACCAACTTCTGTGAAGGCTGTGTGAAGGGAGGGGAACCAAAGTCCACATGCATTTGAGTGTTTACTAAAGTCACTGCAGCTTCTGTGTCCACTTGCATTTTCAGCAGTTTATTAAACACACACAAGTCAATAACCAATTTGTTTGGGGAGATAGCCATTGTAGAGACACTGTTTATGTCCATCAGTACGACTGTGTCTGACACATTTGGAGAGGAATTACACACCAACACAATATGGCCTTTATTTCAACACCTGTTGCAAACAGCCCAATCCTTAGGGCAGTACGGGCAAGACAGAAGGGGGACACACGGTTGTAACCAACGCTGCTCCATGTGACACTGAGTCGAAGGTTGTATAGCTGCAATGGCTTCCCAGTGGTCCTAAACACTTGCAGTGTGCCTGACAGGGGTTGAATGAGCAGCTTCTGATACCTTACTCACACAGCAATCTGATTGCTTGTGGCCTGTGACGCTTCAAAGGTTTGTGCTACATTGAACATATCCGTAAGCGTTGGAGTCTCATATTGAAGTGCTTTTTTGTGGACTTCCCTATCTGG
Organism: Schistocerca piceifrons; assembly: GCF_021461385.2. Classification (NCBI taxonomy): domain Eukaryota; kingdom Metazoa; phylum Arthropoda; class Insecta; order Orthoptera; family Acrididae; genus Schistocerca; species Schistocerca piceifrons. The sequence goes on from NC_060149.1 coordinate 189,402,987, forward strand.
GGCCAGATGAATAATATCACCACAAACCATGTGATTAGTGCAGGTTTTGTGATGGGTACTAATGACAAATTTACAATGACAGCTCAACCCATGTAATTCTACAGCCTAGGCTTTGTAAGATTGCTTTGGGCATTTCTGATAATGGTAAAATTCTACACATGTCACAATGACATGCATTCTGTCAGAGTAACAGGTTGAGAGAAGCTTGCACATTACAACAAATGATAAGCTGGCCGTGTCTTGCTAAGTTACAATTTGGCACAACAACTGATAAATGCATGGGGAAAGCCAGGAAAGAAAGAAAGACCTATACAGGTCTGCATCGCCTACACAAGAAACTTGGTAATGCTGGTATAACCATGTCTCATAGAAGTCCCCATCTTCATCTGATTCATCATATGCCAGAAAGGGTGATGTTTGCACTGACGGGAGAGTAACCTGCTGCTAACATGCAGAGGCCCCTTGACGGAGAGCAGTGGTGAGAGCTTGCTGTTGTTTTGCAAAAACTTGCTGCTAGGCAATGATACATTGGAGTACTTCTTCTATCGAGATGTTTGTTGGGTAACTTAGCACTGACACTGACAGGCAGAGAAACATAACCCTCACTGGTCACCAAGTTTGTTATAGCAAGAATAAACAAGATTTATGGAGCATTTTACTTTATAGAGCAACATGTAAGATACAGTTTGTGAGTAGCACTGTACACAATGATGGGACAGCAGTAATAATGGATACGAAACGGGCTGAGCGTTCATTTGGCGATTGCTGAAATAATTCTGTTTCCTTGGGGACTCGCCAGAGTGCACCAGGGATATGACCCAGGTGGCCCCTATAAGCAGGCCTGTGAACTATATGGACTCGTGATCTCTGCAAGCATCATGAGTGAAGATACATCAGTAGATCAGCACCTTTGAATAATCAGTACAACAAAAGGCCAGCCAAAGTTGCAAATTTCTTTTGTTTTATTCACTTGATGACTTGTTTCAGGTTGAGAGCCATTTTCAAATCATCGTAACAGATAGTCAAAATGGTATTTCTGAAAATGCAGAAACCACGCCAAGAATGTATATGAATCACGAAGTGCAAATGAACAGTTACTGTGCACAAAGTTATATCTGTGTGGGCTGTAACTGTTTTTTTGCACTTCATGATGCATTTTCAAATACAACATGGTTTTTGCATTTTTGGAAATACCATTTTGACTCTGTGTTACGATGATCTGAAAATGAGTTCCGGTCCGAAAATAGTCATTGAATGGATGAAAAGTTTTCATTGTCGTAAGAAACAATATGGACTAGACATATACTCTTTTATCCATGAATGTCTCGATCACATTTGGTACTCATGTAACTATAACATAATCATTATTTTTTAAATATAATCAGCCACAGTTAAGAATACGGAAAGAAATTTAGATAAATGGGAACCACACGTCATGGAAAAAAAAAATTCATTACAGTAATTAGGGACCAGGTAATAAAATTTGCACATAATAAAGTTTGACAGCTATACTATGTGATCAAAAGTATCCAGACACCCACCCCAAAATGTACATTTTTCATATTAGGTGCATTGTACTCCCACCTACTGCCAAGTACTCCATATCAGCGACCTCAGTAGTCATTAGACATCTTGAGAGACCAGAATGGAGCGCTCCGTGGAACTCATGGACTTCGCACGTGGTCTGGCAATTGGATGTCACTTGTGTCATACATCTGTATACGAGATTTCCACACTCCTAAACATCCCTAGATCCACTGTTTCCAATGTGATAGTGAAGTGGAAATGTACAGGGACACGTACAGCACAGAAGCGTACAGGCCGACCTTGTCTGTTGACTGACAGACCGCCGACAATTGAAGAGGGTTGTAATGTGTAATAGACAGACATCTGTCCAGACCATGACACAGAAATTCCAGACTGCATCAGGATCCACTACAAGTACTATGACAGTTAGGTGGGAAGTGAGAAAACTTGTATTTCATGGTCGAGCGGCTGCTCATAAGCCACATATCATGCCAGTAAATACCAAACGACACCTCACTTGGTGTAAAGAGCGTAAACATTGGATGATTGAACAGTGGAAAAACGTTGTGTGGAGTGACGAATCATGGTACACAATGTGGCGATCTGATGGTAGGGTGTGGGTATGGCAAATGCGCAGTGAACGTCAACTGCCAGTGTGTGTAGTGCCAACAGTAAAATTCAGAGGCAGTGGTGTTACGATGTGGTTGTGTTTTTCATGGAGGCGGATTGCACCCCTTGTTGTTATGCATGGCACTATCACGGCACAGACCTACATTGATGTTTTAAGCATGCTCTTGCTTCCCACTGTTGAAGAGTAATTCAGGGATGGCGATTGCATCATTTAACACGACCGAGCACCTGTTCATAATGCACAGCCTGTTACATAGTGGTTACACGACAATAACGTCCCTGTAATTGGCTGGCCTGTACAGAATCCTGACCTGAATCCTATAGAACACCTTTGGTATGTTTTGGAATGCCGACTTCGTGCCAGGCTTCACCGACTGACATTGATACCTCTCCTCAGTGCAGCACTCCATGAATAATCGTCTGCCAATCCTCAAGAAACCTTCCAGCACCTGATTGAACATATGCCTGTGAGAGAACAAGCTGTCATCAAGGCTAAGAGTGGGTCAACACCATATTGAATTCTGGTATTACCTATGGTGAGTGCCAGCCAGGTGTCTGGATACGTTTGATCACATAGTGTATGTTGAACATTTGATATTTAACTCATTTATTCTGTGGTCCTTTACTGACAAAATTCCATAAGGACCATAGCAATCGAGCATAATTAAAATCATTATTGTTAAAGACGTAGCATTTTGTCAGTAAAGGACCATGGAATAAATGAGGTAAATGCCAAATATTCAACATAGCTGCCAAAGTTTATCATGTGCAAATGGGGCATTGTTTCTTGATTATGTCTTTCAGTTGGAGTTGTGCAACCACAGCTTGTAGACAGGCCAGGAAGAATAGCTGTGCCATTTCCTGTGCACTCATGGAATGTGTAGGTGAATGGAAATTGTAGTGTCATCTCTTGTGTGCCATGGAAAGCACATAAGAGCAACAATCTTCTTATGAGGTACTACATCATATGATTCACTGAACACACTGGGCACAAGGTATCATCAGGAAATCAACACTACAAAAATGTTAAAGTAAAAGTTTTGGTTAAATTTGATTTGTTCATTTGAGATATGTCTGGATGTTGCTTTTTACCATTGAAATCTCTAGTTCTTCTATCTCATTGAGAAGTCTTCCTTTTGGTGCAATTTGAAAAATTCACATGTTTTGCGCCTGATAAAATATTATGATGATTGTTATGTGCATTCCATGATCACAAGAGCTGATGTTTCAGGCACACAGTACATGGTAGTGTTTTAACTCCAACTGAAAGGAATAACAAAGAAACAAGAGCCCTTCTGCAGATAGTAAACTCCGGTGGCTACATTGAATATTTGGCATTTAACTCTGCTTATTCACTCTGTGACCCTTTCCTGGCAAAATTGTCACTAACAGTAATGTTTTTACTTATGCCTAATTCCTGCTCTTTCATTTTAATTTTGTATGCTCCCTAATTACTCTAATGAAGTAATAAAATATGTCAGATATTCTGAAAGTAATTTTCATCATTATCTTTGAAAGAGAAGATAGTACACCAGACAACACAGGCAAATACCATATGAATCCACACCCGTTGCTGGTTTGGCGACGGAAGGGGCGTCACTGAAGCAGAAATGATGTATGCTCAGAGAGCCAAAGATAAGAGAGTAGCAGCAGATCTGCAGGTCCGAGGTTATTTGAGTACACATTACAAGGGCAGACAGATATGTACTGACAATGTGGTTGCCAATCAAAGTGTATACTGTTATGTCGTATGAATGGGCATCAGAACATCCCTCATATTATTTATTTTGTTTTATTAGATGGTTAGAGGGATCCTTTAAACACTGTAGCCAAAGAGCATCGTTGAATACATTAGGTCAACATCGCCTTCATTAAACTCAGTAAAAACTTCCTAAATGGACATGAGTGACTCCAAGACAAACATAACGCGTTCCCATTCACAGGAGTGAGTAATTGAATAAGATAAAGCTCAAGTAGTAAGCATAATGCATTATACAGGTCTTGGAGTCACTCACATTCATCTAGGAAGTTTTTACTGAGTTTAACAAAGGCGATGTTGGCCTGATGTATTCGACGATGCCCTTTGGCTACACTGTTTAAAGAATCCTTTGAAGAAATACCAAATTAAGATCAACCTGAAGATGCCTAAATAAGGTGAAATGCATAGTTGAAAAATAAAAAACTAAGAAACTAAAATTGCAACCAAGACTGTTTTTAACCAACACTGTTGAGCACTGCTTTGCTGTATGCCACAGATGGATTGGAAGAATTTCTACTCTCAAACTGATACCCACATGTGATGTTTTCTTGGTATGGGAGTCTTCTGTGTTCGGATCAGATATCCTATTAGCTTGAATCTTGCTGGTGAAGTGTTTTTGTCAGAAATGTTTTTAATTTATTTCTTTTATTGTGGGGCCACCATTCGCTAGTGAATTCAGTTTTACTCGCAATTTTCGTGGGCTTTTGCCCTTCATTGATGCAGGGTCAGCACGATCATCTCGTATTACCATTACCTGTTGCCCCTTCCCTCCCCTTACCATAGGACGGAACATGTGTACCCCAACATGTTATCCACATGAAAGTGACTAAAAGTTTTTCGAAATGTTTGTGAATCCTTTAATGGAGGTGGGACACATCCAGACTGACCAGCACACCGACTCTCATTGCTAATCCACTAGTTGTATTCAATCCAACACACCTCCTCATTCAAAAAGCGGCTTTTTAACACGCACAGTTATTGGGGCGGATCTGTGATTTCAATTTTAGTGAATAATATAAACTTTGTTTGGTTTTAGTCATAAAATATTGTCTTAGTTACTTAACATCCTATTTTATTAATTTTATTAGCAAATGTTACCATATTTTGCATTCTTATCAGTTGTTAAGAAACTCAGTGAAAATCTAATGACACTACAGCCAAGTTGGCCAAAGAGTGATAAATGGAATGAAGTTTAGATATATGTTTGAGTCATAATTCTACTAGGTTTCACATTTATCTGATCCTCTGCTATTTCGAGCACAATTTTTAGCTCTTAGTTTTTTTAGTCAAAAGAGAGAGGGCTGCTCACAGTATCCTAAATTGTGGTTGATTATATTTAAAAAATAAAAGATAATTGTTATGTTGTATTTTCTTAAACATGAAAACTTTTTTTCCATTGTACTTTTTGCACATGTAAGCCATGCTTGCTCGTGCACCATGTAGAAACATAATTGTTCTGGTGCTAAGGTGCAATGAATTAGCAGATACAAAGTTGATTTCAACCCAACGCAAATCAGCATATTTTGTCTTAGACACATTCCTCAAAATTATATAACATTTTACAGGAATTCTTTATAAATCTATCCTTTCTATTTATTGAAGTGATGAGGGGTGAAGATAATACTGTTTTAGAAGTTTTCATTGATGTGGTATATCCAAAAAATACAGGCATGTGCAGTGCCACTAGACATTTCTCACACTCATACTGTGTATCATTTTTCTTCTTCCTTGCTTTGTGCACTACACAGTTTCTGGAGGGTGTTTCCTTGATGGAACTGTAGGGTATAAACCTAACAAAACATGGAGATAATTGCTTATATCTCGCAAAATATTGAATGAAATCAAGTGTGTCGTACACCACTAAATAGATTGATTTCTCAGTTTTCCAGTGCTATATAATGTGTTACGCCATTTATTAAGAAGGAAGCAGCCGGCAATATAATGACAGACTTAAAATCTATGGCTGGCTGTGAGCCGGCTGTATAAGCCTGTGAGTTAGGTGACCAGTTTGATGATGAATTAATGTGTGATTTTCATAATGAGATGCCAGGCATATTTTTACTCATTAGCTCACGCTTTTGAATATTTTATAACTGTAGTATTTAATAGTAATATTGCTTTATAGTATTTCATAGATTTTTAGTTCTGAGGGTGACTCATTAGAGTCAAGACTGGTTAACTGTAATATATGTATCAAATGTGATCAGGACATTCAAGACTAAAAGAGTGTGTGTTAAATAAATCACCTGCTTCAGTTTGACAGTGTCAGATTTTACTAAATGTATACTGGGTAGTCATCAACAGATGTACAAACAAAGGTATCATTTCATTGATTTTCTTATTATATTGCTCTGTTCAGTGTACTTTGTCTGGTGTTTGTGTGTGCGTCTTTGAAGAGTTTGATTTCACTAGAAATCTCAGGTTAGAGTACCTGTTGTGCCTGACTGTTTTCATATTTTTGTGAATATGCCAGTCTCTTGCCATAATGTATTTGTCATTTTACATCAAGGTCTTGTCAAAAGCAATGTTATATGTTTGTAGACATTTAATGAAACAGCGACTTAACTCTCTGTTACAAAAAGAAAAGGTGTACTGGCTTTCTCTCTCTCTCTCTCTCTCTCTCTCTCTCTCTCTCTCTCTCTCTCTCTCTCTTTTTTAACTTATTTTGTTGTGCTGTGGTGATCACAAAGAACAATAAGAACACCTTTCTGATGAACCCTACACCCGAGAGAAATGAAATAGAATTGAAGATTCTGAAAATGTTGTATTTAACAAAACAATATTTGGAAGGAGCACAGACAGCAGTGCAAAGTAGTTAGTGACTATGTATGTTTATGTACTTGGTTGCAAATTAAAGGTCCTCAGTGCTACGCACAGAATTGATGTCTCATATTTGATATTCCTTTTGTTGGTGGCAAATTTTGATCCCAAATTTTCTGCTAACTTGCCCATTTTTTCTTCTAAGCAAATTTGCATTGAATGTAGTTTATTTCCTACATTCTTAATGCTGATGCTAAGACTTTCTTTCCATGTTTCAAGTATTTCCATATGTTGTTGATGAATTTTGGAACCTAAGTTATACAAATCTATCCTCATCTTCCATTCCTTCTCATTCATCATATACTTCAGATTTTTTTCTTCTTTGCCATTTTGTCAGTTACTAAACACTTGGTAACAAATACTTTTAACTTTTGTTTTCCTGTAATGATAGTTATTGCTATCCTGCCACCCCTGGTAATTCATTCAAAATTCCATGTCAGGCTGACTTGTTTACATTTGGACTCCAAACTGGTTCCTCATTGGCTGAAACCTTAGGAAAATGGTGTCAGCCTTCTTTGTCCTCCTACTTGTCAGTCCTATTTGCAAAAGATAGCAGGTGCTTTCTTTATTTTCCATTGGTTGGTGCTTTTGCTGTTGTGTTATCTGCCCAGCATCTTAATTTTGTTTCTTTCATTTGCACTATGTGCACTGTTCACTTTTCATATAGGAATAGTCTTTGCACTCATAACACCTTCAACTGAATTTTTAGTTCAATATATCATTGTCACTGTCACCATACCTTCAGTGTCTCAAACATTTTTCAGTCATAAATTGTTCTCTACCACTGAATTCCAATTTTGTCAATCACAAGTTCTTGGTACTAGTGCCAAGGTGAGGCTAGTCCTTACTGTGAAAAGAAACCAAATGTAAATTTAATTGGTTGTAGACGAAAGTTCCTTGGTGGCAAGTGCAAATTGAAGTCTCATAATCTGAAATTACTTTCGTTGGTAGTTATGCCATTTGATGATGAACACATGCTTGAGTTAAATTTTTCAAGATTCCACGGTTATTCAAATTATACATTTTCATTGGAGTGAGGACCAATCTGTATCAGTTGAAAGTTCTTTATGTATTATTCCAGTGGTAAGTTTTGGAGAAACTACCCTGCTAATTTTCATTCAGAGCAATGTCATTGAGCAACGAAGTAAAGCAAACCTTACTTTTTGACCTTATAAATAACAACAACAACAACAACAACAACAACACTCGGTGGTACCTCGTCTACACAGTCTGTTCTTGTTGTTCATACTCAGTTCGCAAGAACACAACAGTACTTTATGGAGTTCACTGAATTCACTCTCAACACAGCAATACTAATAGTCTACTAACAGAGGTTAGTTATTTAGTGACAGTGAGCCTAATTGTCTTTCAAATCATAGTCCACCAAAAATAATACAACACGCCATTATCTTCTACACACACGTTTGCCGTTATGCACTACGAAAAAGTTAGTAAGATGCTAGCCACATGAGGGCTGTAATAAACATTAGTGTATGCAGTGAGTCAATTCATTGATGTGAATAAAATGAAACTGTTAACATTATCAGAACTGTGAATGCACTTTCATCGGGGCGTTACTTTGATGGTGGTGGTATGTGGGCTCTCAATAGGTGTTAAATAAGAGATAGAAAGAGATCAACATGGATGTATTATACATAGATCTAATTGTGTTGAACGCTAGCTGCGGATTTATTTATTTATTTTTCTTGTGCAAACTTTCATGGAGATATTTAACAGTTGACTGCTATGTGTGGACTGAAGAGTTTTGGGAGGGGCGAGGGGGGGGGGGGGGTGGATGTACTTATAGACTTGCACAATGATATATTGAGATCTTGAGTTTTAACTACAGGGTGAAAATTTAATAATTTAGATGACCTACCAGCTTCAGTAATGGTTCGGTTTAAATGAAAGACTGGTAGTTGGAAAATTATAGAAGTCCTCAGTACTGTTTGATTACTTGATTAGTACACCATATCCTGATTACCTACTAGCGTAGCGCCTGCTGCTTCGCTCGTGTACACTAGGGAGTTCTTTTTCAAACACCCTGTATAAAAAAAAAATTAATTATCCAACAGATGAAGAGTAATAGCAGTTGAAATAGTTCTGTCTTGCTGTGTTTCAGCTGTGCACCAATGTCTAATACTCTGCAAGCTACCTTATTGTGTGTCCTGAGGATACTTCAAGTACCACTTAAAATTCACCCCCCCCCCCCCCCCCCTCTCCTCTTCCATTTGTGAATAGTGTGAGAGTACAATCATCAGGAAGTCTCCGTAGTGAATTTATCTTATTATTCTATTATTATAAATTCATGGACTACATGTGGAACAAATTGATGTGTTACTTTATCCTTCTTGTACACACATTATTATTAGACTTTTTAATAGTAACCCTCCTTGTATGCATAACTCCCTTCTTGTAGCATGGTACAGGAGTTATATAAACATATTTATGTCGCCTACATGCTTACTAACTAAATCTGTGACAAAAAAATGTGCCTCTTCTTTAGGTCTTCTGTACCTCCACTGTTAACCCTGTCAAGTAAGAGTCCCAGACTGATTAGCAGTATGCAAGAATCAGTTGAATGTGAGTTTTATAAGTGACTTCCTTTGTTAGAGAGATTCTGAAAGAGGCAAGAAGTGTTTGGAAATTCGAAAACACTAGATTTCCTGCAGGCATCAGTCAGTAAATTGTCTGACAGACAGAGCATCTGGACATTAGTTAGTCACAAAACCATTGAACAAATTAAAAATGCAAGGAGGAATTTTGTTTGTTAGTTGACTGCACAGTTCATTGCCAGAGTTTGTGTGTACGTGCCGATACTGTCCAGTACATGTGTATGTAGTCATAAACAGTGTTGTTTCCATGTTAAAGTACAGCAGTGTTTCGTATCAACAGAGACCACATACTTGACGCATTATTAACACACACACATTGCAGTGAAATTATAACAGTAATATATCAGAAAATTTTAGATATATTGTGAAGTTAAATGTAAATAGTATGTCTAATACTTTCTTTAAACTCTTGTTTGGTGGATACATATTTGTCTGAGATATATTTTGGTGACAAAATTTTGTTACCACATTCACATGGCCATAAATAGATTTATTTTTGATAGAGAAGAAATTTGCTATGTACATGTTATTAAAACTCATTTCAAAAATCTGAACAGTGGACAAAAGAAGACGATGATAAACTGAGGAAACCAGTCGTAAAGAAATTTGAAAATGAAGGAAATCCTTACTATTCAAGTGCAAGGTAAGGAATGTGTTATTTCTTTGTTTACAACTTCATAGCATTTATGTAAAAATTGGAGAAGGAGATATTAAGAGAATGTTGGGGAAAATAGGGGTTTTAACATATTTTTGACGTTCTCTCTCTCTCTCTCTCACTCTCTCACTCACTCACTCACTCACACACACACACACACACACACACACACACACACACACACACACCTTCCTCATTTATATTAAAATTTCTTACGTGATGTCTGATTTTATTCTTCATGTTATTAATGTGCAGTCACTAGAGCTTCTGAAGTCATTTGATTGACCCTTCCTGCATAATCTCTTCTGTTATTTGGACTGATATGGTTAAGTCTAATTTTTAATTATGATTAGTTTCTTCCAAATTATTAATCTGTTTTCCTTTTCCTGGAAGTGATTATTTAGGATGTACGTTTTTCCTTCTCTGAGAAACTCACTATTTGTCTACTCTCTCATTTCTGGGGTCAAACACTAAATTTCCATTTCTGTTATTTTTTAAGTTTCTTTCCTATCACTGCATTACAGTCTCCCATTATCCTATTGTAGGTTGAGTTACTCTTTAACAGTTTTTGTACCTCATCAGATTGAGAGCATAAGATTGTATGACTTGAAAAGAATATCTTCAGTTGTTCATTCTGCATGTGTTGATTTTTAATTTTATTCTTAAGTGGGTCACAGCGCATCAGAGGTTACTTAAGAATTAGGGTTTCTGAGGTTAACAGTATCTCCAATATTGTAGAGACAATGTGTAAATTGCTACAGTGGGCATGTGTATGGTGGCTCTGCAGTAGTGCAGATACAATGTTTCCACTTGACTAAACTGCTGGACTAGACAACAACAAATGTTTGACAGATGGACATCATGTTGCTTCCATGAGCCCATACTAGGTGATCGACAGTCTACTCTGAGTCAGATCGCCACTGTTTTCTGAATGGCAAAACTTAACATCTACACAATCAGTTTGCATGCTGGATATATGCCAGTAAGTATATGTTGTCTTACAATTACTGACTGAAACACGCAAGTGTCTGTACTGGTCAGTTTTATTTGTTTGATTTGTTAACATTTAGAGTCAGTTTTATATTGTAGAAGTTACTGCAGTGAGTCTAGAAGGGTGTAGGTATTTTCTTTTCACATACTTCACGACTCTGCTTCAAGAGCAGCTCATTCAAATTTGTTCATTAAGTGGAATCCACCCTGTTTCTATAATATTAAAGATTAAAGGATGTTGCCTGATAGAGATGAAGGGTTGTTGAACACACAGTATCTGGTTCATCTGCTGGTTCCTTTTTGGTTTGGAAAGGCCTACCAATAGCTTCATCATACAGATCATTATATCTAGTTATTACCTAAGGTATGTGTAACTTATCAGTGCCTATGGGAAACTTGTTGGTAGGACACAAACGATGGAATGAGTAAAAACAAGCATCCACTTTATAATCAGACATTGAGCTGTGGGTAGACGCATAAACAAGAAGTTGAACATTGTAGCTTAGCTTTCAAAGTTGTGCACATGTTCAGAGCTACAAACTCAAACTTCTTGATAATATGCACAAGAACTGCCAAAGATCTTCACTGTACTCTGATTGGTTATCTTTAGTCATTCAATTTTTTGTTGGTAACAACAAACTGTTTTAACCTCTGACATCACACAGTAGATCGCTACACAAGGAGCACTTGCCTGAGTAGTTTGAATGAATTATAGCTTTCATAATGCCACTGATAAAAAGCTATTAACAGTTTTTTACCACCAGTGTGTTAACATTTCATCTTGGCGTGTTATGCAGTAGGGACTACTGGTTATGACGGATATTCTCTGTGAACCTCAGAGTACGATCCTTTGAAAAAGAGGCCAAAGAGCAATTGTATGGGTACATACAGAAAACAATGTAACAGAAGTAACTGATTCTCGTCATTCCAGGCACGTTCTATAACACATTTGTGGTTATATCTTAACTGTACATTTATACATTTATTTGATGTATGAATGAGATAAACATGTTTTATGAATATAGGTTATAGAATTTTGGCTACTGTAAGTTTGTCTTTTTTGGTGCACATTCTTGTACAGATATGATAATCGATTTTTGTCCCACTACCATTCTCTTAAACAAGCAGAACTTAAACTTTCTTAAATGATATCGTATTGAGGTTCAGTTTTATTTTGCTTGGAGGAGCACCCTCAGCTTGTCAGCTTAATATATGTCTGATCATGCACCAGGTGCTATATCTTTTCCAAAACTGTGACACAAAGCCCCGATCCTCAATTGTTCATCCAGATTTAGATTGAAAGTGGCTTCCCTATACTGTTTAAAGAAAATAGGGTGGTTCCTTTCAGGACATGGCCTATTTCCTTCTGCAGATTTCCCCAATCTGATCTTGTTCTTCATCTCTAACAAACTTGTCATCAAAGAGATTTTGAACTGTAATTTTCCTTCTTCATCTTTTCCAAAGATAAAAGATATTGTGTATTCCTCTGAAATTGTCCCTATCCCTTTTCTTGTTACGTAAGAAATTGTGTTGTTTCCATGAGAAGATGGAATTTTATTTTCATACATTTCCCTCATAAAATTGTGTTCTCTGTATTGAGCTTACTTTGGTTAGTATGCTAAATCCTAATTAGAGAAAGGAGAAAAATAAAATAGTGTATAATTATCATCATCACTGTTATTTTTGAAAGAAGTTTGCTGTGTTTTCCACTGTTTTTATACTGTGTTCTTTGTCCCCATCATACCATTGTATAACATTATTAGCACTTAAGAGTGCTCAAATGTAGCAGGTGTATTTGCTGCATATTTAATTTATTTTTGTTTATTGAACACTTCGTGACTTAACAATTCAACATTCTGTTTAGAACTTGCATACTTCTTACAGACTATTTCTGTGCATCTAGACTGCTTTATTTGATTTTTCTTGAGTTCTTATTAGGGAGAGATAATGTGGTGTATGAAATGTGATGTGATACAATATGTCAAGACTGTAACAGTTAACATGTTAAACCTAATTTATTAATAAAATTATGATCAGACAATAATTGTCATTGCTTTGTTTACATTTAGTTGTCATGATGTAAAGAACTTAACATCATAATAGTAGACATTTTTGTGTGTGACTGAATCCACATAAGGAAGCAACTAATGGCATGTGACAGTTGGAACTTTAACCTTAAACTCAGATAACTGATGTAATTCTAAAGGTTGGTATTAGAACGAGTTTGTTGAAACTTTGCATTGGAAATAAGTTTATTTACCACATAATTTTTTTTCATTTTGTGAAATTATGTTGTTTTATAAGTTTCTGTATAATATAGATAGGTTTCTCGAAATGGAACTGAGTTACTCGCTGAATAATGTGGCAATTTTAAAATAATTGTATTGTCTCTTCGTAGGTTATGGGATGATGGTGTGATTGACCCTGCAGACACGAGGGCTGTTCTTGGCATGAGTCTTCGAGCAGCATTAAATGCGCCAATTCCACACACAAACTTTGGTGTCTTCAGAATGTGAACAATACAGAATTGTTGTACCAATAATATGCCAAAAATTTGTTACTAGTTGTATGTTTTATTTGGTTGTTTACTGTACATTCCTGTCATAAATAGGTTTTTGAAAACTAAAATGGTGTTCATTTTACTTTGGCTGTACATTTATGATCTCGTATTTCTTTATATAAAAAGTGACGATGAAAGAAAAAGCTAGAAAATTGTGTGTAGAGTAGAATATACAAGAAACTGAAAACATTGATTCTTTCTTTGTATTTAATTTACCACATGAAATATTAAATGGGAAGTATTCTAGGTGGAGTATGCAAAAAATATGATATTCTCAAATCAGTGCATAAAATGTATATTTTTGCCTTTTATAGTTAGTGTTTCCCACTTCATTTCAATTTATTGATTCTGAACATGTACTTCACTATGAACGTACATCTTTGTTAAAACAGTGTTACTGGTACCCAATGCTGTTGCAGTATTCTATTTTCAGTCTGTCTGGTGGTGGTGGTGGTGGTGGTGGTGGTGGTGGTGGTGATCGTCTGAGTGAAGAGGCCCAGAAAGCCGTTCTCAGGGAATTATTCCAGCACATTTCTTCTAGTTTGAGACTTCAGTTAGTTAGTTACATATTCTATAGACCATTTGAATGATTTTTTTTTAATCGAAATTATGTGGAGTGAGTCAGGTCCTTTTTTATTGGCTACAGTTTTTAAGTAGAAGTTCATCATTGGAATAAAAGAAACTGTCCAGATTTTGGAAGAAGATTCCTGTAATGAAATTGGACAGTAATTGCTTAAGTGTGTCTTGTCACCTTTCTTATGAATTGCTTTAACAATTGCTTGCTTTGACATGCCTGGAAAAGTTCTCTGTGCCAGTGATGCATTGCATTTATCACTAATGACATTACTTATTTAGTTGAAACAACTTTTCAGAATTCTGTTTGAAATTCCAGCAATCCCACATGAGCTTTCATTTTTTAGAATTTTTATAATTGTTGTAATTCAGTGGAGGGCATTGGTGCTACTTGTAGTTGTTTAAAGTTTTGTGGTACAACTTTTTAATATATTCTCATGCTTCTTCAGCTGAACCATTTAATCCTATATTTGCAGCTACATTTAGAAAGTGATTGTTAAAAGTACTTGCAGCTCGTGAATTATCAGTGACAACATTGTCATTTAGTTAAACTTTTATGGAAACTTGCGCACTGACTGGCTGTTTGACAATGACCCATACAGTTTTAATCTTATTATCTGTATTTACTTCTGTTAGGACATGCATACTTCGGAACATCTTTATAACTTTCCTTGAAATACTACTGTATTTTATTGTGGTTTGCAAGTAATGCAGGGTCTTGACTTGTTCTGGTCTTTACGTAAATGTCTCTCTTTCTCTTACATGAGATTTTAATTTCCTTGGTTATCCACAGCTAATTTGTTTTTTAATGTATCTTCTAGATAATTTTTTTAGGAAAGAAACCTTCAAATATTGACACAGATTTGATGTCAAATAAAATGAATTTGATATTTTCATCTCTTTCTATCTTTACCTCATCGCACACCGCCACTTTAAACTTTCACTTAAAACCCTATGTGTTCTCATCAATAAGCCTCACTGCTTTGTATGAACCTGTCTCAGGGTTGTGAGATGCCATGCTGTTTATTTCCATTAACTGTGCATTGTGATCAGGTAGTCCATTAGGAACTGGGTACACGTTAATTGTTTCAGCTTGAGCACTGTCTACAAAAATGTTGTCAATCAGTGTCCTACTACACTCCTGGAAATTGAAATAAGAACACCGTGAATTCATTGTCCCAGGAAGGGGAAACTTTATTGACACATTCCTGGGGTCAGATACATCACATGATCACACTGACAGAACCACAGGCACATAGACACAGGCAACAGAGCATGCACAATGTCGGCACTAGTACAGTGTATATCCACTTTTCGCAGCAATGCAGGCTGCTATTCTCCCATGGAGACGATCGTAGAGATGCTGGATGTAGTCCTGTGGAACGGCTTGCCATGCCATTTCCACCTGGCGCCTCAGTTGGACCAGCGTTCGTGCTGGACGTGCAGACCGCGTGAGACGACGCTTCATCCAGTCCCAAACATGCTCAATGGGGGACAGATCCGGAGATCTTGCTGGCCAGGGTAGTTGACTTACACCTTCTAGAGCACGTTGGGTGGCACGGGATACATGCGGACGTGCATTGTCCTGTTGGAACAGCAAGTTCCCTTGCCGGTCTAGGAATGGTAGAACGATGGGTTCGATGACGGTTTGGATGTACCGTGCACTATTCGGTGTCCCCTCGACGATCACCAGTGGTGTACGGCCAAACACGCATACGACCATCATTGGCACCAAGGCAGAAGCGACTCTCATCGCTGAAGACGACACGTCTCCATTCGTCCCTCCATTCACGCCTGTCGCGACACCACTGGAGGCGGGCTGCACGATGTTGGGGCGTGAGCGGAAGACGGCCTAACGGTGTGCGGGACCGTAGCCCAGCTTCATGGAGACGGTTGCGAATGGTCCTCGCCGATACCCCAGGAGCAACAGTGTCCCTAATTTGCTGGGAAGTGGCGGTGCGGTCCCCTACGGCACTGCGTAGGATCCTACGGTCTTGGCGTGCATCCGTGCGTCGCTGCGGTCCGGTCCCAGGTCGACGGGCACGTGCACCTTCCGCCGACCACTGGCGACAACATCGATGTACTGTGGAGACCTCACGCCCCACGTGTTGAGCAATTCGGCGGTACGTCCACCCGGCCTCCCGCATGCCCACTATACGCCCTCGCTCAAAGTCCGTCAACTGCACATACGGTTCACGTCCACGCTGTCGCGGCATGCTACCAGTGTTAAAGACTGTGATGGAGCTCCGTATGCCACGGCAAACTGGCTGACACTGACGGCGGCGGTGCACAAATGCTGCGCAGCTAGCGCCATTCGACGGCCAACACCGCGGTTCCTGGTGTGTCCGCTGTGCTGTGCGTGTGATCATTGCTTGTACAGCCCTCTCGCAGTGTCCGGAGCAAGTATGGTGGGTCTGACACACCGGTGTCAATGTGTTCTTTTTTCCATTTCCAGGAGTGTATTTTGCTGCACATGAGTTAGAAAACTGGCTACCGAAATTAGATTGAAACACCCAAATAATAATTTTGGTTCATTTTTCCTGTTTGTATCTTTTAAGAAATCTGCATTGAAATCTCCACAAACTTCTGTTTCCTCTTGTTTGACAGGTAGCTCAACAGTGCATCTAGATTTCTCATAAATAGCTGAAAGTTCCCTAGAGGGTATCTGTAGACTGCTACAATTATCAGATAAATATTCTGCAGTAACAACTCACAGACACATGCTTCTGGTTTCTGATCAACACACAAATTTTTGTTTCAATATTTTTGGCTTTAAGTCCAACTTTTACATATCTTGCAACTCCTCCTTTTTCTGTGGTGCAAGTCTATAATCCAGATATTTTACTTCTCCTTCCCAGGATTACATGGTGTTCAGAAATGCGCAGAACATCTATCACTGTAGAGTTTTTCACATCGTCTAGGTGTACAATAAGCTCATCTATCGTGTGTTTCGACCTGCTAATGTTCTGATGAACCAAATTAATTTTATTTTTCTGGGAACTGTTAGATGTGTTATGGTCTTGTACTGCTCCAATTTCTTTATGAGTTGTAATTAGGGATCAGAAAATGTAGCATCTATTTTTGACAAAATTCACATCTATTTTTGTGAAATTCTCATCTAAAAGGTTGTCAGGCTACATGAGTGAAGACAAAGCTTTAGTGCTTTGAAACTGACTATTAAAAAAGTACTGATTGGAATGTTTGCATTTGGAAAAACCTTGACCTGCGCAGGAGAGCTTCTGTAAAGTTTGGAAGGTAGGAGACGAGGTACTGGCAGAAGTAAAGCTGTGAGGACGGGGCGTGAGTCGTGCTTGGGTAGCTCAGTTGGTAGAGCACTTGCCTGCGAAAGGCAAAGGTCCCGAGTTCGAGTCTCGGTCCAGCACAGTGTTTTAATCTGCCAGGAAGTTTCAGAATGAGATCATCTTAACCAACAGTACACAGGTAGCCAATGTATTTAACAATCACTTCTTAAGTGTAGGAGAAAAAATTGGTGAGAATAGTTCAAAAGAAAAAGCCAGGCAGTACATGGAAGAGTCAGTTTTGAAAAATTTTAGTCAGATTAAGTTTCATCTAACAACCTCTTGTGAAATAAGGAAAATTATTAAATATTTGAGAAAAAAATGTTCTGTTGGAGTAGATGACATCTCTGATAAGGTATTAAAACAGTGTGGAGCAATTACAGCTGATGTTTTGAGTCACATATGTAATGCATCACTGACTCAGGGTATTTCTCCAGACAGGTTAAAATATGCCATTGTCAGGCCTCTCTACAAAAAGGGGAAACCACAGATGTCAATAATTATTGGCCAGTATCTTTGCTTACAGCATTTTCAAACATCTTTGAGAAAGTAATGTACTCAAGAGTGGTTAGCCATCTCAACAGTAGTGGGATACTTTGTACATCACAGTTCAGATTTCAGAAATGCTGTTCCACTGAGACAGCAATATACAATTTCACTGCTCACATAACAGAGTCTTTAAATAGTAAAATGTCACCAGTAGGAATATTCTGTGACTTATCCAAAGAATTTGAGTGTGTGAACCATGACATTATGTTAGAGAAATTACAATTCTATGGTATAAATGGAACAGCATATGAGTGCTTTAAGTTGTATCTACAGAACAGGAAGCAAAAAGTCTCTTTATATGCTTAAAGTGATTCAAAGAAGTTTGCCACTTTATCTAACTGGGGTTAAATTACATTAGGTGTTCCACAACGTTCGATCACGGGTCCCCTCCTGTTCTTGATATATGTGACTGACCTCCCTTCTTATGTGAAACAAGATGCTGGACTGACACTGTTTGCTGATGATACGAGCATAATTACTAATCCAGTAAATTGAAAGTCCGATAGAAAATGATACAAATAAGGTCTTTGGAAAAGTTATTAATTGGTTTTCTGCGAATGGGCTTGCTCTGAACTTTGAAAAAACACAGTATGTCCAATTTTCTGCTGCAAAAAGTATTATTCCTTGAATAACACATCAAAAGAAGTCAGTAGCCAGGGCAGAGCATACTAAATTTTTGGGTGTACATATAGATGAGAATCTTAATTGGAAAATTCATATTTTGGATCTCCTAAAGCAACTAGGTTCAGCAACTTTTGCAATCGGAATAATTGCCAATTTTGAGGATGTAGATTTTAGTAAGCTAACATACTTTGCATACTTCCACTCTCTGATGTCATACGGAATAATATTCTGGGGCAACTCAACACTTAGGCAAAAGTTATTCACTGCTCAAAAGAAAGATATTAGAATAATAGTGGGGTTCATAGTTGCACATTATGTAGGCATCTGTTTAAAAGGTTAGGAATTCTTACAACTGGTTCACAGTACATTTACTCAGCAATGAAATTTTTTCTCAACAACAACAACAACAACATGGACCAGTTTAAAATCATGATTACAATACCAGAAAAAAGAAAGACCTACACTATCCTTTACTTAACCTATCTTTGGCACAGAAAGGGGTAAAATATGCTGCTATAAAACTTTTTGATAAATTACCAGATGAAATAAAATGTCTGACAGACAGCAGTAATAGTTTCAAAAACTAATTGAAATCATACCTCCTTGACAACCCTTTCTATACCATAGATGAATTCTTGAATATGAGTAAATAAATCTGGAGATATAATATATGCATTTTGTGCCATTTAAGGGAATGGGATAGATAACAGAAATATTTAGGTATAACACTATAATGCAAACAAATAAAAAAGAAAAAAGGAAAAAAAAACTTGTTTCCTATGCACATTTCTTGTGCATTTGACACGTTCCACATCATAATGGTTTTCCGTGCTATTGATCAATGGAACACGTAACTAACTAACTAACTTCCTCTACAGTTTTTGCGCTCTACAGCTCCCTCTAGTAGAAACCATTCTCTGATGTCTTAACAGATATCCTATCATTCTGTCCCATCTCCTTGTCAATGTTTTCCACATATTGCTTTCCTCTCCGATTCTGCACAGAATTTCCTCATTCCTTAATTTATCAGTGCACCTAATTTTCAACATTCGTCTGTAGCACCACTTCTCAAATGCTTTGATTCTCTTCTGTTCCGGTTTTCCCACAGACTGTTTCACTACCATACAATGCTATACTCCAAATGTACATTCTCAGAAATTCCTTCCTCAAATTAAGGCCTATGTTTGATACTAGTACACTTCTCTTGGCCAAGAATGTACTTTTTGCTAGTGCTAGTCTGCTTTTGATGTCCTCCGTGCTCTGACTGTCATTGGTTATTTTGCTGCGTAGGTAATAGAATCCCTTACCTTCATCTATTTCTTGATCATCAATTGTAATTTTAAGTTTCTCATTATTCTCATTTCTGCTACTTCTCATTACTTTTGTATTTCTTCGGTTTACTCTCAATCCATACTTAATACTCATTAGACTCTCCATTCCATTCAGGAGATCTGGAAATTCCTTACTTTCACTCAGGATAGCAATGTCATCAGCAAATCATATCATTGACATCCTTTCAACATGAATGTTAATCCCACTCCTGAACTTTTCTTTTATTTCTATCATTGCTTAATAGGGGCGATATACTACATCCCTGTCATACATCCTTTTTTAATCCGAGCACTTCGTTCTTGGCCATCCATTCTTATTTTTCCCTGTTGGCCCTTTTACGTATTGTATATTACACTTCTCTCCCTATAGTTTACCACTGTTTTTCTCAGAATTTTGAACGGCTTGCACTATTTTACATTATCGAACGCTTTTTCCAGGTCAACAAACCCTGTGAACATATGTTGATTTTTTTTTTAGTCTTGCTTCCATTATCAACCGCAATGTCAGAATTGCCTCTTTGGTGCCTTTACCTTTGCTAAAGCCAAACTGATCATCTAACACGTCCTCAATTTTCTTTTCCATTCTTCTGTTTATTATTCTCATCAGCAACTTAGATGTATAAGCTGTTAAGCTGATTGTACAGTAATTCTAACACTTGTCAGCTCTTGCAGTCTTCGAATTGTGCGGATGATATTTTTCCAGAAGTCATATGGTATGTCGCCAGACTCATACATTCCACACACCAACGTGAAGAGCCATTTTGTTGCCACTTTCACCAATGATTTTAGAAATTCTAATGGAATGTTATGTACTCCCTCTCTTCTGCCTTATTTGATCTTCTGTCCTCCAAAGCTCTTTTAAATTCTGATTCTAGTACTGTATCCCCTCTCTCTTCTAAATCGACTCCTGTTTCTTCTTCTACCACATTGGACATACCCCTTCTCTCTCATAGACGGCTGCAATGTACTCTTTTCACGTACCCACTCTCTTCTCAGCATTTAACAGTGGAATTCCCATTGCACTCTTAATGTTATGTCCCCCCCCCCCCTCCTCCCCCTTGCTTTTAATTTCACCAAAGGTTGTTTTGACTTTCCTATATGCTGATTCAGACCTAACAATCATTTCTTTTTCGATTTCTTCACATTTTTCATCCAGACATTTTGTCTTTGCTTTCTGGCACTTCCTGTTTATTTCATTCCTCAGTGACTTGTATTTCTGTATTCCAGAATTTGCGCGAGCATTATATTCTCAAATTGGGCCTTGACAGATGATGTGTAATATGATTATATCCGAAACCTGGGTACAGTCTGAATAATTATATGCAGAAAATAATACTGTTTCAAACTAATCTACAATGAAATAGTTCACTTGGACATAATTTGCTACACAATAGCGTCTATTATGTTATTTTGTGTGTTCACATTTTTAGGCAGAATTCGCATCTATATTCATATTTATTGAAAAATGCAATTTTTCCAGTCCCTATTTTATAAGACTTAAATACCACCAGTCCCAGGGGTATAATGACTAAGTGGCCTGTCCTTTAGAGAACATTCAGGGCACATAGCATGCTTCTGCCTAACATTATGGTCTTTCTCTGCTACTGACGCTACCAAGAGCTGCTCTAAAGAATAATTGTACAGGGTGATTCAAAAAGAATACCACAACTTTAAAAATGTGTATTTAATGAAAGAAACATAATATAACTTTCTGTTATACATCATTACAAAGAGTATTTAAAAAGGTTTTTTTTTTTTTTTCACTCAAAAACAAGTTCAGAGATGTTCAATATGGCCCCCTCCAGACACGAGCAATATCAACCCGATACTCCAACTCGTTCCACACTCTCTGTAGCATATCAGGCGTAACAGTTTTGGATAGCTGCTGTTATTTCTCGTTTCAAATCATCAATGGTGGCTGGGAGAGGTGGCCGAAACACCATATCCTTAATATACCCCCATAAGAAAAAATCGCAGGGGGTAAGATCAGGGCTTCTTGGAGACCAGTGATGAAGTGCTCTGTCACGGGCTGCCTGGCGGCTGATCCATCGCCTCGGGTAGTTGACGGACAGATAAGTGCCAATGTGGTGGCGCTCCATCCTGCTGAAATATGAATTGTTGTGCTTCTTGCTCGAGCTGAGGGAACAGCCAGTTCTCTAACATCTCCAGATACTGTAGTCCAGTTACAGTAGCACCTTCGAAGAAAAAGGGACCAAAAACTTTATTGGCTGAAATGGCACAGAAAACGTTCACCTTAGGCGAGTCACGTTCATACTGAGTTGTTTCCCACGGATTCTCAGTGCCCCATATACAGACATTGTGACGGTTGACTTTCCCGTTAGTGTGGAAAGTTGCTTCATCACTAAACACAATCTTTGAAACGAAAGATTCATCTGTTTCCATTTGAGCAAGGATAAAATCACAGAAATTGATTCTTTTAATCTTATCAGCTGCAGACAGTGCTTGAACCAATTTCAGACGATAAGGTTTCATAACTAACCTTTTTCGTAGGACTCTCCATACAGTTGATTGTGGAATTTGCAGCTCTCTGCTAGCTCTGCGAGTCGATTTTCCTGGGCTGCAAACAAATGCTTGCTGGATGCGTGCTACATTTTCATCACTCATTCTCGGCCGTCCAGAACTTTTCCCTTTGCACAAACACCCATTCTCTGTAAACTGTTTATACCAACGTTTAATACACCACCTATCAGGAGGTTTAACACCATACTTCGTTCGAAATGCACGCTGAACAACTGTCGTCGATTCACTTCAGCCGTACTCAATAACACAAAAAGCTTTCTGTTGAGCGGTCGCCATCTTAGCATCAACTGACGCTGGCACCTAGTCAACAGCGCCTCAAGCGAACAAATGTACAACTAAATGAAACTTTATAGCTCCCTTAATTCGCCACAGATAGTGCTTAGCTCTGCCTTTTGTTGTTGCAGAGTTTTAAATTCCTAAAGTTGTGGTATTCTTTTTGAATCACCCAGTATTATACTGCCTGTTTCGTACCAACCACTCAAGTTTGGGAGTAGATAAAGAGGGTTTTAGGCAAGTACAGAACATAGGAAGCATGCAGAGAGACATGGTTATGCAATAGTGGATTATATTTTCCTCACCTGCTTAGACAGATTATACAATCCAGTATTTCAAAACCTGTCTTTTGCCTAGCCATATGTAAGGGAAAAAGTGTCAGTTCCTACAATGAAGATGTGAATAACTTCTTCTCTTAATTCAAACTGGTATCTGCCCTATTGGTGGTACAAGAGATGGACCTAAGAGAAATTTATCCAGTCAGCCTGAAGAAAGATACTGAATGAATCTTCCACGAATGAAATAGGTAGGTGTAGCTCATGCAAAACTGCAGTGACAGTGCTCAAGTCAACTTAAATCAGAATTTTCAGAGGGAAGGTGATGTGATTCTTGTTATACAATTAGGGTAAATTTAGAGAACTTATAATGGAGTCACTTCAGACTATTCTGTAACTAGTGCCATTTGTCTATTCATGAAACTGAAATTGAGCTATGGCTGTTGATAAATCATTTCACTTCCTACCTGCTTATTCTTCATCCAACATCCTCACAGATCATGGTTGTGCAGTACACACAGGCTAAGCCAGAAGCTACTGTTTCCAGTTTAATCATCTATATGAAAGTATTGTAATTTTAAAATTCTATAGAAACTTTGGACTGAAAAATTTAACTCACTCAGAATCCGAGTGTTCATTCATTAGCAATGTTTAAGATGTATGAACCAAAACAATGTTTTTATTCATGTAGTTGGACTCACAATACTTTTATAGGCAGTGCTTAAAATATGCTAACTTTAAAATTATCTTACTATATGAACTTTGTAAGTAAAACAAAAGCAATTCAATTACTAGCAAAGGTAAAGAATATGTGAATTTCCAAGGGTCTGTTTTCAGTAAATTGAAAATAACAGCAGAAACTTTCATTTGCTTCTAACTGTAAAGATGTGGTCTGTTCAGTACTGTCCTTTCAAATGAACTTTGAGAAAGAAAATCAACATTTCCATAATGTACAGACATGAAAAAAAAGTTTTGTATCACCTTGGTTCTGAGAGTTCCGGAACCAGTACAGAAAATTGGAATAGAGATCAAAATAAACATCATTTCTACACTTTTTATCGCTCATCAAAACCACACATTACATGTTGTACCACCATACAGCAAGACCTACAGAGGTGGTGGTCCAGATTGCTGTACACAGCCGTACCTCTAATACCCAGTGGCACATCCTCTTGCATTGATGCATTCCTGTATTCGCCGTGGCATACTATCCACAAGTTCATCAAGACACTTTTGGTCCAGATTGTCCCACTCCTCAACGGAGATTTGGCGTAGATCTCTCAGAGTGGTTGGTGGGTCACATTGCCCATAAACAGCCATTTTCAATCTATCCCAGGCATGTTTGATAGGGTTCATGTCTGGAGAACATGCTGGCCACTATAGTCGAGCGATGTCGTTACTCTGAAGGAAGTCATTCACAAGATGTGCATCCATGAAGATGAATGCCTCGCCAATATGCTGCCGATATGGTTGCACTATTGGTGGGAGGATGGCATTCACGTATCGTACAGCTGTTTCTGCACCTTCTGTGACCACCAGGCAGTGTACGTTGGCCCCACATAAAGCCAACCCAAAACAGCAGGGAACCTCCACCTTGCTGCACTCACAGAACAGTGAGTCTAAGGCGTTCAGCCTGACCAGGTTACCTCCAAACACGTCTCCGATGATTGTCTGGTTGAAGGCATACGCGACACTCATCGGTGAAGAGAACGTGATGCCAATCCTGAACGGTCCATTCAGCATGTTGTTGGGCCCATCTGTACTGTGCTGCATGGTGTCGTGGTTGCAAAGATGGACCTCGCCGTGAACTTTGGGAGTGAAGTTGCGCATCACGCAGCCTCTTGTGCACAATTTGAGTTGTAACACGACATCCTGTGGCTGCACGAAATGCATTATTCAACATGGTGGCGTTGCTGTCAGGGTCAGGATTCCTCCGAGCCATAATTCGTAGGTAGCAGTCATCCTCTGCAGTAGTTGCCCTCGGGCTGTCTGAGTGAGACATGTCATCGTCAGTTCCTGTCTCTCTGTATCTCCTCCATGCCCGAACAACATTGCTTTGGTTCACTCTGAGACACTCCCTTGCTGAGAGCCCTTCTTGGCACAAAGTAAGAATGCAGATGAGATAGAACCATGGTATTGACTGCAGGCATTGTTAAACTACAGAAAACATGATCCATGTACCTCCTTCCTGGTGGAGTGACTGGAACTGATCGGCTGTTGGACCCCTTGCTCTAACAGGAGCTACTCATGCGTGGTTGTTTACATCTTTGGGCAGGCTTAGTGACATCTCTGAACAGTCAAAGGGACTGTGTCTGGGATATAATATCCACAGTCAACGTCCGTGTTCAGGAGTTTTGGGAACCGGGGTGATGCAAAACTTGTTTTGATGTGTGTATTAAGGTAATGATGTGTGGCCTTCAAAGTGTCTGTTTGCATGAACTTTTGTAAGAAGATGGACGTAATAACACATTTACAGTCAGTTTTAAAGGTGTCTGAACTTTAACAGTCTTTTTTGTTTTGTTTTCTTTTTTTAAAAAAAAATAATCTTTAACAAAGCAGGAAAATGATGAATTTTGTGCTCAGTTTGAAGGTGCCCAGATAAATTGCTCCACATTATATGACTCACATACTGTTTGCACGATCTTCTTCTCTGCATAAGACATTACATGCTATTAATAGTAGAACAGCTATATGTGATACATAACATCAAGCCGAGACAGATAATTGCAATTTAAAGCAGAAAGCATTCACATTTTATACACTCCAGTATTCTTCTTGTCTTATGCACAGCACAGAATAGCCACATCCTTACACGAACACACAACACTGTCCATTTGCCAACTATCCGCATATGACTGACTGTTGAGCTTTTTCATGCACACGCTAAGTTGCAGCATGCTTCTGTGTTGTTGGTGATTCCCTGTCCCAAGGAGGTACAAATATCTCTCTACCTGATTCTACTACTACAAATTTAAGTGAAAGAAGACACAATAAGAAATAATGTTACAATAGTTACACACGCTGCCTGACAGAAAAAGTGAAGTGCCCAGAACACGTGATCAGATGTCAATGTAAATTCATACATGTGCATACTATCAGTGGGTATCTAAATGATTAGAGGGTATGTCTCCGTGACCGGTAGAATGGCTAACAGAGTGCAATAGTGCTGTTTGTGTTTAGTGTTGTTACTGGGCCTGGTATGGTCAGATGTCGAGTGATCACTGCGAAGGACACGGGAGATGCCACATACTTGTATGAGGTAGTGTTATCAGTAACTGACAGAGTATGGAATGGGCCTCATTATGGACTCCATTGGGGGTACTGGTTGACTTGTGGAATATCCAGATTTATGGGGCATTTGGATGTGACTGGCCCTATGTTGGACTGCACTGGAATATGAGTGCAGGCATAATAGTCATCGAGGTTATAGTCGACCGCATCTGACAACTGCAAAAGAGTATTGCTGTATTGTGCACTGAGCACATTGTAACCCTTTCCTATCTGCACCTGTCACCTGGGAACAAGTAACGGACTCTGCAACATTCACTCCACACCCCACACTATTGGTCAGAAACTAGCAGCAGTTGGACTAGGGAATTACCATCCTCTGCATAGGCCATCATTAATGCTATTAACACAAGCAATTATTTCTGGAGTGGTGCCATGACCTGGAAGCAGAGACGGCTAGTGAACGTTATTACATTTTGTTCAGTGATGAATTGTATTTCTACACTACCCCAGATGACCGTTGTTCATGAATATGATGGCTACCTGGGGTGAGGTCCCATTATTGCAATGTTTTGGAGAGGCACAGCAGTGTTCCTCCTGGTATTATGGTGTGGAGAGCCATTGAGTATGACTTCAGGTCATAGCTGGTAATGATTTAGGGAACTGTGGTGGCACAATGGTATGTCACAGGCATCCTGCATCCTCATACATTACTTCTCATGTTGCAGTATTGTGGTGCCATTTTTCAACATGACAATACTCAACAACACACAACACCTTTCTCTAAGAAATGTCTGCACGGGACTGTAGTACTCCCATGGCCAGTAAGATCTCCGTATCTGTCCCTGGTAGTACACGTGTATGTCTGGCTTGAATGTTAACTCCGTCACAGTGCCATTATTTGGGATATCGAGGAGGAGTTACATCATCTGTGGTCCAGCTTGCCTTGAAAGCAATTCTGACTACCTCTCTTCATGCCCTGAAATGAGGACTCCACTATCCTTACCGCCCCTCCCACTGTGATATTATGCAACCCACTGAAACTATCCAATATCCTTTTTCATCAGTACTCTACCCTTGCTCCTGTACATTCTCCCCGAACGGTCTAAGGCGCTGCAGTCATGGACTGTGCGGCTGGTCCCGGCGGATGTTCGAGTCCTCCCTCGGGCATGGGTGTGTGTGTGTTGGCCCTTAGGATAATTTAGGTTAAGTAGTGTGTAAGCTTAGGGACTGATGACCTTAGCAGTTAAGTCCCATAAGATTTCACACACATTTGAACATTTTTTGAACATCCTCCCACTACTGCCTACTCCAGTCCTGTTACAGGCATCTCCTACCCTATCAAAAGCAAGGCCACCTGTGAAAGCAGCCATGTGATCTATTATCTCAGCTGCAACCACTGTGCTGCTTTCAATGTGAGCTTGACAAGTAACAAGCTGTCTGTCCACATGAATGGCCCAACATGCCGTGCTTCACTTTAATGACTACTTCACAGTTTGCAACATCTGGATTCTTCCTACAGCACCAGCTTTCTGGACCTGCCTTGATGGCAACACTCTGTACAACATTTTGTTCATTCCTGTAACCATCCTGGCCTCAACCTGTGCTAGTACCCCTTCCCTATTCCAAAGCTACACACGTCTTCTGTCCCGCCAATATGTTCAGTAGCATTTTCCTCTTCTGTAATTATCTTCCTGATTTTGTCCCCCCTCCCCTTCACCTGCAGCACAGCCTTCCAACACTGCACCTAGCACCATTATGCTATCCCCACTATGTCCTGGCACACTCTGACAGGCAGTACAGCATCTTCCCCCACCATCACCCCTACAAACCCTTCCTCTGCACGCCGTGCCTCCTCCATACTCCCACCACCCATCCCAGCAGGTTGCTGCTCACATCACATGCAATGCAGTCAGCTCCCAGTGCATGGAGACAGTGGTCACATGTGTACGAGTTGTGCTTTTTTTTGTGTGTGTGTGTGTGTGTGTGTGTGTGTGTGTGTGTGTTTTGTCAAATTCCAACACAGGCCTTGTTCGCTCACTTTCTGACAGTCTTTTTGTTGTGCCGATCTGTGACTCAGCCTCTCTGCTGTATGATGATTAGCAACTATTCTTTTCATAATATAATTATATTCCATCCTGGATTTTCAATTGTTTAATATTTTTATGAAAATTTTATGTACCTTTTCTAATGTTAAAGAGTAGCTCTTTTTTGTATTACTGGGCAGGTCACTGTTACACAATGTTCAATCGGTGAGGAGCTGTCATGCAAAGTGGAAATGTGTAAATAAGTGCCACTATACCTCAGCGCCATCATATAATCAAATATCGGCATGTGAGTGCATTTTAACAGGGCGAGGTCACTACCCAACTGTCCACTTGGCCGTAACAGAAATAATAACTTCATCAACAGTGTCGATACAACATTGGGTCTCTGGACATGTCGGCATCAGTGGTTTGACGCCACCTTCTGTGGGCTGGACTGGTGGTATGCTTGCCACTGCACTGGCTTCCACTGACCAGAACCAACCAGCATCACGGATTGCAATGGGCATAATCATTTGAAAATTGTACGTAACGAGATGAATAAATCACATATCACATGTCACACATGTTGACACTGGCATGGTGAGTGGCAAAATGTAGTGTTGACAGGTGAGTCCTGCTTCAATTTCTCCTATAGTGATGGCTGTGTATATGTTTGATGCCACCATGGTGAATGCGATTGGGCAGACTATATTGTTGAACAGCATAGTGGACAAATGCCAAATGTGATGGTTTGGGGTGTCATTGCCTATAATACACAATCTCAACTCCTACATTTTGCTGGGAATATGAATAGCTACCAGTACATCAGGAAGGCTTTATGGCCCAAGGCACTGCCCCTCCTGCACGCCATTCCACATGCTATATTTCAGCAGGCCAATGCCTGGCCACATGTGGTGAAGAACGTACAAGCCTTCTTCAAAGAATGATGGGTACCACGGTTTCCCTGGCATGCCCATTCACCTGACATGTGCCCATCAAACATGTCTGGGATACGGCGAGTTGAGAACTTGTTCATTCAGGCCCTCCTGCAGTCACAGTTGATACTTTTTCGATGCTCCTACAAACCATGTGGTAAAGTATTCTCCAGCAACATATTCATGTGCTGTTTGATTCAATGCCACGATATCTAGTGACTCTGATTGCTGCACATGGTGGTGCTACTCCATACCAGATTTTTACAGTCACAGTGCATGTACAGGTCTGTAAATCTAATCGTTCGTGTGGTGTCATGTTCCTAATTGGTGAAATAAGTTTCATTGTGATTACATATATCAAGGATACAGTGGTGCATAACAAAATATGGATTGGTTTATGATGTCCAGCAACATGGCTACCCTGATCACATGACCTTAATTCTTTCGGTTTCGGCTATGGGAACCTCTCAAAGCAGTGGTGCATTCCACATGCATCAACAACAGGGACACATTACAGGAGGGTGTGTCCAATGCATGTGACCAAATCTGAGTGTAGCCAAGTGTGGTCACAAAAGTTCATGAGTCTCTGAGGAGAAGGGCTGAAAAATGGTAAGAATTACTGTTAACCACACAGCACCTCTTGTAATGTCAATGGAAAGTGACTGATCTAGAGAAGAACATATTTCTCTCTTCACACCAATAACAGTGGTGGAAGAGTATACTTGCCTGTGTGCATGGGTTGTTACAGCTCTGGTATGTTGTGGCCAGACTGTGTTAAGTTTAATGTACTGAAGAGCTAATAACTCATTATAAATGTAACAGGGATTGTCATCATATGTATTGTTATTTGAGGTACTGAAACTAAAGGGTGGAGATTTTTCATTAGAAGTACAGCTATAGCTCAAATGCAAGTCATGCTTAATGGTTCATTTAAATGTCACGAAAGCTTTTACAGTTGTGCAGCATATCAATGTCAAGTGATAATACTTGCCAGGCAGCAAAGAAGTGGATATTACAAATTTTAGGTTCACTGGGAAGTAATAGTTGACTAGTTTACCAGTTGTGAAGTTGCTGTCAGTATATTTGAGTTATTCATGTAATGTGTTCATAGCATTTTATGAAGAAATGTAATGTAATTGGATGGATAAAAACGTACTCAAGAAGCGGCAGCAGGGGAATATACACACAAAAGAGTTTAACTTTCACAAGCTTTCGGCGCCAGTGGCACCTTCTTCTGGCAGAAGAGTTGAAGGACAAGGAAGGGGGAGGGGGGATGAAGGAAAAGGACGGGAGAGGTTTAGGGAAAGGAGCATAGTTAAGAAAAGTCACCCAGAATCAGGGGAGACTTACCGAATTGTAAGTCCCTTCAACTATTCTGGCAGAAGAAGGAGCCACTGGCTACGAAAGCTTGTAAAAGTTAAACACTTCCGTGTGTGTGTTCCCCTGCCACTGCTTGTTGAGTAGATTTATTATATATCCATTTACATTATATTGTCAATAATTGATTATTTTCTTTATTATTTTATGAAGAAAGGATTTCTCTCTGTGTGTATCTCTACTGAACTGATGTTGGTATTTAAAATCAGAGTGCGTGGTTATGTTAGGCACCTGAAGCAACCATAACTGGTAGTTAGACACTTAAAAAATCCTAAAAAATCTGATGATAAATACATTGTCATAGCAAGGGAGTAACCATGATGGTATGTTAGAATGCAAGATTGTATGTTACGTGAACAGTTGTCTGAGGAGGCATTGAAGAAAATAATTCTTTTGACTTGTACTAGTAGGTTTCATGTGACAAGGTGAAGGTATTTGTCCACAGGTAGACAATTTGCTAGTGCATTCTATGTAAACACCTGTAGTCAGAAGCCTGGCTGGCTTGGATCCATAGGTTTTAGTAAAAGAGTGAAGAAAGTAGCTATGGGAATAGGGGCACACATTAAGAAAAAAGGTTTGTAAATGGATCATAGCATTCAAAGAAATACTTGATATCACATTTGGACTTTGGTCCTTGTCCATGAGGAGAATGATGGAGTTAGAGTCAGATTTCACTTAACAGATGATTATTCTTTTCAAAGAGGAATTTGTGGTATCACTATAGGGGAACGGGATAAAGAACAGTACTGAAATGATATATTTAAAGCTTTCAGAGATTTAGCTAGTGGAAAGAGATGATAACTCTTTTCTACTAATGACATAATTTGCAAAGTAATGGTTATTTGTGAATGCAATTACATGAAGTAAGGAACATTTCACTGTTCTGAATTATGAATTTCAGTTTTAAAAAGGGGTTTGTGTATGGTAGTTTTCTTATTGTTTGTTCTAAGTACAAATAAAAACAAACATGTTATTCTACGTTGAGTGGCCTAGTATTAAACAGTTCAACTTAAATACAGAGTACTATTTGCTTTGCCATTATATCACTAAAAATTAAAAACAACTCTGTATTCCAATGCAAATTTAATACAATAAATCATACAAAATAGAGGACAGATTGTGTCATATAATGGAAGATTACAGTCAACTGTAGAATTTGGCTGTGAAAAAGTCTTAAAATAAAAACTACTAGTTTACATAATACTACAGTAACATGATTAGTTAAAACAGATCAGATGAACTCAAATGATTATAAAATAAATAATGAAGCATCAGTCTGATTAAAACTATTACAATGAGAAGGGGAAATGTGTTAGGGACTGCAGATCAATGCATCAACTTTAGTTAAATTAGAGTAACTTGATGATATCTGCACCATAACAACTATTCTCCTCTTATTGATTTTTTGCAGAACATTAGAGAATTGTTCTACATTAGCTGCTCCAGCAACCAGATGATTAGATTTGTAATGGCTCATTATTGGAGCTTAACATTTATACATTAGGTGATACTACAATATTGCTTATTGACATCTCATGGGCTGAAATACATCACAATATGAGTCTTAAAGAACCATGGTATACATTTTTCAACAGTTTGTATCTGTGCTACATGTATCAAATTCAATTCAATAGAATTGTAATGGCTCGTTATTGGAGCTTAACATTTATATATAAGGTGATACATGCACTATTGCTTATTGACATCTCATTGGCTGAAGTACATTACAATGTGAGTCTTAAAGAACCATGGTATACATTTTTCAACAGTTTTTATCTGTGCTACATGGTTCAAATTCAGTTTCATGCATACCTCTGCACTTTTAATTTCCATGTATCTTCTCTATTCTGGAGATTATAAAGTTAGTGTTTTACTGTAGCTAGAATTACCCTTAGATATAATGAAAAATGTTCATACCAGGATTCAGGCTTTATTTCACAATACACAAGCAATTTAGTTGTACAGCACTGCTGCAACTTTGTATGGTTTTAAGTATATTGTAACATACGTGACACTACTCTCTGTTTCACACATTATTTGAAACCTGAACTCCTGAAGCCACAAAATGATGACAGTATAGAGCCCACAGTAGTCTAGGACTATAATTCTGGTAGCTTCATTTCGTTGCTTGTTTTAATGATCATAGCATACTTAGTTTTTACAGCCATCATAACACACTGAGTGAAATCTGTTTCATACTGTCATGTACAAAGAAAAAGGAACCATAAAAGAGTATATTTCGAATGTCAGAGGAGAGAAACAATGTATTATGATCAAGAACTGCGTAATGCAAAGTTAAGGAACTATATTTACAAGTACCTGAATAATCAAACAGCTTTAAGTTAAGAAAATGTAATAAACATGTCCTCAACATTTGGCCATTTAACAAATACTAGTCAGCACATGTCACAAAAATGTATTATAAACAGAGTTCGAATAAAAACATTTACAGAAGTCCACTATGAAAGATATCACAAATATGCTTTCACATCATAGTTACTAGCACTTCTTGTAAGAGTTTTTTTATGTTTTAGTCATCAGATTCACTCAAACCACTTACATAAAAATGACAAGTAACTTTTCATATTTGCTTATCTGAACATACTTCATTTCCAAGCTTACTAAATGTCGGATTTGGTGGTAGTCGATCGTAAACATTCCGAAATAAAACTTCTGGAATCTGGCTTGTAGCCAGTCTCTGTTCTAAGGATTCATGTCTGACTCTTTGTTCAGTCTGAACTCTGTAGAAATACATAATACAAAACACAAAGCTTATATTGAACAGTATAATGGCAATAATCGATGATGCCACTGTTAATTTAGTTGCACAAACAGAATCTGCATCTACAGATTCATCTGGAAAAAAAAGAGAGAGAGAATAATATTAGTAAGAGTGAAACACATTGTGTTCATCAAATACATGATTACACTAGAGACAGAAACAAACCTTTGGCTCCTGTATTGAGATACTCATCTGCAGTTCCATCATTCATGGTATTTTGTACTGTTGCTCCTCTTGAAGTCTCTTTTTTGAATATTGTTGGCTTTGTAGGCTTTGGTATGATGTCCTCCCCAACAACAAGCTGGAAAAAGGATCTATATTAGTTTGGCTCCATTTTATAGGCTACATTACACCGGAAACTAACTTAAATTTATCTTCTCTGATGTAATCTTCATATATTTAAGTTTCAATGACTTGGCATATAATGGTTAATGAAAAATAATATGTTTCTGCATTAATCATATGCTATATTGCTTTCAATGTAAGATGCCTTACATTATTAATTGGTTTAAAAGAATGAGAACTATGTACTTTACTGCATGGTAGTTTCACTGTCTCATACTACTTTGATAACTTTACTAATTTAGTTTCAATTAGCATTTAATGTTCAGTAATCTGGTTCCCATGTTTGGTGGGCATGGGGAAACCAGATCTGGTCCAAGATCCTACACCTATGACTGTTGTCCCTATCAACTCTGTCAGTGTTTGATTATTTAAATGTTCTGCAGATAATGTGAACTGTGTTTACTTAGCCCACAGTTTTTCTTTATGCAAATGTCAACATCCATATTTACTATAAAAGTGAATGTATGTATGTTCCATATCTCCTCCTTAATCAGTGAACTGATTTCAATCAAGCTAGGTGCACAAATCACTTACTGTCAAGAAAGAGCTACTGATAAAGAGCTAACTAAGCTAACTATCTCTCAAAAGGGAGTAGCAAAGGGGGGAGGGGGGGGGGGGGGAGGGTGAAAAAGAAGTGTAGCTCACAATGTGCCAACTGCCAGACTATTTTCACCCAGAATTTGTGAATGAGAGCACTTAGTGACTTGCAACCAAATTTACACACAATTTTAAACCCTTACAAAACTTTTTCTCACTGATACCCCCACAAAATGACAAAGGAAAAAGAAGTTTATTGCTTACTATATTTATGCTGTTCAGGCAGAAAAACAGCTGCATCAGCCATGGCCTTTTAATTTATTACTGCTTTACTACTAACTCCATTTGCAACACATTTTACAAACAGTATTCACATATATCACTGAATGTACTTGCAAAAATATATCATTGTATGACATATAGTTCAGGAGACATGATGTCATAAACACTGATATGTGTGAAGAACTGTCACATCATGCATGATATTTTAATTCATTACTTCTTTGCTACCAAATCTATTTGCAACACATTTCTCAGTCAGTATCCGCATATACCACAGGATGTACTTGCAAAATTATATCATTGTACAATGTAGTTCAGGAGATGTAACACCATAAGCATTGAGCTATGTGAAACTGAAACTGCAGGGCGAACTGTGGTACAGATACAGGTGAAATGTTTGTACAAATATGTGTGACACATGTTAAATATATGTCAAACGTATGAGGCATGTGTGTACAGGGGCAAAGCCATGGGTAAAAAGCTCCACCTAAACCCTTAGATTAATTTCAACCACATTTGGTACACATAGTATTTACTAAATGGGAAGAAATACTGTCAGGGTAAGAACCAGCAACCTCCTATTGATGTGGGGGTTATAACATGGAGAGAGAAGAGGTGGGAGCAGATTGACAGATTGAGAGGGGAGAGGAGTATGTGGATACAGAGAGGGAGAAGGTGTAGGTGGGTGCAGATAAGGGGAAGAGGAAATGGACAAAGAGAGAGGTGGAGGGGGAAATGGTCAGAAAGAAAGAGGAGAGGAGGAGATGGACAAAGAGCAGAAAGAGGGGGAGATGGAAAGAGATAGGGGAGAGGAGAAGATGGGCAGATAGATGGGAGGGGGAAGTGGAAAGAGAGTGTGGGAAGAGGAAGTGGACGGAGAATGGCAAGAGGAGGAGATGGACAATGAAAGGGCGAAGGCAGAGATGGACAGTGAGAGGGGGAAGGAGGAGACAGACAGAGAGAGGGGGCAGCAGATGAAGAGAGAGAAGGGGAAGCAGGAGATGGAAAGCGAGAGGGGGAGGAGAAGGTGGACAGACAAAGTGAGAAGGAGGAGATGGACAGAGAGAGGGGAGAGGAGGAGATTGGCAGAGAGAGGATGTGAAGAGATCAGTGAGCAATAGTTTATTTATTGTTGGCAAAGCAGAATTTACAGTGGTCAGGATCTGTGGGGGAGACTGCAGCACTCTCCATTTTGTGCTTGTTCTTTGCTGCTGTCTGTGTCAGCCTTGGTTCTGAACCATGTCAGGATGACCAATAAGTGGAATACCAGCACCAAATCTCCAAGTAGTAATCATTAGGTTCATTTGGAAGACCTTGTACAGAAATTCCATATTTTGTATGCTACATTTACAATACTGAATGTGGGTAGCTGCACTTTGTAAAAGCCATGACCTGGGTACTGAGGAACAACAGAGGACGACATGTATTGGCCACTGTACATTGCATGGTGTCTGGCAATGGAATTCTAAAAAGAATAGTGGCATGGGGTGAATTTGAATCTTGTGCCTAGCACTACACATCGAAATAAAAGAAAATGTGCACATTGAGGAACCATTAACAAAAAAATGCAAGGTGATGTAATCTGCATGGAAAATCCCTGTGACTGTGTTCTATGAATCTCTTTCTGTTCCACAACTAGGAATGGCCCCACATTACAGATTCCATTTATGTTAAAATTGCACAATTCTCATGGGAGGTGCTCATACTCATCATGCAGTTCTGAGCTCATACCATCAGATTCATTTGTTAAGTCCATTGAATATAACACTGAGTGGGAGATACTTTCAGCCCACCACCAAGGCCACACTGGATACATGTGAACTGCTATCGTTCTATGCCCAGGTTATTTTGAAACTTGTGCCCTACTGGAAGGACTGTGCATAGAAACTATTTACAGAAGTTGAAAGATAGCCAACAAGATGCAGAATGGAAGTCTCCTCCCATACAGTAAGTATCATGAAATAATATCTGTATGTTACCTTTCAATCCACTCTGCTAAATGCATAGTTACCTTGGGAATGGAAAAACAACAACACAGTGTTATTAATCTAGCAAATGATCTTCTTTAGTCTGCTGCACAGTGTCAGTATATCATACAATGGATGCAGAAACGTGTGCACTATTTCTAGTGAAATTTTGTGCTGTTCACCATACAATATAACTCTCAATTCTGTCTGCTACACTGGGGATGGAACTCAACTCCACAGTTTCTGCTCTAAAATGTACCATACATGCTTAATATTATTCAACTCTGCTGATCAATGGAGCGATGGAATGTGTTCAACTAGTATGCCTGATAAGAGCTAATGACATACATTTTGGTTAGTGAAGATGGAATCTTTGTTAGAGAACAGCACACTGTTATATAAAATGTACATTATCTCTTCTAATGTTTGCAGACTGTATAGCAGTATCTTGGCTTCATTTGTGGCAAATAAGTATCTGTAGAGTGTTTTCCTGATGCAAATGATCAATTTGTGTAGGCTGTGTTGGACTGTGATTATAGGAATAGATTCTGCAGCAGCATATTGCATGAATTCTGACATCAAATGTATTTCATTAGTTCTATGATTATTTATGACAATCCTCAATGATTATTAGAGGTCCTTATAACAGACGATTGTTTCTTACTCCATATTCACTTTTCTTGCCATGTGTTGCATATGTTGACATTATCTTGGTCACTGTTATATGTGACAAACTAACAGTTTTCAACCACTTACACTCCATTAACAGGCCTTAGTCAAAAGTAAGGAATTCTGCTATCTTTTTTTCCCAGATGACAAAAACTGCAATAGCTGGGTCAAAATGATTTATTAATCATGACTAGTTTTGTGACATTATAGTCACATCTTCAGATAACAAACTGTTGACCTTTCCATACATGAAATCCTTGAAACTCTATAAGAGTAAATAATAGCAGTCTCCTACAAAGTTTTCACAAATTGACAAACTGCCTATTGGCTTCTGTCTCGGGTTCTTCGGCCGACGTTCATCTAATGATTTTTCTGACGTTTCGCCAGCACGAGTGGCTGGCATTGTCAAAGCTTCACCCTCCATTGCCGGTGGTGAACTGGAGGCGAGCTCGCGGCCGCAGACTATATGTACCTGGCGCGCCAACGTCCGAGGGCTTCTCCGCGGTCATTTCCGGTGCGGTTCTCCTCTTGCTACCTGCGACGGTCATTCGCTGCAGTACGGGCAGCCAGGATCCGTTTACCTTAAGGCTTTCCTCTTTCTTGTTGAAACTGTTCATGTGTTTTTGGATTTCTACAGCTTCTCTGAACAAGCGCGTGTGATAGTGCTTCTCTACAGCCAGAATTTCCGTGTCGGCGAATTTTATTATGTGGTCGGTCTCATTCAGTGCGTGCTCTGCCACAGCCGATTTCTCCACCTGCCCCAACCTGCAATGTCGCTTATGCTCTTTGATCCTGGTGTTAAGTGATCATCCAGTCATTCCGACATAAACTTTTCCGCATGTGCATGGTATACGGTATATTCCCGACATTGCAAGTGGGTCTCTTTTCTCCTTCGCTGATCTAAGACAGTCTTTGATCTTCCTTGTTGGTTTGAAAATCGTCTTTACGCCGTGTTTGTGCAATATACGGCCGATTCTGTCCGTCACTCTGGGAATGTATGGCAGAAAGGCCGTACCCGACATTTCTTTTTCTGCTTCCTTACTTCGTCGAGTGTTTGGCTCTGTTACACTTCTAATGTAATTTGTGGAGTACCCAATGCTCCGCAGAACAGTTTCCAGGTGTTGCATTTCTCGTTTGAGGTGTTGAGGCTCACAAATTCATCCTGCTCTCGTTACGAGCATACTAATCATGCCTCTTTTCTGGCTCGGGTGGTGGTTTGACAGATTGTGCAGGTATCGGTCTGTGTGTGTCGGTTTCTGATACACGCTGTGTCCCAGGTTTTTGCCGTCCCTTGTGACCAGCACATCTAGAAATGGCGGTTTCTTGTCCTTTTCTACTTCCATGGTAAATGTTATGTTGGCGTGGAGGCTGTTCAAGTGTCTCAGGAATTCACC
Source organism: Schistocerca piceifrons (assembly GCF_021461385.2). NCBI lineage: Eukaryota > Metazoa > Arthropoda > Insecta > Orthoptera > Acrididae > Schistocerca > Schistocerca piceifrons. The sequence continues at coordinate 189,441,551 of NC_060149.1, forward strand.
GAGCTGTTCTTCACCATGGCTCCACACCACGAAAGTATCATCGACCTACCTGTACCACACCTTAGGTTTGCAAGTCGCTGAGTCCAGTGCCTGTGCACAAATTGTGTATTAAAAAGTCAACAATCTGTTACCTGAGGATGTGACTATAATGTTACAAAAATAGTCATGATTAATAAATCATTTTGATGTGCTGTCATGTTTTTCATCATTTGAAATGTATAGTCACAACTGTGGTTGCCCATCATATCAAGTGATTCATCTACTATTTTACCACACTCGTATCTGTCCAACTGGAGGAAAAAAAAAAAAAAAAAAAAGTTATACACCAGTCAGTGTACTGCCGACCAGCTTCCTCCACTGTGATAACAGATAACGATCATAGTGTATTAATAATGCTATCTTCTAAAACTGGGAATTTCCATTCTGTGATAATCATGTGCACGTTGACTGTTTCTGCCTTGCACAAATGATAATTTTAATTAATTTGAATACTGTGTTGCTTACTAATGCCAAAATGAAATATATATTTACCCTTAACTGTAATGGCAATGCACTGGGCAGCTCTGGTCCACTCTCCTTCTGAATACTTGCATTGGTTACATCACCTATGGCTGGAGTAACTGGACGTTCTTCACTTACATCAGCATCATAATCTAAACAAAATATAAAATAGTTCAGAGACTGAATGAATAGCTGTAGAAAGGGTATCAACAATGTTATCTATAAATTAATGGAAATGTAGAAGAATATTATGCTGAACTCTTTATCTAATTGTTAACACTGCATTAACTTTTTAGTTTCATTATTTCTTTCATAGTTTATTTTAATTTCTGTCCCCGTCTTACCTATTTTCCTTCATTTACTCTAGTAAAGTATCCAGTTTTCATTTTTAAATGGGAGTCTTAAGTAGCCATTCCCTACCATGGTGTACGAACAATTGTTGTTTCTGATTTCAAGGGCATCATTTCTGTCTCTCCTTTCACTTCACAACACAGGATAATTTTAAAGTATTATCTATTTACCACAGTTATAACAGTTTTCTACCCACTTGATGCGAATACAGAACAATCATTTCAGCATGAAATGAAATATGAAAAGAATACACATTAATTTTCCTCCCCAGCAATGAGAACCCATGTTATGATTTACCATTTATTGGTACAGGAACTGTTGTATCCAGTTCAAGGTCTTCATTAGGAGTAGTTTCAGTGATGGATTCATCACAGTAATTCGGATCAGTAGAGGTGTTCTCATTAGTTTCATTTAATGATATGTTCATATTTTTCCTTTCTTCTTCTTGGAATTTGCATTTTCCTTTAACAACTGAATTTTTTCCTGAAGAATCGATACTTTGAGTCAAGTCTCGCCTCCTTCGCCTACCAAAGGATTGTACTCCATTGTTACAACGAATCTGTGGAAAAATAACAAGGACAGTATGAATTTTCTGTACAAGTAGAAACAATTTCTAAATTTATCTACTCTTTAGATTTTAGCATTAACTACTTATGGTATTACCATAAGCTAGACCTAATTTATACACATTCATCATGCATTTGGCAAGGAAGTGTAAGAGCATCATGGGTATGCTATTGAAACTCCAGTGGCAGACACTACAAGAAAGGCATTATGCAGCACAGAGAGGTTTATTGTTAAATTCTGAGATTATATGTTGCAAAAAGAGTCAGGAAACATACTACTTTCTCTGACAAGTATTTTGTGAAATGATGATAAAGATAAATTCAGTTGTTCTTCTTGCACACCATTTGTGAATGGAGCAATAAGGGGGAAAATCACAGTAATACTTTTGAAGTACCCTCCATCAAACATCATGCAGTGGCTTTTGAAGTTTGAAGTTTAGATGTGGATGTGAATATATTTTTATTTATTTTTTATTAAAGAATGTGGAGAACAGTTATGATTAATTTTTATTATTTTATATCTACAGGGTATCTGATGACCTCCTAAATGGGGTATTGCAGGCCGGCCACAGAAGCCGCTCCTGCCAGTCAAATGAGTCCTGTGGGGCCGCACTATACCCCCTTTTTCTGTGAGTTTTTGCCTGAAGGCCATACAGACATAGGCGCCTAGTCAGGCAGTGTCATTCGAGCAGTGAAACAGGCATCACGAGTGTAACAGTGAAGTTTGCGAATGCAACAATGGGTAGAGTGAATTATTCAATTCCACAATGAGTGTTTACTTATGATTCGTATATGCATACAGAGTCTGCTTGAACTGTTTGGAGATTGTTTGAAAAGAAGTTGCCAGGTGTTTGAGTTACAAGTCATGATGCAGTTCATAAATTAGTCAATAAGTTTCATGAAATGGGAAGTGTTCAGGACAAGAAGCATATACAACAATGTACAGTGCCCACAGAAGCTTGTCTTGATGTCATTGCATACCGCCCGGAAAATACCCCTAAAAAGTCTTTTAGATGTCTTTCACAGCAAACACAAATATCGTGCACCTCTGTACAAAGAGGTGCTAAGCTGCTTGGGCTAAGGCCATATAAAATATCAGTAGTACAAGAACTTTAACCTGGTGATCTTGTGCACAAGGTAAAGTTTTGTGAATGGGTTTTCAAACAAGTGCATGCTGGTGAAATGGATCTTTATCTCATTCTGTTTTCAGACAAGGCTTGGTTCCATTTACATGGGTATGTTAATTTCCAAAACTGTCAATATTGGAGCACAGATAGACCTGTTGTGCTTCATTAGGAATGTCTTCATGATCATAAAATAGGGGTGTGGTGTGCAGTTGTTGGTGACAGAATAACAAGCCAATTTTTTTTAATGACACATTTACAAGTGAGAGATATGTGCACAACATTTTGCGACCCTTTTTTAATGAACTGAGTGAAAGAGAATGAAGTTTCGCATCTTTTCAACAGCATTCAGCAAGGGCTCATATGGTCAATGTTTCTTTGCATGCAATTCATGATGTGTTCAAAGAAAAAGTGATCAGTAACAATATCTGGCCCGCTAGAAGTCCTGATTTAACTCCGTTGTTTGGTGCACTGAGGGACATAGTGTACACAACAAATACTCACACGATAAAGGAACTCAATGATAATATCCGTGAATCAATTAATTCAATATCTCAGAGAGAATTACGTTACGTAATTAATAATTTCTTGAGTAGATGTCAGAAATGTGTGGAAAATAATGACAGGCATTTCCAGCATCTCCTTGTGTGACGTGGGTGAGTACAAAATTTATTTGCTTTTATTTTAAATGTAGTCATGTTGTACCACAACAATAGACTGGCAACACGGCATCTGATCACTGGGTAATGGAGTGCTTGCTGCCTGGCATCTACTGCATTGCACAGGCGGTCATCAGTTAAATGGAACACAACCAAGTATGGAAATGAATAGTATGGTATTGTAATTTACATCTATGAAAGTTATATTGGAGTATATCTTGCTTCAAGCAACAAAATTGCATTTAATATACTGGTTTTTGTGTGTGTGTGTGTGTGTGTGTGTGTGTGTGTGTGTGTGTGTGTGTGTGTGTGAACAGTGAGAGAGAGAGAGAGAGAGAGAGACTTTATAAGTTAAATATGGTACTCAAAAGCTCTATGACAACATTTTTCTCTTTTCAAAGTTTGTGTAAACAATTTGCATCAAAATTTAACATTATCTTACAGGTTCACAAACATCCTGGCAAAACTGCACTGTTGCAACAAAATTCACAGTTGCTGTTGATGGAAAACGAAATGCTTTGAAGTCTGCAAACAAATCTCTTGTTCCTCTTTCTGCCTGCAATGCTGGGAATATATTGTGGTCACGTGGACATCTGTAATAAAGAAAAGTATTGTTTTAGAATTTCTTACCTTGATGATGTTTTTAATTGTTGGAAATTTAATTAGCCTCCATTTTAGAAGCCCTCTGTGGTGATTATTACAAAAAGTATGTATACATACATGATTTTTATAAAAAGTATGGATTTATTTATTTCTGACAAGACTGTACATTGCAGTGCCCTTGATCCAATTGATTTCGATGAAAACGGAAGTCATCTTGAAAACATACCTGACATCATTGGTTCAAATGGCTCTGAGCACTATGCGACTTAACTTCTGAGGTCATTAGTCACCTAGAACTTAGAACTAATTACACCTAACTAACCTAAGGACATCACACACAGCCATGCCCGAGGCAGGATTCGAACCTGCGACCGTAGCGGTCACGCGGTTCCAGACTGAAGCGCCTTTAACCGCACGGCCACACCGGCCAGCACCTGACATCATTCATTTATGAGCTTTCATGTGGCTCATATCATCATTTTAGTGTATCCCTGTTTACAGGCTTGCTTGAAGCTTAAAATGCAATGTTTTGTAGAAACAGGACTATGCCATGAAATTACGTTTGAGACTTGGAAGACTGGTTAAGAAGCCATTAGCCATGATCCACCATGTGTCTAGGACTGCAAGCCTATCAAAAGCTGCTGTCCTTGGATTGTACAAGTGATTCAAAATGGTTGAGAGAGTGTAGAAGATGAACCTTACAGAGGATGTCTGTTCGTAGGCAGAAACGAAAGCAATATGCAATGTGTGCATGATGTGGCAAATTCAAACTGATGATTAAGTTTTCGAATGATTCTAGGCCACAAGAATTGATCTATGACTGAAAAAATTGAAGGGAGAGGTCAATTGAGTGAGAGCAGGCATTGCCACAAATTAGAAGTCGCATTATGACACTGCACTAAGCCACATCTGCTTTATGCTCAATGGCTATCTGGCCTGGTAAGGCACTGCAATGCACTTCCTACAGTCCAAATGTGATCCTGATGGACTTTTTCCTGTTCCTCTGAGTGAAGACAGCCCTCAAAGGATAGTGCCATGACACCATAGTAGAGCTCAAAGATGGAGGTTCTGGAAAAGTACTTCCAATGTCCCTTCCAACCGTGGTAAACTCATTGGCAAAGGGTCCAATTTTCAAGCATTTTAATTGTTTGTTGTTATATCTTCAACACATTTTCCTTGATCTGGACTTATTACTTTAGAAGCATGATACTGCTATTGTTCTCTGAATACCATTTCCATTCAGTCTTCACACAATACAATGAAGGCAGAAATTAAATTTTATTTGTTTCATTACTAATGTAGTTATAATTATGAAAAGAATTATTTCCCAATGAAAAATGTTCATTTCTATGTCATTACTAAGCAAAAGATAACTTTTTTAAATGTAGAATGATATTCATCTCCTGCCAATTCCACTGCTTATAATCTTGATACCTTAAACATAAGTATGGGACTGGGGCCCGATTCTGGACAGAAATTGCACATCACAGTCAGACTCAAAGATTCATCTTGCCACTACTTCTTTCTTTCACACCCAATCTCCTCCCAGTCTCAAAGAAGTAGTCTCTCTGGAAGAAAAATTGGTTAACTGTGGCTACAGACTCATGATTGGTACCATATGCCTTCTACCCTACTATGTGTAGGTGGAATACTGCTTATGATACTCACATTGGTGGTAATACAGATACTCTGAAAAGGCCTGGAAAGGCCAAATGGTACCAACTGACTGCAATGTTATCCTCAGCCAACAGGTATCACTGGATGCAGATATGGTAGGGGCACACGGTCAGCACACCAATCTCTCAGCCATTGTCATTTTTCGTTACCAGGGCTGCTACTTGTCAATTAAGCAGCTCCTCAACTCACCTCACAACCCCTGAGTGCATTATGCTTGTCAACAGCATTCACCAGACCCAGGCACTCACCCAACCAAGTGTTAACCAAGCCCAACAGCACTTAACTTCAATGATGTGTCAGGAACTTTTGTTACCACTGCAGCAAGGCCATTGGCAGTAATGCAGAGATTGGTGGAACAAATGGGTGGTTCCTGAGTTTGACGATGGCAGAGTTCACAAAGTGAATAGCTAGCCATAAACAAAGTCTAGAGTGTAGCAAAATCATATTGTGCTTCCACAAACAGTTCACAGAGCAATCTGAATCAAAAATATCAAACAGCAAGGTCAATCATTCCACTATTAATGACACATTTGGAAATTTGTGAGAACTAACTTACAAGCATTGGGCTATGATATTTACAGACACCCTTATGTCAGTGGAAAGTCTCCTGCAGTAGTTTCCTGGCATTATCAACTGGGAAAGGTCAGTGGTGTCTGTGGGAGTTCCAGGTACTGAGTTCTGGGGTGCAGATTGGTCATACCTGCAGGCAATTGAGTGTCAGCTATAGTAGAGATGGGCAATGCTTCGACCTCCATAGGCATGTCAGTCTGAAAATGTTCAGTCTCTGTTGATTGTGTGGTGAGGGGATGTTGTTGGGAGCTGGAAGCAGCTTAGGGGATGGACGTGGTTCCACCTTCATTGGTTCCCATTGCTGGTCATTATGAACCCCCTGTCATTGCCTAACATGAGGGCAGTGGTTATACCAGTAGCAAGCAGATTGTTGGGCAGGCTTGTCCTTGGTGTGGTGTGTAGTTCATGCCCAGTCAATGGCTGAGGGGCAGAGGGGATCCACATCTTATGCCCAGAGCTGATTTCATTGCATGACTAGATGCTTCAGATCAGCTGCAATGTCATACATTTGCTACCTCCTACTGCCAATAATGTTGCCTTGGGTCCACTCAGGGTCCTGTCAGAAAGTGCGAGTCCAGTGTGGGAGTCCATGCAATAATACTGCTGTATGTAAAAGCATAGGGTCCAATGCGCTGGGCACAGCAGGACGAAGATGGTGCGGGGTCTGCACTCATACAAAACTTTAGCTAGACTAGGTTCATTTATGGAGGTAGACAAGAAGGTGATAAGAAAGCTGGAGTGCTTCCCCGTATTTGGCTGTCATCATTATCTTGCACATCTGTGTTTTGAAGGTCCTGACCATCTGCTTAGTTTCTGAATTGGATGTGGGATGGGAACAGCCAGTGGCTAGGTGCTCAATGCCATTGTGTTCACAAATATCTTGAAATGCAGATGTCATGAATTGAGGGCCTTTATTGGAAACTAGGGTGGAAGTTGGACATTCCCCCTCTCCCATTGCAAATGTGTTGGTGAGGGCATGGATGGTGGTGGTAGTTATCCATTTCACATATCGAAAGTCAGAGAGGGTATCAGGAACTAGCAACCACATTCCTCCCGAGAATGGTCCAGCAAAATGAACATGCACTCACTGCCAGGGCTAATCAGGGCATGACCCAAGAGTTGAAATATTGTGTTGAGGCTAACTGATTGTGGAAGGAGGGCTGGCAGCTCTGGATAATGTGTTCTATTACGACTTCTGTATCAGGCCAGTACAGGTGATATCACTCTATGACCTTAATTGTGCACATTTCCCGATGTGCAGTGTGGAGAAGCTTCAGTATGAGGAAGTGGAGAGTGGGAGAACTATCACCTGCAATTCAGAATCATCCATAGCTAACAATATGGGCAGCATGACACCATCAGGGTGCCATAATGAAAACTAAGTGTGTCATGCTGAGTCAGTGCACTGGCCAACCCCACCTTACCAGAGTAGCAGATGTCACTTGTTTCATTTCAGTGTTATTGACTGTAATTGTGCCTACAACCAGATTCCTGTGGCGCCGGAAGACATTCCTAAGACGGTTTATTCCAATACCACTTCATGCCATTCTACCTAAAGAACGTGGCACAAATGTGGCAACGTTTCATTGACTCTATCTTGCGACAGTTCGAGTTTTACTTTGCTTATCTGGATGACATTCTCGTTTTCAGCAGCTCAGCAGAGGAACATGAAAATCATCTGTCTACAGTCCTCCAGATCTTGAACTCCAATGGTGTCGAGGTCAACAAAGACAAGTTTCAGTTGCGCCAGGAGTCAGTCTCCTTCCTAGGTTACACCATCTCCGCTGACGGAATACAGCCTCTCAAATCTCGTGTGCAGGCTATCACGTCTCTGCTGCCCCTGACTACTTACAAAAGAGCTATGCCATTTCCTCGGCACCATCAATGACTACTGTCGCCATCTGCCTTCCGCCGCCGCTGTTCAGGCACCACTGACAGATGCGCTATCAGGCAAACAAACTTCTGGTATCAAACCTGTCTCTTGGACTGCTCTGATGCTAGAGGCCTTCAAGGCTCTGAAGACTGCTTTAGCTCATGCTGTGACACTCGCCCACCCCGACCCCTCTACCGAGTTATTCATCACTACGGACACCAGCAACATCATGATGGGGGCAGGGTTGCAACAATGCAAGGGCGACACGGTTTCTCCCCTTCATTTCTTCTTCAAGAAACTATCTACAGCTCAGAGAAAATATTCTGCATTTGATAGAGAACTCGTTGCTGTTTACGAGGCAATCAAACATTTCCGCCCCGACGTCGAGGGACGTAAGTTTTTCATCCTCACAGATCACAAACCACTGGCAGAAGCGTTCTGCAACCCACCTGAGGACCCACTCCTTCGACGTTACCACCACTTTGACTTGCTTTCTCAATTCACAATGGACGTCCGTTACATAAAGTGTGCAGATAATGTCACTGTGGATTTCTTCTTGTGGATCAGTGCTGTTTCCCACAATGTTGATCTTTCTGATCTGGCCTCCCTCCAAGCTTCTGACGAAGACTCTCAAGCTCTCCTACGTGACCCACAAACATCACTTGTTTTCACAAAGGCTAAATTCCCTGGTGTTTCCGACGAGGTGTGGTGTGATTCTTTGACCAGCACCCTACGCCCTTTGCTCCTACCTGGGCTGCGCCGACAGGTTTTTGATGCCCTGCATTACCTAGCCCACCCGGGCATTCAAGCAACCACATGTCTTGTGTCAGAACGTTTTGTTTGGAAGAATATCAAATAGGACTGTCAAACCTGGGCACGCAGATGTGTCGCTTGCCAATGCAACAAGATCAGCCACCACGCATCTCCGCCTCTGGACAAGTTCGACATTCCCGCAGGACGATTCTGTCACGTACATATTGATCTGATTGGGCCTCTTCCTCCTTCGGAGGGCCATAGATATATCTTATCAACTATTGGCTGTTTGTCTTGCTGGGTCGAGGCTGTCCCTCTCCCTAACATTACTGCTGAGACAGTAGCCAAGGCTTTCACTGGCTCGTGGATAGTTCATTTTGGGTGCCCGACCATTATCACCACTGATCAGGGTCGACAGTTCGAATCCTTCCTTTTGACCATTCTCTGCAATATCTGCGGTATTAAAAAAAAATACACGATACCGCCTATCACCCACAAAGCAATAGGTTGGTGGAGCAATGGCTTCACACCCTCGAGAGGGCCCTTCGATGCCATGATTATCTCTGGTCGGAAGCTCGCCCATGGGTGCTACTTGGTCTATGCTCGACCTATAAACCTGACCTACAGGGGACTATATCTGAATTTGTTTTCGGTGAGAATCCAGTTCTACCGGAGGACCTTGTTCTTCCCCAGGTTAGTGAGGATCTTCCCCCCTTGCCACATTTCACACGCATTTGCACCTGTCCATCAGTCACTCACTGCCCGAGACTTATGTTCCCACTGCATTCTCCGACTGCTCCCACATCATGCTGCATGATGATGCAATTCGACAGCCTCTTCAACCTTATCTTGGCCCCTACAAGGTCCTGCGGTGGGGGGACACGACTTTTGATATCATGATTAAAGACCGCACACAGAAAGTTTCTCTGCATTGCCTGAAACCAGCTTTCATTGACCCTGATTGTCTCACATCACCGCAGTCGGACTCTGCAGATGATCCATCCTTGATCAAGAACAAAGACATGTTCCCATCAACCTCACCACACACCTCTTCGGCCAAAGACTATTTGCCACTGTTCGCTGGTTTCCCGACCTCATCCTCTGTTTCACCCTGCAGAGGTTTTGTGCCCTCACCTCCAACATTGGAGACACACACACCTACTATCAGTTTGTCCTGCAGCGTGCCACCACACCAAGTTAACAACGTTTCTATAGTGACATTCGATGACTGAGTGCTCATTCTTTTGACAGATACCAAGGTCCCGCCATCGGATGGTCGCTCACACATTAACATTGCACACAACCTCACACTCCTGCGCGAGTGTCACCGAGCATCTCTAAGTGCTTTCATTTCTATGGATGGCTCGATCCACTTAAGGGCCGCTGTCTCATCCGAGCACGGTGGCTGACTGACTGCGAAGTTGCCCTGCCTCTTGCCGCTCCGCCTGCACAACCCACCTTGTTCGAGGTGGAAGTACCTGTGGTGCGCCTGCCTATGCGCACAGTTTCCACCGATTTCGACACCCACACGCCCTTGCCCTTGGACATCTTCTGTAGTACCCGTACTGCAGGGGGGGGGGGGGGGGGGGCTGTGTGGTGACAATAGTTTGTATCAATCATGAAACTTAATATCTGTGAACTCTAAGTGCTCTGTCGAGCCTCCATATTTACTTTAGTCAGTTCTTTGTTATACTTCATTCTGTACGGATGCAGTGTCAGGTGCAAATATATACGAGCTACGACATATATGGGAATTAAGTTTTTTATATCTCGATTACTGATCCCATTCCCATAGTCTTATTTGGTGAGTGTACATTCTACTAGAACTTTTCGCACCACATTTTCAACATGGAATAAACAAATTTGCTACAGATCTGTTTTGCAGATCATTGTGTGTATTCATTAGTCCTCATTAGTCTAGTCTGATTTTGATTCCACATGTTCAAGTAATATTCTGCAATGTGTGATACAAGTTGTTTATGAAGTATACAAAATAGAGAGTTTGCAGTCTCATAACATTTCACAAATGAATTGAAACTGAGTGTCTGGTTTACTTGGATGTATGCTCAATGTGAACTTTTCATTTCAGATCACCATGCAAAATTAAACCTTAATGTGGGGATGAGGTGATGCTCCATTTGTGATGAATTTATCACATAGCAAGATGTGTGATACTTTGACATGTAGTTAAAAAGTCAAATATAATTTCCTAGATCCAGTAACTTGTTTCTACAGCAAGCAGTAAAAGAGGTTAATCTACAGTAACTATGATGACAGTAGCAAAATTTGCGCTTCATATACCATGAATTACATACCATAAGGTCTACTGAAAAAGCTCATCATGAGAATTTCTAGGAAACAGAATAACTGGCCAGTACTTATCTTCAGGAAGCAACATTTTGATACCGCCAACAGACACATATAAAAGTACAAATAGCTTCTGAACTGTTAATTCCTTCTTCAAGGAGGAAAGAGGGGTATGCTGCGAAAGACTCTCTTGCCCTCTTGTCCTTACAATATGTGGGCCCTCTCATCCTGGAGTCTTGGTGACCTGCTCCTCCTTTGTAAGCTTTTGCATCCTGTCCCTCTTTCCTTATCCCAGAAGGAAACTATTAGTTCCAAAAGTTATTTCTGCTTTGATATGTGTCTACCTTCAATACTGAAGTTTTGCGGCCTGAAGGTAAACCATGGTCATCCATTCTGTCACCTTGTATTTATTTTGATTTGTAAAGTGACTTTTCCAGTTAGAGTAAAAATTGCCTTTACTCCTTTACAAATTCTGATATGCAGTTTATTTCTGTAATATAACTTGTGAGCTTACTTCCTGAATCACATTTCCATATGTAGCTAATTAGGCTAGTTACAACTGCATTCAGATACTCATATATTGTGTATATAATGTGATAAATGTGGCAGGTTATTTGCTACAGAGATTAGTTACATCTTTCCATTTCACTTTTTGATTAGTGATGGTAAGAGAATGAGTTATCTGTAATGAAATAATCACTACTTCTCACATAGTGTACATTAGAGAATACTGTGTGAAAGTCTAGTGCTCAATATACTTTAACTAAATTTTAAAAAGAATTATAATAATATTTACCCAACATTGTCAATTAAGGTCAACAGCTCTCCATTGTCTGTGCGTGCTTCCAAGTTGCGAACAAAAACTCCGAAGGCACTGGTCGGATCAATTTCTATTTTGAGTTGAAGTTCTTCTCCCAAGCCCACTACAGATGCTTCTTGTCCTTTATGTGTAATAATGCGCATTCGGACATTTGGAGTAGGTGCAGTGTTTGTAACGATATTTGTGCCAGAAGGCCGAAAAGGCACTCTGAAAAGATTTCAACAGTTAAGTTCAACTAAAAATTGGTAAAAAAATAGCAGCAAATATTCTATACAGTTTTCAGTATGAATGTTAGGTAGGAAATCACTAAATGACATTTTCTATTACACTAGTAATATTGAGAAATGTACTTAAACATAGCACTTTTCTGAAGTATCAAATTTATTTATTTATCTATCTGTGACCAATTTACCCATTATGGATGATGGAAATGTTTACATGCATTTGATACTTAACTCCACATCCTGCTACACTGTAATATTTTGAGTTCAAACTCTATTTCTCCCGGATAGCTGCCAACAATAACTGGCTCTGGTTTGATAACCATATACTGAGTTATTTGTGACATACTGATCAACATATCCATAGGTTATAGTCAAAAGATACTTTTATACAAAACTATAAAAATCGTATCATTTTGAACAGCTCATGGCAATGAGCACATTTACCATTAAACATTATTGTTCTGCTTGTGATTTTATAATTTAAACTTTAATTCAGTTTTTAAGTATGTGAAGCTCAGAATATTATGCCCTAAGAGATAACAGAGTGAACACCTACACAGCAAACAGTTCTTACACGTGAGGTGTTTCATTGAAGATACTTGTCACACATGTGTGGCGTCACTGGTGCAAAGCATCACCTCTTTGGACTATTTTCATTGGCTTTGCATTCTGCCTTTCTTTGCTCGTGCCATGTTCTACATCCATTTCTGTATTTTCTCTGTTCAGTGCCAAAATAAACGTTAATTCTTACTCTAAAAGTGTGTTATTATGGTTCTACACCACATAAAACCCACAGTGGTGACCCCAATTTCAACGTTGTGCATTCGGGAATTATTTTGTGCTTATTTTCATTGTTAACAAACTTTGTGTGCCGGTCCACATTGCCTTCGGAACAATGGATCTACCAGTGTTGTTTTGTACTAGTGCCGTGCACCCTTTTAACTGTGCTTGCATATATACAAGTGTTCCTAATGTACATTTGGTTAAAAGTGAAAAATTACCTGACCCCTACCATGCCAGCGGCCACTTAACTGTTACCAGCCCAACATAGCCACCATCAAATGCTACTACGCAGCAGTGACCGCTCCCCGGACAGAGCACACCACTTAGCGACATTGTGAACTATAACCGTGTGATGGACGTTATGTTGCATCCATCAGCTACGCAGTCACCGGTCGCCACTGCCGCTGCCGCACTGGTTACTGCGACCATCACTCCGTGGTCACATCACGATCACCTTCCGTCCGCTCTCGTAATGGCACCGGGTGTTTCTTCTGCGCCGGTTTCAGTATCAGCCCCCCTTGGTCACATCACGATCACCTCCCACCTGCTGTTGCAACGGCACCGGCCGTTACACCCATACTGTGCCTGTCTCCGGGCCTGCAGTTGGGACACATCACACCATCGGTTGCACCGGCTCGCTCTACATAGTGTGCTGCTTGTGGCCGCTGTCTGATGCAGACTTTGGTTGATGCCTGCTTTGCAAATTGGAGTTGGTTCATGTTGGTGGATCACAGACTAGATACCCACAGGATTTCGGATGATGATGCACATTTTGTCTGCCTGGTGAGCCACCTCCATGCTCATCCAGATCTCATCAGTGATCTGCTACTATCGCCACCCACCTTTCCCAAGTATTTAATGACAGAAACATTACTTACTGAATACCTTTCTCACCCTCTGGCAGAGGCTATCCACCACATCATCCATGACGAGCACCTCAACGACTGCAAACCTTTGCAGCTTTGGCAGCGCCTTTGTACATTGATTGATGATCATACACTACCAGACGCCATGCTTTGGACTTTTTGGTTGGTCGAACTGCCACCAGACCTACAACTCCACCTGTTATCTCACATCACCGACCCTCTTGAGGTTTCCCTAAGCATGATCAATGGGGCATACACGCAGTCATTGATCACCGACACTGCCAGTCACAGACAACATCCCCGTCACCATCAGTTGGCATGACTGCACCTTTGGTTCCACACTCTGGCGATAGAGACCAGTGCCCTCACCTCAGCACCATAGCTGACTATCAGGAGCTGCCACCTAGCGGCCTACATGAGGTACTGCCTGCGGACCCCTGACAACTGTCGACCTCACTTGAGCTGCAACCTGATTGGCTTCCAGCCCCCAATGTAGTCAGCTGTTCTGTGCTGGTTCCACGCTACTTACGGGGATGCCGTCTGCAACTGTCGCGAGCCTTCCACCTTTCCCAACCGAGACTGATCTGCACAATTAGGCACTATGTCCCGCCATGATCCTTCACAGCGTCTACTGTCCAATGCTGCACCACTTGCTCCAGTGGCGCGACGTCTCTACGTCATTGACTTGTCATCAGGCAGTCACTTTCTCGTCGACACTGGTGCTGAAGTCAGCACCATTCTGGCCAAGCATGTGGGCAACATGCTTTCTCCTGCTAACCTCAATTTGATTGCTGTAAATCACTCTCCTATCATGGTCTTTGGCTCCATCAAGATGTCACTTTGCCTGTCACCAGTCACCACCTTTCCTTGGACTTCCCATGTCACTGACGTGGACAAACCTGTAATTGGATTAGACTTTCTACACCATTTTAAACTTTCACCAGACCTGCACGCTGCTACACTCTGCCATGCGTTTGGTTCTACCGGTCCATGCTCAAATGAACTCGGTACATCTCCACTCTCCACCTCCTTGGCTATGCTTTCCACATGTGCATCTCTTCTCGAAGGTATTATGGCATGTCTCTCCGATTTACCGGATGTCTGCAAACAGATCGACGGGCTCCGCACACATAACGCAGAGCTACGCTCCTGCACTTCTACTGCCTCAGTTGAATTGGCTCAAGCACGGAGTACCTTACACATCCTCTCTGCAGAGCCTCTTCTTTTGACACTGCCTCCCTCTCCCACTGTGTCTTCACTCTGCTTCACTTCTGTGTAGAGCTGCACTTTCTCTGCTGCTGGTTCCACGCCGATGAAGTTGGAACTCCCGGATGCTCCTGTTCTTGCTTTGCGGGACACTTTGCGTGGCGTTGCTGCAGCGCCATGCCCTCCATCATCGTCTGCTGCCGAAGCCCCACCCACTTCCCTCTGGCCCGGCATGGATGCTCATGTTCTCGCTTCATGGGATCCCCCACATTTCATGGCTACCGCGCTGTGTACTCAGTCGTCATCTGCTGCCAACACTCCACACACGCCATCCTGGCATGCCAAGGTCAGTCAACCACTGCCACTCACGCCCCCCCTCTCACCCCCACGTGTGCTCCCTTCACTGATCTTGGCAATAATCAATGGCACCTGTCACTGAATCCGCACCATGGACGGCACCCCTGCACATTGGGAAGCTCAGAGTCTTAGTGCCTTGAAATTACTACGAGCAAGTACGGTTTTGGTTCAATGAATAAAGCCTATGTGGTCACTCACAGAGTCACTTCCCATTGCCCCTGGCACACACTTTGCGTGCTGGATGCCGCCTTTGCCCCCTGCTGGCACCACGATTTTTTTGTCGAGGTAAGCTAGCTTCACCCTGCCGTGCTCCGCACTGCCAGGGGGGGGGGACCTCTGTTGTGTCCATGGCACAAAGCACCTTCTCTTTGGACTATTTTCTTTGCCTTTGCATTCTGTCTTTGTTTGCTCACACCATGTTTGACATCCGTTACTACATTCACTCTGTTCAGTGCCAAAATAAATGTTAATTCTTACTCTAAAAGTGTGTTATCACGGTTCTACGCCACATAAAACCGACACATGTAACCACAGTTTTGTCAAATTGATTTTCTTAAGTGTTCTTTTTCAACCAAAAATATGAATGAAATGAAGTTTTGTGATGTATATTTCTGTACTGTTAGTATGTAAGGAACTGAAGTGGGTCATCTGAGTGCTTGAATTATACAATTTGTTCACCTTGTATATTCTGTAAAGAAAAATTGTCCTCAAAAATTATATCTATCTTTCAAACCAATATTTCAGTTCATGGAAATAATACTAGAAACAAGAATATCATGCTTAAAGATTTAAAGCTGACTACTTTGTCCCAGAAAAACATCCATTATGCACAAACACACATTTTTAGTAACTTGCCTGTAACTATAGTATGTTTGGATACCAATAAAATACAATTAATGAGAAACTTAACTGGTTTATTGGTGCTCAACTCCTTACCTGTTTGATAAATTTCTTAGTGCACCTACATTATGTATATGTGATTAATAATGTCAAATAATGTAAGTGTAACATAAAATCTGACTTCTGCTCATCTTCAGTGGAGTAATGTGATCTGTATAAGAAAGTATGGCAAACTGCTTTCTGTTTGATGATGCATGGATACATTATCCCTGTGTTTGATTTGTAAATAAAAGATCTTCTGGTACTGTGACCTTCCAGTTTTTTTTTAAATTTAGATTTCTTAAAACATTATTTTAAGGCCTTTCTGAACATTTTAAAAGTGCGAATAGAACATTTGTTTCACATGATTTCAACTGCAGCAAAAGTCCTATTGTATCACATCTAAAAATCTATGTTTCTGATTTTTTTTCTCATCAGAGGTAATTGTATGGTGTACCAATGCATACCATCACAAATTGAACACTGCAGTAACTTAAGGATTAACTTACACACTTTTATTTGTGATATGTTTCAAATTAAAATATGTCTGAAATGTTTTACTGATTACACATTATTGAAGACCATTTCACTCAGGATCTGTGAAAGAACATTAGCATATACCCTATTTTTGTAAATATGTATTAGTTATTTTTGCTTTGAAGACAAACTCTACATTTTTGAGGAAACAATGAATTCATGAGGGCTTCATACAATGAAAAGTATATTTATCTAAGGATCTAAGACATGTGTTTCTGTATTTGTTAATAAAAGTCAATATGCCTCGCCTATTGCCTTTACCATATACTTACAATCAATAGCAGTAACACTTTTTATTCAGAGAAAGTTAGCTGGTACTTTATTTTTCACCAGACACTGAAGACCCTTCTTGATGAACTCTCACACCATTTCTCATTCTGGGGGACTTACAAAAATGCATATTACATGCTATGGAGACACTCTTATAGGCCTAGAGATGAAGTCCCATGAGTGTCATCCAATCTGAGACTTAATGTTTTGTCTATACTGGACACACGAGGGATTTCAGCATTCCTACCAGAATTTTTACCACCCTGCCTTTTTTCTCACTTCCTCAGAGACACAGATCAGTGGGAAGATGATAATGGCCTTCATTTGAATGACCCCTTCCCTGTCTGGGATTATTTAACAGACAGAAGTGCCCTCATAAGGAAGCCACTGGAAGCTAACTGGAACCTGTGAAGTCAGTGATGTGTGCATGAACAAAAAGACTTGGTGGATCAGATCACAAGCATGATCCATGTTGCTGCTGTTGCATCCATATCAACATCTTCATGTAATCTCATATCCTTTGGTAAAATAATGGTGATCATGGTGCAGCCATGCACAAATGGCTGACACTTTCAGATGCACACATACCGATGTCATCATATGATCACAAAAGATAGATTATGTTTTGATTCACCAACGATTGTCATGCTGCAGTCATAGATGAGTGGGTGACACTTTGAAAGTGGTACACTTTGAAGATTCATGTGCAGGGTAGCCACAGAGGAGCATGCAGTATTTGGAAAACTAAAATGAAAATACGGAACATCATTAAAGATAATTTAAAAAAGTGGAGGATACATTGTGATGAGAGTCCCTGGACTCAAGTAAGTGTACCACCAGTTCAACTAAAGTGAGATAATCAATTTAGAAGTTTTGTAACATACAATCAAGGTTACATTTATCTATCTGGCAGAATTACTGTGAGTATAGGGGTAAGAGCTAAGATGTTTTCACATTAAATGCCTCATTCAGGCAGACTACTTTAGAAGAAGTCCAGAGAAATGAAGTGTCACACAAAAAACCTTGTCTGAATAACCTTACCATTATGTATCAAATTATTAGAGTACTAAAATATGAAGTTGTCAAACTCTTTATCTGCTTATATGATACAGAATGTCAAAATAAAGCTCATGTATTATGTCTGTCTGAGCATAATATAAATATAGGCATCCTAATGTTAAACATAGAGGCCTAAAAATTTGCAGACCATTTCTGCAGGTAAAATATGAACAAAGGAAAACTTTTGGTGAAGGCAAAAAAATAAAATCAAGTTCAAATCTCTTGATACCAGTAGTTTCTGCTTAGATCAACAACTGGAATCCTGTGCTTGTGAATTTCTGCTACCACAAAAGTCATTTATAATTGTTACAAAATTTTTAGCAATTATTATGCCACTTAGCAAACAAACACAAAAGATAGACTGCAGAGATCTTAATATTAATTTTCTGAATGATTGAGGTAGAAAAAAACTATTTGGAAGTTTTAACTGACACTTACAGGTTTTCTATTGTTAATTCTCCCACCATAATTACACAAGAAAGCAGAAATCCAATAGGTAACATGTTTGTAGGTGAACGCTTAATCAGTGATGTAAATGTTTATTCAGAAGTGAATGACCTCTCTGGCCATGATGCAGAACTAGTCATGGTAAATAACTTACAGTGAAGTGATATAATGGACAGCACCTTGAGTAATTAATGAACAGACAACAGAAAGTTTCAAGGCAGCCTTAAAGGATGCCCAATGGAAGAATGTATACAGTGTGACAGACGTAAATTCCAAATTTAATTTCACAATGTAGGAAAAAGACAGATTGCTACTTACAGTAAAGAAGACACATCAAGCTGCAGACAGGCACAATTAAAAGACACTCACATTATGTTTTTGGCCACAGCCTTCATCAGTACAAGACACACACACACACACACACACACACACACACACACACACACACAAAGCAAGCAAACCTCATGCACACACAACCACTAACTTCAGCATCTCGGGCCAGATTGCAGCATCACATGGGTTGCAGACAGCAATCTGGAGGGAGCAGGGAAGGAGAAGGTGTGTGTTTGGAGCTTACAGGCATGGGAAGGGGGAGAGAGATGAATGCTGTCTAGTGGACTGTGCAGGGACTAGACTGCTTACAGGTGCAGCGTCAGGGGGTTGTGGGGCAGGGAGGTGGGGAAAAAAGGAGCAAAAAAGGAGAGAACTGGGAAACTGTTGGCTTGGGGGGGGGGGGGGGGGGGGTGACAGTATGTTACCATAGATTAAGGCCAGGATAATTATGAGAGCAGACAATGTGTTATAAGGGTAACTCCTACCTGTGCAGTTCAGAACAGCTGGTGGTGGAGGGTAGGATCCAGATGACTCAGTCAGTTAAGCAGCCATTGAAATCAACTGTAATTGGCAGTGGCCATTCATCCTGGTGAACAGCTGGTTGGTAGTCATACCAATATAAAAAGCTGTGCAATGATTGCAGCAGAGCTCATAAATGATGTGGCTCATTTCACAGATGGCCCAACCCCTGATGGGGTAGGATGAACCTGTGATGGGACTGGAATAGGTAGTGCTGAGTGGGAGGATCATGCAGGTTTTGCACCTGTGTCTTCCACAGGGATATCATCCTTGTGGCAAGGGGTTGGGACTGGGCGTGGCACAGGGATGGACTAGGATGTTGTGGAGGTCAGGTGTACACCAGAACACCACTTTACAAGGGGTGGGAAGTGTCTCAGGTAGGATGTCCCTCATTTTAGGGCACAATGATAGATAATCAAAGTCCTGGTGAAGGATGTGGTTCAGTTATTCCAGTCTGGTGCGGTACTGGGTGATGAAGGAGACATTCATTTACGTCTGGTTTTTGGCGGTGGTGAGAGGATGGGAGGTGTGAGGTGAAATGGTATGGGAAATCTGTTTGCGAATTAGGTCTGGGGGTAGCATTTGTCTGTGAAGGCCTTGGTGAAACTCTCAGCACACCAAGCAAGGGAGTTTTTGTTACTGTAGATACACCATCTCCAGGTGGCCAAGCTATATGGGGGGGATTTTTTGGTGTGAGAGGGATGACAGCTGTCAAAATGCAGGTGGTTGATGGACTTAATGAGGACAGAGATGCAGATGAAAACATCAGAGGGGATGAGGTCAACATCTAGGAAGACCACATGGAGCAGATGGGATAGAAGGTGTTGAGGTTGTGAAGGAACGAAGACAGGGTGACTTGGCCTTGAGTCCAAATCGTGAAGATATCATCAATGAGCCCGAACCAGACTAGGGGTTTGGTTTTGGTTTTATGAATCGCAGTGACTAACTGTCAGAAGGCCTCCACCAATTATCTGACTCCTCCACCTATAAACTCTGCCAGAGTGATCCCATCCTTGAAGTATAACACAAACTCCAATCCCTGCCTAAAGCCTTAGGCCCTTCCCACAGCATCTCCCCTGAATCTATTTCCCTCCTCACCCCTAGAAACCCTGCAAACCCACCGTCTACATGCTCCCCAAAATCCACAAGCCCAATAATCCTGGACACCCCATTGTGATCAGTTATTGTGCCCTCACTGAAATAATTTTGGCCCTCGTTGATCAACACCTCCAACCAATCGCCCATAATCTACACTCCCACATCAAAGACACCAACCACTTCCTTCACTGACTCTCCACCATCCCCACCCATTTATCTCCTGGATCCCTACTTGTCACTGTTGACACCACCTGCCTATACACCTACATACCTCATGCCTATGTTCTTATCACTATTGGACACAACCTTTCCCAGTGTCCTTCAGACGCCAAATCCATTACCTTATTCCAAATACACATTACTTACTTTATCCTTACTCACAACTACTTCTCATTTGAAGGGAAGTATACAAACAAATCCATGGCACAGCCATGGGCACCTGCATAGCATCCTCCTATGCCAATCTTTTTATGGGCCATCTAGATGAGACTTTCCTAGCTTCCCAAACCACCAACCCACCACTCTTTGTTAAGGTTCATTGATGATATCTTCATGATCTGGATTCATGGCCAAGACACCCTATCTTTGTTCGTTCAGAATCTAAATACCTTCTCTCCCATCCACCTCATGTGGTCCTCCCCAATCCAGCATGCCACCTTTCTAGATGTTGATGTCCTCCTCTCTGATGGTTTCATCCACACCTCTCTCCAAATTAAACCCACCAACCACCTGCATTTTGATTGCTGTCATCCCTTTCACACCAAAAAATCTGTCCCATTTAGCATTGCCACCTGAGGATGGTATATCTGCAGTGACAAAAACTCTGTTGCCCAGTGTGCTGAGAGTCTCACCAAGGCCTTCACAGACAGGCCCTGCCACTAGACCTAATCTGCAAATAGATTTCCTGTGTTTCCCCTCACACCCCTAGTCCCCCCACCACCCCCAAGTACCAGCCACAAAGAAGTGTCCCCTTCTTCACCCAGTATCACCCTGGACTGGAATAACTGAACCACATCCTTTGCCAGAGTTTTGATTTTGTTAAAGTTTCGAGAACATACCTTCACTGAAGAGTCCAGCAGTATATTGCTCACTCCTGCGTATATCTTGCGAGGAGACCATGAGGATAAAATCAGAGAGATTAGAGCCCACACAGAAGCATACAGACAATCCTTCTTTCCACGAACAATACAAGACTGGAATAGAAGGGAGAACCGATAGAGGTATTCAGGGTACCCTCCGCCACACACCGTCAGGTGGCTTGCAGAGTATGGATGTAGATGTAGATGTAGATATCATTGTGCCTTGAAATGTGGGACATTCCACTCAAGATACTTTCCACCCCTCATGAAGTGGTGTTCGATTGCACACCCAACCTCCACAACATCTTAGTCCATCCCTATGTCATTCCCAATCCCAACCTCTTGCCACAAGGATCATGTCCCTGTGGAAGACCCAGATGCAAAACCTGCCCAATCCACCCACCCAGCATTACCTACTCCAGTCCTGTCACAGGTTTATCCTACCCCACAATGCATAGGGCCACCTATTGAAGTCACTTACTAGCTCTGCTGCAATCATTGCGGAGCTTTTTATATTGGTATGACTATCAACCAGCTGGTCACCAGGATGAACGGCCACTGCCAAGCTATGGTCAAGAGCAAAGTAGACCATCATGTGGCACAACATGCAGCTGAACATAACGCAGTCGATTTCAATGGATGCCTCACTACCCAAGCCATCTGGAGCCTTCCCTCCACCACCAGCTTTTCTGAACTGCACAGATGGGAGTTGTCAGAGTTATCTTTACAACACATTCTCTGCTCCCTTAGTATCCCAGCCTCAGCCTATGGTAACACACTGTCCCCACACACTCCACCCAATAGTTTCCATCCCTTCTGTCCTATCATCTCCTCCCCATTCGCATCTCCCACCCTGTTTATTTACAGTTCTCTGCCAATGCATCTGCCCATCTTTCCCAGTCCTCTCCTTTTTTTCGCCACCTTTCTGCACCACAACCTCCTGATGCTATACCTGTTGGCAGTCTAGTCCCTGCACACTCCACCACACAGTGTTCATCTGTCTCCCCACCCATACACTACTATCCTTTCCCCTTTCCTACCCCCTCCTGATTGCTGCTTGTATCGCACATGATGTTGCATTCCAGCTCAAGATGCTGGAGTTGGCGGTTGTGTGTGCATGAGGGGTGATTGCTTGTGTGCGTGTGAATGGTGTGAGTATCTCTCTTTTACTAATGAAGACTGTGGTTGATAGCTTTATGTGAGTGCCTTTTAATTGTGCCTGTCTGCAACTTGATGTGTCTTCTTTAAAGTACGTAGCAATCTGTCTTTTTCCTACATTGTTGATATTACTGCCTGGAGTTTCCCTTATCCAAATTTAATTTATTTGAAGATGCGTTTCTATCAGTCTTTAACCACTGGTTTCTGAAGAAAACAGCGAAGTATGATCTTAATGAAATGAAAATACCTTGGCTTACAAAAGGAATCAAAATACTATGTGCAAGGGAAACGAAGTTGTTGGAAATGGTTAGGACAAAAAGAGATGTAGAACTAATTACATATAACAAGAAATACTGTACTGGTTTAAGGAAAGGGATTACAAAATCAAAAAATCTATCTATAATATTTGAAATTAATAATTAAGATAGTAAAATTAAATCTGTATGGACAGTAGATAAAAGAGAAACTGGGAAATCACTCACAGCATGTGGAGACTTTGTTATTATAAAGAACTGGCAACTAATAAATGATAGCAATAAGGTAGTCAACACAGGTATTTAACAATCAGTCCCTTGAAGTTGCTCTGAAGATCTGGACAGTTCAGGCGATAAAGCATTACAATATATATAAGAAGCAGTGCCTCACATGAACATACAATGCTCTACCAAAGATCTTAAGAATGTAATTAACTCGATCAAAATCCAAAAACATCTCTCACAGAGTTGACAACATCTTAAGGAAAGTATTAAAATCAAGTTCTTCACACATATGCAATGTATTAAGTCATATATCCAACACGTCACTATCATAGGTTGTTTTTCCAGAGAGATGGAAATATGCTATCATCAGACCCCTTCACAAGAAAGTAAGTAGAACAGATATAAATAATTACCAACCAGTCTCACTACGTACATCTCTCTTGAAGGCACTAGAAAAATTTATGCAGGTGTTATAACACATCTCTCTCAAAGTAAGGTACCTAGCAAGTCTCGATTTGGATTTCAAAGAGGTCTCTCCATAGAACATGCTATTTTTAATTTCATGAATCAGCTAAAATAGAATTTGAATGACAAAATGTTGCCAACCATTATCTTCTGTGACTTGTTGAAAGCATCTGATTGCAGACTTAGCAGTATTTTCCAATAGAAGCTAAAATATTATGCTACCAGATATCTTGCTAGTAAATGGTTAAATGATGTAAAATGAAACAGCATCTTCAGAATGAGATATAATCATTACAGGTGAATGACAGGGATAAATTTTGGGTCTACTCTTGTTCTTGTTATATGTAAATGATTTTTCATCATATATTCAAGATGCAGAAAAAGTTCTGTTTGCTGACAATGCAAGTATTGTTACCAAACCCAATGGAGTAGCTTCAACACTTGAAAATATAAATAATATTTTCTTGAAAACTAATAACCTTTTCTCTGAAAATGGACCCTCACTGGATTTAGATAAAACACAATAAATGCAATTCTGTATTGCACAAACCCTGGTCACACTCTTGCACATAATGCATGGGGTAAATCAATACATGAAATAGAATATTCAAATTTCTTAGGTTTTTATACTGAGCAGAACCTGAACTGGAAACCACATACTGCAGATATTCTTAAATGACTAAGCACTGCAGCTTTTGCATTACAGATATTAGATTTTTGGAGACAAAACTGTAAAAAAAGTTGACCTACTTTTCCTGTTTTCATTCACTAATGTCATACAGTATCATATTTTTGGATATTGAGAAAAAAGGTATTTGTTACACAAAATCATA
This sequence comes from Schistocerca piceifrons, assembly GCF_021461385.2. NCBI lineage: Eukaryota > Metazoa > Arthropoda > Insecta > Orthoptera > Acrididae > Schistocerca > Schistocerca piceifrons. The sequence goes on from NC_060149.1 coordinate 189,465,947, forward strand.
TAATGAAGATAATGTGTGGTGTCCACTCTAAAGCCTCCTGTAAACAGCTGTTTATACAGTTGGGAACACTGAAAACGGTGCATTTACTCCCTTATGAAGTTTGCTGTCAGTAATCAATCACAGTTTGACAGCAACACCCCTTTGAATCTGGTTACTGTATTCATCTCTTGGTCTCCCTCTCCCTCTATGATTTTTTAAAACACACACACACACACACACACACACACACACACACACACACACACACACACACACACACGATTTACTCATAGTACTAAACTGGTGGTCCCTTGACGCCTCAAAATTTGTTGTACCAACCGTTCCCTTCTTTAATTAGTTTGTACTACAAATTTCTCTTCTGCTCAATTATATTCAGTACTTCCTGATTAGTTATGTTATCTACCCATCTAATCCTCAGAATTTTTCTGTAGCACCATATTTCAAAAGCATCTTTCCTCCTCTTGTCTAAACTCTTTATGGTCCATGTTTCACTTCCATACATGGCTACGCTGGAAGTTGTTGGAAATGGTTAGGACAAAAAGAGATGTAGAACTAATTACATATAACAAGAAATACTGTACTGGTTTAAGGAAAGGGATTACAAAATCAAAAAATCTATCTATAATATTTGAAATTAATAATTAAGATAGTAAAATTAAATCTGTATGGACAGTAGATAAAAGAGAAACTGGGAAATCACTCACGGCATGTGGAGACTTTGTTATTATAAAGAACTGGCAACTAATAAATGATAGCAATAAGGTAGTCAACACAGGTATTTAACAATCAGTCCCTTGAAGTTGCTCTGAAGATCTGGACAGTTCAGGCGATAAAGCATAACAATATATATAAGAAGCAGTGCCTCACATGAACATACAATGCTCTACCAAAGATCTTAAGAATGTAATTAACTCGATCAAAATCCAAAAACATCTCTCACAGAGTTGACAACATCTTAAGGAAAGTATTAAAATCAAGTTCTTCACACATATGCAATGTATTAAGTCATATATCCAACACGTCACTATCATAGGTTGTTTTTCCAGAGAGATGGAAATATGCTATCATCAGACCCCTTCACAAGAAAGTAAGTAGAACAGATATAAATAATTACCAACCAGTCTCACTACGTACATCTCTCTTGAAGGCACTAGAAAAATTTATGCAGGTGTTATAACACATCTCTCTCAAAGTAAGGTACCTAGCAAGTCTCAATTTGGATTTCAAAGAGGTCTCTCCATAGAACATGCTATTTTTAATTTCATGAATCAGCTAAAATAGAATTTGAATGACAAAATGTTGCCAACCATTATCTTCTGTGACTTGTTGAAAGCATCTGATTGCAGACTTAGCAGTATTTTCCAATAGAAGCTAAAATATTATGCTACCAGATATCTTGCTAGTAAATGGTTAAATGATGTAAAATGAAACAGCATCTTCAGAATGAGATATAATCATTACAGGTGAATGACAGGGATAAATTTTGGGTCTACTCTTGTTCTTGTTATATGTAAATGATTTTTCATCATATATTCAAGATGCAGAAAAAGTTCTGTTTGCTGACAATGCAAGTATTGTTACCAAACCCAATGGAGTAGCTTCAACACTTGAAAATATAAATAATATTTTCTTGAAAACTAATAACCTTTTCTCTGAAAATGGACCCTCACTGGATTTAGATAAAACACAATAAATGCAATTCTGTATTGCACAAACCCTGGTCACACTCTTGCACATAATGCATGGGGTAAATCAATACATGAAATAGAATATTCAAATTTCTTAGGTTTTTATACTGAGCAGAACCTGAACTGGAAACCACATACTGCAGATATTCTTAAATGACTAAGCACTGCAGCTTTTGCATTACAGATATTAGATTTTTGGAGACAAAACTGTAAAAAAAGTTGACCTACTTTTCCTGTTTTCATTCACTAATGTCATACAGTATCATATTTTTGGATATTGAGAAAAAAGGTATTTGTTACACAAAATCATATAATGAAGATAATGTGTGGTGTCCACTCTAAAGCCTCCTGTAAACAGCTGTTTATACAGTTGGGAACACTGAAAACGGTGCATTTACTCCCTTATGAAGTTTGCTGTCAGTAATCAATCACAGTTTGACAGCAACACCCCTTTGAATCTGGTTACTGTATTCATCTCTTGGTCTCCCTCTCCCTCTATGATTTTTTAAAACACACACACACACACACACACACACACACACACACACACACACACACACACACACGATTTACTCATAGTACTAAACTGGTGGTCCCTTGACGCCTCAAAATTTGTTGTACCAACCGTTCCCTTCTTTAATTAGTTTGTACTACAAATTTCTCTTCTGCCCAATTATATTCAGTACTTCCTGATTAGTTATGTTATCTACCCATCTAATCCTCAGAATTTTTCTGTAGCACCATATTTCAAAAGCATCTTTCCTCCTCTTGTCTAAACTCTTTATGGTCCATGTTTCACTTCCATACATGGCTACGCTCTATACAAATACTTTTAGAAAAGACTTCCTGACACTTAAATCTATACTCAATGTTAACAAATTTCTCTTCTTGAGAAATGCTTTTCTTGCCACTGCCAACAACAGTAATGTTCATAAATAGAATACTAGAAGGAGAAACGATTTACACTATCAGTCATTCAGCCTCAGTGTGACACAGAAATTCTGAGTGTGCTTTTAAGAGAGCATGAGAGAGATCGAACATATTAGGACCAGTAAAATGAAAATGAGACAGATGGAAAATATTATTTCAAAGCTAATCATATAACTGTTAATATGTTTAGCTTTCTGTGAGACAAGATGGTCAATGCCATCATGGAAAAAAGTTTGCAGTTGCCTACAGAACCATGATCGTACCCATGAGTGCGCTCTTTGTCCAATGCTACAAGTGGGTGGATCCACATGTTGCCACAGTTGTTTCAAGTCTGCTGCAGAAATTTCCCTCAGAATTCAATACACATCCTCCATACAGTCATGATCCCTCCTCATGTGATTGCCATATTATTGGTGTCCTGAAGAACATGGATTCTGAAGAAAGACATTCAAGGCCATCAATTTGCTTCAGACAAAGAGGTGCACAATTGGGTACAATCATGGTTCTATAGGCAACTGGAAACATTTCTCCATGAAGGCATTGACTGTCTTGTCTCATGGTGGGATAAATGTATTAACAGTTATGGTGATTACTTTTGAAATAATAAGCAGTTTAATTACTTTTTTCCATCTGTCTCATGTTTATTTGACTGCTCCTTATAGGTAGGTATAAATCACTATATGTACATAAAAAAGCACCTTACAAAATCATGAAAATGGTCAGCATGTTGCCATAATTTTTGCTGAGATGATTTACTATAATTGTAAAACTAACTCATTTCACTTCATAGTGAGAGGTTGCAATTATAATCCATGGAACATTCAAATAAGTAGCTATAATTAAGCAGAGGAGTGTCCAAATCAAACTTAAGATATTTCCAAGACAATGGCAGAGCATTTTGCTAATATTATCTCCACTGCTAGCTTGTATCTACCATTTTATTACTACAAAAAATCATGGAGGCAAATGGTTAGAGTTTCAACCAATAATGAATTAGACTGCAACTGCCCTTTCTCCAGATGGAAGCTGCACTCAGCTTTGTTAAGGTCATAGGAACTTTTCCTAACAATTAACAGATTCAAAGACATGCTGCAGCAATTTAATAGTTGGGCCAAACAAGATCTCACTCATTTTAATCATGTTTGGCAGTCAAAAGAAATTCCTCATTCTGGGAAGAAGACAATCCTAATTCTACAGTTGAAATTATGGTAGGTTTTCTAAGCACAAATAGCTATTGTGGCATCATGTTGGGAATGTCTTGAAGGGTGCGATGAACCAGTAACATGGATTCCAGACACCAATAAACTTCTTAGTCATTTCCAATTTTTACACACAACTGCATTAATAACTTATTTTGGCTCCCTCCGAGGACCTCTAATTAAGAATTTGTTTTATTGCTCACATAAAATAGAACAGTATAAAATTTGGAGTGCAACTAACACCAGATTGTGTGAATGTTTATCTGGTGTACACTACAGATGAAAACCTCCCAGGTTTTTAGCCAAGTGCTAGTGATAGATACTGCTATGTTTTGATGAGTGTCACACTCATCATTTTCTGGTTAAGTCAGTTTACTAGAAGACAATGAATATGGCATTCATTCATATGCCATAGTACCTCAATGACTATACCTCACTGAAAATCTGAGAGCTTTTCAACATTACTGCCAGATTGTTCTCTCTACCATTTGGTAAATACATAGCCACTGGACTTAAAAAACATTGCATAGATTTTTATGCATTTTCAAAAGAGTTTCTTCATTATGATGCCCAAAATGCATTTTCTGACTACAGATATTTCCAGTAACTCAAACTTCATTGTATTATTAGAATATGGCTTTGTGTGGATCATTTATATCCTTGGTACATAAAAATTAAATGATAATCACCATATTCCAATGCATGTTGTCACCGTATTTAACAAAGTTTGAGTAATATAAAGCAAAGTTAATGGTATGTGCAGGTAATATATGCACAAATATAATTTTAAATCTCATTGAACAATCTTGGTTTATAGCAGAAAATACTTACGTGACACTGATACCACTGCCTTCTGGATTTCGGCCTCCGGTTGGTGCATATGATACAGTCTGATCACTTGCATCAAATGAACATTCTACTCTTACTGTTTTATCTGTCTCTTGCATTATTACAGGATTTTGTTGGATTACCACATGATTAACATAACGACCACGGCCCTACAATGTACATTAATCAGAATTTATAATTCATTTAATTAAATTAGACTAAGTGATTAAATAGATAAATAAAACACAGAACATCCTATCAAATAAGCAATCAAGACAGTACTTTTAGAATTACTTGCTCAATTAGGAATATTAAACATGCAATTTAGAGTCAGAAAAACAATGCTTCTAAAGCCATTAACATGTTGATAGCCAATGAGTATTAGCACGTCAGTTTTGAAAATCTTTAAATAAAACTTCCAAACTTATGCCTGAACTAGACTTTAATGAAACAGAAAAAGTTTATTTTCTTCTTAATGTTATCTCCATACGAGGTGTGATTGGAAAGTTTTAAGAATGAGCTTGTAATTGTACAATGGTAATAACTGCATGCTACTGTGAGTCATCCCCTTCAAAATAGTCCCCTTCTGACTGAACACACCGACTCCAACAGTGTTTCCACTTTTGGAAATATTCCTGGAAATTTTTTCCCTTATGTTTGTTAAGGACGCTCTCCGTATTTGCCTGGATGTCTTCAATTGAGTCAAATCACTTCCCTTTCAGTGAAAATTTCAGTTTAGGAAACAGACAGAAGTCTGCAGGGGCCAAATCAGGGGAATATGGCAGTTCTGGAAGCACACAAATTTTGAATTTGGTCAAAAATTCAACAATGGAGAAGGCACGATGAGCCGGATCATTGTCATGGTGTAGCATCCAACTCCTGTATTTCCACAATTGTCTGACCTCAAGGGGTAAATTCATGATGCACAATACCGGTAGAATAAAAAAAAAATCACCAATATTGTCTTTGCCTTTGACCGACTTTGCCGTGTTTTTTTTTTTGGTCGTGGTGAACCTTGAGTCTTCCACTGCAAAGACTGCACTTTGGGTTCAGAATCATATCCATACACCCATGATTTGTCACCTGTAATTACCCTATTTAACAAATCTGGGTCATTTTTAGTCCGATTAATCAGTTCTTGGCACACTTCAAGTCGCTATTGTCTCTGGTCACTTGACAATACTTTTGGAATGAATTTTGCAGACACTCGATGCATGTTCAGATCTTCAGTTCAAATTGACTGAACTGCATAGAAACTTAAATTAAGTTCATCAGCCATCTCCATAATTGTAAGTCTACAATCAGAGTGCACTAAGTCGCGAACTTTCACAGCAACAGACCGACACTCAGCCAGCTTCCACAATGAACTGAATAAAGGAAATACAGTTTCCTGTCAGAGGGTGTTCAAGAACAAGGCAATGACTCACTTCCCACTCTCCGTGTACCTGAACGCCAAACCCGTAAGCAGTAGCGGATCCATTCTTAAAACTTTCCAGTCACACCAAGTATGAGGTAGGCATGCTAACATAGACTTGGAAGGAAGGTAGTTATGAGGCTTATCCAGAATGTTAAGGGGCTCCGGAAAGGTTCAAAATCATGAAAAGTTCAATTTTTACTTTTTTGCGTTTTCTGAATCTGCAGACTATTACCTTTTAATAGATATATAATTTATTCAATTCCGAAGACTACAACTATTTTTAAATTTTTTTTGAAATGTGTTCTACATGGACATGACCCACTGTGGTGCTGTTAAACTGCTGTCAAATGGTGTTATTATTAACGTCCGTGTTCATCAGGTACATTTTAGTGATGTGAGATAAAGTATGTGTTGTGGCTAACCTGTGATGGTTCAATATATATCGCTGGTGTGATTGTCGATTGTTTCATGTTTATTTACTCTGTCGTTATCTCGAAAATATTCGTAATTAATTCTGTTTCTTGAGTCTCTGTTTTGTTGAAGTATAATAATGAGTAAAAGTAAAGTTATTAGAAATCCTCTGAAGGCTTTTAAGAAAAGGAGAAATGTTGGGAAGCCAAAGGTATGTGTTATTACTGTAAACAATAAAGACGATAACCAAGTGAGTGAACCTAACCTCTCAAGTACACCTGCCCATAGCATGAATGTTTTATGGGCGAATCGGATGTGAATGAAATATTTGATATGTCATTTTTTCAAACTGTGTAAGATGTATTCATTGTAGTGAAGTTGGTCTGGAACTCTCCATAATAAAGCACGTAGGACTTGCTAGTGAAATACAACTGAAATGTGATAAGTGTTCATACATGACCACCTTTTGGAACAGTGTTGCAGTAACTGCAACTGAAGAAAATGGTAGCAAAATCTATGAACACAACAACGAGCGATGCTTGCTTTAGACAAGGAACGCCTTCGGGCTGCAGACAGGGCTGTAAAGAGTCTAGAAATACAAGCAAGAGTAAACAGGAGGAGGAACAAGAGGAAGCTGGAGGAGGAGTTTGCAGAGGATGAAGATAATCCATCCTATGGACCTGCAATGCACTAAAAAGTTAATCCAATCTTTGTTGCTCGATTCCCAAAACTTTTGTTTTCTCATACTAATTACATGTTTTCTAAGGATCTTCCAAACATATTTGTTTCAAACTTTCAGTAAATGTTACACAGTACCTTCTGCATAATTTAACACAGCCTTTTTCCAAAAAACTGTATATTTTTGAATATATAAATAAAAAATTGCAAAAAAAGTTGTGAATTTTCATTACAATTAAAAAAATCATCTTTAATAACTGAACTAAAATTTTGTAAAATCCCTGTGTTAAGTGGTAGCCCATATTCCAATAAATAATCTGTAAAAAGTTCAACTTCCTACCTCAAATACTTTGTGAGGAAAGATGTAATTTATAAGCGTTATTTTAACATTGCAAGTATAGGGCGTTCCGGAGCCCCTTAAGATAAGAAGTCTAACAGAAACTGAAGAAAAATTACGTTTTTAAAAAAATGACACTGGTGTTTCCTGTATTCCAAGTACAGTGAGTTAGAATACATCAGACCTTTGCTGCAGCAATCTTGTGTTTGAAAAGTCAGTTCTCATTTATGTTATGTTGCTTACAAATATGATTAATGCAAAGTTCATTCCATGATGGAACAATATGATAATCTATTCAATTTGATGTTAACAGTCACTGAAACATGGATGAATTGTCACATTCCTATGAGTAACTAGCAAGCACTGAAAAGTTGCCACACACACTCAATTACAAAGAAATTCATCTTAACACAAGGAAATCATCACAGCATTTTCTGGGACATAAAAATGGTCCTTGTTTTGCTCCATGGCATGTTATCAGTCCAGGGAAGATTTATCAAAAAATTACTAGGCTATCCAAAACAAGCAACAAGAAATGCTGTCCATGGATTCTTTTTATTGCATGACTGGTTCAATCAACAAACAGTGTACGACACAACAGACCTACCGAAGTACTTCAGGTGGGAGGTTTTACTATATTCATTGCATAGTCAAGAGGAACATAAACTTTACTGAAGTTCAAGAAAAATATAGGCAGCAAGCCTTCTGTAAGGACTGGTGAAGTTCAAGGGATAGTAAAAAATTGACCAGAAGAGTACATGGAACACTTCGTTACCAATGAAACAGCAAATGCACATTATGAAGCTAATAAAAAATAGTATCATCACGAGTGATGGGAAAATAACTAAAAATGTGTTCCAAACCTATAAAAATTTAATATGTAAACAAAGCTAAACTCTGCCAGAACAGACCATTAAGGCCCATCGGTACCGACAGGCTGCTGTGTTATCCTCTGTTCACAAGTGTCATTGGACGCAGATGTGGATATGGAGGAACATGTGGTCAGCACACCACTCTCCCAGCTGTATATCAGTTTACAAGACCGGAGCCACTATTCCTCAATGAAGTAGCTCTTCAGTTTGCCTTACAAGGGCTGAGTGCACCCTGCTTGCCAGCAGCACCCAGCAAACTGGATGGTCACCCATCCAAGTGCTAGCCCAGCCCAACACCGCTTAACTTTGGTGATCTGACGGGAACCGGACTGTGGAAATACAATTTTTCGAAATATGGTAATGGAAAGTCCTGGTGGGAAGATGACTGAGGTTAGGGTCCTGGTGCAGAGAGGAAGGTGAGTTTGGGACAGGGGCTAGAGGAGCTCGATTGAGGGCAGGAGGATTATGGGATCAGTGGATGTGTTGCATGGACAGCTACCATCTACATAATTCAGAGAGCCTAAAGGGGGAGAGGGGGGTCGGTGGGGGGGGGGGGGGGGGAGGATACAGGTTGCGAAGAAGTTGTTGAAATCAAGTATTTTGTGCTTAGCAATGTGTTCAGCCAGTGAGTAGTCAACTCTGCTCTTGGCTACAGTTAGGCAGTGGCCATTCATTTGGGGGAAGAACTGGCTGGTGGTCGTACTGACATAAAATGTTGTGCAGAAGTTACAGCTGGTATATGACAGGAATGCTTTCACATGTGGCCCAGCCTCTAATAGGATAGGTAATCCTATGATGAAAGTGATGTAGGATGTACTAGGTGTGTGTATCAGAGAAGTCTTGTAGGTGGGTCTTTTGGGTAGTATAAAACTGGATTAGGATGTTGTGGAGATGCGACTCTGACATGGATGGCAACAATTATGGGTGAGATGTTCCTCACTGCTGGGCATAACGATAAATAGTTCAAACCCTGATGAAGGATATGGTTCAGTTGTTCTAGTTCGAGGTTAAGGGTTACTGAACTAGATATGGACAAAGATTTGGATGGAGCCATCAGAGAGGTGTAGGTCAATGTCTGTGGAGATGGTATGCTGGGCAGAGCAGGACCAAGTGATGTGGATGGGAGAGAAGGTGTTGAAGTTGTGGAGGAATGAGGATGGGGTGTCTGGGCCCTGGGTAATGACAATATTATCAATGAATACAAACCAGACGAGGGGTTTGGGATTCTGGCTGGCTTCAAATGTTTCATCTAGATTATCCATAAAAAGGTTGACATAATAGGATCCTCTGCAGTTGCCCAGTGCTAACTTGCAGATTTGTTTGTATATCTTCCCCTCATAGGAGAAGAAGTTATATGTGAGGATACAGTTAGTTAGATGTTCATGGAATGGAGTGGTGTGTCTTGAGTCAGAAGGACATTGGGTGAGGTAGTGTTAAATCTTACAAGGCCATGGGCATGGACTGAGGGATGTTGGTTTATAGGAATTTGTGTTAACAGTGACAAACGGGGATTCAGGTGGTAATTGAAAGGAAGTGGTTCATGTCCTTGATAAAGGAGGTTAGGCTATTGGCTGGAGGTGTTGGTCAACAAGAGCTGAGATTCTTCCTATGGGAGCACAGTGAAAGATATCAGGCCACAGTGTCATGTAATGTGATAACATTGCCAGCTACTACACTGTGTCATCTACTGTTGAGAAATATATATACATGGCAAGTTGCAAGGTGATTGCCAGGCCACACAGGTAAGCACAGAGCAAGCAGATGTTGCTGAGAATTTCTAATAAGGAGACAGAGGAGGAACAGCATGCTACAATGGCAAGATTCTGGCTGTATTTGGAACTAAAATAAAGATTCCCCAAAAATACAAAAATGGTACCAAGAAGAGCTACAAAAATCTGGAAACAGTGTTGATATCACAACAAGAAAATTCTTATAAAATATCACTGTGTTTGTCATATTTAAAAAAAAAGTTATTAACAATTGTTTGCAAATTCATTTAACAACAGATAACAACATGTTGCCAGTGTACACTATGTAGCAATTGTTAGTGGATGAAATCTGGCTACAAATGAATATATGGCATAAGGATAAATTAAAAAACCTACTTCTTATAAACAAACATCTTAGATTAGTACTGTTGTGTGCCCAAAACAGAGTTCTCCACTAACACGTGCTTATGCAGAAGTTAGTCATTTTCAGTATATCAGTTGGTGATATTGAGAATTTTAAACTGTGAATGTTAGAAAAGTGACCAAACTTTGGTGTGGAGAACTATTTATTACAAAATTAGATTGAATTTGTAAAGCACCATGAATTTATACAGTTTAACGGAATCTGTGTGCACTGCACGACAGTTTTGGCTCATGCTACCCATTGTCTGCAATTGCTCTGCATGCTTTCTGATTTCATTTGTACATTTGGGATAGTATTATACTATGTAGGTAAATTTGTCTTCTGTGAATAAATCAGCAGTAAATTCAAAAGTGTGGTAAGCCTACATTAAAATCCTGAAGGATTAAAGTCTTAATTCCCTGTTATTCATTTATTTATATTTATTAATGTTATATACATATATAATTCGCTAATCACTTCCACAGTCCCCCTGATAACAATTAGATGCTTACATATGGGGTAATTTCTGGTGGATGGGTAGCTGTAGGTAGTCACCAAACCTCCAGGTATCTTGCAGTTGGGTAGTTTTGTCTGGTACTGGACCATTATTTTCACATCAACATGTACATGGATAGTCTGCAAATCACACTTAAGTGCCTGGCAGGGAGGTCATCAGACAACCTCCACAATAATTCTCTATTATTCCTTTCTCGAACAAACATATACCTATATCTTTCACTGTGAGCTCTGATTTCCCTTTTTTTATTATGATGATCATTCCTCTCTACATAGGTTGGCGTCAACAAAATATTTTTACATTCAGAGGAGAAAGTTGGTGATTGAAACTTCACAAAAGTTCCTGCTGCAACGGAAAATGCCTTTTTTTAATGATGTCCACCCCAAATCCTGTATCATGTCTATCATGCTCTCTCACCTATTTCCTCAGTACTACAAAAGGTGATACTGTTCTTTGAACTTTTTCAATTTACTCTGTTAATCCTATCTGGTAAGGATCCTATACCATGCAGCAGTATTTCAAAGGATGACAGATGACAGACATGCATAGTTTAGGCATTCTCTTTTGCAGATTTTTTGCAACTTTTAAGTGTTCTTCTAATAAATCACAGTCTTTGGTTCTCCTTCCCCACAACATTTTCTATGTGTTCTATCCAATTTAAGTTGTTTGTAATTGTAATTCCTAGATATTGAGCTGAACTGACAGTCTTAAAATTTGATTGAGTTATCGTGTAACTGAAATTTAACTCATGTGGATGACCTCACACTTTTAATTATGCAGGGCCAACTGCCAATTTTTGCACCATACAGATATCATTTCTAAATCTTTTTACAATTTGTTTCGATCTTCTGATGACTTTACTGGATGATAAATGATAGAACCATCTGCAAACAATGTAAGATGTTTCCTCAGATTGTCTCCTAAATTGTTTATATAGATAAAAAGCAGCAGAGAGCCTATAACACTGTGGGAGTTGCCAGAAATCATTTCTGTTTCACTCACTGACTTTCCATCAGTTACTATGAGCTGTGGCCTCTCTCACAGGAAATCATGAATCCAGTCACATAACTGAGATGATATTCTATAAACACACAGTTGTAGTGGTCTGCCACTGATCACACTGCTGCCTGCCAGTATTGCTGTTTCCCTTAAATGTGCCATTACATTCACATGTTGCTGCCATCACTGTTGTTGCTGTGCCACCACTCACTGGTCATGTTTCAGCCATTGTTCTGATCCCTGCTGACATCTGCCCACACCACAGTGTCCCTGCCACTGCCACATCTGTGTCACTGCCTGTGCCACGTCTCCATGCTGCTGCCATCACCATAGCTTTTCTATGCCACAGAACCCTTGCCACCACCACCTCCATGTCGACGCCCAAGTCATGTTTCTGCACTGCTGCCATTGAAGCATCTCCACACCACAGCATTCTTGCCACTGCCACCTCCTTGTCACTGCCCTTGTTACGTCCTGCCCATACTGGGTATCATCTATATGTTGTCACATTTTAGACCTGCTTTCTTCAGACCTCTGAACATCTCTTGCCAGATAACATTATCAGTTTCCTTTCCCAGGTATACAGAGGTAATATAAGTTGATTTATTTTTTTGTATTTGCTTTTTGATAAAAAGCCTCACTACCAGAATTGTCTCTCCTGTTCTTAGTCCCCTCATGAATCTAAATTGATCTTTACTGAGCCATCCTAAATGTTCTCTTCAGTTCTCCTCTCACATTTTGTAGCTGATGTCTTCTTCAGTATGAGAAGCATGATGCATTTCTGGAAATAGGTTGGTATCTCACATGTGTTACAGATGGACCTAATCAGTTTCAGCAGCATCATTTTCATGTTATCACCAACATTATTCATTAGTTCTGCAGGAATGTCATCAATACTCATCACTTTGTTCTCCCATAGATCCTTAAGAGCTTTCTGAAATTCTTCTCACAAAATGTCATCTCCTTTGTCATCTTCATCTGCTTCCCCTTTGTTTCCTCTTATGCCCTTCAATAAAAGTGTTCTGTCATACAATTCCTCAATGAATTCATTCCATATCTCCACCAAATCGTCACCAAACAGCATTTTTCCCTCCACTATACCCAAGTTTGCTGTTCTGCATTTATTAAAAAAGTTATTTGCTATTCTGTAGGTGTAATAGTAAATAAAAATATGTTGTGGAGTCATCAGGTGAACAGCATACTGAGTCTGCAGAACAGTCCGTATATGTCTTATATAATATCACTGATTTTGCTGTAAGGACTGTATATTATACATATCTTGTTTCAGTCATTATATTTAGTATAAGTTTCTGGGGCTCTGAGAAAACTAACCTACTCAAAACTTCTAGACTACCAAAAAAAGATCATCTGAGCCATGGCAGGAGCTAAAAAGAAACAACACTGCAAACTTTTATTTGAAAAGTGGAGCTAATGTCAATTCCAGCATGTACACAAATGAAATTTTCATTTTCACAATGAGAAACCCACAACTTTTTGAGAGCAACTGCTTCTTGCATCAGTATGAGACAAGACACTGAGCAAGTTACATGTTACCTACCCACAGATGAACAATATGAAAAAAACTCTTAATTATATGGTCATGAAATTTGTAAATAAAATCTGGAACAGGAAGAGTCATTTAAATCTGAAAAATAATGAAGAATATCTGAATAGTAAATTCTCCTACCATGTAGATCATTTCTTGAATGATCACCATGTGAAATAGTGCATGTTTGAAGAAGCAACACTGCGTGTGTTACAGTCATATATTACATATTAATGATAACCATGTAAAATATTATCTGTCTGAAGAAGTAACAACATTCATATTATAACCTTACTTTAAGTTTATTTGCCTATATATAGTGTTAGTACTGACACATCATCCTACGTTACATAGTAAAAATTTTATTTAATTGATTTGGGAAGAGAAGTGTGAAATGTGGTGAGGCCAAGTTGATGGTAGGAAATTTCTGTAAGATAACCAGTGGGTTGATATGTGGGTTGGGGAAGGGTCACAGTTTGACAAAATTATGAACTGGAGAGCACATCATTTATGTTAGATTTTGATTGGCTTTGGTTGGGGAAAAAAGAAAGAGAGAAGAAGAAGAAGAAGAAGAAGAAGAGAGGAGGAGAGACAGAAGCAAAGAGCAGAGATGACCACCCAATGTCAGAGCATGCTGCTTGAAACATAGCAAGTTGCAATCTAATCCATCTGTTATGATTTATGCTCCCAAGGATAACTAAATTTTTTTACTCTTTCATTCTATATCTAATGCAGTTGCACACATAATAGACAATCTCTATAGGAATATGTAAAATTGTTGTTTATGTAAAATCTCAGTTACACTTTTATTTCAATTATTTGTAGCTATCTTCCTGATTACAATGATGCAAGTGGTTTTAATGGAAACTAGAATAACTAAAATTACAGCTAATTGAATTTATGAGGATGTCATATAATGGTAAAACATTGTGGGCAGATAAGCAGTAGAAGAGGTATTGTAACTAATCATTCAGATAGTCCTGACTTTCTGATAACATATTTCTTTAATGGCTGCAACATTCTGAACTTAAACAATATAATTTTATTGCTACATTTTTCTGAGTCGGAAAACACATATCATTGAAATTCAGTCAGTAATTCAGATTTTGAATAATTCAGAGTCATAAAATATTTATTTCAAGGTAGATTCCATATTCATCAATAAGGGATTTTAGATAATGTTCCATGTACTTTTATGAATAACTAACCTGGAACATTTTTCATATACCAAACAATAGTGCAAAATAGTAAAATCTAAGCTAGCCAAATTTGAAAGCAATAAGTAATTTCAGAAATCACATCACGTTCTTATACTTGTCTTTAAATACCCACCCCTCCCCAAAATTGGCAGTCTGAAACTGAACAGTACACGAAAACATCTCAGTCAGATTGTGTCAGTGCCTGGGACTGGAAAGCATTTGAGTAACATCTCTGTGTCATTTAGAGTGAAATTCTGTGCTTTATCATAATACATGCAACACAGGTTTCTAAAGAATATGAAACTGAGTAACATTTTGTGTCTTAAAAATCTTGGGTGAGCTAGTTGATATGCAACCCAAAAGTGTTAATGACCTACAAACTCTGCTCACTGGACATTGTTGTTAATGCTGGTGATAATATTGCAAGTTATTTAGTGTTGTACTGTCACTTTCACATATCTGTAACTATATATTATGCTACTGTGAACTTACACCAATACTTGACTATGTTTAATGATTGGGTGATTCTTCTTCAGCATGTACACTGGCAGAAGAAAATCACAACACCAAAAAATAATTAATGTAGAATAACGTAATTTCAGGAATATGTTTTTCTAGGTAACAGACCTGTATTTAAGTGGTTAGTATTGCAAGATCACATATTAACATTAACATGAGCTAAGTCATTGCAAATGTGAAACACAGGTACATTAATAACTGATGTAACCGGGGGAATGTTGAATATGAGCATGCAAACATGCATGTATTGTGTTGTGCAGGTGCTATATGTCAGTTTGTGTGATGGAGTTCTATACCTGTTGCACTTGGTCGGTCAATACAGGAACAGTTAATGTTGTTTGTGGATGATGTTAGAGTTGTTGTCCAATGATGTCCCATATGTGCTCAATTGTAGACAGATCCAGTGATTGAGCAGGCCAAGGTAAGATCTTGATATACTGTTGAGCATGTTGGGCTATAACAGCAGTATGTGGGTGAGCTTTATTCTGTTGGAAAAGACCATCTCAAATGCTGTTCATGAATGGCAGCACAACTGCTTGAATCACTAGACTGGTGTACAGTTTTCAGTAAGGGTGCTGTCATATGAAATCACATCCCAGACCATAATTTCAGGTGTAGGTCCAGTGTGTCTAGCAATATTACGCACACAGGTTGGTTGCAGCCCCTGAACTGGCCTCCTCCTAATCAGCACATGGTCATCACTTGCACCAAGGCAGAACTAGATTTCATCAGAAAACATGACAGATGTCCACCCCGCCCTCCAATGATCTCTTGCCTGACACCTCTGAAATTGCAAATGGCAGTGGTTTGAGGTCAGCAGGATGCACACTCCAGGGCATCTGTCTCAGAGCTGTCCTTGAAGTAACCGATTTGTAACAGTTTGTTGCATCACTGTGGTGTGAACTGCTGCTCAAATTGGTGCTGCAGATGCAGTAAGATGTGCCAGAGCCATACACTGAACACAATGATCTTCCCTCCCAGTTGCGCAATGTGGCCATCCAGTATCCTGTCTCCTTGTGACCATATATTATCATGACAACTGCTGCCAGCAATCATGTATAGTGGCTCCATTCCTGCCTAGTCTTACTGCAGTATTGCACAAGGAACATCCAGCTTCTAGTAGGCCTCTTACATGGCCTCATTCAATTACAGTGAGATGCTCAAACACAGTGAGGTGCTGATAATGTCATCTTTGTTGTGTTAAAGGCATTCTTGACTAACATCAACTCACCACGTCTAATCTCAAAGGTAACAAATGCTCATCACCATTACAGCTTTTATTTAAAGCAAACATTACTTGCATCCTCATAGTGGTTCCTTTACCTGTATAAACTGGAACTGGTCATCAGCTATGGTATAGTGCAAATAAAATGGTTGAACCACTTTTAAAATTCATTTCTTGTCCAGTCTACATCATTAAGTACTGTCATTAATAGCACTAATTTCCAGGATATTTTTCAGTACAGCAAGATATGAGACTTATAGTTTTGACAAAATCAAGTACAACTTCAAAGTACTGGCAAGCAGGCTATTGCATACTAAGCACAGCATGCTTGATTTCAGTGGCTGCTTCACAACCTGTGCAATCTGGATACTTCCCCCCTAATACCATCTTCACTGAACTATGTAGGTAGTAGCTGCCCTTGCAACACCCCCCTTTGATCTTTTAATCCTGCTGGTGTCAAATCTCTGTTAGTCCATGCCTCACATACACCTCCATCCCAGTCACAGTACATTAACTTCACTCATCCTGCACCCACACCACCTTCTCCTACAGTGTCCCTCTTACTCTGTCATATCTCTCCTTCCCAATCTCCTTGTTAAAGTCACTGTGCTCTGCCCACAACTCCCCCTGCTTATGACCAGAATGAGCTCATCTCACTGGTGCCACATTCCTAAGCTGTGCACTTGCTGCATCTCCCTCCCAGTCATCAACCACCCTTCCACAACCCAGTCTCCCTCTCTTCATTTCCTTTCTCGCCTTGCCCACCTCGCCCACTCCATTCAACACATTCCCTCTACCAAGGTGCAGCACCTGCAAAAAAATTGTGTGTGTGTGTGTGTGTGTGTGTGTGTGTGTGTGTGTGTGTGTGTGTGTTTGTGCGTGTGTGTGTGTGTGTGTTGTGTGTGGGTGTGTGGGAGGATGGTGGGTGGGTAGGTGCATGCATGCAGCATGTGCTCATGGGTGTACACATGCTCTATAGCTCTGCAAATGATTCATCAGAAAGTTAGGAAAGTTCTCAGTCTTGTATATGTGTCTTTCTAGGACACAGCACCATTATTAGTCACTAATGTTTTGAAATTATTTTCTGTGCTTTCTATCTTTACTTTTGATAGTACCCTCATAATAAGCAAGGTAAAATGGTGTTCCTGATACAATGTAACTCATCATTTAAAAGTAAGGAACATGAGGGGGAAAATGAACATGTAATCTGCCATTTCAGAGTTTTTCGTATGTGCAGTTCACATTAATGATTCTGTGCAATATATATTGAACAGTAAATGTATGAATATTATCAGGATAGCTGAAAAGGAACCTAGAGAGTGATTCACCTCAAAAATCTTTCTGTTCTTATTCCTACTTTCTACACTTGTACCTGTTTTAGCTGACATATTTTGGTATTATTTTGAATAATTACAGTTTCGGGGGACTGGGATTTTACTAGCATGGATGAGGAGTTTTTTACACTCTTTACAGAGTAAAATGAATAATAAGCATTTAACAGAATTTTACAAGTTACTGTGAGGACATTTAAAATTAAAAATGAAACAAGGCTTTCACAGCTGTTATTTGCGTCCTTGGCAATTTTCTTTTTAAGGGCATTGGGCTATGATCTCTCTTTCTTTTCCTAACTCTTCCTATTTCTCTCCCTAACATTTCATCTTCCAGTGTAGAAGACATCATCAGAGACTATAAAAATTCAGATAGCAGTAGCAAATTTAAACAGTTTGGCCTGCTGAGCTTGTTCAAATTTGCCACTGTTCTCTGAAATCTTTATAGCCTCTGATGAGGTCTCCAACATTAGAAGATGGAAGGTTATGCAGAGGAGTATGCCTTGGACCATGACCTAATACCTATAAAACAAAAATCTCCAAGTATGAGTTCAGTTTTTCCACTATCTTCCCAGAAATGAATAAAAGAATTACTTCCAGTTTTGGATACCAAATGTGTATCATTTGATTTATAAAACATATATTTTATGACATTATTTGATCAAACAATAAATTTTAGTGCAAATTAATAAAATTAAGAAAAGTGACTTGACATGTGAATCAGATCCTGAGTTATGAACAAATCACTTTGGAGTGATTTCAATTTCTGTCTCTTATTCATATGTAAATACAATAAAATACTCAAAGAAAATGCACTGAAATACTACAATATGAAGTATTATTTACCTGCTGCACAGTTCCACACTGGGTTCCCATAGGAATTCGTAAAACCAATTGAGATTGCCCACTGCCCATTTCAAAACAAGCTTGTGGATTACCCGTTGCATAGACTCGTCCTTCAAATGGTCCTCCAAATAAAAATGTAATCAACATATCAGCCTGTGTACAGTCAACTCTCACTGAAACCATAGAGAAAAGGTCCTTAAAAAATTTAAATGTATGCACTTGACAAAATTTAATTGGTAAAAATTGAAATAACTAAGAAAGTTAAAAGAGGACAGTAACAAAGATATAATAGACAAGCATAACAAAATAATAGAAAAGCAAGAATGAATATGTTATAAATTTTTGTTTGATAGATGTCATGTATGTCCTACCTCTAAAGTAAAGATGTGACTGCGTAATGAAACAGTAAGTTTTAGATCAACATATTTACACAGAATGTAAAGCATTAAGTTTCACCCATTAAACTGCTTTTGTGGAAAAAAGTAACATATCATGACTAAATCATAGCATGTGTTGTAATTCAAAGTATGGAGTGAGTTTATATATGATACCATGTAGTGGTACGTACAGGAACACACTCACAGTGCTGTAGTGAAGCTGGTGCTCCATTACCTTTTCTCTAGCCTTTTTGCGTTCTGTTGGATGTGTTCCTGTGTTGTGTAGATGACTGAAATGAGTGCTTTGAAAGAATGTGTTAAGAGTAAGTTTCTAATTTTACAGATGACAATTAAAATGAAAGGAAAGGACGGAGTGAGGTTAGTGCTGATACACCACTTAAAAAGGGCCTTGATGAAATTGTGCATATTTGTGTAGTCACCCA
Organism: Schistocerca piceifrons; assembly: GCF_021461385.2. Classification (NCBI taxonomy): domain Eukaryota; kingdom Metazoa; phylum Arthropoda; class Insecta; order Orthoptera; family Acrididae; genus Schistocerca; species Schistocerca piceifrons. The sequence goes on from NC_060149.1 coordinate 189,485,418, forward strand.
GTAAACAACTGCCTGGCTAAAATTCCTGTCCAGTTGATGAATTACCATTGGAAATGGTAAAAATGTTGATATTTCATGAGGCACTTTCTGGAGAATATAAAACATATTTTCAGTAAGGCACTGTGTAGTTTATGGTGGAAGGTACTTACAAGGGAACCTCCCCATTGCACCCCCCTCAGATTTAGTTATAAGTTGGCACAGTGGATAGGCCTTGATAAACTGAACGCAGATCAATTGAGAAAACAGGAAGAAATTGTGTGGAACTGTGAAAAAATAAGCCAAATATACAAACTGAGTAGTCCATGGGCCACATAGGCAACATCATGGACAACGTGAGCTCAGGAGCGCTGTGGTCCCGTGGTAGCGTGAGCGGCTGCTGAACGAGAGGTTCTCGGTTCTAGTCTTCCCTCGAGTGAAAATTTTACTTTCTTTATTTTTGCATAGTTATTATCTGTCCATTCGTTCATTGACATCTCTGTTCACTATAATAAGTTTAGTGTCTGTGTTTTGCGACCGCATCGCAAAACCGTGCGATTAGTAGACGAAAGGACGTGCCTCTCCAATGGGAACCGAAAACATTTGATCACACGGTCATAGGTCAACCGATTCCTCCACAGGAAAACACATCTGATATATTCTATACGGCATGGCGAATGGGTAAAAAGATTCTTCTACCTTGCCCGATTTAGGTTTTCTTGTGGATGTGATAATCACTCCCAAAAAAGTGATGAAAACATAAGAGTTTGACACATAAACTGAAAATAAAAAATTAAACTTTTCACTCGATTGAAGATTTGAACCAACGACCTTTCGTTCCGCAGCTGCTCACGTTACTACGAGACCACGGTGCTCCTGCGGTCCCACTGTCCATGATGTTGGCAATCTTCCCATGAACTACTCAGTTTGTATATTTTGCTTATTTTTTCACAGTTCCACACAACTTCTTCCTGTTTTCTCAATTGATCTGTTTTCAGTTTTTCGAGGCCTATCCACTGTGCCAACTTATAACTAAATCTGAGGGGGGTGCGATGGGAAGGTTCCCTTGTTAGCATCAGTTTTACACATCCCCTATCTTATTCCATTTGCAAACTGGGCGAGGGAAAAATGACTTTCTGTTTGTGTCCTCTCTTTTATAATTCTCACGATATTATATGATATTCTCATGAACTCCACCCAAAATATGTGATGAAAGTGGGGAAACTGATGGACAGTCTACATTAAACACTAGTTATCTAAATTTACCTTACAGGGTTTCATGAGAACAACGTTATTTACTACCAAAGATTCCCATTTAATTTCCATGTGCACCTACTCTCAATTTTCTAAGAACTATACTGCCTTTTTTTATAATCCTAGTAGCATGTGTCTAAATTTTTTTAATGTCTGCTGTCGGGCCTACTTGTTAAGGAATGCAGACACTGGAGCAGTACCTTAAGAATATGTTGAATCAACATCTTTGGTTGGATTGTTTGGGGGAGGAAACCAGACAGCGAGGTCATTTGTCTCATTGGATTAGGGGAGGGTTGGGAAAGAAGTCATCTGTGCCCTTTCAAAGGAACTATCCTGGAATTTGCCTGGAGGGATTTAAGGAAATCGCGGAAAACCTAAATCAGGATGGTCAGACGTGGGATTGAACTGTCGTCCTCCCCAATGTGAGTCCAGTGTGCTAGCCCCTGCACCACCTTGCTTGGTCAACATCTTGGATGTGGTTTCCTTAGAAGAAGGAGTCAACAGTCCCAGAATTCTGCCAAAACCTCTAAGTTTCCGATTCCCCTTCCCTATTACTAATCTCATATGTTTGTTCCATTTTTTACATCTTCATAGTACTACTCCCAGGCATTTAAACGCTGTGGCACATGGCAGAAGTTTACCACTAAGCTTGTAATTAGATAATATTGGATTTTATATCTTGTTTGTGGGCATTACCTTGCAGAAACATAATGACATGGATTAATTTTACAGATTATTTAACATAACTACATTTTTATGTGGGGTTACGCATGGTGTATGTAATAGTGAAAAATATCTTTTATATAAGCATAAGTATGTTACCCTATACCCTATAAATTATTCGTATGAAACAGAAACAGAGTAGTCCAAATAAATATGTTTAGTTTGCTATTAAAGTAAACTTTATTGCCTGTCACAGACTTCTACACCACTGATCAACTGATAAAACAAATTGTTACACCTGCATATTTGTTCTTCATATCTATATATTTGTAGACCTCTACTGCTAGAATTATAGCATGTAACATGGTAGTGTGTAACCTAACCACATCAGTGTGTGAGAAACATCATGTTTGAAGTAAAGTTTCATATTCAAAGAGTCATTCACACATGGACCGCCCTCTCCTTCACCATGACAATGCCAGATCACATGCAAGTACTATAACATCTGCAGCAATCCAATGTCTTGGGTTCACTGTCATCTATCATCCTCCATACAGTCCCAACTTGGCTCCACCAATTTTCATTTGCTTCCAAAACTTAAAGAATACCTTTGAGGACTTCACTTTGACAGTGATGAAGCAGTGCAAGCAGAGGTGAGGTTGTGGCTCTGTTGAAAAAGTCGAACATTCTACTGTGACAGTATCAACAAACTGTTCTCTCCTTGGGAGACATGTATTTGTCACCATGGTGATTATGTTGAGAAATATACAGGTAGATATGAATAATGAAGATGCAGAATGTTAGTAACGTTTGTTGTATTTAATAAAGTTTAAGAGTTTCCACATACAAAAATTCGAAGGCATTAGTTTTCAACATGTCCTTGTAAAATCTACTTTATTGAAGGTGACTTGTAAGTTAATAAATTTCAGTTGATGAAAATATATTTACATAAACTAACGTTAAAACATGTAACTTCAAAATATGTCTTGAGACAGGTGGCTGAACTTTAACACGGCTGATAACTCCATATAACTCTTGTAGTATATGTTTGTATATATAAGACTTGCCTGAATACAACAGTCTAGATGACAATATATATAATTCTGAGTACTAGTTTCAGCCAGAATGGGCCATCTTTAAATCTCAAAATTTGTTGCAGAAACTGTTACTACAACAGTTGCTGTGAACTGTTTTTAAATATGATGGTGGCCTAGACTGGCTGAAACCAGTCATCAAAAGAAAATAATGTGACATAGAATGTATTACTCAGACAAGATGAGTACACAGCACAGTGCTGTCTTTTAGTTAAGACTTTTATTCTGAAATATGACTATCTCCCTGAATAATACAGGGTTATTCATAAGTACCTCCAGGGATTCAGAAGACGAATGTGTGAAAATGACAACACACACAGAAAAATGAACATATCAGTAGACGGATTTTACAGATTTTTAACATAATTAAATTTTTATATGATGGTACATATAGTAAAGGAAACAAAAGAAAAATTTGGAGTAGGTATTAAAATCCAGGGAGAAGAAATAAAAACTTTGAGGTTCGCCGATGACATTGTAATTCTGTCAGAGACAGCAGAGGACTTGGAAGAGCAGTTGAACGGAATGGACGGTGTCTTGAAAGGAGGATATAAGATGAACATCAACAAAAGTAAAATGAGGATAATGGAATGTAGTCGAATTAAGTCGGGTGATGCTGAGGGAATTAGATTAGGAAATGAGACACTTAAAGTAGTGAAGGAGTTTTGCTATTTGGGGAGCAAAATAACTGATGATGGTCGAAGTAGAGAGGATATAAAATGTAGACTGGCAATGGCAAGGAAAGCATTTCTGAAGAAGAGAAATCTGTTAACATCGAGTATAGATTTAAGTGTCAGGAAGTCGTTTCTGAAAGTATTTGTATGGAGTGTAGCCATGTATGGAAGTGAAACATGGACAATTAATAGTCTGGACAAGAAGAGAATAGAAGCTTTGGAAATGTGGTGCTACAGAAAAATGTTGAAGATAAGGTGGGTAGATCACGTAACTAATGAGGAGGTATAGAATAGGATTGGGGAGAAGAGATGTTTGTGGCACAACTTGACTAGAAGAAGGGATCGGTTGGTAGGACATGTCCTGAGGCATCAAGGAATCACAAATTTAGTATTGGAGGGCAGCGTGGAGGGTAAAAATCGTAGAGGGAGACCAAGAGATGAATACACTAAGCAGATTCAGAAGGATGTAGGTTGCAGTAGGTACTGGGAGATGAAGGAGCTTGCACAGGATAGATTAGCATGGAGAGCTGCATCAAACCAGTCTCAGGACTGAAGACCACAACAACAACAACAACATATAGTATATATAATAGTGGAAAATGTCTTCAATATAAGCATTAGTATGTTATCCTTTTACTCTATATATTCTATAAATTACTTATATGAAAAGGATAGAACAGAGCAGTCAAAATAAATACATTTAGTTTGCTTTTAAAGTAAATTTTACTGTCTGTCAAGGCCTTATACACCACTGGGCAACTGACAAAAAAAAATTGTTACGGTTTTTTTTAATGCAAAATCAACTTAACTCGCCAAATTTCAATTCAAAATATACACCAGCACACAGTTGCACTAGGGGACAGGCATGTCAGAACATTTAAACAAATCATCTGCTACACAGTGTCACAGCTGCAGATAGGCAACCCGATGAACAGGAATTGGCAAGCCATCCCAGGCAAGTCATGTCAGTGAATCCATGAATTACACACATGTATCGATGTCTACCTTGTCACAAATGATGCCCATATTGAGCAACTGAAATGTAGAAATGCTCTATACATTGATATCTATGTCTTTTAGTTTTTGCACAGTTTTCTTCTGAAACCTTGGAGGTACTTACAAATAACCCTATATTACGTAAATCAACTAATAAATGGAAATAGCTGAAATATATTAACTTATTGGCCTAATTGTTACTGTGACTTGGTATGATAAAGAGTACTATGGTTACTGCTCTTAGTTAATTAAGAAGTCCCAGAATGTTTTCTTTGAGTTCAGTTTCTTATTCTCTGAAAACGAGAAAATTTCCTTTTATTAAAACAGTGAGATGTGAAAAAACTGATCATTTTTCCTTACAAAATGATTAAAGGAAAGGACTTCAACTTGACTAAGCTTTTTTTCTAAACTTTTTGAACATTTTGTTTGATATTGCCTTCTGTGCTACTTGACTCAATATTCTAAACAATAATTAAGACATGATTTCTATGAATATTTGCTAGTATGAGTTATCATTTATGACTTTTTTCATCCACATTAAAAATAATAAGCAACATTAGCTTACTCTACAGTTGATTGCCGTACCTCTTGATTCTTGATTCACTGTATTTTATATACATTTGAGCGTGTTAGTTTATGGAATCACGTTCACACTTCTAGGCTTTTTAATATTTTTTGTAATGTAATATGCAATAGCATTTTTTTCAGTTCACAACTATAATGAGATCCTCAATTGTTATAGCTGTTATATATATTTCCTTTTCCCATTTAAAGCTTGCTTTAAACTTGGTTTCCAATACACTACTTTAATCATGTACAATTTCATACGGAATGGGTGTGCTCAGTGGCTGTCTTTATTAAAACTGGCAGATGTACAGCAGTATTATTTACAATTACTAATAAAAAAATGTATTACACCATGCAGAGTATATTATGTGTTGATTTTATGTGACAAGTTTAAACTGAGTGCTGGACTGGTATTTGGACCCAGATTACCACTTTTCACAGGCAATGCACTAACGATCACTCCATCTTAGAATAGCTTATAGACTGACTCAGAGCTTCAACTTGTTGTAGGCTCCTTCTCTTTCCTTCCAAACTCTGAAGATGACCTCCCAAATAGTTATGTTTAGCAATAACCATGTTGTCTAAGGCTCTTACATTACTCCTAGAATAAATTTTCTTTATCCACAACCACTAAAAAATATTGATTAGTACCTATAATATCTATAGGGTGTCCCAGAAATGTTGCAACAAATTTTGAGGGGGTTGTAAAGGGTGTCTTGAGGAACAAATTGAGTATAGGAACCCATCAAAGTTATAAGCCCTGGTGCCTGCCACTAGCCCATCCATTCAGCATCATATGTGACTTTACATGCTGATGGACCATAGGCAGAACATTTCACAACTTGTTCATTATTCAGTGATCATGACTGATTGCCACAATCACCAGTGGAGAAGATGGAGCTAGCTGCTGCTCTCATGAAACACTATGACAGTTTTGGACATGGGTTTCCATCCACAGCTTATTTTTTCCTGGAAACCTCTAAATTCTCAATTGTTTCTCAGTATAGAAGAGAAATATAAACCATAGATGGAAACCCCTGTCCAAAACCATCGTCCACCAAGGCAACAGAGCATTGCATTCATAGGAGACAATGCCTGTTATTACTATAAACAAGACTTGGCAGTTGTTATTACTGCCTTCTAACTTGTACATTCCATGCCTTCTGACTTGTATGTTTCTATGTCATCCTTTACCCATCTGAGTGATTTTATCATCTATGAGATACTTATTACACTACCCCCTTTACTTTATCTTTCCTCTAGATTCCAACGAAGTTATCATAACTTATAAGATCTTCAGTCATTACATCTTCAATTATTCCACATACTTGTGAGCCCTGTTTTGACTGCTCCTATTACAGAGCTGTAAGATTAGACCTAGCAATGCTAATGAATTTTTGAAGACATATACTACCAAAAGGAGTGGCGTCAAAGTACTTTGGCAAAAAAAGAAGAGTCCAGAACCTTAAAATATCTTTTAGCAGTCTTAGCATTGTCAATAATGTATGCTACCAACAGGCTGGTACTTTATATGAAAAAATACAAATTTCATTAACTGCTATTGACTCTCATTAACAACATACTTGTAAAATAGGCTCTGAGATGTAAGTAGAGTCCTGAAACTGAAAATACTGAATATGACATTTGTTGTGAAAATTCACATCCCACTATGACCCCAAACTTAAATTTTTGAGCTAAGTTTAACTGACAAAAATTATAACATTTATAGAATCTGGTAGAATGAATGATTAAAAACAATAAACATTTGTTCACAATTTTAAAATATCAATTACATGACTAGATTACAGTATTTACAAAAGGTATGCATAAAATAGCCCCCCCCCCCACCCCTAATTGTTATTGCTAGGCTTAAATGAGTTTAATTTAATTGCTTCTGTTTTAGAGTTTCTCATATACAACTGTCTGAAAACAAGAACGCAATAGTTTTCTATGTGACAACAGTTCAGTTCATTAATTACTTACAGAATCAAAAAATATTAAACCACTATTTTTATACATTTTATATATTTATTATTTACATACAACTGCTTTGGCAAGTACTAATTGTGCTGTACTATTTTTGTTCACATGAAGAACAGATTAAATAATCTGGCCGAGTGAGATGGCACAGTAGTTAGCACTTTCGACTTGCATTCAGGACAATGAGTGTTCAGACCCACGTCTTGCCACCCCCAATATGACTAGAATGGGTAAATATATGAAGGTGCAGTTTTTGTTAAAACCTAGCACATTTTATTATATATGCAAGTAAAGTTTAGCATTTATTGCTGCCAAATTATGACAACTTTGTTTTTTTGGAAATGGAATTATATAGTTTAGTCTATGACTATGGAAAGAGCATTTAACATTATTTCTATGTCCTACCATGTGCGAAACGTAATCAGATAACAAATAAGAAGGTAATATTGTCAAGAACCACTGTCCCACCATCAAGAGAAGAGGCTCCACAAATGTCTGCCTTCTGTATCAAATAGAGGTGAACACGTAACTCAGATGTGATTTGTGCATTTACCTGTGTGCTTCAATCGCATTATTTTGTGCTCTCTTGCTGTACTGATCAGCCAAATTACTCACAAAGCATTTCAGACATTCACAATGTATGTGATAGTTGAAAAAGTGGATATTGGTTTCATTTATGGCAAATGTTGCCAAACCATTGCAGCAGTAATGTGGTTGCATGCTGCAAGGTGTTCTGATTGTGCCAAGCTCTTACAATCTCAATAAAATCTTCTCAGTTTACATGAGGTGTCCTTCAAATAAAACAATCAAGCTTTCAATAGCTTTCTCCGCCTTTGTCATCAGGATTAAAATCACTGACTGCCAAGGTTGGCATGATGTTCTGCTTATGTAGATACACTGACAGCATTTGGAACCTTCCAGGGAAGGCCGGAGTGACACATGCATTGAAGGAAAGATGGACAGCTTGAAGTATTGAAAATTATTCTCTCCCATTTTTTCAGCATTTTCAATGTCAATTACAAGTAAACAGCCCTTTTTTTTAAGTTTTGTCCCTAATTTGCCTTGAGGTTCCTGAAGGATCATATAAAGCTGCAGAAACTGTAGTCCACTGTTATTTATCACCAACATTGTTGTATATGAATATGTCTAGAATCTACAAATTTGTCTATAGTTCTACCTATCAATGACATCTCCTCTACACATTTACCTGAAGTAATCTTCATAATTTTGTGATTTCCTTTAATGTACGTTCTCTGAATCAATTTAACCAGGTTGAAGAAGTCTGGAATTCAGTAATATTCACCTCACTTCAGTTCAGAGGGCCTAGTCTTGTATATTTCCCTCAGTTATAATGCACTGACTGTCACACTTTTGCACATTTCATTTTGGAGCATATTTTCTACTGTTTGCAAATCTTCTTTCCATTTATACAATTCATGTTCAGGCTCTATGAAATTAAACTGGCTTTGCAGACATCTTAACTTTAAGCATTTTCTTCCTCCTGCCATTAACAAAAAAATTCACAGCCTTTTCCATGTCACTCAAAGCTGTTACTGTCTATGTATTCTTACAGCTAGGTAGGTACTGTATTTTTGCTCTAGTCTTAAATAGCACAACAGTCATCATTCAAACCACAATTGACAGAAACATCAGAGTTATTTCTTTTTTCTTCTAATGTTTCCACAATTTGTAACGAAATGTCATGATCATTCAAATGAATATCCAAGAAATTAACTAATAAATAACACTTACATATAGGTCTTCAGGAGTAAGTAATTTTGATTGTATAACCCACCATTCATATTTTATCTTTGCAAGGATGAAAACATTAATTGGATACAACATTACTGTGAAACTCTGGAACCTGCACAAAGATAGATGCTGTTAGCAAGCGTATATGAAGAAAACATTAAAAAAATTCCATTTTATCTTCATTGTTAACACATAGTGATACTGCTAAGGCAACTGCTAATTATCATGGATATTAAATGAGTTGCAAATTTGAGCAAATAATAATTGTGACCAACTGGCAGTGAACCTATCAATGGGAACTAAAAGTAGCTTTACCAATTATAATTGTATTGTGCTGTGTTATCTATTTACCAATATCAATCATGGATATGTGCCTGGCATGTTGAACATGCACTGTCTGCTACAGGTGTGGTATGCATGTACTTTTCTCCATCAGCCTGGCAATTTACAAATTTGGGAATTTCCAACATTTGTTTTAAAAACACTTCCAGTGTGTCTCAGCACCTAAAATTTTGACACTGTGTTTCTTTCTGTTAATTCTTTTGTATAAAAGAATTCAAGACAGGCTTTGACATGTCATATGGGGAGAGCCACAAATATCATATGTTAATGGCCAACAGCATAGATGCTGTCATAGGTATTATATGCTAATGGGCAATGGCAATAGATGCTGCCATAGATATTTTGATATTAGATTGGCATCATAAAGACATTTGTGGTACCAGTTTTAGAACCTTGATGGTAACAAAAAAAATCTTTAACAGATGCTCAATGAAGCCATCCTAGAAAATGACCTCACCAGGAGTGAGGTCCCCACTTAGGGTGGACAATATAGGTTGTCATTTGACTTGAAAAAGGAAAGGAAGGAATGGACATGTAAATGTGAGAGTTATATATATCATCATGATAGGGTACAAATAATTGAGACTAGTGTATATATTCTATTTTTCAGGACAGTGGATCATACATGTCCCATTCATGCATTGGAAGTGGAAATGCCGTGTGGCTAGGGCCTCCCAGTGGGTAGACTGTTCGCCTGGTGCATGTCTTTCGAGTTGACGCCACTTCTGCAACTTGCGAGTCAACGGGGATGAAATGGTGATAAGGACAACACAACACCCAGTCCGTGAGTGGAGAAAATATCCGACCCAGGCGGAAATTGAACCCGGGTCATTAGGTATGACATTCTGTCACACTGACAAGCTACCAAGGGCTGATTGGGATATAGTGGCCCAGGGAGGAAGTATACATTGATGAAATGAGCAAAATACAGAAACAGCAGTTGGGTATGTGAGTGAGGCTCCATTGGCCTTTTTCAGTGCCACATAAAAGGTATATAGTTCCATTAAAAAATCAAATTTGGCGTCGTAATTTGGCAACTACAAATGTTTAAAATTACATGTGAATGTCAAAAAAATTGGCCACTGTATCAACTATGAACATACTGAAAACCACCCTTCAGTATATTTATTTATTCTGGTTATACTTTGGTTGGCTTGCCCAGCTATCTCACTCTGTATGCATCCTCATATTGCAGGTTATATTGGTTCATGGAAAGAATGGCCAATGAATCTGCTACATCTTGCAATAACAAGTTGTTGGGACTGGGCTCAGAATGACCACACGTAGGGAAATCAATGAGTGGTTTAGAGTATGGTTTCAACATTAAATTTAACAAAATGCAAAACCAAAACCAGCAAAAGCATTTCAGAACATTATTGACCATGAAACCAATAAATTTATCTAGAAAAATGATATTCAATATCCTGATGACAGCAACATTCAATTCATTGAATCAATGAATTCTTCCTGATATTAGGTAAAAATGCAGAGACAGAAATGTACCATCAAAATAGATATGTTACATTACTCAAACACTCACTGCACAATCATCACCAGACATCAGTCTTGCCAAACAAACTGTTAAAGAAATCATTAGGTCATTGAAAACCATTAAATCTCCTGGTTATGATATTTCAACCAAAGTACTAAAATCTAGTGTTGACTTGGTAGTGACACACTTGAGTTATGTTTGTACATAAAACCCCTACATTTTCCACTATAACTTAGCAAAAACTGCAAGTGACTCCTCATTACAGATTCAACGCCCTCTGCCAGTATTCTCAAAATTTTTTGAGAAGGCACTATACAAAGCAATATTGACCTATCTGGTAATCACAGCTTAGTTTGCTTTTGTGAAGGATTTTCTACATAGAATGCAATATATGATCTCACAAACTCAATTTAGAAATAAATAAGAAAACTTGCCCTGTTGGCATTTTATGTGAACTTGCCATGGCCTTAGATTGTGTATTTCATAAAATTCTATCATGGAAACTAAAATTATATGGCATTAAAGGTACCATTCCCCTTGCATGGATGCAGTTATATCTCAACAACAGAAAACAGTGCATCACATTAACATAAGTCTAAATTCAGAGGGGGAGGGGGAGACCATTAGATATGGAATTCCACAAGGTTCAGTGATTGAGCTGCTCCTGTTCTTGACCTATACAGATGACTGACTTGGACAATAGAGGACTCTTCAAAAACAGTGAAATTTTTTGATGTTGATGACTCCACAAACACATCCATGCCAGATATAGCAAGTAAAAAAAATGGACAGGGTTATTACAGATTGAAAGCAAAAAGCTTCATTCTTGATCTTACAAAGGCACACTTTATGCAGTTCCAAACAAATAAAATTGTCTTATGAGAACCAGAAGTAAAACTCAATGGAAACACACATGATGAGGCTTAATGTTTGTAGGCATCCAGATGGACAACCGAGAGGGCACAAGCATGAGAATGCCATTTACATGTTCACTCAGCAGATTTTGCAAACAAAGAAAATAGCACCAGTTGGTATTTTCTGCGACCTACCTATGACATTTGACTGTGGAATCACAGCAATCCCCTGCATAAATTGAAGTGTTATGGGACTGATGGTGTAGCCAACCAATGAATAATGTCATTTTTTTTAAACATCCTTAGGCCCACTGTTATTCCTCATATGTGTAAATGATCTTCCATCTAATTTAAAAAAGCAGAATTAGTTCCTCTTGCAAATGACACTAGTACTGAAATCAGTCCAAGCATTCATGCAAAATAAATGATAAACAAAGGTCTTTAAAGTATCATTAACTGATTTTCTGTGAATGGTCTTACCCTCCATTAAAAAAAAAAACAACATATTCAGTTCTGCACATATAGGGATACTTCACCAGTGATAAATGGGGTAACTCATCTTAAAGAAAGAATGTCTTCACTGCACAAAAAAGTGCAGTAAAATAACATGTGGTGCTCACCCATGACATTGGGCATTCTGACTACTGCTTCACAGTACATTTATTCCCTTGTAAAGTTTGTTGCAAATAATTCAGTACAGTTCAAAAGGAAGAATGATGCACATAATTACAATACCAAAACAAAAAATGATGTTCACTACCCAACATTAAGGTTGTCTTTAGCATGAAAAGGGGTACACATTGCTGTAACAAAAATTTTTGATCACTTGCTCAGTGATACAAAATGTCAGACAGACAGTAAAGTAAAAGTTGTAACCAAAACTGAGAATATTTTTCCATGACAACTCCTTGTACTTCACAGAAGAATTTCTATTACTGTAATGTATAAAAGGTGGTGGGTAGGACTTACTAAATCACAGCGTCTGTATATCTTTTTTTCTTCTTGAAGAAAAAAAAAAGATAAAAAACTTAGAAATGTTCACAATGTAACTATATGTACAAGTTAATTTGCAATGTGAATGTAAAATGACTTTTTTCATATTATTATGATCCATCATACAAAACAATTTATGGAACATGAAGCTAACTAACTAGCCAACCTGATGACCCAGTTCTTCCATTTCTATAGTTAAAAATTTCTCTCATAGTTTTAACTTGCTGACAGGATTGCTAGCATGCCTTCAGGGTTTTTTGTCCTGTGGTACTATCTTCACGTGTAACACAATGAAGATCAAGTGAGCATAAAGAATATTTTGTAAAATTGATAGCTGAACATTGTGCATAAGACTTTTCATGAGTTAGGGATTCTTACACTTATGTACTGATACATTTACCACCTAATCAAATTCATGGTTGACAACAAGAAGAATGATTTTAGGATGAACTGTGCATTTCAGTACCTCAATACTAGGAGGAAAAATAATTTCTATGTTGACAGTGTGGATTTTTTTATTATGGAGCAAATGTCTATAACAGACTGAGGACAAATGTCAGGCAAGAAATGGAAAATCCCCAGAGAGTCAATAAACAAAGCAAAAGGGTACCTTATCAACACATTCCTTCAGCAATTTATCAGAATATATGCTCAAGGGGGATGTTAATTCTGCTTAACTAATGTCAGCATTGCTGTATCCATGGCTTGCGCCTTGCCTAAGGATTAAGCAATGTGGTTTGAACATAACCATCTTTCACTGATATGAAAGGGAGAGTTTGTTTTAGCTGTGAGAAGTCACCGAGGTACTCTTGGCTGGAGAAGATGAGAAGTTCAGTTACAAATTCCATGGTGTAAAGTTAACTTGGAGTTTATGCAATATGCCTTGAACATTACAGTGTCTACTGAAGTCCTTTACTGCTTACTCAGCGTAAACATTATGAGTCTTGAACTAGCACTGAACAGTTAAGTCCTTGATAGCTGCTTGACAGGCAGCCTAGTGCATGTTGAAGTCTGACTGTCAGCTGCAGCTCCAACTTCTTTGCTGCCCATGATGTATCTCTTGACTGTCTCTCTGCTGACATTCTGATGTCCTCTTCACTCCAACCCTCCAGCCTTGGCAGTGCTCTGAGGCTGTTTTGAACCAGAGAGATGCTATTATACCTATTGATGGTTGATGACATAATGCCAATTCTTCTGCCTTTATTGGCCATCAATGATGTTATGGAATTCCTTCCTGACACCTTGTTTCTTCTCTCTAAAACTACAACCATACTCTGCAAACCACTTTGACGTGCTTGTCATAGATGATACAAATTTTCTTCATGGTAATAATGATCTCAGTAGCCTTGGAAAGACAGACAGCTGCTAAAGCATTCTATTAATTTAGAGCAAATGGATTCATGCTGAACAAAAACAAAACCAAGTAGATGATATTTACCATAAAAGACAAGTTTCCCTCGCATGATTCAAGTTATGTTACGTTTTTGCTCTACAACATGACAATCATGACCTTAGTGCCTGTTTCACCAAACGAGCCATATGGATTGTTCCTCCAGACACCCGTTTCTCAGAACTCTGCAGGTGGGAACTAGCACTACAACATGTCCTTGGTTCTCACCATCCACCTGGCATTAATTTGCATTAATTTCTTCCACCACAGCATTTGTTCACAGTAACTACTCTTTGCTTCACTCCATTTTAGTTTTCTACTCTTCCATTGTCTTATCCATCTATCTTTAACCAGCCCAATCCCACCTCTGTTGTGTACAATGTGCTTAGCTTTTCGTTCTTATTAACTCATGCATGATGTTTAAGCAGTAATCTCTGTCTGTGTATTACCATGTCTACCTTTAAGCTCTCAGGTTTCCAAATCTTGTCCAATGCAGCCCCCAACAATCAGTCTTTCCTTTTCATCCCGTGCAGTAAGTCTCCCCTGACCCATACTTCTAGGTGACATTCCCAAAATCTACCCCTTTCCTAGACCTCTCCAGTTTTTTCCTTCACCCCTCTTACTTCCCCTTCAACCCTTCTGCCTGAAGGAGGAGCCACTGGCTCCTCGAAACCTTGTCAATTACAACTGCCTTTTATGTGTGTATTCTGCCACCGCTTGGTGAGTAGATTTAATTAATTGATTAAATTATTTTGTCAATAGTTGATTGTTCTCATTGTAATTTTGTAATTTTAAACCTATATTACTTTTGAATCATCAGTTGTATTTTACTATGTGTATGATGCTTTACTGTTGCTGTACTGGGCTACTGACAATAAAAATATCATTAGTATTACTTATTAGGGTCCCTGACATTCTATTCATGGGTGGAATGTGGGAAGAAAGCCTGCTTCCATGCCTCCTCATGCATGGTAATAAGCCAAATCTAGTCTTTGTGGCTCTTACAAGAGCAATCTATATGGGGTTGTAGTATTCCTAGATTTCTCATTTAATAATGGTTCTTGAAACGTTGTTAAGTAGAATTTCACAGAAATATTTATGTCTGTCTTCAACCATCTGCTATTCAGATTATTCAGCATTTAAGTGACAATGTTCTATGAGTCAAATAAAATCTGTGGCCACTTGTGCTACCATTCTTTGCATACATTCAGTATCATCTGTTAACCTTATTTTGCATAAGTCTCATACATCAGTACTCCAGGCTGGATAGAACAAATGTTTCATGAGCAATATCCTTTGTACACTAACTGCATTTTCTTCCATTTGCCATGTACAACATTTGAACTCAAGACATTTATCAAGATCAGACTGAATATTTATGTAGGCTTTTTCAGACAGTACTTCCTCATACACAACTGTGTCATCTTCAAAAAGTAAGAGGTTATCATTAATATTGTCTGCAGGTCATTAAATAAAACATGAACAGCAAGGGCCCAGCACGCTACCCTGGGCACTCCCGAAGTTACTTCTGCATGTCAGTGACTCTCCACCCAGAGAGCAAACTGTGTCATTCCTATCAAGAAATCCTCAATCCAATCACAAAGTTCACTTAATACCCAATATGATCATACATTTGTTAATAAGTATTTGTGTGACACCAACCTGCATGGCTTTTGGAAATCAAGAAATAACTATAGCAACTTGATTGCCACGTTCTTTTGCTTATGTCAAGCTAGAAAAGTGTAAATTGGGTTTCACATTACTGATGTTTACAGAATCCATACTGTTTGGCACAGAGGAGGCTGATCTGTTGAAAATGCCTCATTACATTTCAACTCAGAATATGTTCTAAGATTCTACAACAAATGGATGTCAAGAATATTGGGTGGTAGTTTTGTAGATCATTCCTGCTATAATTCTTGTGAAGGGGTTTGACCTGTGCTTCCTTCTAACTACTGGTCACAGTATTTTGTTTGTGGGATACACAGTGTATTATAGTTATGAAGGGTACTAATCAAGTGGCAGTATCTCTATAAAATATTACAGGAATCCATTACACACTGATGCTTTATTTCATGTAAGTGATTTGTGCTTTTCCTCAATAACACTGACATTAGTACATGTACTGCTCATTTTTGTAAAACAGCAAGAATTAAACTGGGATATTATTCCTGAACCTTGCCTTGGAAAGAAACTTTTAAAAATGGAGTTCAGCATTTCTGCTTTTGCTCTGCTAATCTCAATTTCACTTTCTAAGCCGCACATGAGTGTCTGGAAATTAACTTTGGAGCCTTAATATATGACTAGAATTTTTTTCAGTTCTGTGAGACATTTTGATAGGATTCTGCTTTGGTAGTCATTGGCGGCTTCATGCAGTGCCATTTTGGTGCAGTAATTGCTGTTCTTTGTAAGTTTCTTTGTGGGGACTGCATACCATGGTGGGTCTATCCCACCACAAACTGTTCTACTATGTGCATATCAACCCAGTGCTTGGTCAACTATTCTTAAGCCACAGTTGCTTTACATGCTCCCCCCTAGAGCGAAATCATTCAAGTTCCCTCTTGTGATATGACATCATCCAGATTTGAGGATGAGAGGAACCCACCGGTTGTAAGGATGAAGGGAAATATTCCTCTCACCTTCACAGTCTGTGTGCTCTTATGAATAGAACAGTTTTCTGTGTCTGTTTTATTTGTATTTATCAACAGTCACAGCCCTCATACTGTGGTCCTTTATGGACTAAATATTCATGTGTGCCTTTATGGACTAAATATTCATGTGTGTCTCTGTCATCCTGGGGTCTGAATAAACTGTCCTCCTTTGTAACCTTAATTTCCTGGGGAAGGAACTACTAGTTCTGAAAATTAGGAACATTTTTTGCACTTTTAAATGTATCTAGAATTTTGCTCCCAGAAGATAACTGCTGCTGAGACATTCTGCCTCTTTGTAATATTATAGTTTTCTAAAGTGAACTTTCCCTTCGATAAAAGTTACATAAATTTTTTGTTAGTATTATCAAATAAACAGTGACTGAATTATGTAAGAGGGGGAGCATATGCTTGTTTCAGAGTAGTGTGTGCTAAAAAGTAATGTCTCCCACTTTTTTATTCTGTTCTTGATGTCGGTTGAAGTATTACATGTCACACATATTACTTGGTCAACTTTCCTGCTTCATTGACACCAGTTGCAACCCCCTGGCACTACAGGGCTCTGAACTGTGGCATGTAACATGGTGGTGTGTAATGTAACTATATCAGTGCATGAGCAACAGTGTGATGTAATTGAGTTCCTGACTGCAGGAGATATTTGTCTACACATGAAACACCCACTCCTTCAGCATGACAATGCCAGACTACACATGAGCACTGTCATATCTGTGAGAATCTGATGCCTCGGGTTCACTGTCATCAGTCATCCTTTACACAGTCCAGACTTAGCCCCATCTGATTTTCATCATTTCCAAAACCTAATGAACCGCTTCGAGAACCACACTTCGATAGTGATGAAATGGTTCAATCAGAGGTGAGGTTATGGCTCTGTGAACAAAGTCAAACATTCTACAGTGACAGTATCAACAAACTGGTCTATCATTGGGAGAAATGTATTCATCACCACAGTGACTTTGTTGAGAAATGAGTATGTAGACATGAAGGATAAAGATGTAGAATGTTAATAACATTTTTTTTATTTAAAAAGCTTTAAGCGTTTTCACATAAAAAAATTCAGAAGCCTTACTTTTCAGCATGTCATTGCATAAAGCAATCTAGAGGTAATATTCAGTGGCTACAACTGTTTGTTCTTCTACACAGTTGTTGTTGAGACTTCAAGGGTCATAATGCCACAACTCACCATAAGATAGCATTGCAGTTTGGAATTTCACACAGGCTGTTCTAATGGAACTGGAGCACACAGTGTAAATACTCTAAGAAATGTTTAATATGCCCTAAAACATTGCATCAGTTTATATGGCCCCCCATTCTGAAATTCAAAATAAAGAAAAATCTTAATATAAACAAATTTCATTAAATTTATTACATAAATTCCACCATGAGCAAGCATAAAACCAGTCCTCAAAGAATGATATATATTTCAATCCTGTACTTATATTTTAAAATCTCTTTTGTATCTAAGATATTCATTTTAAATAACTGAAGAGACTTACAGGGAAGAAAGAAGTTCTGTTGAAGTGAAATATGTGAGTAGTCTCATTAACAACAGAGTCTCTTCATCCATAAGAAACAAAAAATAATACTTTTACGAAAAAATTTAAGTAAACACTATTTGAAACACTTTTTATGGTGTTAGTATTAACTACATGGCTTCACTTTCTTTGGTACATACATATGACAGCTGAAAAGTTGAAAATCATGTTTAATTAATTTCACATATATAAAGATAAATATGAAATGTTCACAATTACATAGCTGTCATTTTTCTTTTCCCACAATGGTGTTTATTATGTGTACTTCATATGGTATAATTTTGTATTTGTATAGTAGAATAAATGTTATGGATTGTGCTATAGGTTAGAAGAAATTCACTAGTGGTGAGCTTGGTATTTATGAATTGATTATTGACTTCTCCTGTATCTTTCATGTTTGTACACCACTGAATGCTGCTCCCAAAGAATACACCAATCATTAAATATAATTATATAATAAGCCATGATTGTATGGCCAAGGATGTCTCATTTGAATAAAATGTTTTATTTATTACTGAACTATATCGAGCATTTGGTCATTGTCATACACATGTTACCAACAGTCTGTACATCCAGTCTCTTTTAGCAGTGATGAAAAAATTTTGTAAAAAATGCTTACCATTTTAATTTAGGATGGTTTGAATGTATAATTAGAATGATTTATTGGAAACTAATGGCACATTACCAGTGTAGAAATTTTAATGTAATGCAAAGTTGTTGTCATTGTAATTTTTGTATTATTCAAAAGCAGATTATTAAAGTCAGTTTCTGTTTATGAAGTAGGTAGGATGTTCAAAGAAACTAAATATATATTTAAAAATAAATCATTTATTGCAAGAATCTAACTGTAATATACATATTAATACATGATATAACAATATATTATTGTTTATTGGCACAATAGATATATATAGTTGATATATAGTGTTTTGTGATAATTGTCAAACTTAATCTTTTACTGGACAGTAATCTGATACATGGTTTTGTATTCAAATTTATTGATAGTAAACACTAAAAATTAGTGTCCTACTATTTAAATGAAAGTTCAGTAAGAATTTTTTTGTCTGGTTCAAGTGAATTTGAACCATATTTTCAGGTTTTTGGACTATCAGATAACTGCAGTATACATGAAAATATTTTTGTGTATTTTCATTCATGTAAGTTGACATAAAATTTGGTAGGTAGGTAGCGTGATGGAGTCCATTTTCCACTAGCTTGCCATGGAACCTGTTCCAAATAAAGAAAAATGATGGTAGAGAATAATTATTTAGCCAATGAGATGTAGTGAATTTACTCCAGAAAAAATGGAATACTAAATGTAAGATGGAAGCTGATTCTAATAAACAGTAAAATGATGAACAACCATTAGGTACAGAACAAACAACAGTTAGTGAAATAAAATAGGGGTTCAACTTGAAGAAGACAGTAATCTACGGTTACTTTGAAAATGATAGTGTCTGTATTTTTCATAATGTTTATGGACACTGTTATTAGATCACTGTAAGCCATGCTCTGTGGCCATAGGAAAGAAGTCTGTGTTAGTGGAACATGTACTGTATTAAACAGAAGTTTCAAACACCATTATACATTGTTAATTATGATTTAATCAAAATGTGGGATTAGACCAACATAATTTAACTGTTAATTTTTTAAAGGTTCATTTACTTCCCCATATGAGCTCTACATTTTAGAACAATTCCACTAGTTTTCACATGTATTAATCACAACAGTACTGTTAAAATAATACTGTTAAAGCTACAGTAAAATAATTATTATGTAGTGGTACTTACATAAATGCAATGTTTTAAGACAATTAAGCATAATCATTTAATTGTTTTTAAATATTTTTTCAGCAAAAACTTTTGTCTTTTATCTTTTATATTGTCCCATAGTATATTGTCAAAGATTTCTCCTGTGAATTTCATGAGTTGTTCTATTTCTAACCATTATTCTGTGTATATAATGTATGTTTCATATATTATAGTTATGACACACTCACTGCATTTCCACATTTATTTAATAAACAGCTTATAATAAAATATGTTCAGTGAACAATTTGGATCCCCTTTTTGGTAAACTGAGTAAGGTGGTACAGTTGTTAAGGCATTGTAATTGTATTTGGGAATAGTGGGGAACCAGAGCCCCATCTGGATATCAGATGAAAGTTTTGTATTGTTTCCCTGCATCACTTAAGGTGAATGCTCAGATGGTTTCCTTGAAAAGAAAAATGAAAATTACCTTGCCCATTCTTGTATAGTCTGAATTTTTACTGTCTCTCTAATGACCTCATTGTTGATGGGATCTTAAATGCTGATCATCCTTTCTTTTATAGGCATGACAGATAATTCTGCAGATGTCATTAATTAAGAGCAATCTCTCTACTTTCATGTTTCTAAAAAGTATTATATGGTTAGGATTGTTGCCTCCTTAGACAGTAATGTGATGCTCAGCAAATAACAATTTGAATAATAAGACAGCTATTTACACAATCACTGGACACAGATTAGCAGTTTTAAATAATTAAAATGCAACAATCAGTATTCTATGACTTAACAAAGACATATGATTATTACAAAAGCAACAGTCTTGGGGAATAATGCTGGAGTACATGACTGCTACAATCTTACCTTTGCAGGAGGGAATGGAATTGTACATTGAGTAGTTCAAGTATTTCACAAAGGGATGCTATGTCATGAGTAAAACTCACAAAGTGTGTTAGAAGGTTCAGTTATATATGACCTCATTTTGCTGCTATATGTGAATGACCTATCATATGACTTATAAAAGGAGGCAAGATAGTATATTTGTTTGAGTTATTTGATTCTGCAAAATTACACTTCATTAAACTGACTGACACACACACTCACATTCATATACACACAGTGTTCGTCTATAAAAATATGTTTAACATAAAAAAAATCATCTCATGTTGTATTATTTTTGGCATAAAACTCTTATCATATAGAGGTAATGCTATTCAGTGGCTAGAACATAAACAAGAAATTGATTATTGTAGTTTAGCACTCATAATTATCATTATTTTTCAGTTCATGTTTAGCTATTACAGACTTGCAAAGGAAGTGTAAACTGGTATGAAACTGGTCCACTTCCTGTGATTCATTTATATCTTAGTTCCGTTTTGGTCAGTTAAACTTGAATAAATTTCAAACTCGGCTGAAATTCAATAATAGATATCTAAAGAATGTGGCAATAATCTCACACTTTTACAAACAAAAGACATTTAATGCATTTTGAGATACACATTCTGAAATGTGGGAAACAAATTTGGTCCATGTTGAAAATACTGTGTATACGGATGATTGTTCTGTTCTGGACTATCGTGTGACTTGATATACACTCAAAGAAAACATTGCATACATGTATCCCACACGTATATATTATTGGGCAAAACACAGAAATTAAAAGGAAGAATTTCAAAAACTGAATTTAGAAAGAAGACAGTTCACAATTTTCAAAGGAATATATTAAGAGATCTCATAAAAAAGAGAAGTATTATTAAAAAGTTCATTTGAAACAGTGATAAACACCCAACTGAAACAAAAGAATTTAATTGTAACACATTTAAGAATCCTTCCTCATTAAACAGAGTAGGAGCTGCTGCTTTCCTTATTATATCTTACTATTAAATATTCTAAAGAATCACCAATGACTGCATACTGAGGGCTCTACATTTTATGGCCTCCATTTCTGATTTTAATTTGATTTGTGTGGCACAGTTTGTCAATGAGGACTTTTGCTTCTTGTTATGAAGGTTCATCTCCATACAAGCAAAAGTGATCAAGGGCCTTTGAAATTTATAGATATACATCAACCTGGTAGACCTTTTCTTTAGCTCTGCCAGGACTGTATTTGTGAAATGACATGTGTGTTTCTCGAAGATGGATTTACAAAATGCTAATTATCTAACAACAGTAGAAGTTCCAGTAGTTATCAGTGGTACATTCAAACAAAATGCCATAGACATTGCACAAAATAATAAAATATATCCTCTGAAAGCCTAACAGATACTTAACAATAAACACATTTTCTTTACAATCTGATGTTACTTGCATCCTATGTGAGCAACAGAAAGTAAGTGTAATAAGAAACTGAGTAAATAAAAATATCTGCCAACCTCAGTGTCCTCTCAAATAAAATTTTAAAGTTAAAAATAACTGAAATATTAGAACCTCTTTGTTATCTAGTTAATTCATTCCTGGAAGCATGAAGTACTCAAGATAGAATAAAAATTGACAGGATCCCACCACTTTTCAAAAAAGGCAATTCCATATGTGCTGGTAACTATTGGTATGGGACAACGAGGTTTAAAATTAAGAAGCCTCTGAGAAGTACAGGGTGTCCATAATTAATGTTCCAGTTTCAAAATGTTGTAGAAAGAGAAACAATGCTACAAATGATGTCAAATTTGAACAGCATAATATTGAAGCATAGGGAAATGTTATGGAACACAAAAAAATTATCTAGCATTTTATCAATAGCTGGTGCTGTAAGCATCTTGATGCAGAGGGGGTCAGCTACAAATGACAGATGAATTGCAATATGAGGCTACAGTTTGAGTTGCTCATTATACCATGCATACTGTTCACTGGGCATGACTGCGCAAGTACAGCAGTCAGCAGTTGTGATTCTGTTAGTTAGGTAAGCCCAACCACCATGGCAAAATCATCCCACATCCAATGGGAAAAATTGGTTTTTAATTGCCTTGATGATGATGTTTGGTTTGTGGGGTGCTCAACAGTGCAGTCATCAGTGCCCATACAAAGTCCCTATTTTTTCACAGTCCAATTTTCACCTAGTCCAATCTAGCCACTGTCACAAATGATGATGATGATGACAATGATGATGATGATGATGATGATGATGAAGACAACACAAACCCCCAGTCCTCGGACAGAGAAAATCCCCAATCCACCCAGGAATTGAACCCAGGACCCCGTGATCCAGAAGCAGCAACGCTAGCCACTAGACCATGAGCTGCAGACTTTTAATTGTTCTCAGTCCAAAAACTGCATAAAACACAAAATGACATTGGTTTTTAATTGCCTTTGGGCCAAAAACTACATAAAAAGCAAAATGATATCGGATTTTAATTGTCTTAGGGCCTACTACTGTATAAAAACAAAATGACATCAGTTTCTAATTGTCACTGGCACAAGACTCATTCAATATGGTGTCCACTGTTTTCTGCTACAAGTTTAAATTGAGAAATGGCATGTTCTACAAGAGACTGGTGTGTCTCAGAGGTCACATTCAGCCTTCAATTCAGCTACATTCATAACTAGAGCAATGAACATAACATATTTCAGATAACCTCACACCCAGAAGTCACAAGGACTACGATCAGGTGAATTGGATGGCCAGTCTGTAGAGCTGTAGTGAAATGACAGCTGACAATTGTAGCATTCCCGAAATGCCTCTGCAGTTGCCACTCCACTGGCTGTGTAATGTGCAGAGGAGTCCCATCTTGCATAAAAATGATCCTACCCACACATCCACATTCTTGAAGCACTGGAATGATGTTGGTGTGCAAAAGACTTTCATACAGTTTAGCAGTGACAGTATACATAACAGGACCTGCATGACTCATCTCCTTGAAAAAATATGGCCCTACGATATGCGGTGCCATCAACCTGTACCACACAGTCACCTTTGCAGAATGAAATGGTACTGCGTAATGTGCGTGCAGATTTTCCATTGCCTATATTGTGCAATTCTGTACATTGTCATGTCCTTGCATATGGAAATGGGTTCATCTGTCCACAGAATGTCCCATGGCCCTTCATTGTCCATGCAAGCAAGAAGTTCTAAAGCAAATGTTTGTCTTACTAGCACCTCAGTAGGAAGCAACTCCTGAACTTGGGTGATTTTATATGGAAAGCAATGCACACCTCAACAGGAAGCAACTTCTTAACATGGGTGATTTTGTATGAAAAGAAATGCAGGATATTTCATAGGATTTTATGCAGCATGCTTGCAGGCATGTCCAACATCTGGGCAATTCCCCATGCACTGCATGTTTTCACACCACCACTCAACCTCTCCTGCAATGCTGTTGCCACATTTTCAACATACAGCAGATCAACTGCTTTCTTCCCTCTGCCACACTGCACTTCAAAAGAATCTGTCATTTCGGATTTTGTAATCATTTTCTCCAGACCCTTAGCAGATATCGGACCAATGCCTTATTTCATACCCTTGATTGTCTGGAACATCTGCAGGGCCACTGGTGCACAGTTATCATTCTTGTAAAAGAGCTTTGCCAGCAATGCATGAGTCTTCGTGGAGACAGTTGTATTGGGCATCTCCGAGGCAAGCTGGGAACAGCCATGTGCATATTCGCACACTTACAGTGCCATGTATTTCTAAAAGTTTCATTAATTTTTTTCTGTTCCATGATGCTTCCTCCCTGTATCAATAATATGCTGTTAAAATTTGGTGTCATTATGAGCAGTCATTCTCTTTCTACAGTTTTTTTTAAATTGGAACTTTTATTATTTTTATTATTATTGTATATAGTTTACCACAACTTGCCTGTCTCCTTTCTTGTGAAGTATAACAATTACAGTAATTCCAGTTTTGGTTTTTTTTCCCTGATGACATTCTATAAATGATTTAGCAAGTTATTTTTTTATTACACTGCCTCTTTCTTTAAATATTTCTATTGAAACACCATCACTTCCAGTCCCCTCTCCTTTTTTCACATAACACAATTATGAGTTCTTTCATTCAGTCCTACCTAAATTATGGGAAACCCAGTATATTCAGAATTCAAAAGATGACCTTCAGAATAATGAACTGAAGTAAAATGAAGGGTTCAAGAAAATAATTTTTATTGCTCTGAAGATGGTTTGTCAATGAGCTGAAATTAGTAGTCAATAACAGAATTTTTGTGATCTTGACCTAGGATTTGTATCCAAACATTTTTAATAAATAGTGGTACTTTGATTGTTAAGAAATGCCAGCAATAAAATGCTGTCATTACAGATGAATATGGCAATTACTGTACTTCTTCAGGCTTTCCCAGCAATCTTATGACATCTTGAGATTTCAAGTGTTCTGCTGGATATCACTGTCACCCATGCACAATATGTCAACAACATGACTCATAGTCTTCATCAGATGTTAGTTGAGACAGTCTACATTCCTTCTAAACTAAATATATAAGCACAGACCAAATCTGGCTTAAATTCAAAGAAATAATATTGACAGCAACTGAGACACTTATACCAAATAAATTAAAAAGGGATGGAACTACTTCCCTACGGGACAGAAAACAGGTCAGATCACCATTGTAGAAGCAATGAAAAAAATATGTCAAGTTTAAAGAACCCAAAACCTTCAAGATTGGAGATGTTCGTCTTGAGCTTGTGGCCAGATGCATCAGACTGAGGATGAAACATCTCAGGATGTTTCTAGTGGGACCACAGTTAGAGAACTTAGGACCAACAACACAGGGGGCAGACAACAGATATAAATTTTGGACCCGTTTCACTCAACTAACAGTTTCAGGCAGCGCCTGATAAAAACCATGAGTCATGCTGTTGACATATTGCACACAGACAACAGTGATATCTGTCAGAACACCTGACATCTCAAGATGGCAGTTACTACTTAAGACACTACACTATGATGGATTATGTCCATTAGCAGCTAGCACTTGGACATATTACATATACATAACAAAAACAAGTATGTAGTGGCTGCTTTAGTACTTTGTTGGTGTGTATTTTACAGTTTTTCTGTAAATGTGTTTGTATTCAAATGAATGAGATGCATTTCATCATACAACAGAATTCTTCAATGTGCAAGATTTTATGAATTTATTTCTACTCATTGCCTTGTAAATTATGTACCAAAAAGACCAGTAAAAACATCTATGCCACTGTAAATTATCAGTGACAAAATAATACTCTTGACTGTTATCAGAATACCATTTATCAAAAGTATTAAGAGGCTGCATACTGCTTTCATGTTCAATAAAAGTAAATGTTGAGTTAGAAACAGTTCCCATATTAAATACAATAAATGTTTTGCATCACCTGGATACCTGTAAATGTGTATGGGCTTAATTTCAAGAGGGGGAGGGAATTAATGTGTAAGCCTTATGAAGTTAAGAAAAAATAAAAATAACAGAATAATCAAAGAAAGGTGGTCTATTCAAAAGTGCATGTCTTTTCACATCTTCAAAATAAGTCTGCTTCTGGGCAATATTCAGTACCATGTTGCTACATCCCTTGCTTTCTAACATGCTTCAATCCTCTCTGGTATACTATCCACTTGTTGTCAATACATTGCTGCTTGAGTCTGGTCCAGTCTTCAATGGTGGGCTCCACTATTCAGTGGCAGCACCAACTCAATGGCAGCACTGACTCTCTTCTGTATCATCCAGAGTGAGAAAGGTTCCTGCAGTGATGCACTGCAAGTTTCAATTGCTAAATCACATTCATGCCAGAAGATATTACATGCTATTCCACTCATTTAATTCTCCACCTGCTGGAAGAAGGTGTTAACAATGTGGACATAATGCACTAATATGTTGCTGTCTTGAAAGACAAATTCATCACCTAAATGTTTACCGTAGAACTCGACAATAAGTTGGAAGATCCTGTTCCAATACTCCACAGTCATCAAATTATCTCTGTGGCAGTAAGAAGCATCTGACATCCAGTTGAGTACTGATCCATCACCTCACTGAACCCCCAGGATGTATGCCTCATACACACATTGATACCTGGCCACCTCAGTACTCTGCTATGACAAATGTCAGGCATCACACATATCTTGCACTCTTTGGTGAAGAGAACTTGACACCACGGTCTCATTCCATCTGTATCCTTGGGCAAGTTTGTCATGCTTGAGTGGGGAGGGGGGTTGTACTGTTAGAAATAAATGACAAATTGACAGTTATGTACTGTCTGAGGCAATACAATCTCCCAGCTGGCACCAAAACTTTAGCAGACTATTCTACTGCAGTCTCCTCAATGCAGATACAAGCCAAAATTTGTAGGTAGAGGTCATTAGCTGATGTTGTTGACTAAGGGTCATCAGCGTGAGACAGATTTTCAATGTTTTCTGTCTCAAGATTCTGATTGAATGTTTGAATGACATCACTGTGGTGTAAGCCAAATCAGTGGGTAACTTACCAGTCCAACAACTCTTCTTGCTGTAGACTGACAATGTGCATAAAATCTAAGTTTGGCATGACCCTTTGACAGAGTGAATACTGTACACTGGCAGCATTGTCCTATTCATGACTGGAAACAATAAACAGCACTGTGGATACAGATTCACTTTTACATGTAGTCATTTGCTATGGTCAAAAGAGTGTTAAGAAAGACTTCCCTGATAAGGAAAAAATCATGAAGGTGGTGAAAAACTTGTTTAAATAAGCAATAAATACTTGGTCTTACTCTCCTGTCCCCACAAACCACAGTCAGTCTTTGGCCTTGTCAAGCACCCTCCTTCACAGCATTCTGTCCATGGCATCATCTTCCCTTGCTCCAAGTATCTGAAGATCGTTGGGCACCTGATCTCTCCATCTTATTTTCAATCTGCCTAAAGGTCTTCATCCTTCAGGTTTCTTCTCCAACACTTCTCTTAGTCTTGATCCCTCCTCTCTTCTATAGACACATTCATCTCAACCTCCCTCATCTTGGCTACTGCAATAGTATCTTGTTCATTATATCCCTCCGTGAGCTCATGGTCTTTTATTCTTTGGCATTCTCCTCCAACATAAATTGATTCAAATATCTTCTGCTGAAGCCTTCCAGTGTAACTTTTATAAGATTTGTAATCTTCTTTGGTATTCCAGCATTCTGCATTTTGTCCCACAACCTTTCTCTGTGTATGGTTTTGTATGCTTTCTTAAAATCAACAAACAATATTGCTGCTGTTCTGCTGTGTTCCCAATATTTTGTTATAGCTTCTTTCAGTATAAATATCTGATCATTGGTGGAGCAAATCTTCATAAATCCCACTTGCTTCTAATCTATTATCTCTTTTAAATATGGTTCCAATCTTTTCTGGACAACTTTGGAGAACACTTTATAGACTGTGCTAATAAATGACCATAGAGATAGACTAAGAGATGAATACACTAAGCGGATTCAGAATGATGTAGGTTGCAGTAGTTACTTGGAGATGAAGAAGCTTGAACAGGATGGAGTAGCATGGAGGGCTGCATCAAACCAGTCTCTGAACTGAAGACCACAACAACAACAACAACAACAACAATTAATGAGATGCCTCTATAATGTCTGCATTCTTGTTTATTGCTCTTTTTATAAATTGGTACCATGACCACTTCTTTCCACTCAGATGGGATTCACTCTTCATTCCAAATGTTGATAATGAGTTTGTGTACTTGATTTGCAATTGTGTCTCCTCCCCTGTTAAGTAATTCAGCTGTTATTTGATCACCCCCTGGAGCTTTGTTGCTTTTAGCACTTTTATTGCATCTTAAGTATCTTGCAATGTCAGCAGTGCACCTAAGGGTACTATGCTCTGATATTTATGTTGTTCCTTCCTTTCTGTACTTCCATCTTCAACATTTAAAAACTCCTCAAACTATTTCTTTCAAATTTCCATACTTTCCTCCTTTCCAAAACTGTATTACCATTTTATCTGTAATGTCATACATCCATGGTATGTATTGTTCTCTGAAGCATCTAACTGAAAAGTAAAAATCTCATGCATTCCCTGTAGTTTTATCCTGTTCTGTATTTTCCACTAGATTTTTGACACACTGTATCTTTTTCCTTCTGAGAAAATTTCTGGTTTCTCTATTAGCATTTTCATTTGCTTGCTCAAATAAGCAATAAATAAATATATTCACACAACTGTTGGTGGAACTAATTGTTAATTGTAGCAAATTAGTTAGTTGTTGCTTATCAATAAAGCAAAAAATTTATTTTCTATTTTTTTTTTAGTTTAACTGTACTATTATTTGCTACTAAATTTACACTGCGCAACATCATTTCCAGGTATAAATAAGTTTTGTTTGATTTTTACATTCATTATATTGCAGACTTTAAACCTTTGAACTACTATAATTTTAACTGAGAAATTAAACAGTGCAAGGCGTATCAACAAAAATTATAATAGTAGATTGATAAGACTGATACAAATTTATGAAATAGCAGGAAATATTGTAAAATGATATAGCTGTTCCTAAAAGTGTTCCTTGAAACAGTTTTGTTCAAACTTTGAAACAGTTGCAATTGGCAGGCATTCTTTTCCATATGGCCGTAAGTGAATTGTAGCACACTATGGAAAAATGAATTTAAATGAGGTTATATGAGTGCTGCAGATCTTTGTGTACATGATTCACATTACTTCTGAAGAAATAGTCAACATAATGCATGGTGTTATCTTATACTGCAACATTAAGGTCCAATATTATGGAAAGGATACTTGCTAATCACCATATAACGGAGATGCTGTGTGTGTGTGTGTGTGTGTGTGTGTGTGTGTGTGTGTGTGTGTGTGTGTGTGTGTTTTTGTGTGATCTATTTTTGACTTAGGCTTTGTTGGCCAAAAGCTTATTTTGTGACAGTCTCTTTTTGTGCCTATCTGTGACTCAGCATCTTCAGTATATGGTGAGTAGCAACTATACTTTTCGTAATATTGTTACATTCCATCCCAGATTTTCCATTGTCTAATATTAAGATTAATGTGATTTACATGTACTTCTACATGATTACTCTGCAGGTCACAATTAAATGCCAAGTGGGGGTTCATTGAACCACATTCAAGCTATTTCTCACTGTTCCACTCTCAAACAGCTAGCAGGAGAAATGAACACTTCAATATTTCCATAAAACCTCTGATTTCTCTTATTTTATTATGATGCTCATTTCTCCCTATGTAGGTGGACACCAACAAAATATTTTCACACTCTGGGGAGAATATTGCTGATTGAAATTTCATGAGAAGATCCTGCCGCAATGAAAATGCTTTTGTTTTAATGACTGCCACCCCAATTTGCATATCATATCCATGGCACTCTCTCCCCTATTTCACAATAATACAAAACAAGCTGCCCTCCTTTGAACTTCACCAATGTCCTTCGTCAATCCAATCTGATGTTGATCTCACATCACACAGCAATGCTCCAGAAAAGGGAGGACAAGCATAGTGTAAGTAGTCTCTTTAGTAAACTTGTTGCATTTTCTAAGTGTTCCGCCTATAAATCACAGTCCTTGGTTTGTTTTCCCCAAAATATTATCTACGTGATCAATCCAGTTTAAGTTATTTGTAATTGTAATCCCTAATTATTTAGTTGAATTTACAGCCCCTAGATTTGTGTGACTTATTGTGTAACTGAACTTTATCGTATTTTTTTTTTATTACTCATGTGGATGACATCACACTTTTCATTATTTAGAGACAGTTGCCCCGTTTTGCACCATACAGATATATATGTACCAGATTCTCTGTACATGGCACTAATGAGATGCTAAAACTGGTCATGTAAATAAAATAATAACTCCTGAAACATACAGCTGTTTGGTGATTTTTCTTTGGTAAATACATGACTGCTTGCTGTCCCGTATCCTCAGTGGATCAACAGAGAAACAGATATGTTGTTTAAATCATTTTGTAATAGATTGATAAGGAAGGCATCTCAGCTGAATTGGCACATAGCATCTTGGACGAGGTTTTTTGATGTGATTAAACTGAGCGTGTGATGGTTCCATGACAGAAAACACTTAAGGGAGCAATATTTTAAAACTCATTCTTCAAAAAGCTGAAGCCCTATAAAAATACATCATATGATGATATATGACTAGATGAAACAGAAGTTTTCTATTACATCCAAGTATGAAGCTCAAATTCATATGGTGGGTTATGGGGACCAATAAATGCAAAAACTGTTTAGTTTACAGGTAATGTTTTGACAGCTAAATTTGAAGAATCATAACATATTATCATTATTTACTGTTACATAAATGGGCAGTGATTGGCTTTATTAGACACTGTTTCTGAATTACTAAAAAAAAAAGGGTAAAAGCAGAAATGACCCAGTTTAAAGCACAAAAAAGAACACATGCACTAAGACAATGTACTTGCTCAAGTATTTATTTGTTAATTCATCCAGGGATCATCTCACAATGATATAGGATTTGACAGTGTAGTACACTGGAAATAAATAACTTACAATATATATACACAAAGAATATATATAAATAAGCTTTTGTGAGGCTAGGACAGCTGGTGTGTCATGGCATTGGCAAAGGAACTATCGTGGCATTTGCCTGAAATGATTTAGGAAAACCATGGAAAATGTAAATTAGGATGGCCAGGCAGAGCAAACTACATTTTCCCAAATATGAGGCCAGTGTCTTAACAGCTGTACAGTCTCATTTGGCTGATCCCTACTGCACAATGTTCGCTAATTTACATACTTTTTGCTCCAGTTAACTTAGAACGTAAGAACATGCTTTTACTACTCATCAATGCACACAAGAAGGACACCTGCTGTTTAGATGAAAAAATTGGATGAGCTGGGCATATAAATAGTTTTCTATGTATACTGTCTTTAGATCCAGTTCTGTCTTATGGACAGGGTGAGCACCAATCTGTGGCTGTTTGCTGATGATGCCATGATGTATGGGAAGGTGGCATCATTGACTGACTGTTGAAGGATACAAGATGACTTAGACAAAATGTCTAGTTTGTGTGAATGGCAGCATGATCTGAAGCTAGAAAAATTTAAGCCAATACAGATAGCAGGAAAAACAATTCTGTGATGTTTGAATACAATTTGAGTAGTGTACTGCTTGACAGTCACTTTGATTAAATATTTAGGCATAACACTGCAAAGCAATGTTAAATGGAATGAGCACATAAGGATGGAAGTTGGGAATGTGGACTTCAGCTTATTCAGGGAATTTTAGGAAAGTGTGGTTCATCATTATAGGAGACTGCATATAGAACACTAGTGTGACTCATTCTTGAGTAACGATTGAGTGTTTGGGATCCCCACCACGTCAGATTAAAGGAAGACAATGAAACAATTTGGAGGTGGGCTGCTAGATTAGTTACCAGTAGGTTCGATCAACGTGCAAGTATTATGCAGGTGCTTCATGAAGTCAAGTGGAAATTCCTGGAGGGAAGAAATGTTCTTTTCATGGAACACCACTGACAAAGCCGGCCGGGGTGGCCGAGCGGTTCTAGGCGCTACAGTCTGGAACCGTGTGACCGCTATGGTTGCAGGTTCGAATCCTGTCTCGGGCATGGATGTGTGTGATGTGCTTAGGTTAGTTAGGTTTAAGTAGTTCTAAGTTCTAGGGGACTGATGACCTCAGCAGTTAAGTCCCATAGTGCTCAGAGCCATTTGAACCACCACTGAGAAAATTTAGAGAACCAGTATGTGAAGCTGACTGCAGAATGCCCCTACTGCCGCCAACATATATGATGCATAACAAACATGAAGATGAGATAAGAGAAATTAGTGCTCTTATAGAGGCATGCAGACAGACATTTTTCCCTTGCACTATTTGCGAGTGGAACAGGTAAGAAACCCTCTGCCATACAGTGGCTTGCAGAGTATGTCTATGGATGACGATGTGAGTTTTCTTTTTTTGTTGTTGCCTAATCTCAAAAAAGTCTTGGAAGAATGAAGAATGAAACTCTTTACAAAACTGTAAATGAGTTATCTTAGGAAACAAAAAACATTGAATCTGAAGTGGCAAATACTCTGAACTAAATGGAGACTATTTTGGAAAGGATATTTTGTTTCACCAAATACATTTTATTTGCTATGTTCTTGTTCAAAAGCATCCTTATACGTCCTACCAAATCAAAAGACATGGGTAAATAAGAGAGCTGTAGGTGCACTCAGAATTTTCATATGTTTTCACATCATAAATCAGCAGCTGTAAGAGTATGATTATGGCCAAGGTTGAATACAAAAAAAGAGGAGGTTTTTTTCTGGAGTACTGCACATTCAGGCATACAAGCCATAAAACATGGGGTTCTACAAGGCTCAATGATAGAGCTCTTAAGGTTCTTACTTTACACACACACATCAAAAAATGTTTCACATCACTTTGGTTCCAAGAGTTCCGGAACCTGTACGGAAAATTGGAATAGAGATCAAGATAAACATCATTTCCAACCTGTTTATTGCTCATGAAGACCACACATTGCATGTTGTGCCACCACACAGTGAGACCTTCAGAGGTGGTGGTCCAGACAGCTGTACACACCAGTACCTCTTATACCCACAAGTAAGTCCTCTTGCATTGATGCATGCCTGTATTTGTTGTGGCATACAGTCCACAAGTTCATCAAGACACTATTGGTCCAGATTGTCCCACTCCTCAATGGTGATTTGGCATAGATCTCTCAGATATGTTGGTGGGTCACATCGTCTATAAATAGCCCTTTTCAATCTATCCCAGGCATGTTCGATAGGGTTCATGTCTGGAGAATATGCTCGCCGCTCTAGTCAAGCAATGTCGCTATCCTGAAGGAAGTCATTCACAAGATGTGCATGATGGGGTCACGAAATGTCATCCGTGAAGATGAAATCCTCGCCAATATGCTGCTGATTTATTTATTTATTTCTTGTTCCGTAGATCCAGTTAGTGAGTCAATCACAAGGATATGGAACGTGTCAAATTGTACAGATTTCAATTTAAACTTACAATAAATACAAGGACAATTCAATGGCAAATTGTACATAGTTTAAGTAAGACATACTATAAATACAGTAACAGATACAATGTCAGCTAGATAACATAACTACCATTTGACAGAAAAAGGAGTTTCAAATAAAGATTAAAGATAAGAGCACAAAGTTAAATCAGATATTAGGCCTACAAGAGTAAATACATGTACAGCCAATCTGTTGTTACAAAAAGTGCGCTAATGCCCAAATGCACAATAAAATCAATTGAACTACTTCTAAACACAATAAGTTTAGTGATGGTATACATTTTCTTTCAGGTATTCATCCACAGTATAATAAGATTTCTCTGTCAGGTAATATTTGAGAACTTGTTTAAATTTTGGCAGTTCTGTATGAACACATTTGATATGTAGTGGTAGAGCATTGAACAGCTTAATGCTGGAGTAGTAAACTCCTTTTTGTACCAGAGTGAGACGTTTCATTTCTAAATGTAGATTGTTTTTGTTTCTGGTGTTATAACCATGGAATTTACTGTTGTCTTGGTAGATGGAATAATTTTTGCACACAAAGGTCAGCAAGGAAAAAATATACTGTGAGGCAGTTGTTAGGATACCTATCTTCCGAAACAAGTGCCTGCAAGAGTGTCTTTGATGGACCCCACACATTATTCTGATTGCTTTTTTTTGGATGGTGAAAATTTTTTTTGCAAGTGGTTGGTTCCCCCAAAATATGATAGCATATGACATCAATGAGTGGAAGTAGCCAAAGTAGGCAACCTTAATAGTGTCAACTTCAGCCACTGAAGAAATTACCCGTAATGCAAATGTTGCCGAGCTAAGTTTTTTACATAGATGAAGAATGTGAACTGACCAATTACATTTACTGTCTATGTAAGCACCCAGGAATTTTGTGTCTTCAACTTTCTGTATTGGTTGATCTCTACATTTTATGTTAATTTCATTGGGATTACTTTGTGATGTATGGAACCTCATACAATGAGTTTTATCTGCATTGAGCAAGAGACCATTTGAGGAGAACCAATCTAAGATGTCATTAAAAACAGTATTTGTAGTTTTTTCAAGATCATGATCAATCAAATGGTCAATTAGAATTGTGGTATCATCGGCAAACAGGGTAAATTTGCTGTTTGTCTCAGAACAAAGAGGAAGATCATTAATAAAGATGAGGAAAAGCAGTGGGCCCAAAATGGAGCCTTGAGGCACACCACACGTTATCGTGCCCCATTCAGACGAGGCAGGTTCTCCAGAAGAGCCATTTAGCATTACAGTCTGCTTCCGATCATGTAGATATGATTGTAGCCACAAGCCAACAGTACCACCTAAACCATAGTATTCTGCCTTTTTCCAAAGAATTTGGTGGTTTACACAGTCAAAGGCTTTCGTAAGATCACAAAAAATACCCACTGGAGACATTTTTTTGTTAATGGCTTCCAAAACTTGGTTGCTGAAAGAGAATATTGCCTGTTCAGTACAAAGACCGGCACGAAACCCAAACTGATTTTTGCTTAAGATACTGTGGAAGTTGAGATGGTCTACAATCCTCCTGTGCATGAGTTTTTCTAGAATTTTCGAGAAGGTAGTTAATAGGGATATTGGGCGATAGTTTGTAACAATGCTTTTATCCCCTTTTTTAAAGAGAGGAATCACTACAGCCAACTTAAGTCTGTCAGGGACAATCCCATCTTGTAGGGATGCATTGTATATGTTGCATAAGACGGGACTAACAAATTTATAACAGTGTTTCAGTATTTTACTAGAAATATTGTCCACACCAGCAGAATTTTTATTTTTTAATGATCTAATTACTCTTATGACTTTGCTTACAGTAACTGGAGGTAAGGATAACTGTGGGATTCTGTTGCTAATAGCTTTCTGTAGGAGGGACAATGATTCTTCCATAGAACCATTACAGCCTGTCTTCTCTGCTGCTCTCAAAAAATGGTTATTAAATATTTCTGCAACCAACTCAGGTTTCTTTATGATACTGTCCCCTGTATTAATCTCTACCTGAGACATGTTCCCTGTTGTCCTGCCAGTTTTCCTCTTTATTACATTCCATATAGTTTTAATTTTATTTTCTGAGCTTTCAATTTCTGATTTTATGCACATACTTTTAGATTTATTTATAACCTTCTTGAGAATGCTACAGTAAAGTTTGTAGTGTTGTTGTTTCTTTGGATCATTACAAGTCCTGAGAGAACTGTATAACATCCTCTTTGTTCTACACGATGTTATTATCCCTGCAGTGAACCAAGACTTCTTGGCATTGCCTATATGACTATTTCTAACTACTTTTTTTGGGAAAGATGGACTCAAATACAGACATGAATTCATTTAAAAATGAATTGTACTTTTTGTTTACATCTGTTTCCCTATAAACTCGGCTCCAGTCTATCTCTTTTAGGCTATCATTGAATTTTTTAAGGCCCTGTTCATTTATTATCCTAAAAGATTTCCAAGAATGCTCGGAACTGTTGCATACACTGATGTAATTGAGCCTAAGCAATTGACCACCATGATCAGAAAGGCCAAGGATTGGATGTACAGTGATCTCATTGCATTTAGACTTATCTATAAATATATTATCTATCAGACTTTTACTGTTAACAGTAATCCTAGTTGGGAAATCTACTATTGCTATCAGATTATAAGACTCCATTAAATGTACTAAATCAGCTTTACTATTGCTCTCATTTAGGAAATCAACATTAAAGTCACCAGTAATTATCAAGTTCTTGGACTTTGAGTACAGTATGGATAATAAAGAATCTAAGTGCTTAAGAAATACATTCAAATTCCCTGAGGGAGATCTATACAGTGCTAACACTACAGCTGTGAAGTCATTTACAGTAATCTCAACACCACATACTTCAATTTGTTGCTCTATACAATGGCTCTTTAAATCTAATGCATTGTAAGATATGTTGTTTTTTACATAAATTACCACTCCACCTTTTTCCATGATGGTTCTAGAGTAATGCGTTGCCTGACAGTAACCACTTAGCTGTAACCTTTCAATATCCTTCACATGATGTTCACTAAAACGTAATACATCAGTATCTTTTATTCCTTGTGGTTCCTCTAACAGAACAGTAATGTCATTTACTTTATTACCAAGTCCTCCCACATTTTGGTGAAAAATCGTCATTTCTTTGGAATTAGAGACAGATCTAAACTTTTGCCTAAAAATCATCGGTGGCTACAGACACAGTACGTTCATTACTAACAATTTCCTGAAACATTTGAGTTTGAAACCGAGTCTGACTTGATGGTTGGAGCCATTCAAGTGCGATTGGTTCCAACTTTGGGGTACATTTGTGGACTTCTTCCAATATTTTTGTTTTTAAGAGGGTACCTAATGCTTTTTTTCCTGATCTGTTCAGGTGCATACCGTGTCTTGTAAATAATTCTCGTCCAAAACTGCTTACATCTACAACACAAGTATTTTTAAAATGCTTACACAACTTTGCTAACTTAGAGTTCGTTTGTGAGATAGCCTCATTTACACAGGACTGTGGAATTAAGTCATGTCTCTTTGGAATGTTCACAACAAATACCTTAGACTGATGAAGCGCCGATATTTTCTTCCTGAGCGACTGTATGGAATCATTCCCTTCGTTGCAGGCAACGTTGTTTGAGCCACCTATTAAGATCACACACTCGTTTTTTACTTTTTCAGGATCACACCCCGCTACAACTTCTTGAAGTTTAGCACCTGGCTTCACAATTCCACAAACATCGGCAGCATTAAAACTGCTTTTCACTATATCAGCCATGCCTCTACCATGACTATCAGCGAAAATGTGAAAACGATTTATTGATGTTTCACTCACAGCAGACTGGATCACACCACTGCCACTTTCATTGCTGTTAACTCAACGTTGTGGCTTTGGAAGATCAAACCTAACCTTTTTCCGATAGTTTATCGGCACACTCTTCTTACGATTGTTTTCACTTTCAGTGAGACTATTACTAGAACAAAGTACATCAAAATTGTTTACATTCTGGAACCTCGAAACATTTGCTGTACACGAATTTTTAGTGCCGATTGTTTGACGCTTGTTGTGTACTACCTTCCATTCTGATGATTTATCAGCGTCATTTTGCACCAATGTAGCCATGTTCTCGCGAAAGTTTTTGTCCTTCTGTCTGTCTTGAAGCAATGGATCCATGTTTCGCTTCGACTTCAGTTCCATATTTTCGGACTTCAGGCTGTCGATTTCTATTCTTAGACTGCTGATTACACATTGTAAACTAGCAATACGCTCATTATACTTTAATAATTCACTTTTGCAACTTACACACGAATTTTTAACGGCTTCACTGTAACTTATTTTAGGAGTAAAATCGTGGATATCTACACACGCCGCCATCTTGCACAACTCAGCCCCAGTATCGGTTGGAGGATGGCATTCACGTATCATACAACTGTTCTATGACCACCAGGGCCACATGTCAGCCCCACATAATACCAGCACAAAACAGCAGGGAATCTCCGCCTTGCTGCAATCGCTGAACAGTGTGTCTAAGGCATGTTGTTGGGCCCATCTGTACTGTGCTGCATGGTGTCATGGTTGCAACGGTGGACCTCGCAATGGATGTCAGAAATGAAGTTGTGTATCATGCAGCCCATTGTGCACAGTTTGAGTCATAACACGACATCCTATGGCTGCACAAAATGCATTATTCAACATGGTGGCATTGCTGTCAGGGCTACTCCGAGCCATAATCTGTAGGTAGCGGTCATCCACTGCAGTAGTAACCCTTGGGCAGCCTGAGCAAGGCACGTCATCGACGGTTCCTGTCTCTCTGTATTTCCTCCATGTCTGAACAACATCGCTTCACTTCACTCCAAGATGCCTGGACACTTCCCTTGTTGTGAGCCCTTCCTGGCACAAAGTAACAATGTGGACACAATTGTACCGTGATATTGACGTTCTAGGCGTGGTTGAACTACAGAAAACACGAGCTGTGTACCTCCTTCCTGGTGGAATGACTGGAACTGATCGGCTGTCAGGCCATCTCCATCTAATATGCACTCCTCATGCATGGTTATTTATATCTTTTGGCAGGTTTAGTGACGTCTCTAAACAGTCAAAGGGACTGTGTCTGTGATACAATGTCCACAGTCAACTTCTATGTTCAGAAGTTTTGGGAATAGGGGTGATGCAAAACTTTTTTTGATGTGTGTAAATTATCTTCCCTTAAGCCTAACCACCAAGAGAACTCTTTTTCTTTATTGACAACACCATGAATCTCATATGTGAGACAAAAAAGCCAATCCACACCACAGGGAATAAAAGGACACAACTCAACTAAGCTAATGGCTTAAATCAAACAAACCATTTGTTAATATAAAGAAGACAGTTGGACTAACTTTTTGCACTACTTAGAATAAAACTTCAGTGTTCTTGACTATATCACTGATTGACAACCATGTCAAATTTGTCTATGAAACCAAATACCTAGGGGTTTTCACCACTGAGAGACACACACGCAGAAATGCCATGTAGACATAAGCAGGTCCAAACTGACAAAGGCAGGCCATGACATTAGGCTCACATACCTAGTCCAAACTTTGTACCCTTTTAATACACTACTGGCCATTAAAATTGCTATACCAAGAAAAAATGCAGATGATAAACGGGCATTCATTGGACAAATATTATACTAGAACTGGCATGTGATTACATTTTCACGCTATTTGGGTGCATAGATCCTGAGAAATCAGTACCCAGAACAACCACCTCTGGCCGTAATAACGGCCTTGATACGCCTGGGCATTGAGTCAAACAGATCTTGGATAGCGTGTACAGGTACAGCTGCCCATGCAGCTTCAACACAATACCCCAGTTCATCAAGAGTAGTGACTGGCATATCGTGATGAGCCAGTTTCAATTGGTGAGAGATCTGGAGAATGTGTTGGCCAGGGCAGCAGTTGAACATTTTCCATATCCAGAAAGTTCCGTACAGGACCTGCAACATGAGGTCGTGCATTATGCTGCTGAAATGTAGGGTTTTGCAGGGATCAAATGAAGGGTAGAGCCACGGGTTGTAACACATCTGAAATGTAGTTCCCACTGTTCAAAGTGCCGTCAATGTGAGCATGAGGTGAGCAAGACGTGTATCCAATGGCACCCCTTACCATCACGCCTGGTGAGACGCCATTATGGTGATGACAAATACACGCTTCCAATGTGCATTCGCCGCGATGTCACCAAACATGGATACGACCATCATGATGCTGTAAACAGAATCTGGATTCATCCCAAAAAATGATGTTTTGCCATTCGTGCACCCAGATTCGTTGTTGAGTACACCATCACAGGCACTCCTGTCTGTGATGCAGCGTCAAGGGAAACTGCAGCCATGGTCTCCGACCTGATAGTCCGTGCTGCTGCAAACTTCGTCGAACTGTTCATGCACATGGTTGTTGTCTTGCAAATGTCCCCATCTGCTGACTCAGGGATCGAGACGTGACTGCACAATCTGTTACAGCCAGATGCCTGTCATCTCAACTGCTAGTGATACGAGGCCATTGGGATCCAACACAGCATTCTGTATTACCCTCCTGAACCCACTGATTCCATATTCTGCTAACAGTCATAGGTTCTCGACCAATGTGAGCAGCAATGTCGCGATACGATAAACCGCAATCGCGATAGGCTACAATCCGACCTTTATCAAAGTCGGAAACGTGATGGTATGCATTTCTCCTCCTTACACAAGGCATCACAACAATGTTCCACCAGGCAATGCCGGTCAACTGCTGCTTGTGTATGAGAAATTGGTTGGAAACTTTCCTCATGTCAGCACATTGTAGGTGTCGCGACCAGCGCCAACCTCGTGTGAATGCTCTGAAAAGCTAATCATTTGCATATCATAGCATCTTCTTCCTGTTGGTTAAATTTTGCATCTGTAGCACGTCATCTTCATGGTGTAGCAGTTTTAATGGCCAGTAGTGTACTAGTAAGGTGTACTACATAACAGATTTTGAGAAAATCGCAAGAGAAGTTTTACACGTCAATGATGTACCAGTGCATTGCAACCATGAACATGTGCTGGCGGCGGTCATGTGGTTAGCGTTCAAGTTCTCTAATCAGTCGATTGAGTTCTGCTTATCTTTTCTTTAACACCAGTCAAATTATTAAGTATATATTACATTTGAAAGGTAATACAATGAAAAGATACATGTATTTGCATGCATTTTTATTGAATTTCCAGTGTTATTTGGCTGGTTACTAAATTGTATTATGCCAACAAATATTATGTGAATTTTATTTCTATTGGCAAGTTAAAAACTTTATCAAGCACCTTCAAACTTGTTCATACTCCACTGACAACAAACGAGAAATTGCTTCTCATGAAGATGCTTTTAAAATACATTCAACTGTACATTACTAATTTGCAGTACTGATATTTACGAAAATGTTGTGTTATGCATGGTTTGCATCAAAATTGTCACAAGAAAGAGAAATTATTCAAAATGTCAATGAGCTTTGTTTTTTCTTGGAAACTCTGAAGTCTCCTTGTGCACATGGGAAAATTGCAGTCATTCAATGTAGTAGATGCCATTTTAATTTAGGTTTCCTGTGTGTATATGAAAAATATCATCCTGCAACTTGTAATGTCTAAAGCACATCTGACAATTCATCACAGATTACCCTCATATTCTGGTATATTGCAGCTCACTGTATTATTGAATAAATTTATTTATACCTTTACTTATTTACACCTGATTTCCCAGCCTGCCCCACATCCTTGAAACCTGTGTCTGCATACCGAAGTGTACTGGTGCAAAGCAGTTCTTGGTACCTTACCCAATTACAGGTATAAATGATTTCAGAAAGCACAACAGGCATACATTTTCCAGAAAACTTTCTGCATTTGGTCATTTAATTGTCAATAATTATGAGCACAATATTTTTTGTGATAGTAAAAATTAGCAAAAAACCAAGTAACATTGCAAATTTAATAAAAGTTCTTGTAAATACACATCTTTTCATCATATTATCTTTTAAATGTAATATGTATAAAAGAATATGACCAGTGACTAGTTTTCAGGGGGGGGGGGGGGGGGAGGGGGGGAAGAAAGAAAAAAAGGTCATGCTTGGG
Source organism: Schistocerca piceifrons (assembly GCF_021461385.2). NCBI lineage: Eukaryota > Metazoa > Arthropoda > Insecta > Orthoptera > Acrididae > Schistocerca > Schistocerca piceifrons. The sequence goes on from NC_060149.1 coordinate 189,527,439, forward strand.
GTGACAACTTATCAGTAAACCACTGATGTGTAAAACTTCTCTTGTGATTTTATCAAAATTGCCTAAGTCGTATGCTTTACCATCTGCACATTATGTTGTCCTCATGGACTACTAAATGTGTACAAAGTTTCAGTTGAGTCTGTGATATGAATGTCGTGGCTTACTCTCGTGAGTATACTACATTTTATGAAAACATCAATTAAGAAACGTAGGAAGTATCAGTACTGTGACACCAGTATCCCTTTCATCTGGTGCTCATTTATGGATTTACTTAATGGGGACACAGTTCATAGTCAGCAAAGTTATTTAAAATCCTAATGGAAACTGTCAGAACAACACTGTTCAAATAGGCAAATGAAATATGTAAACTATTGTTGAGGAAATGGAGCATATTACCCCTACCATGTCAATATGTACTGGAACTACTATATTTTATCAAGAACAACTTCAGCAAATTAGACAGACTACGTGTAATACCCCTCCCCCCATGGCAATATATACTGGAATTACTGCTCAGGGTGTCCCAGGAGGAATGGTCAATATTCAAAGATATGACAGGAAAACTCATTTGAAGCAAAAAACTTCATATGGACATATACTCTATTCAAAGTGTTTTTGATATAGAACATATTTAACATAGATTTATTTTTGAGCTAATGGTGTTCACATATGCATCTTATCCTAAGTGCCAGATTGGCCATGGTAGTTAAATTAACTGGCTACCAAGATTGCAAGACCTTACATGATTAGATTTTTGTCTATTGGGTTGGATGAATTGATTGATCGATTGATTTTTATTTGGTCTCATTTGATTACATTTTGTAAAAAGTGGTGCACTTTTAATATAGGACAAGTCAACTTAAACTTATTTTCTTGCAATATTTAACTTATTTATTACAATTTAGTACATCAAAGTGGCAATACTTATAATAATGTTGCATACATTTTTCACACTTTTTTTTTAGGTCATGAGAATTATTTACATTCTGCATTATTCTCATATATAAATTTTTCTCTCAGTATTCATGCTCTCAACTTATTAACATATCACAACAAGTTCAATTAGTTACAGTACCTCTATAACAGTAATAGTAGCATTTTTCATTCATTGATACATATACTCTTCTGCACTATAAAATTCTTTTTCCATTAAATAATCCTTTAAAAGTTTTTAGAATGTCTTTTTGCTCACATTGTTCTGTAAACTCTTTGGAAGGCACTTTATGAATTTGACACCCTTTATTTCTTGTTTCATATGTATGAACACCTGCATTTCTTTCTAGTACTTCATTTCCTTTTATTGACATTATTGTTTTGTAAATATATAGAGATGGAAATGCCAGTCTTTTTAGACTATGGAAAACAGTTCTGCATGAGTCTCTTTGTTTCTGTCAAGATGGTCCTAACAGCTTTTTTTTGCAATGTAAATATTCTTTTTGTATTTTTGCTGCTGGACTTTGCTTAAACAGTAATTCCATGTTGTAGGTATGGCTCAAATAGAGCATGGTACACTGTACATAGAAGCTCCTTGTTGGCATAATGTGCAAGCTGTTTCATAACAAATATTGCAGTGCTTCATTTACAGCAAACATTATATATATATGTTGACTCCACTGGAGCTTATTGTCAACTGTAATGCCCCAAAATTTAATAGTGGTAACTTCTTCCAGTCTTGTTTCATCTATGAATATATCTGTGTGTTCTTCCTTTTCTCAATTTTTGAACACCATGAACATTCTCTTTTTTAAATTTAAAGTTAAGTCATTTTTACAAGGCATTGTACTGTGTTATTTATTGACATAAATGCAATTCTTTCCAGTGTTTCCAGATTTTTTTCTACGTTCATTAGTGTCATGTCATTTGCAAATTGTTTACAAATAGTTTAAACAGAAGTGGGTCAAGTACAGATCCTTGAGGCACTCCATACTTAATATTCTGATCTGCATCAAGTTTCTTTTTCCACATACTGCTTTCTGTTGCTGAGGTATGATTTTATCCACTTGGTTGCATGTCCACAAATACCATAGCTTTAAAGTTTTTCAATAAGTGTAGCATGGCTGATTGTGCTGAATGCTTTAGAGAAATCCAGAAACATAGCAGACACAGAGTTTCTTTTGTCTAATGCATCTATAATGGATTCTGTGAGGCCTGATGTAGCGGGTTCTGTAGATATCCTTTTTTGGAAACCTTGTTGTGCTGGAATCAGAATACTGTGTTTCTCCAGGAATGTGATCAGCCTACCATGCATGAGCATCTCTAGTGTTTTTGAAAAACCAGAGATTAAAGACACTGGTCTGTAGTTATTTTGATCTTTTTTTCTCCTTTCTTAAATATTGGTACTACTTTGCTTACTTTTAATTTTTCTGAGAATGCTCCTCCTCTAAATGAGCAGTTTGCAATACGCAAAAGAGGTTTGACTATTTCTTCATTCACATGTTTTATTAAATTACTTGATACTTCATCATCTGCTGCAGACTTTTGGGGTTTTAATTTCTGTATTATTTTTTTGAGTTCTGTTTTTGCCAGTGGTTCTAGGAACATTGAGTGGGATGGTTGGCCAAGTGCTTTAGCATGCTATGACCATTGATGATTTGTTTCCCCTTTCAAATTTTGTATAGCATCCATAAAGCTGCTGTTCAGTATATTAGCAATTTTTCTTCCATCTGTAACTATGTTGTCATCAGTTCTCATTGACTTAATAAAATTGCTGTTTTTTACCCTTTTTTGGCTATATATACCGCTGTTGATTTTGTTATGGCTCTGTTTATCGAAATGGCTTTTGCTTCTCTTATTAATTGCCTGTACTTCTTCTGATACTGTTTATATGTCTCCATATTCCCTGCTTGCCTGAGCTCCTTCACTCTTGTCCTGAGTTCAATTATTTCTTTCATAATCCATTTCTTACTGTGATCCTGTTTTTCTGATAGGCTACTTTGGGGAAGAAGTGTGAGGAAAAAAAAAAAAAAAAAAAACTTCTGAAAAAGTAAGATGAACTACTTGGTCGCATTACGGATGGGAATGTGAAGAGGCACTCAGACAAGCAACACAGCATATTCTCCCAAGAGTGCATAAATACACTGAAGCTTACAGAGGAATATTTGAACATTTATCGTGAACTGTGCAACAGCTGCAATATGACGTCTGCGATAATGCCTAGAGGTGAATGTGTTAAAAAATATGCATTTTTCAATTGATACTTTGTAAAATGCATGCTGTAATGCTGATTAATTGTTGTACATGTATAAGCTTCAAAATGTATTGAATAATACAGAAAATAAATAACTATGTATATTAAATGTATTCTATTCAGAAACCATTCAGAGTAGGGTGTATGTCCAGATGAAGCTTTTTGGTTCAAATTATCATTCCTGTCATATCTCTGAATACTGACTATTCCACCTGGGACACCCTGTATTTTGCAAAGGAAAGTTAGAGAAGAACTCAGAGAACTACAAAGGAAAGTTAGAGAAGAACTCAGAGAACTCACTAAGGTTAATCATCTACTTAATGATAATGTAGAACAAAGGTGCTACATATATAGGAATAATATTATATCTCCCAACACCAATCAAGAATGCTTGAGGACCTTCTTTATAGCGAACAAGTTGGAATTCAATATAGTCTTTCCTGCAGATCAAACAGCCTTTGACTTCTTTAGTGTTAGTAACCAGAATGATTTATAGACTGCAGTTATGAGCGTAAATAGTCCCACTGCAAGTCAGTGATAATAGCAGTGAAAATCTTTCCAGATAATGTAGTTCAGGGATCAACAATTTCACCATCCAGCAAACACAGATGCTTCTCAACTGCAAGCAGCAACGGAAAATGGTGAAGTACTTCATGACTACTCTGCAATTCACAGTAACTATTTGACAGAAGGTTCACAGAATAACTTTTGGGCAGTTTCACTACTATTCTATCCTCTACTGGCACCTGGAAAAAATTAACATCTAAATCTTTCTACTGTAGGAAATATGCAGCATTTATGTCATTCATTCTATCAGTTCTGTTTCTTACACTGGCAGCAACCATGTTGAATGTGCTACTATTTACAGCACAATTTATATCTAAGCTGCTATGTTTTGATGTAGAAGCACAGCCTAGAAAGCCAAATTGTGATTTGTTCTGTAAGAACATCCCCATCATTTGTCAGCGGCAGCAGATTTCTGAAGATAGAAGTACACTTTCAAGAATGTTCCTGTGTTTTTGTGATGCACATGCACACGTGCTTTTCATTTTTGAATTGACAACTACGTTTGACTTAAAAAACATTGTTCCATTCCTGTATGATTATGTATGTATGTATGTATGTATGTATGTATGTATTGAACTGGGGACATAGAAATGAGAGAGAAGCTTCGTCCCCGCCATAGCCCTCAGTGGTACACAACCCCACAACAGGCTACAGCACTCCACTCACCCCACCACCGCCCCACACCAAAACCCAGGGTTATTGTACAGTTCCCCCCGGGAACGTCTCATTTCTGACAAGTGTAAACCCAATGTTTGTGTGGTAGAGTAATTATGGTGTACCCGTACACGGATACAGTGTTAGCACACCAATCGCCGACATAGTGTAACTGAGGCGGAATAAGGGGAACTAGCCCGCATTCATCAAGGCAGATGGAAAATTGCCTTAAAAACCATCCACAGGCTGGCCGGCACACCGGATCTAGACACTAATCTGTTGGGTGGATTCGTACGGGGGACCGGCATGCCTTCCTGCTCGAGAAGCAGAGTGTTAGACTACACCGCTAGCTGGGCAGGCATGAGTACTCCATGAGAAAGACAAAGTTCTGGTTCACTTTTTATTGACTTTTTGTAGGACTAAAAATATCATCGAAACCTTATATGTAATAAGATACATGAAGAATAGATTAGAAACAAAGGGAAAATATTATAAACTGCTACTGAAGCTGTGTTTTAATTATGTAAAGTCAAAGTCTGTGGGGGAAACACTCCATACTTTTTACGTTTCTAGGGTCTAATAATTGATGGAACACAATACATGAAAGGAAATTCTGCATTTACTGAACAAATACACTACTCTACCATTATCATTATACAGGGAATGGACATCTGAAACCTAACTCCTGACCAATCAAGGCCAATAAAATTATCTGAAATACAGTTCCTCTTCTACGCAGTAAGATTTTTTTGTGCTCTTAAAATAATACTAAGTGCAAAGTGTAGAACGAAGTGACATCTATAATAAAATTGTGTGCATGAAATTAGAAACCCCTAATACAAAGTGTGACATGTAACAGAATCATTACCATTTGTTTGGTGTAGTTTCAAATGAAAACATAACATAAGGCACTCTTTTAAATCACTGTACGAGCAATTTTAAGGCAAAAGACAACAATTAACCTGATGATTGTAATTGATGATGGTGGTGTGTCTATATTCCCTCTGTTATTAAATCTTACCAATCAGATGAACGTTAGCAGAGTACTTTCTTAAACAGATGGCTCATTTCAAAGCAATAGTTTGTTTAAGGTAGTAAGCAATCTACTAAACATCATAGTTAAACGTCTTCATTTATTTTTAACTGCAGCTCAAGTGTTTCTTACATACTTGTAAATCACTTTGCATGAGGATAGCTCTCAGTACTGCACTGCAACATACAGAAATGAGTGTTGTAGTCTGATACTAACCATTACTGCAGGTTCCATGCTCACTATAGTAAAAGTCTCTGTCCATCAGTAGTGATGAGCGATCAGCTGCAAAAGTGTCATCAGAACTCAAGAAACAATCCCGACGAACCACATGGTAGTTAAATGATCTGCAGTTGAAATCCTGTTCTTGATTGCATAAGTGTTTGCATTCTGGAGCATCATATATCTGTGGGATATACCTGTCGGTGTATGGAAGGAATCTTCCAGGGTAATCTGTGTAGTCACAGCTTGGTGGCTCTGAAACCAGATATCATCTTTGAATAAATATGTTTCAGTGCATTTATAGTTTATTAACAAACAATAGGAGTGAACTGGTAATTTTCTATTATATAGTACCATTTTAATACATTATTAACAGAAAGAAAGATACAGTTAACTCTTAACATATGTTATACATTGAGGTGACAAAAGTCATGGGAGACCTCCACATTTCATGTTGGACTTCCTTTTGCCCTGCATAGTGCAGTAACTTTTGTGGCATGGACCCAACAAGTTGTTGCAAGTCCCCTGCAGAAATATTGAACCATACTGCCTCTATAGCTGTCCATAACAGTGAAAGCGTTGCTCGTGCAAGATTTTGTACACGAACTGACCTCTTCATTATAGCCCACAAATGTTCAATGGGATTCGTGACACGTGGTCTGGCAGGCCAATTCATTCATTCGGATTGTCCCGAATGCTCTTCAAACCAATTGCAAACAATTGTGGCCAGGTGACATGGCGCGCAGTCATCCGTAAAATTCCATCATTGTCTGGGAACATTAAGTTCACAAATGGCTGCAAATGTTCTCCAAGTAGCTAAACATAACCATTTCCAGTCTATAATTGGTTCAGTTGTATCAGAGGACCCAGTCCATTCCATGTCAACACAGCCCACACCATTATGGAGCCACTACCAGCTTGCACAGTGCCTTATTGACAACTTGGGTTCAGGGCTTTGTCAGGCATGTGCCACACTCAAACCCTGCCTTCAGCTCTTACCAACTGAAATTGGAGTTCTGACCAGGCCATGGTTTCCCAGTCACCTAGGGTCCAACTGATATGGTCGTGTGCCCAGGAGAGGTGCTGCAGGCAATGTTGTGCTGCTACCAAAGGCACTCACGTTGGTCATCCACTGCCATAGCCAAATTTCACCACACTGTCTTAACAGATACATTTGTCATACATCCAGCATTCATTTTTTGTGGTTATTTCATGCAGCATTGCTTGTCTGTTAGCACTGACAAATCTATGCAAACACATTTGCTCTCAGTCATTAAGTGAAGGTCATTGGCCACTGTGTTGTCTGTGGTGAGAGGTAATGGCTGAAATTTGGTATTCTCAGCACACTCTTGACACTGTTTATCTTGGAATATTGAATTCCCTAATGGCTTCCAAATGGAATGTCCCATGTGTCTAGCTCCAACTACCGTTCTGCTTACAATGTCTGTTAATTTCCACTGTATGGCCATAATAATGCCAGAAACCTTTTCACATGAATCACATGAGTATAAATGATGGCTCCCGTGAATGTAGCACCATTTTGACCTTGTGTATGTCATACTAGCACTATGCGTATATGTATACATCACTATCTCATGATTTTTGTCACTTCGGTGTAAAATGAACATATAAAATCAATATCAAGGAAGGCAAATGGAAGACTTTGATTTGGTGGATGGTAGACTTGGATTTGGTGGAACGGTTCCAGGAAGGTGCAGTACATGTATGAAGGAAATTACATACTAGTTACAGAGTACTGCTCCAGCATTTGAAGTCCTTACCAAGTAGGCATGGCAATGGACATTGAATAAATTCACTGATGAGATATTATGAATGTAACAGGTTGATACAGCTCATATGAAAATGCTTGGGAAACTTAATGGAAATCCTTGAAAGAAACATGTCATAGTTTTTGCAAAATCATGTTGGGATAGTTTAGAGAACCTGTATCTGAGGAAGACTATGTGACAATTCTGCTGCATTGTATATCTCATATTGAGATAACAAGAATACATACTCTTCTTCTTCTTTAACTTTTACCTTTATCCTATTCCTACACAGGGATGGTATGGTTATTATCGAGTTTGGAATTGTGAATATGTTAGAGGGTGGTTGGATGCTTTACTTGTCGCCATCCCTTCATCCAACCCCCACCCCTCTCCCCCCTTCTCTGGCCCCCAGCCCCTGACAGAGTTTGTGAATCCCCAACTGTGTGCGTGAGAAAGAGTATGAACATTTTCTAAATGTTGGTGAATTGTGTAATCCAGGTGGGATGTGGGTACCAGCCTGGTATTCACTTAGTCAGATGGGGGAAACTGCTTATAAACCACACCCAGGTTGATTGGCACACTGGCCCTCTGCCTCGTGGATTCCATCCAGGGCTGGCGCACCTGCCCAAATTCTGGAAGTGACGTGGTAACAAGCATGGCTATCCATGTAGGAGGTATCCATGTGTACATTAACAACATAAAAAGATGTTCTTTTCGTATATTACTAAAATATTCTTACCATTTTGTACTAAATAACCTATCTTAAAATACTGAGTACATAACTGTCAATATTTTGAGATATAGTAAGTTTTGTGTACTTATTGAAGAACAACACATTTTCTAACTCACAGAATTAGTTCTTATCGACACCAGCAAGTGTTGAATTTTGCCACTGTTGAAAAACTTTCTGCAGATGGATACCTGCCTGTTTCCTTGTACATGAAACCAGCACCAAATAAAACTGCTATGACATCAATTTTTTAAAAGTTTTGACAGTCTGTAAAGTTTAAACTGTCTTAAATTCTACTTTATGACATTACTATTCTCTGAGATATAATTCACCCCTTACTTTCAAGCCAACAAATCCATGTTCCTCAAATTTGGGTGAGGAAAATCTCCACTGACATAGATAGACTTCGTATTTAGCAATGCAGTTTTGACATTTTAAGTTATCCCAAAATCAATAGACATTGGGTGAAATAAGTAAGAACCCACTGAATTGGTAATAATATGAGTGCAAAGTCCGAGAGATGGCACCACCGCCAGGTATTGAGGTCATGTTTAGTTAGTAGCATCTATGGAAAGAATGCACACCAAGTTTCAGCCATATTGGTCTATTTCTTTGTATTTGGCATTCGTATGAATCAAGGAAGTTGAGTGATTGTCAAAAAATGGAAGAATCTGCAGGACTTTAAGCATTGTTTTATCACTGTGGATGAAACATGGATACATTACTATACTCCTGAGACCAAAGAACAATCTAAACAATGGGTTAACAAGGGGGAATTTGCACCAAAGAAGGCAAGACCATTCCTTTGGCCGGAAAGGTTATGATGACTGTCTTTTGGGATTTGCAAGGGTTAATCCTCATTGACTATCTTGGGGTGGGGGGTGGGAGGTGGAGTAATAAACAGTCCTACAAAATAACTGTTATGAAAAAAATTGATACTTTGTGCTCTTTCCGAGTTAATTAGCATTGAAGTTAGCCAATCAGGTTGTTGTGTGAACAAATTCAAGCAGCCTGCCAGATACAATTAGTGTAAGTTTTCCCCATAGCATAGTTGATAGTGCATGAGACTGCTCAGCCTTTGGCTTGGGTTCAGTCCTTACTTCTGTTCCATATTCAATTTTTGTATGACTCTCTTGTTCAGTTTTAGGAAACCAAACAAATAACATATTTGGTGACACCATCTCCGATAGGCCACTTGAATTTGCGGGGACAACTGTCTGTTTGGCTAACTTAACTCAGAAATGGTGCAATGTATTAAATTATTTCTTAACAGTTATTTCTCAGCATAACATACCCTGCAACACTCTTACAAGCTTTTCAGACTGTTTCTGATTATTCTGCATACACATTTGCCTGAAGGAGTATAGACCAGCTTACTAGTAGGTGCTAATGCAAAATTGTTTTGAACACATGAAGAAACAAAATATTGAAATGGAAATAAGCAGTTAATGTATAACAATTCCTTTCATGAAAATTTCTTAAGAAAATATCCTGCAGTAAACTCTTATGTGGCAATGTTGACTGGGAGACCACGAGGGATTGTTCTGCCTCCATGCACAAAAGCCCATTTTTCACAGTGTATAAGAGCTGTGTCTTAAATTTATCTTTTAAGTGCAGGTGAGCATAATGGATGGGTGTGGTTTCCTGTTTATTTTGTACAAGTATCATGAAGAATAAAGGGAGAGGATGAAACTTGGTCCTTGCGCAAACCAAACATCATCATCATCATCATCCCTGCACATAGCCCACTCATTAGAGATTAGATTACATTAGATTCAATTTTCGTTCAACAGACCCAAAAAATTAGATGATTCTCATGGAACATGTCAGAAAGTATAACATAAAAATGTAAAACATTTGAATATAACACTTTATACCCTGATCATTTGTTAGGAGATTGTTGAAATAGGTGAATACAATGTGGTAAACTGTAACAGCTAATATTTACAGAATTAACATGCTTTCAGAATGAAACATTGTTATACACTACTAATAAATTTATCATACACAAAATGCCTATTATCATACACAAAATGCCTAATCTTGCCTGTTGTGACCAAGTGCTTTCAAAACTGAAATCTAACAGTCATTTTTACTTAAGCTGGCTCAACAGTCTCTGTTAAGATATTTGTCTATAGAGTAGAAGGAGTTGCCTATTAAAAAGTCTTTCAAACTCTGTTAAACTGTGCATTATCTGAAACCAAGTTTTTAATGGTTGTTGGCAATTAATTGAAAATGTGTGTTCCTGAGTATTGGGCCCCTTTTTGGACCAAGGTAAGTGATTTTAGGTCTTTATGTAGATTGTTCTTATTCCTATGCATCGAGCTATTGTTTGGAAATAGAGATATATTACTTGCAACAGTCTGCCCACGATAGCTGAGTGGTCAACGTGACAGAATGTCAATCCTAAGGGCCCGGGTTCAATTCCTTGCTGGGTCGGAGATTTTCTCCGCTCAGGGACTGGGTGTTGTATTGTCCTAATCACACCATTTCATCCCCATCGATGTGCAAGTCACCAAAGTGGCATCAAATCAAAAGACTTGCACCAGGCAAACAGTCTATCCGACGGGAGGCCCTAGTCACATGACATTTACATTTCCTTCCAACAAATTTCATTAAGGAATAAATATACTGAGAAGCAGTCATTAGAATACAAAGTTCCTTGAACAGGTTCTGATATGATGTTATTGAATTTACACCACAAATGATTCTTATCACACGCTTTTGCACCCTAAAAACTTTTGCTCGGTTTGATGAGTTACCCCAGAACATGATTCCATATGACATAATAGAATGAAACTAAGCAAAGTATGCAAGTTCTTTTATATTCGTATCTCCTACATCTGATGTCATTCTCACTGCAAATACATACTTGTTTATGCACTTAAGCAATTCTGTGGTATGCCCTTCCCAACTGAATTTATTATCAAGTTGTAATTCCAGAAATTTAACACTGCCAATCTCTTTGATCTGCATGTCTTCATATGTCACACACAAGCTGGAAGGAAATCTATTACAGCTTCAGAACTGCATATAGTGGGTCTTCTCAAAGTTTAATGACAGTGAATTAGCTTTAATCCATTTATTAATGTCAGTGAAAATTTAATTAGCAGCTGTTTCTAAATCTGTACTTAGCTTGCTACTTATTGTAATGTGTGTATTAAGTAGCAAGTCAAGTACAGATTTAAAAATAGCTGTTAATCAAATTTTTACTGACATTAATAAATGGTTTAAAACTAATAGCATCAAGGGGGCCTCTGGGTACAATATCCTATCCTGATAGGTGGGTTGTCATCAACAGTACCACAAGCTCTCACTCTATGAGATGCAATGGAGAGATTTGGAATTTAATCCATGACACCAGAGGAAAGTCTGGTTGCCACACTACTACCTCCCCTCAGCTTGTCAGCTAAATACTGGTGGTGAAAATTTCTTCCACCACCAGGACTCTGGCTAACTACAAGTTGAGTGCCACCACATATACATGCAGTAGAATACTGATGTACGTCTCTGAACACAACTCCATACATTTCTCTCCATACCTTCTCCTTTATTTTTATTTTATTTGATTTATTTATTTATTTATTTATTTTTGACAAAATAATTTTCACCTGAAAATCTTGAAATTAAGTATAGGTGGCTATATTTGCTACTGCATGTAATCCTATTAAAAGATATTTGCCTGCATTTGTTTTGCTTAAAAGATTTCATTTTTGTATTTTTCAGAATTAGTTGTTAATGAACTTTGTCAACAAGAAAATAAATAAGAAAATTCTAATAATAAGTACCATATTTAATTGTTTATTAACTGTAATAATAAAAAACTGAAAATATAATTATTGGTCAACTGCACACTTCAGACCTACTTGGAGCACATTCATTTTCCATGTAGTCCACATCAGCAGAAACTCTTCGAAAATGCTGTGGAGTTGTTCTCCTAGTTTCAGGGGTAAGTTTGCACAGTCTCTCTCTTCCATAGTAAGTTGCTGACCTAAAAAAATTAAATACCTACATAAATGTCAGAAAAGAAAAACCAATGAAGCTAGCATACTTGCTGAGACAAGAAAGTATTACAACACATGCAGAATGACAGTTCGTAACTGACAAAATAGAGCCCATTGCAGAATTTTCTATTTATGCAGTAAATATATACTAAATGTACTACATAATAATTTAATTCTCTTTTATCTTCTTCTTTTTTCTGCCATTAATACCATATTTTCTTGGGGTCACCATGAAATTATTGGATTTGTCAAAGTTGGTGGTAGCCCCCCAACCCGCAGCTATGGAATTTGTGTACCCACAAGTGTCAGCATTGAGTGTTATTCCATTTGAAAGTGTGTGAACATGTTCTAAATGTTTGTGAATTTTGTAACTGAAGATGGACGTGTCTACCAACGCAATAAATAATTTATATTAATATATTACATTTAATTGAATAAATATACCAATAAATTTATTTTATTAATATTAAATGATTATTTTAATACATATATCTACCTAGGAGTATAGCTACTTATGTTTTTAGCTTAAAATAGGTATACAGATACTTCACAAGCCACCGCACAGTGCATGGCAGAGGGTACCCGGTATCAGTACTTGCCATTTCCTTTCCTGTTCCATTCACAAACAGTGAGGAAAAAAAGACTGCTTATATGACTCCATATGAGCCATAATGTCTCATACCTTATCTTCGTGGTCCTTACATGCCATGTATGTAGGAGGCAGTAGAATTGTTCAGCAGTCAGCTTCGAATGCTGGTTCTCTAAATTTTCTCAGTAGTGTTTCTTGGAAAGAATGTCTCCTTCCCTATAGGGATACCCACTTGAGTTCCCACAGCACCTCCACAACACTTATGGGTTGTTCAAACCTACTAGTAATAAATCTAGCAGCCTGCCTCTGAATTTCTTCAATGTCTTCCTTCAATCTGACCTGGTACGGATCCCAAACATCTGAGCAGTACTCAAGAAGAGATTGCACCAGTGTCCTATATGTGGTCTCTTTTACAGGTTAACTACTCTTTCTTAAAATTCTCCCAATAAATTGAAGTCAACCATTCACCTTCCCTACCACAGTTCTCACATGCTCATTCCACTTCATATCAATTTCCAATGTTATGCCTAGATATTTAAATGACTTTACTGTGACAATAGTAATACTGTATCCAAGCAGTAGAGATTTGATTTTCCTATTCATCCACATTAACTCACATTTTCTCATATTTAGGGCTCGCTGCCATTCATCACACCAACTGGAAATTTTGTCCAACTAATCTTGCATCTTCCTACAGTCACTCAACTTCAACACCATACTACACACCATGGCATCATCAGCAAACAATTTAGATTGCTGTCCACCCTGACCATTAAATCATTTATGTATATAGAGAACAACAGTGGCCAAATCACACTTTCCTGGGGCATTCCAGATGATACCCTTGTCTCTGATGAACACTTGCCATCAAGTACCAGCCTGGTATTCACCTAGTCGGATGTGGAAAATGTCCTAAAAAACACATCCAGGCTGATTTGTACACCAGTTCTCAACGTTACTCCAACAGGTGTATTTGATCTGGAGCTGGCATGCCAATGTGAAAAGGTGTTTGGGAGAGTCATTGCCACTGTGACATTATTGTAATTGTTATGTATTTACAGGGTATTCAGATCTTTCCATTGAATGAGTTGCCTTATATGTCAACAATACATGAAATTGCATTTAGTCTTACTTCTTTATAAACTACAGTTCAGCACATAATTTTACTTTGACCTATTCCAGTGTTTTATAAACAGATTTAAGTAACATCTGTCAGTTTTTACTTAAAGCTGGAATTTGTTCATAAATTAAATAAATTTAGTTGCTCAGAACTGTAGAAACACTTTCAAGGAAATGGAAAATGATTACTGTTTACTGTGCTATCAACAATGTGAGCACAGGAGATGGGTCTCAAACTCATATTGGAGTAAAGTAGGGAAGGATATTGGCCACTTCACTTTTAAGTGGCCACCACATCGTTCATTTAAATTAATTAAGGGAACCATGAGGAAGCCAAATCTGGGTGGTGATTTGCACCCTGCAACTGTCAGTGGTGAACTGGACTGATACATGCTGTTTCTACAACTGGCTACATGATGGGAGGTTACCAAGCATCATAACATATTTGGCTAGAGCAATTATAAATGCTCCTACCTAAGCTAGTGGCAGCATTCCTTTGGTGCTATACATTTGGCTGGCACAGTCGCTGTACCAGGTACTGGTCAAATGTGCAACTCAGCTGCTACAGCCTCATTGAGCAGTATCACTGACTGAGTGAAGCCACTGATCTATGAGCTATCAGCTAGCCCTGATAGTTCTGAACTTCAAAATGGATCTGCTGAGGTGTGGATGCCACACAGGTGACATCACATGATACTCCAGCCAATCTCTGAGAGACCTGGGTTCAACTTGGGGTGCCTACCCATTCCTTTCAGACATCTTGGGCTGCAAACTACATTTGACACCATAATTGTCTAATATTGCTGCACTGACAAGCTGACACCTGACTCGCATCACTTAGGATCCACTGTTTTCAGCTACTGTTGTGGTGCAGCAACATTTCACTGCCTTGGCATATGTCTCAGTGCTTACTGTCTGTGGACTAGCTCCTTGGCGTCTTTTGCTGGAGTGCTGTTTGAAAGACACCATGCTCACTGCAGAACTGAAGATCCCATCCCACAGTTTCCCCTCACAAGACACTGCAAAAGTAAAAAAAACAGCCATCCTGCAATACTGGTGTTGTTGTGTCCTACTAACACACGATAGAGGGAAGACAGGGGCTTGAGGGCCATCTCCAATTTCATGCAGTGAGGAGCAAATGTAGAAAGACAAAATCCCACAGAAGGCAGGTTGATGACTTGGATCAGTGCCAGACATTGTCACAAGGCACCTGCAAGATGTGTGGTTTCTGGGAGTCGACAGGATGCTTTCAGCAGGAGACTCACGGTATTCAGGAGTCTGATTAACACTATTTATTAGCAATCAGGCTAACTACTACACTGAAGGCTAATCATACATATTAGAAAAAGCAAAGGAGGCTACTGATTGCACAATGGAAGTCAGTGTCTGAATCCATGGGTTGGGTGCTAACAGAAGTAGTGAACACTAGTAACATTTTGAGTAGAAACTTTGTGCAGCACTCCAAGTAAGAAAAACAGACATGTTGGAGCTTATCTAGGCTGGCCACAAGTGACACATATTTGGAATCTGAACAATCCTCTGAATACAAAAAGATGGGTTCTTGAAGAATTGTGGTGGTGCACTATTTCTCCCTTCCTAGTTGACCCTCCAATCCACCAGCACTTAACAAGCTTTGGGCAATCTCATAAGTTGCTCTGCACCTCAAGGGCACATTTGGCCAACCATATGTAGACTCCTCCCCCCTCCCCCCTCCTCCTACTCGGTAGGTAGGGGTGCTTCTGGACTTGACATTATCAAACTCCAAGTTTGGTAGCAACAGTGTTCAGCTGAAAGCTAAATGTCACTGTTGTGCCTATTGTGGCCAGAAACATCAATGTTTTTTGTCACTTGGCTTCACCCTCAATCCTTTTGTGTGTGGGGACTGCTGCAGTAGCACTCTAACCTGTGTAAATTCACTGACATTGCAGTTCTCAGGAGCAAGTATCAAGCTTGCTGTCTCTGCTAAGACGTTCCTTTTCATGGCCATCTTCTACTATGACACCTTACAACAGTATCTAGATAATGGATGGAGTTACCAGTTAATTCTCTGAAGTGAGACTTCTCTCCTGGGACAGCTGCCCAGAGCATTAGTAATTTGTAGGGCTCTACTGCTACAGTTTGTCTCTGGTAACCTAAATGTTACCACTTTTGTCCACTCTCTACATTGTATCTCTGATTTCCTACCTAGAAGTAGCCTCGATGGCTCCCAACAGCCTTAAGCATAACAACGTACAAGTCATTATGTAGTCAATATATGACAGTGCTGTCCAGCTGTAACAATAGTGTCAAATATGGGGATGCACTATACACACAGTGAGTGGAGCATTACCTTACGGACTGACAGTATATAGTTCAAAAGTTCAGAAGGGTACACGGCTATTGCCTTATGAGGTAGTTTATAGACAGAAGGTGCAATCACCATTTGAGGCATTAAAACCTAGAGTGGGTGGAAAACAGTGGAGCAGTGCAGAATTTTGCAAAAACCTGTAGACAGTATGTTGCCAAGTGCAAAAAGCACCAGCGCTGAGTCACTGTAATGGAGATCTCGGCCTTGAAGTTTCCTTAATACTGGTCATCATTTGTGTTGCCTCTGTCCATCATTAGTCAGAATCCTCAGCTCACCTGATCTTCCAGTCCATACCTACCAACCCAATGGATTGACCACAATGTTTTACCAAAGTGAGAGAAATTTTGTCTGTAGCAGTCACCATACACCATTTGATGGAGTGGTATACACAATTTGATGGAGTGTGTAAGGAAGAAGAACAGACAATGTTTAAAGTGTCAATAACAGTGTGTGTGAGAGAGAGTGCTAAACATGGTCAGGGGGAAAATGTAGACACAGTAGTACCATGTCGTTTTAATAGTTCATAGTTTCAACAGCAGCCTGGAATTCATATGGCTGAATTCTTCTAAGGAAGGAGAAAATGTTGCAGCATCAGCTTCAAGCAGGCCTTCCCAACCAGCCAAAGAATATGTGGGCCAGCCACTGATGTAATTCTGCAGCTAGATACTCAGTAGTGAGCTGAATTTCTACATGCTATATCACTGCATGGAATTTCTACAACTGGCTATGTAACATGAGGCACCTCCTGTCATAACACTCCTGGTTGGAGCAACTAAAATACTCCAAGTTAGTAGCAGAATTCATTTGGCACCACTCATTCAATTGGTACAGTGTACACACCAGTCATCTGTCAAATGTGTGGTTAAACTACTACAGCATCATCAAGCAGCATCACTGACAAGGTGAAGGCACTGATCTGTGAGCTATCAGCTATCTCTGAGGATTCTGGCCATTATGTGAGTACCATCACCTGACATTCCAGTCAGTCTCTGAGGGTCATGGGATCAACTTTATGTGCTTGCATGCTCCTGTCAGATGCCTCAGGCCACAAGTGATGCTCACCAGTCCAGTCATCTAATGCCATTGCACCGCTGAGCTGACACATGAGTTGGTCAGAAAGGACCCAGCTGTCACCAGCCACTGTTGAGCTGTGTTACCACTCCACTGCCTCAACATATGTCATTTGCAGCTTACTAACCTGTCTCCTTGCCTTCCTTCGTCAGAATGCTGTACGAGAGACAACAAACAATAAAGAATGTTTTTGTTGAGTAGACATTTTCAACACTGGGCCTGCTGTGCTACTGGAGGTCCCACCTCAAAGCATTCCACATGTGCCACTCTGAAGTCATAAATGGCCATCCTGCAAGTCTGGTGTGAACCAGCTGTAATAATACAGGCATATTTGTCTGTTGAACACTCTGGGAAAATACAGGAACAACTCTTAAGTGATTAGCTACTGGTGAAAAGAGAACTAATAAGTCTTAATCAAACACAGTATGGTTTCAGAAAGGGAAATTTGATAAACAGTGCTGTAACTCAGGTGACTGCAACCACTGATAAATGTTATGACAAATATTCCATAGCCATCATGACAGATGTCACCAGAATATCCAATACTCTTTGGTGGTCACCTTAGTTTGTGAGATTTTGGCAGCTGAAGTTGCCCAAATGTTTGTATAACTCCTTCAGAGGCAACTGTCCAAGTAGAGTAGTGACATGGTCACCTCCTGATATATAATCTCAAAGTAAGTGCCCCAGGACAAGAAGAGTAACTGTTGTGAGTTATGAATTTTTTACAGTATCATCCGACAAAGAGGAAAGCACAGATTGTGGTCAGTGGGTAAGTGGTGCCACTCAGAGAAACCATAACCTGTTAAACCGCTCCTGTATCAGTGTACCTACTAGTGGAGGTAAAACATTTCAAGTTTATTGGGAGATGTTCAGCTAGCAAAATATAGTAACAATAAGAAATACCAGTAACAAAAACTGTGTGTGTTCCATCCAAATATGCATTATTTTGTCAAAAACTACAATTATGGGACTTGTGGCTGTAATACTATAAGGTTTGTAATTGAAAAAGCAACCACATACAAGAATGATATAAAAAGGTTTATTTGAATCAAACCATGGCAAGTTCCAGATTTCTTATAAATCCGTCTTCAGAATGTTGTTATAGGTTTCCTTGTTTTCTTGCTGAAGCCTCTTTTTGTATTTGTTATTGGTTTCCTGCAGTGGTGTATGGTTCTGTGTGATGAAATCGCCCCATGTTTTTGTCACGAATTTTAAAATCAACACATCTGTGGATATGCAATGTGTGAGTGCTGTTCAATCCATGGAAAACACATAAGACAACAACATTCTCTGTTTAATGGCAGCAAAATTGTGTGTGCTGCTGTTCAACAAAGAAAGGTGTCATGTCAAAAGTTTTCCAGTAAATTTAATAGCACTCATACAGTGCACACCCACAAATGTGTTGATTTTAAAATTCACAATGAAAACACAGGGCGATTTCCTCATGCAGAATCATACAGCAAACCAAAAACAAATTCAAAATGAGGTCCCATAAGGAAATAAGGAAACCTGTGACAACCACCTGAAGATGGATTTGTACGTAATCTGAAGCTGGTCACTTTTTTAAACCATACTTGTGGCTGGTTGCTGTTTTGACAATTTTAAACTTGGTGGGTATGTGTTAGCAACAAGTTAAGGAGAAAGTTGGAACTGCAATTTATATTAAAACTACTGTAATATTTAATCAACAATATTAGGAAATGGAGAGATTGCTACTCACCGTAAAGATGATCCATTGAGCTGCAGACAGGCACAACGAAAAGACTGTTAGCCTTCTTCAATCATAGAAAGCACACACAAACTTACACAAGCAAGCACACTTCATGTACCCATGACCACTATCACTGGCAGCTCTGACTGGAATGTAACTGTCATGTGAATAGCAATCTGAAGTGGGGAACGGAAGGGGGAGGGATAGGAGGGTATTGGTGGCCTCCAACTAAAGCCAACCTAATCCCAACACTGAACCCTGCCTCTCCCAGTTCACACCACCACACCCCTATGATACCCTGCACACAGCTTCTACATGCTACCCAAAATCCACAAACCCAACAATATGGCTGCCCCATTGTGGCTGGTTATTGTGCCCCCACTGAAAGAATTTTGGCCTTCACTGACCACCATCTCCAGCATATTGCCCATAATCTAGCCTCCCATGTCAAAGATACCAACCTCTTCCTTCACCGACTCTCCAGCACCCCCACCCCTTTACCTCCTGGATCCCTACTTGTCATGGTTTATGCCACTTCTGTATACAAAAAAATCCCTCATACTCACAGTCTTACTGCTATTGAACATTAAGTTTCTCAATGCCCATCAGACTCCAAACCCACTACCTCAATACTACTAATTTGAAGGGAAACGTACAAACAAATATGTGGCACAGCCCTGGACATCTGCATGGCATCCTAGTATGCCAACCAGTTTATGGTCAATCTAGAAGAGCCCTTCCCAGCCTCCCAAAATGCCAGACCCATAGTCTGGTTCAGGTTCACTGATGATATCTTCGTGATAAGGATGCAGGTCCAAGATACCGTATCTTCATTCCTCCACAACCTCAACACCTTCTACCACATCCACTTCACCTGGTCCACCTCAACCCAGCATGCCACCTTCCTAAATGTTGGCCTCCTCCTCTCTGATGGCTCCCTCCACACTTCTGTCCACATTAAACACACCAAGCACGAACAGTACCTGCATTTTGACAGCTGTTAATCCTTCCACAAAAAAAAAAAACCCTCCCATACATCTTGGCCACCTAGAGATGGTGTATCTGCAGTGACAAGAACTCTTTTGCCCAGTACGCTGAGAGTCTCACACCCAGGTCTTCTTCCAATCACTACAGATCTCCTGTGCCATTTTTCCTCACACCCCCAAGTCTCCCAACACCCCCAAGAGCCAGCCACAAAGGAGTGCACCCTTCATCACCCAATACCAGCCAGGACTGGAATAACCGAACCATATTCTTCGCCAACCTCCACAACATCCCATTCCTATGCCACTACCAATCCCAACCCTCACCACAAGGATCATATCCCTGTGGAAGACCTGCAAGACCTGCCCAATCCACCTACTCAGTACTTTCTATTCGAGACATGTCACAGGCTTATCCTACCCCATCTGAGGCTGGGTCACCTGCAGTAGCAGCCATGTCATATACCAGCTCTGTTCCAATCACTACATAGCTTTTTATTTTGGTATGACTACCAACCATGTGTCAACCTGGATGAATGGCCACTGCCAAACTGTGTCCAAGAGCAACATAGACCATCCTGTGGCACAACATGCAGCTGAACGTAGCATGCTTGATTTCAATGGCTGATTCAGTAGCTCAGTCATCTGGCTCCTGCCCTCCCCCACCAGTTTTTCTAAACTGCACAGATGGGAGTTATCCTTATCCTTACAACACATTCTCTGCTACTTAAATTATGCCTGCCTCAACCTATGGTAACATACTGTCCTCACACTCTCCACCCAACAGTTTCCACCCCTCTGTCCTGTCACCTCTTCCCTATTCTCATCTCCCACCGTAATTGCATGCCCCCCTCTGTCAATGCACCCGCTCATCTTTTCCTGCTCCTCTTCTTTTTCCTTTTTCATGTCATCCCCCAACCCCCTCCCCCCGCCACCTCCCTGCATTACAGCCTCCCAATGCTGTACCCGTTGGCAGTCTAGTCCTTGCACACGTTGCCAGAAAGTACTCTTCTCACGATCCATGTATACACTGCTATCCCTTCCCCACCCCCTCTGGATTGCTACTTTCATTCTATGTGACTGTTGCATTAGGGTTTGAGCTGCCATAGATGACGGTCATGTGCATGTGAGGTGTACTTGCTTGTATGAATGAATGTTCATACATTTCATTTTCTTTTTCTGATGAAGGCTGTGGCCGAAAGCTAACATGTATGTGTATTTTAGTTGCACTTGTCTGCAACTTAACATGTCATCTTTATGGCAAGTGGCAATCTATCTTTTCCTTACATTTTCATAGTCCACACTATGATTTACTATTTATTGCAAATGGTCTGCATGTGGCCAAATGTTTATAATATTCTTTTTATTAATTTTATTGCTATAATTTATTAGTTTAGCATGGATTATTTAGCTTGGGGATTCTGCTACCATTGTTTTAACACACTTAACACAACATTATTGCATTCTAATAATGTTATATTTCTGTCTGAATTGTAACTGTTAACTATAGGAGCACTTTCAGTTTACTTGAGATTACTTTAACAGTCTACATCTACATCTATGTAATTGTTCTGCTATTCACAATAAAGTACCTGGCAGAGGGTTCAATGAACCACCTTCCAGCTGTCTCTACCATTCCACTCTCGAACGACACACAGGAAAAACGAGCACTAAAATTTATCTGTGTGAGCCCTGATTTCTCTTATTTTATAGTGATGATCATTTCTACCTATGTAGGTGGGTGCAAACAGAATGTTTTGACAATCAGAGGAGAAAACTGGTGATTGAAATTTCATAAGAAGACCCCATCACAACGAAAAATGCCTTTGTTTTAATGATTGCCACTCCAATTCACGTATCATGTCTGTGACACTATCTCCCCTACTTCGAAATAATACAAACCGAGCTGCCCTTCTTTGTACTTTTTCGACGTCATCTGTCAGTCCCACCTGATGGGGATCCCACACCGTACAGCAATACTCCAGAATAGGGCGGACAAGCATGGTGTAAGCAGTCTCTTTAGTAGACCTGTTGCACCTTCTAAGTGTTCTGCCAATGAATTGCAACCTTTGGTTTGCTCTACCCATAATATTATCTATGTGATCGTTCCAATTTAGGTTATTTGTAATTGTAATCCTGAAGTATTTAGTTGAATTTACAGCCTTCAGATTTGTGTGACTTATTGCGTAATTGAAATTTAGCTGATTTCTTTTAGTACTCAAGTGAATAACTTCACACTTTTCCTAATTCAGGGTCAATTGCCACTTTTTGCGCCATACAGATATCTTATCTAAATCATTTTGCATGTCGTTTTGATCATCTGATGACTCTACAAGAGGGTAAATGACAGCATCATCTGCAAACAATCTAAGACGGCTACTCAGATTGTCTCCTATGTCATTAATATAGATCAGGAACAATTATTCAACAAAATTCTCTGGATCATTTACCATCCATTTCAGACATTAGAATAAAACCCTTTTATTAATTATTAATCTATCATTTATTTAATATTTCTGATTATGTGTCAATTTGCAATTCTAGCCAATACATAGACTATTTGACTGCAAGAGTATAGGTCCAACTCACTATCTGCAGTGAGATTAGCTGCAGGGAATGGAAGCAGACATGTATGGCTCAACCCTACAATATTATTGACCCGTCCTTTTTTAAATAGAGTCATGAACAACCCAATTACCTAGGTATATCTATATGGAGGTAAAGTCACATGCTGCTGCTCATGCTGCTACTCTGAGAAGCTGCTCTAACCCCAGAAACTGGTGCAATACTAATGGAATAAACACAATAGCTACATCGTTCTCGGGCTTCTCTTGCATTTTTTCCACTCTTTTGTTTGTTTATGGCAAAGGGCTTGCTGAATCAGACGCTAATTGTAGCTGTTCTTATGAAAAGCTGTCATCAAGTGTTCTAGTTCTCTGTGAGACTCCCCATATCCAAGAGGATACAAGTCATTTGTAAATATATTCCTCTGTGCAGAATTATGGTAGCTGCCTGCAACTTCTTGCAGTATATGTTGCAGCCTCTTGTATGATCTGCTCTCCTTTCTACCTAGATATCCAGTAAGAGGAGAGTCCATCCCAGTCAACCTCCATGGCAGCAAAACAAACTTGACAAGCTGTGTCACCAAAGAAGCTATTTGCTCAGTAACTTTTCACTCATTATCAAATACCATGACAAATGTGTTGTGCCAAACTATGTCACAGTGAGGCATTATATTGACTCAGCAGCAGCTGCAAGAATCAAGAAGCTGCCAGCCTATCCTTGCTGCAGGAAAGTGTACACTTCACTCACTGGAATCTATATGCAACTACCAAATAACTATTCAGACTACATCTACAGCTGTTGAACCTGTTTAGTCCCCATACATGGGAATGGACAGACAGTGGCACCTTGGTCACTGTAGATTCCATTTTTTGTCAGAGAAAAGTGTTATGAGAAACACAACATTGATTAATGGAAGGTTATTTTATATCATCTGCTGTATACAATCAAATACATACAATGTTAATAAAATTAGATGAGAAGAAATGGGAGGCATGTTTGTTTCTAGATCTGTCACCTACCTTCAACACAGTTTCTCATGACCAACAGCTACTTAATAAACTGGGAACTTATTGTATCACAGGAATAGCTAAAAGTCTCTTTCAATGGCACCTAAAAGGGAAATATCATGATACAAAAATTGGATGCAAAGAGGCTAACATTACTAAGGAGTACTGATCTAGTCCACTTTTTGTAAAGAGTAGTGTGCCCGAAGGATTAGTTCTGGGCCTTTTATATGATATGTAAATGATATATATACAGTGCACAGAAGCAAGGAATTTAAAAATACATATGACACAAGAGTTTTTATCTGGACACCTAATGAAAATGACAGAACTGAATTCTTCTGGTGTCTCATATCTTCAGGAATTACATAAAAAGTAAACACCCAAGTTTCAACCACAGTAAAATGAGTCAAATATATTTTCTTCTAAATCAGCAACCTGATAAGAGTGCAACAGAATGATGTGTCTAATGATGGGACAGAAATAAAAACCTTCCGCAATGTAATGTTAGACAGACATCTCTTTTGGGAACATAACATTAATCTTTTTGAGCAAAAATAACAAATAACAAATAAAAACTGGTTTTCAAAATGAGAACAAAGTTTACAAGTTCTGAATTACAATCAAAGCTGTAAGAATATTTTGTTCTATTTTTTACCCTCTGTTCTTAACAGTTCTACTCTATTTGTGCTTAAGAACAATGATCTTATACATTTGCAGAAGAGACACTACCTGGCTGAATTCTGTTATTTTTCCAGTTGTATAAGAAAATTTATTCAAGAAGTAATGCACATTTCACATTTATATGAGTATACTAAAAACTGTCATAAGCTTTCCTAGATGTTGTAAGATTGGAGCATCACTGAAATTAATTTGAACACCCACTATAACTTGAAAGCATGCATTTATTGAATGTTATAACATATAGAAGGCACTAACAACAACCTTAGTGATGCAGGCAACAAGGTTTGTCAGATCGCACCATCAGCAGCACTTCACTAAGAGAAGTGCTCCAGGCAGCAGATGCACCCCCCTGGTTTTATTGTGTTGACTATGCCTGGACTTGGCTTTGTGCATTAGACTTATCATTTGTATAAACTGTTCTTGTGATCCTTGTTCAATAACCATGGCATGCACTATCGCAGAACAGAAGTACTGACTAATAAGATAAGTTTTTAATTACTTTTTGAATTTGCTAGGATTACATATTCCTTACTTTATTTCTGCAACAGTTTGTTAAGATTTTTGTAACAAAATATTAAACAGCATTCTTGGAATATAGATATGGGTGCTGAGAAGCAGTGATGTTTACATCTTCAAGTACACTTTTCAGGTACTGCAGCATATATGAGAGATGAATGAAGAGTAATGTGTCCACTTTCTTTAACTGGGTTTGGATGAGAATATTTTAATAAATAAAATGCAGAAATAAGCCTTAGAAGTCATCTTTAATTACCAATATTCACTTTTCCACATAATCACCACCCAGTTGGAAACATTTCTGCCAACGATGAACAAGTTTTCTGAAGCCAACATGGAAGAAGTTGACACTCTGTTTCTGCAATCGACTGACATTCCATCTCCAAGTTGTAATGGTGTACCCACATTTCACCTATTGTCACAATTGAATGGAGAAAGGCATCACCTTCATTCTCATAACGCGAGAGGAGTTCCTGGCAAATTTCAAGTCTGTGCACTTTCATTTCAGGGGTCAGCATCTAGGGTACCCATCATGCACAGATCTTCTGATAGCCAAGCAAAGCAATAATATGATGCACACGTTTCTGTGAAATGTCCTTTCTGCTTGCAATTTCTCTCTGAGTGATACAACAATCACCCTGAATCAATCTGTCGACATTTTGCTTGTGAAACTCAGTGGTTGCTGTTACAGGACATCCAACTCTTTGTTTGTCATGCAGGTCAGATGTTCCTGCCTCAACATCTTTAAACAAACTCGCCCAATGATGCACAGTACTCACATCAACATAATCACCATAAACTGCTTTCATTTTCTGATGAATCTCCTTCAGGGTGACACCTTCTGCTGTCAAGAATTCAATGACTGCACGTTGCTTAAATCGTCTGCGCAGGGTTCCACACTTTACACTGTAACAACACAACCATTCAATGCTAGGGCTTCCCGCCAACTGGAGCTGTACAGAAGAGGCTACGGAACAAGCCAGTACCTGCCACATACCACTGCTGCCAACTGTTGATGAGTTACAAAGGTGAAGGCATTACTTTTCAGTCAACCCTCATATTAGTTGAGAAACGAGGTAATCAAGAGAGGGAGACACCGTCAGCTCAGCTCACTGTGAGTCATAGCCCAGGTTAAGTTTAGTTCATATGTATGTTAGAAGATCTTTTCACAATATTTAGATCTTTTTACACATGTGAAGTAAGGGCAGTTCTTAAAAACCCATCAAAATTTCTCTCCTAATGTCTTTACCTCAATTTTTATAATTTACCTACAGCTTACAAGATGTAATGAACCAGTGTGATCTCACAATGGTAAGCCTACATTTTCATATAGTTGGCTAGGTCTCATCATTTTATAATGAATCCTACCTATGTGACTGGTATTGTTACATTGCTGCTCTGCTGACATATGAGTATGCTGATTAAATACATTTACAGCTATAAGACAACAGGTAAGTCATTATTTAAATAATAATATTGAACAACTTCAATAAGCTGAGTATCAGATGATAAGAAGACATACTAACATGGATAGATTTTTCTCTTTCATGTCAAATGATGAACTTTTATGTCAAAAAAGGAGCTATCAGCTATACCAACGTGAATGTGCGACACTAGCAACAACTAGCAGCTGCTAGGTTGCATTTTCATCAATACAAATGCTGCAACTTAGATAGGTATACCATCAATGTGATGATAATAACTCAAAGCACGGAATAAGTGGAATAACAATTTTCTGTGCACATAAATGAATACATGGTCAAGGCCTCAATTTTGTCTTTGCCGTTGTAAATTTAAAGTCCCATCTTAGATCATAAGAATGGATTATTGATCTGTTGTTTACTATATTTCATGAATTTTGTTTATTGTAAAAAGGTAACATGTACTTGACATTTGTCCAGGTATAATGATTAGTTATTTAAAGTGAACACATTTTGCATTTTGTGAGATCCCAAGTTTTAGTATGTAAACATAAATGCAGTATTTGCTGCCTAGCAGTGCATTAGTAAAACAAGGATGCATAGACATAAAGTTTTATTTTTCTTGTTTGAGTAAAATAAACAAATTTTGATGATATTTAAATTCTTAGCTCTGAAAGTAATTTAGGGATTTGTTATTTTATCTCCTAATTATCATATTGTGTAAACAGTAATCACAACCAAAATATCAGGAGGACATTTCCTACTACTAGGCTATCTCATTACAAGGTCTGTGGCATACTGAGTGTTCAGACAATAATAAAATTGGATTAGGCTATGCAGTAAAATCTTACCACAGAGATAGGACTGAGCAAAGATTTTTGCCAATAAAGTAAGATCTTACTACAGAGATAGAACTTGAAAAAATATATTTGTCAATAAATAATTTATCGACGTTAAGACATTTCTAAGAACAATAATTACTATTTTTGTATTTGCCAGCCTGCATAGAGTAGTTATGAACAGCTATTCATAATGAACACTGGACCCTGTCAATTCTTAACTTAAACTGTAAAAGTTATCTTTGTTGACAATTTTGACAAATTACGTATGGACTTATAAAATTCATTAGTACAGCATTTACAAAATTCATTAGTACAGCAATTACAATAATTATGATTAAACATACTTCGGACCAGAGTTATGTACAGGAATGGTATTTTTTGTTTTGTAAATGAAGGCACCACAGTTTTTTGTCTTTGTAGGAGAAGTAATATTTTCTAAAAGAGGTGAACAATTGAATTGAGTTTGTTCATTCAGTAATAAATGTGGGGGTACACAAACTGTTTCTTAATTTCTAACTGCAGGTGCTTTGCACACTCTTCTTCAGTGTGTAAGACTTCTTTATCCATTATGTACTTGTGGTTTTCATTTATTCAGTGTTTGGCAAAGGAGTTCTGTTTATCCTATTTGCAGTTTTACCTATAAAAGTAAACTGCACCATTTTCTTTTTGATTTATTTATGTTGTTCACTGTGTACAGTAGGGATGTAGCCTGCTTCTTCAGTTTTTTATTGAAAAATTTGTCAATAACGTTAGAATTCATTATTTTTGGCTATTTTTTTTATTGTGAAACGAGGCTAAAAAGTGTTTCATTTACATAATACAATATACAGTGTTTCACGAAGAACCTACAATTGAATCACTTAAAATATATATTATTCATACTAGTTCTTCATTGTAAGATTACAGATGACGAGCAAAATTTTCACCAATAAGGTTCTTACTTTAAAGCTAAGCTGAGACAGCTGCTTATGATTAATATAATCAACATTATGTCCATCATGTTTTAGGAACAACTCACAGAACACTGACGTTCCTTGTTATCATTTATCAGGGCTGATGCAGAAGTAACTCCTGGAGCAGTACTTTGAACTGAGATACATTTCTGTAAGATTGAATCTGATCTTGGCTATAAGCTGTTTTGTACCTACCAGAACCACCACATCTTTGTCAAAACAGTATTCAATTCAAATTTAACAAAACACATGTACTGTCAAAGGGAATTTTGGAGTATTTTTTAAGCTATTACTGGCAGTGTGTTATGTTAGGGACCTTTATAAGTGTTAGGCACATAGCACTCAGGGAAGCTCTGTTATACTGCTTGACTTCAGTGTCATTGACAGATAAAGCTTACTGTCTTTAAATTTGTTTAATGTGATACCTAAGTCAACACTGGAACAAAGCTACCTGTGTATGTTTCTTTTCTGTTTCTCAGTACATACTGAATTCACAAAATCAGAGCAGGAGAGATTTTACAGGTAATAAGGCTAACTTCTGTCTATTTAAGCATGTGGTAAGAGATGGGACATAGTGAAACCTCATAAGGGTATATTCTTAATAAGAGGTGTTTATAAACTATACTCTGAATTTTACTGTATTTTTATTTGTAGTCAGCAACAAATAAGCCAATTTTCTTCGTAAATCATGATAATAAGGCAGCCAACATTTTCTGAAAAAAGATCTTGTACCTGCAGATGATTCTTGTCTCCCGCAAGCATTCGTCCTGGCACTGTCGTCTGCTAAATATATTCCTGACTTCCACAGTATTTGGTGCAGCTAGTTCATAACTTGGTACTCTTGTAAATGCCCAAGCCTTTGCGCAAGCACTTTCTGTAAGATAAAATAAAAGCTCTACATTAACTTACTAGCAATATTGTTAGTGAGATAACAAAGAGTAGAAGATCATTAAGAATATAAATAAACACCAGAAACACATACACTCTTCTGAGAAGGCAGTATTTCAAACAGGATGAAAAATAATCAGGTTTTTTTGTCATCTACTTACAGATACGTTTATGATTGATTTGAAATCATCAATCCCATTTCAAAAATGTATTAAGTTTGCACACAACACAAATCTCTTAATTAGGGGGTAGACTGCAGATGAGCTACAGAAAGAAATAGAAGTCTGTTACACATCACAGAGTGGCCCTCAAAAAATAGCCCCATAGGTTATCACACTTTTACATGCCTCACAAAGAAAACACTTACAATCTCCAGAAATAATACTATCTAGAAAGCACGTAGAAACTTCAAATGTCACTATGTTTCTTGGGATGTAGATACAAGATAATCTAAAATGGGATGAACATGTGAACTATATAAATGATAAACTAAGTGTCATGTTACTGTATCAAAATTCTAATAGGATGCACAATACAGTAAATTGTAAGAAATGTGTATTGTGTACTTATGAAAGTATTGTTATGATATGGAATTATTTTTCATGGAAACTCTTAACTAAGTAGACATAGAAGGTGCTTTGTACCACAAAAAAGAACTAGTAAGATCGCTGAAAGTACACATTCCATAAATGCATGGAACCCACTGAAAAAAGAAGAAGAAGAACAAGAAGACTACTACAACTACTTACACTGTCTTGCTTATATATCTTTGATGACAAATCATTTGGGATGAAAATTATAAAAAACAGGATAGGTCACACAAACAAGTATGTTCACACCTCTAACTGCAAACAAAATACATCCACACAAAAATGGAGCAAAATGGTCTACTGCAAGCAGGGATAAAGCTTTTCAAAAAATTACATGAATATATTAAAACAATAAAAATATTATATGTTTCAAATCAACTCCTCAAGCATATCTCCCAAACAGGTGCCATTACAGCACAAATAAAATTTTATGGCATTATGTTTAGTGTGTTGGTGGTTACTAGTTGCTATGTGCATTACGTT
The DNA here is from genome assembly GCF_021461385.2 of Schistocerca piceifrons. Classification (NCBI taxonomy): domain Eukaryota; kingdom Metazoa; phylum Arthropoda; class Insecta; order Orthoptera; family Acrididae; genus Schistocerca; species Schistocerca piceifrons. Next base: position 189,557,368 of record NC_060149.1, read on the forward strand.
TAAGGATTCTGACATTTGGTAAAATACTTTATAAACATTTTTTGTGTCATTGATAGCAAAAGTTTCTGTCTTGTGTGGTACCTGGTGAAGTGGTAACAAACATTCAAGTTGACTACTGACTGTTAACAAAATATACAGGGCATTTCAAAAAGATTCATCCAGTTCCACAAGACTCTATTTCTTGTAAATAAACAAAGATAGAAACTTAAGGTTCGAGTTCATTGACACTAAAAGTTTACCTTGGCACCCGTTGGTTCCTGTAGTTGCTGATAGGGGTCTCCCTGGTGCTGCTATTTGCTCATTTACTAACCAATGTATGTCGAGTTGAGATGGCAATAACACAGCAACAAAAAGCGTTTTGCATTATCCATTTCAATAGGTGCAATACAGTGATTTGTGATGAGAGTACAACACTGCATCTCTTAAGAGTGTCTAGGGCATATGAATCTTGCATTTCACCACTGACCTCCAAGGGAATGAGGTGGGGGTTTGATAGATTATATGCCTCAACTTCCAACAACTTTGAGTGAACTGTGTCATTGCATAGTAACAGTAGTGACTGCAGTTCCTCAAGTGATGCCTGCAAAATTATGGAACAAATTTGACCATCATTTGGATCTTTCTTGAATGTCCAGTGCAGGGCACATTGAACATTTGTGAAATGTAAATGAAAACTTTCATAGTAAATGTTTGTAAAAAGTACCGCAAGGCTGTACACGCATGCACATAAAATTGGATGGTTTGTTTGAAAATAAATACTTTGTAGTCTTTCACATAAATTAAAATTTCCCAGGTTTCTATCTTCATTCATGCAGAAGACATAGTCTTGAGAAATAAGATGAACCATTCTGAAACACTTTGCACTATTAGTAATAAAATTGTTAAAATAATTTATGCAAAAACTTATGAAACTATTTGAATACCATTATTCAATACTGTAAAAACATAATAATTTCATCAAGAAACTAGTTCTCATTTTATATATAATGATTGTGGCTATGGTTGCTATGCAGTTCTCAATTCTTATGATGTACCCCACATGTACCGATAATGGTTTCAATGTTGTACACCAACAAATAGCAGCATAACTGCCAAAGGGCCACCTGTGTCTCCACTTTAGTAGAGAATGCTCACAGGCAGAAGGCTCCATGTGAGGTAAATGTGTGAAGCAACCATGCCACAGGGATGTACCTGTACTTGCTACAGCCAACTGAGAGAGTTTGAAAGGGGTCAAATTGTGGCCTTCCAAGTGGCAGAATGATCCTTTTGGAGAATTACCACACAAGTTGGACGTGTTACATCAGCTGTGCACAATGTCAGTATCAGTGGTCATGTGAGCAGACTCACACCCGCAGATGGGGTTCTGGATGTCCATTCAGCACAGATGCCTGCCAGGCTCATCATATTTTAAGGGCCCCAGTGGCAGATCATATAGCTACCACAGTACAGGTATGAGGGCCTGTGAGCCCAGTTGTGTCAACACAAACTGTTACTTTTGTGGCGGTGTTCGTAGCGACAAACACTTGGCTGTAGAAATGGCTTACGAAGTCACCGCCACACTTTTAATAGCGGGCCGACCGGTCCGCTGGAACAGTAAACAGAAAGATGAAAGCCCAAACACTCATATTAAATAAAAGTCGGTACTTATCTTTTATTAATGAAGATACAGTAACACAATAGTGAACTCGGTGTCTACAGAAATCTGTCTAGTTCGAGTCGGAGCGGCTAGGTCAGCGTCGGCTGACGACAAACAACAACTTTGCTGCGATGAACACACAACTGACTAGCAAGTACACAATTCGGAGGCGAGTATACAACTGAGCGGCGAATACAGAACTGTCCTAGCGCTCGCGACTCCAGCGCTTAAGAAGCCAGAAGCCAGCAGTGGCGCGCGCAGACTTGCGGCGATTTCCTGTCTCGCTGGCGCTGCTTATGCGGACGGCGTCCGTACTTTGATGCTGCCAACCTTTTGGCAGCAGGCTCGGTTGGCATTACTGGCTAGGATACAACAGTTACAAACTGGTTATCAGCACTGAGGTTACAGATACGTGCACTTCTAGCCTATCTTCCATTCAAGCCACACCATCAACAAGCATGGCTCAACTGGTGCCATCAGAGGATAACTTGGAAAATGCAACGGTATGCCATAGTCTTCAGCAACAACAGCAGATTCTGCCTGGACACAAGTGATAGTCATTCACACATATGATGTAGACCTGATGAGCATTGTCTTGTCTTCCACTCATGCCACAGCATCAACATGCACACCTACCAGGATCATCGTATGTTAAGGGCCACAGTGACAGATCATACAGCTACCACAGTGCACATAAGAGGGCTTATGAGCCCAGTCGTGTCAACACAAACTGTTATGAACTGGTTATCAGCACTGGGATTACAGATACAGACACCTGTAGCCCATTTTCCATTCATGCCACACCACCAACAAGCATGACTCAAATGGTGCCATCAGAAGATCACTTGGAAAATGGAATGGCATGCCATGGTCTTCAGAAATGAAAGCAGATTCTGCCTGGACACAAGTGATAGTAATTGGCACATATGATGTAGACGTGATGAGCATTGTCTCATCTTCCACTCACGCCACAACATCAACATGACGGCTCCACCGGTGCCATCAGAGGACCACTTGGAAGACAGAATGGCATGCCATGGTCTTCAGTGATGAAAGCAGGTTCTGCCTGCATGCAAGTGATGGTCATTTGCACATGCAATGTAGACCTGACGAGTGCTGTCTCATAGAGTTCATCCTTCCTAGACACACTGGTCTCATCCCAGACCTTATTGTCTGGGCTGCAATAAGCTACAATTCTTGTTAACTTTTGGTGTTTCTGGATGGTATGCTAACCAGCACGCAGTATGTGTGAATGTTGTTAGACCCTTTCTTGCAACAGGACAGTGATGTGTTGTTCCAACAGGAAAATGCTCACCCACACAATGCCTGTGAAATTCAACATGCTCTGCAAGACATGCAGCAACTTCTTTGGCCACATGATCTCCAGACTTGTCTTCAATTGAGCGCATGTAGAATATGATGGGACAAGAAGTGGCTTGTCAACCAACAACTCTTACAGAACTATATGAACACGTTGAACAGGCATGGCATAACATATCCCAGGACTGTATTTGCTACCTGTATGATCAACTGGATACCACAGTCAGTACCTACATTGCCACCCATACTAATATGGACATCACAGCACGGGCTGATACCTTGTATCTCAGATCCGCTTGTGCTATTGATCTGTAAATGTAATCATCTCATGTACTGCATATGCACTATTGCAATAATAAATCTCGAGTGAACTGGAAACCTCTAAAAGTGTGTACAAATTTTTTTTTCCTGCAGTGTGTGTATGGGGGAGGGGGGGGGGGTCATCTGTCATCTACTTTATATATATATGTATATATAGTTTCCCAGAAATGTTGTGACAGACTTCTAGCGGAGATGGGGCACATTGTAAGGATTGAGAACTGCACAGCAACCCATGATCATAAACATCATCATATGCTTCTAAGTGGTGCTGTATACGAGAATACTGGGGGGGGGGGGGGGGGGGGGGACATGAGGATTTCTTGATTCGAGCACTAGCCAGCATACAAGGAGCATGGAATGGTATAAGAATGGTGAGCTTGCAGACATGCACTTAATGTATGGACTAAGACATGTGCAATGGATGAGTATATTGAGAATGGTTCCCAGACAGACATCAACTGCACCACAGCTTGTATGCATGTTGGCACTGAAATTTGTGTGAGTACGGCTCATTGAGAAGTGGCAGAGCTAGTGAGGGCAGGCCACAATTGGTGCATTTGGTCATTAGGGAAGAAAGTGTGTTGGATGCCTTGGAGATTAATCCAAGCACCAGAATACATGCCTTTGCCTCAGACTTAAGAATGTCTCATAGCAGTGTCCACCACATTTTGAACACCGAGTCCTTACATGACTTTATTGCATGCTGTTATTTCACCCCAATGACCATCCTGCATGTGTGCATTTTGCACAGTGTTTCTGCAACATAGTAGCTAAGATGTACATTTCCCATGTTATGTGGTGTTCACTGATGATGCCACATTTCCTAGGAATGTTGTATTCAACACCACAATGAGCATTTGGACAGCAAAAAACAACCACGGAATGTGGCACCAAACGGCACATTGCTTCACAGTTAATGTGTGGACAGGCTTCGTTAGTGACTGCTCGACTGCCACAAAGTATCACAACTTCCTGGAATAGGTTCTTCCTGGATTGCTTGAAGATGTTCCAGCAAATGTGAGGTGCTGCATGTAGTGTCAACATCATAGAGCAGCTACACAGTTTGGACTGGCTGTTCACAGGCGTTTGAGTAGCTCATTCCTGCATCGACAGAATGAGAGTGGTGGACAGATTCCCTGGCCCCCATGCTCATCAGATTTATTGGGTCTGGATTTCTTTCTAGGGGAAGCACCAAATTTGTCATGTGTTGTGATCCTGTGGAGTCTGAAATGGGTCTTGTCACAAGATTCACCTATGCAGTTGCTACAATCAAAGAAGCTTTCGTTGTTAGTTAGTTACATGTTCCATGGATCATTTTGCTTGATAGATTATAATGATGTAGAATGAGTCATTTTACTTTCACATCACAAATTAATTGTATATACTGTTATATTTTGAACATTTCTAAGATTTTTTTAAAAGATATACAGATGTGTGTGAGTAATTCCTAGCCATCACCTTTTACACATTACGGTAACAGAAATTCTTCCACAGAACAGAAAGAGTTGTCAAGGAGAAACTTTCTCAGTCTCCAGAATGAGATTTTCACTCTGCAGCGGAGTGTGCGGTGATATGAAACTTCCTGGCAGATTAAAACTGTGTGCCCGACCGAGACTCGAACTCGGGACCTTTGCCTTTCGCGGGCAAGTCTGTTATCAAATTTAACTTTTCTGTCTGTCAGACATTTTATATCATTAGGTAAGTGGTTAAAATCTTTTGTTGCAGCATCATGCACCTCTTTTGTACTAAAGACAAACCTGACTGTCATTTTTCCTTCTGGTGTTGTAATTGTGGTGTCACCGCCAGACACCACACTTGCTAGGTGGTAGCCTTTAAATCGGCCCCGGTCCGTTAGTATACGTCGGACCCGCGTGTCATCACTATCAGTGATTGCAGACCGAGCGCCGCCACACGGCAGGTCTAGAGAGACTTCCTAGCACTCGCCCCAGTTGTACAGCCGACTTTGCTAGCGATGGTTCACTGACAAATTACGCTCTCATTTGCCGAGACGATAGTTAGCATAGCCTTCAGCTACGTCATTTGCTACGACCTAGCAAGGCGTCATTATCATTTGCTATTTATCTTGTGATGCATGTACCGTCAGACCGATGTTCACCAATTATGGATTAAAGTTAAGTATTCCAGAAGCTACGTACTTTTTTTACTAGACTCAACTCCTTTAACTGTTCCAGACCTCAAGACAGCCCGCGTGACCTTAAACGCATGCCTTTCGGCTACCTCATAGTGGCTTGGCTGTCTTGCCAAGTCACAACAGTTTGGCGACGAGCTAAATCGCATTTGTACCAATTCTGCCCTGATTTACTAGTGTAATGGCTTCGCCACCATCTCCAGATGTACTGTCCGAATTTTATCGCTTACAGAATCAGCAGACGCAGGCCTTACTGGATGCCCTTGGACAGCTCGTTCAGGGTCAACGTGCAATGCAAAACAATGCGGCCGCCGCCGCTCCACCGTTCCCGCAGCCACAACACGCAGTTGCACCACCTTTTCGTCCTTTTGATGCGGCACTGGAAAGCTGGACGGAGTGGTCACGCCAATTTGGATTCCATCTCGCCGCCTACAGAATTCGAGGTAATGAGCGGCAGCCTTTTTTGTTAGCATCCGTAGGCGTCCAGACGTACCGTGTGATAGTGAAATTATTTCCCCGACGCGACGTAGCAACTCTGTCCTACGAAGAAATTTTGTCTGCATTAGACGCATATTTCAAAGAATCAGTCAATGTAGTTGCGAAAAGGTATACCTTCTTTCGTACAAAACGTACGGCAGGTCAGACTAATAGGGAGTGGGTTGCAACCTTGCAAGGCCTTACTAGGGATTGTGCTTTTGAGTGTGAATGTGGACTCCCTTATTCAGATACTATGGTACGTGATGCAATTGCACAGAAAGTTTCTGATGTTCGTATAAGGGAACAGATTTTAAAACTAGTCAATCCCTCCCTTCAACAAGTGATGGACATATTGGATCAGCAGGACCCACTTGACTTTGCTCAGGAATCATTTGAAACTTCGCCACCCGTGTGTCAGGTTACCCGGCCTGCCGGGCGAGCTGCACAGAACAGTAAACAGTCCTCGTGCCCGGCCGCGCCAAAGCCGCCTGGCTCTCAGCGACGTGTCCCGCGCCTGCAAGCAAATGCAGTGAAATCATGCCCGCGGTGTGCTACTAGACATTCGCGTGAGAATTGCTCGTCACGCCAGGCTATTTGCTTTTTCTGTAATAAAAAAGGACATGTTCAAAGTGTTTGCCAGAAAAAGCTCCGATCGGAAGCTCAAAACCATTCCAGGCCCTTTGCTTCGCGCTGGAATCGGAATCGAACCAAGGATTTTCAGGCTCGCGACACTTCGCCCATGGAAATTCATTTAGTTCATTCCACTCCGCCCATTGCTACTCTCTCTCACAGTGACTGTGTTCGTCCCACAAATAGTGTGCGTCGACATCGTCAGAAATCCCGTCAAGTCGCAAGTGATTCTGTACTAGAGTCAGTTCATGTTGCACGAGACAGTTGCTCTTGTCGTCAGCAGGACAATAAACTTTTTGTGGACTTGGCCATTCACGGCACTGTGATACCATTCCAGCTCGATACCGGAGCTGCAGTTTCATTGATCAATCAAGACACGTACAAACAGCTGGGCACACCTCCGTTGCGTGCCACAAATGTTAAGCTAACTACATATTCAGGTCACGGGCTCCCTGTGTTAGGACAGTGCAGCCTTCTTGCTACATACAAAGGACAAACAAAACTTGTGTCATTGTACGTCCTGCGTTCTTCTTCTGCAGTGAACTTGTTTGCTTTCGATTTATTTCAGTTGTTTAACTTGTCTATAGTCAATCAGGTCCTATCAGTGAACCAAACTGTGCCTTCGGACAGTGTTTCTCGTCTATGTGAAGAGTTTGCAGACATTTTTGCACCGGGCCTTGGTTGAGCTAAGAACTATAAAGCACATTTGGAACTGAAAGTAAACGCGCAACCGAAATTTTTCAGAGCGCGCAATGTTCCCCATGCATTGCGTGATGAGGTCGCAAGAACATTAAACAATTTGGAATCACAAGGTGTGATTGAACGTGTGCAGGTTTCTCTCTGGGCATCACCCTTAGTAATTTTGCAAAAACCTTCCAGAAAATTGAGACTTTGCGTGGACTTCAAGGCAACAGTGAATCCCCAACTAGTGACTGCAACTTTTCCTTTACCCCGCCCGGAAGATCTTTTTGACAAACTGTGCCCGGGTAAATATTTTTCGAAGTTGGACCTAGCAGATGCGTACTTGCAAATACCGGTGGACGAAGAAGCCCAGCGTGTTTTAGTAGTTAACATGCATCTTGGTTTGTATCGATTCAAACGACTGCCCTTTGGGTGTGCATCCGCCCCTGCATTGTTTCAGCAATATCTACAAACTGTTTGTGCGTTGGTCCCTACTGCAGCAAACTCTCTCGACGATATTGTGATCTCCGGAAAGACGGAAGAAGAACATTTAGCCAATCTCAGAACATTATTTCAGGTCTTGCGACACAATGGTCTTCGCTTGCAGAAGGACAAATGTGTGTTTTTTGCTCGTGACTTACCCTATCTGGGCCATGTACTCAATGCCCAAGACATACATCCCAGTCCAGAGCACCTCCGTGCAATACAAGACTTGCCTTCGCCGCAGAATTTGAAGCAGCTACAGAGTGTGCTGGGAAAAATCAATTATTACCATAAATATGTGCGCCACGCCTCTTCCATTTCAGCTCCGCTTCATCGCTTACGCCGTAAAGGTGTTCCGTTCGTCTGGACGACGGAATGCGAACGCGCCTTTCGCCAGTTGAAATCGGCGTTGCTTTCGAATACTTGCCTTACGCCATTCGATCCCCAGAAACCCCTTTTGTTGATGGTGGATGCATCGGATTTTGGGATCGGTGCTGTGCTTGCGCACCAAGATGGTTCGCACGATCGCCCTATTGCCTTTGCGTCCAAATTGCTCTCGTCTGCACAAAGAAATTATTCACAGATCGAGAAAGAAGCCTTGGCTCTCGTATTTGGTGTTACAAAGTTTCATGATTTCTTGTATGGTCGTCCCTTTACCATCATCACAGACCACAAATCTTTGACATCACTTTTTCATCCGACCAAGCCTGTACCTCCACGTACAGCGCAGAAATTCATTCGCTGGTCTATTTTCCTCTCGCAGTACCGCTACGATATCTTGTATCGGTCCACCGCTAAGCACGGAAACGCCGATGCGTTGTCCTGTTTGCCTGTTGCTGAGGATAGAGCATTCGATTCCTCCGAACTTGCTTGCATGTTCATTGATTCGGAAACCAATGATGTGGTCGAATCGTTTCTGATTGATTTTCGTCGTGTAGCTACAGCCACAGCTGCCGACCCTGTCCTTGCTACCGTTCTGCGTTTTGTTGCTACGCAGTGGCCCTTGTCAAAGTCACGGATCGGGGATCCGTTGGTTCGCCGATTTTTTGCTCACAAGGAGAGACTTTTTGTACGACGTGGTGTTTTGCTGTTGCGTTCTGATAATGATCAGTCCAGGGTCGTGGACCCACGCTTACACATCGATTTTGCTGGTCCCTTCTGGAATGCTCGATGGTTGGCTGTTGTCGATTCATTCAGTAATTTCCCTTTTGTTGTCTGGATGTCTTCCACGACGTCTTCTGCCACCATCCAAGCGTTATCCGCTATCTTACAGCTTCTCCACCAAGGACATTGGGGTATAGTGCGAACGAAACAACTTGCTCGTCAGCACTGTACTTGGTTCAGAATCGATGCTGCGATTACGCATATGTGCTCTTCTTGCATGGTGTGTGCCAAACAACAATCCGCACCACCGCGGAAATTCTTTGCATGGCCAAAAGCCACTTCCCCTTGGCAACGCTTACACATCGATTTTGCTGGTCCCTTCTGGAATGCTCGATGGTTGGTTGTTGTCGATTCATTCAGTAATTTCCCTTTTGTTGTCCGGATGTCTTCCACGACGTCTTCTGCCACCATCCAAGCGTTATCCGCTATCTTTTGCATTGAAGGTCTTCCACAGACTATTGTTTCCGACAATGGCCCACAATTCATGTCCGCAGAATTTCAGTCATTCCGCAAGGCCAATGGTATTCAACATCTGACGTCCGCGCCGTTTTCGCCACAGTCAAACGGTGCCGCAGAACGTTTGGTCAGGACTTTCAAGTCACAGATGTTGAAGGTGAAAGAATCTCATTCTCGGGAGGACGCGTTATTGCTCTTTTTGTCCTCGTATCACTCTCAGCCTCGAGATGGTCGCTCGCCGGCTGAGTTGCTGCATGGTCGCCCTCATCGAACCTTGATGTCTTTGCTACATCCGCCGCATCAGGTTCCTGTGCAGCGGCAGCCACCTGCTTTTGCTCCAGGCGACGTTGTTTATTATCGCAAGTATCGAGGTTCACGGCGTTGGCTCAAAGGGCGCATTCTTCGCTGCCTCGGCCGCGCTATGTATCTGGTTTTGGTGGCCTCTGGTGAGGTGCGTCGGCATCTCAAATCAGCTGCGCCTCTGTCGTTGCACGGGATCTGCCGCTCCCCGTCTGCTTTCAGCGATGGTGCCGTCTGGTCAGCACCCTGGGGACCCATCTACTGGCTCGCCTCAGCCTCAGGTGTTACCGACGCTGCCTTCCATTTTGCCCCATGGTGACGCACCGCCGCCGCCGCCGCCAGTTCTCCCGCCGGCGACGCCCGCAGTGGACGCGTCGCTGCAACCGCCGGGCGCCTCCCTGGGTCACGCGCCGCCGATCGCTTCCTGTGACCAGTTGTCCTCCGCCATGGAATTCTTGCCCGCCCCGGACCATATGTCGTCTTCGCCCGTCGGGTGCCGCGGCTCGATGGAGGTCGACCCTTCGGCCACTCCTGTCTCTCTAAGGGCGCATACACCGCATGTTGGCATGCAACCTGGACTAGGTTTTCAGGCGTTTCCTAGCTCCCCTCGGACCGAATGGCAGGGTGCGGGTGGCACAGCCTCGCCTATTGTTAGGCTCCCCACCTCGTCACATACGTCAACATGGGGTCCTCTCCACGGCAGGCGGAAGCCTTATACAACAAGCGTCCGCCGATTTGCGGGGGAGGAATGTGGTGTCACCGCCAGACACCACACTTGCTAGGTGGTAGCCTTTAAATCGGCCGCGGTCCGTTAGTATACGTCGGACCCGCGTGTCGCCACTATCAGTGATTGCAGACCGAGTGCCGCCACACGGCAGGTCTAGAGAGACTTCCTAGCACTCGCCCCAGTTGTACAGCCGACTTTGCTAGCGATGGTTCACTGACAAATTACGTTCTCATTTGCCGAGACGATAGTTAGCATAGCCTTCACGTCATCTGCTACGACCTAGCAAGGCGCCATTATCATTTGCTATTTATCTTGTGATGCATGTACCGTCAGACCGATGTTCACCAATTATGGATTAAAGTTAAGTATTCCAGAAGCTACATACTTTTTTTACTAGACTCAACTCCTTTAACTGTTCCAGACCTCATGCCAGCCTGCGTGAGCTTAAACGCGTGCCTTTCGGCTACCTCATAGTGGCTTGGATGTCTTGCCAAGTCACAACAGTAATTATGTACCTTATTGTTCCTTTTGCACTGTAGTAGATTGTTTACAAAAAACTTCATGAGGGAATAAATATACTGTGAACCTATGTGTTTGTGTGTGTCCAGCAGTCAGTCCTGCTTTGGTGTCAGGAATCATGACATATCTTGGTGCAAACTTCTAGCATCTGTTGTAACATTAAAGCTGTATTCATGTTGTACACCATGTGTACTCATTGTGTCCAATAAATGTTTCTAATAAATCAGTCTCATTTCCTATCTGATCTTTGATATCTGTTACCACTTACCCCTGACATTTGTAGACAGGGGTTGCTATGCAATTCTCAGCCCTTGTGATGTGCCCCACCTACCCTACAAGTCTGCTGCAACTGTAAATACAAATCATCATTTAATGTTGTTACCAAAAATCTTGAAAGGTTCTTGCCAAATTAATTACAAATTTTTCGTGATACACCAATAAACATTCAGATGGACATAAGCTATAATATTGCCATCAAAAACCTTGGAGAATTCTTGACCAACTTACTTCAAATTTTTACACATTACTCTAATAAACATTCAGATAGATGGAGACTATATCATTTTTTAAACAATAATGTACAGGCTTCCTGTTAAAATTGACTCTAAGGAAGAAAATGCTGGGCTAAAATAATGTACAGCTTCGTTTCTTACACACAGTCACTTTTAACAATGATAGCAGGTGCATTTAATCCATTAGACAAATTGTTTCTCCATATATATTCTGATTACTTATATATGATTTTAGATAAAAACAATGTGCTGTTTTGTTTTCTTTCTTGCTGTGGATTTTAACGGAAAACATGAATGTTATATTCATGGCTTCTTGGCTTATGATTAGAATACTACTATGGACACACAAACAAACACACACACACACACACACACACACACACACACACACACACACACACTCACACACAAAAATCAGTTGGTACTACTGAGAAATTCATCACTGGAGTAGAAAGAGTTGGCCACCAATAAATCCTTTAGGTGTCTCTTAAGCCGAATTTAATTGGTTGTTAAGCTTTTTATTGCTGCTGGCAAGTTACGGAAAATGTGTGTTCCTGAATAACGCACATCTTTCTGTATATGAGTAAGTGACTTTAAATCCTTGTGAAGATTATTCTTATTTCTAGTACTGAGTCCATGAACTGAGCTGTTGGTTTGAAGAAGTGAAATATTTTTAATGACAAATTTCATTAAGGAATAAATATGTTGGGAAACAGTAGTTAGTATCCCTAGTTCCCTAAACAGTTCTCTGCAGGATCTTTTTCAGTTCACACCACATATAGCTCTTATTGCACGTTTTTGTGCCCAGAAAACTTTAGTTTGGTTTGATGAATTACTAAAAAAAAATAATCCCACATAACATTATGGAGTGAAAGTAAGCATAGTATGCCAGCTATTTCATTTTTATATCCCCTATGTCTCACAGAATTCCCATTGCAACTAGAGATTGGTTTAGACGCTTCAGCAGTTCTGTGGTGTGCTTCTCCCAGTTGAATTTATTATCAAGCAGTCATCCCACGAATTTAACACTGTCCACTTCTTCTATCTGCTTGTCAACATATGTAAGGCATATACTTGTGGGACACCTCTTACAAGTTCTAAACTGCATGTAGTGTGTTTTGTTAAAGTTTAGTGACAAACAAACCAGTGATTAATGTCCACAAATATTTAATTAGCTGATCTTTCTAAGAGTACACTTGATTTGCTATTTATTGCAATGTTTGTATCATCAGCAAACAAAACAAACTTGGCACCTGGTAATGTTACTGATGAAAGGTCATTGATTTACACAAGGAAAATGTAAGGACGCTAAGATGGAACCTTGTGGGACCCCACATGTAATTAGTTCCCAGCTGGATGATGCCTGACAGCTTAATATATGTCTCTTTCCTAATAAGAGATATAAGATTTGAACCTTTTGCAGCATTTCCTGTTACACCATAAATTCTAAGTTACTTAAAAGATTATTGTGATTTATACAGTCAAATGCCTTTGACAGATAACAAAATATAGTATCTGCCTGCAATTTATTGAGTAATTAATTAAGTACACTTTCACTGTAAGTGTAGATAGCTTTCTCAATAGCAGAACCCTTAAGAAGTCAAAAATGTGACTTTAACAGTATGTTATTTGTGATAAGATGGTTATAAAGCCACTTGAACATTACCTTTTCTAAAAATTTTGAGAATGCTGGAAAAAGTGAAATTGGACAGAAACTTGAAGCTATTTTTTTATCTCCCTTCTTAAACAGTGGCTTAACTTCAGCATATTTCAACCATTCAGGAAATATTCCACTGATAAACAACTGGTTATACAGATAACTTAATATGTTACTTAACTCAGAATAACATTCTTTAGTTAACTTTGTTGATATTTAATCATACCCACTAGATGTATTTGATTTTAAAGATTTCATGATGGACATTACTTCTGCTGGGTAGTGAGGGTCGAATTCATATTATGGAAGTTACTTGCAATGTCTGGTCTGAGGTATCCCATGGCAGCATCTACAGAACCTGACAACTCCATCTTTTCAGTAACAGTTATAAAATGTTTGTTAAAAAGTCTCATCTGTCACCAATGTATCATTTACTCTTAATGCTATTTGCCCCTCTTCATGTCTGGTTCTACTGGTCTCCTCCTTCACTATATCCCATATTGTCTTTAATTTGTTATCTGATATGACTATCTTTTCCTTGTAATATATTTGCTTTGATGTCCATATTACAGACTTTAATATTTTGCAGTATTTCTTGTAATGTGCTATAGCATCAACATCAGAGCTGTTTTGTATCGAAAGATACAGTTTTCTTTTTGTTTTACAAGATACTTCTATTCCTTGAGTAATCCATGGCTTTTTTTGTAGACTTTGCTCTATCCTTGCTTAGTTTTGGGGGAAAACTGCGTTCCAATAAGGTAAGCACTTTATTAGCAAAAGCGTTATATTTTTCATTCACGCCATGAACACCATAAACATCACCCCAGTGAATGTCTCTGAGGAGTGTCCTAACATAATCAATTTTTGGCTTATTGATTACCCTCTTGAGTTCACATTTAACAGACTTTGTATCCTGGTCAGTATTAACATTTAACAGAAGGAACTGCATGTCATGGTCTGAGAGGCCATTGACTATTGGTTTTGTAATATAATTTTGTTCATTGGACTTTTCTATAAAGATATTATTAATGGCTGTTTGTGAGCAATTGGCTACCCTAGTCGGGAACTTTATAGTGGGAATTAAGTTGAATGATAGTGTTACTAACTCAAATACGTTGTTAATGGGAGAGTCTTTAAGGAAATCTACACTGAATTCACCAGCAACCACTATTTCTTTGTTCTTGGTTGTTAATGGGCCAGTACAGCTTCAAGGTGGTTTATGAACAGATTAAAGTTACCTGCAGGTGCTCAATATACACTTAATATTATGAAGGATTTTTTATGAAATTCTACTTCTGTTGCACATGCTTCCATATGCTGTTCTAGGCAAAATTTATGAGTGTCTATGTTCTTAAATTTATGACAGTTCCTGATTAATGTGGCAATTCCTCCTTTCTCCATTTATGCTCTATAAAAGTAAGATGCTAACCTAAATCCTGTAACTCTTAAAAGTTCTATACCAGTGGTCACATGATGTTTGGAGAGGCAGATTATGTCAGCAGGGTTTGAGGACTCTAATTCATCTATGCAGATAATTAACTCATTAATTTTATTTCTAGCCATTAATTTTATTCTATGGTAGCCACTGAAGGCTTCACACATTTCTCTCTTGATGACCAAACATATTTCATTCAGTATCTCTCCATCTATAAGCCTATGGTTTGATTTTACACCTATTATGCAGTAGTCTCTTTTTTTCAGAGTTTCTTTACAGTGACCGTATACTGTAGGGAGTACCTCCCATTGTGAACTGATCTACAGGGTACATATCTATCCAGCACTTGGTCAACTATTCTTTTAAACTTGAGCCATAGTTTCTCTACATGTTCCTGTCCTGAGCTAGAAGTTTCAAGTTCTTCACTGAGGTATGACATTACTCTTTCTTTATCTACTTTATTTCAACATGTTTTAGTTGTCCTTTTTACTTTGGTTGTCACTGTTACTGCAACTACATCATGGTTTGTGATTCCAGTTTCGATGTGGACATCTTCAAAGAGTTTCAGTCTCCTTGTTGCCATTAAATCTAATATATTTCCATAATGAGTGAGGTTATGAACAAACTGTTCTAGGTAGGTTTCAGAGAAGGCATCTAGTAATGTTTCACAGGATGTTGTCCATCACTAACAAAACTGTAACTATCCTAGTTGTTAGTTGGATGATTAAAGTCTCTTCCAATGATTACAGCATTATGTGAGAACCTAATGTACTACTGATCTGAGGTCTTCTCTAGTTTTTGGTTACATTAGGAGGTGGGTCTGGTGGTTAATAGATGGATCCAATTATGCTTTTATGTCCACCCCTGAAACTGAGTCTTGCCCAAACAATCTCACATGCAGATCAATTTCTATCTTGCTAGACTCGATCTTTTTGTCTACAGTGATAAATTCACCTCTTCCATTTCCCATTAGCCTAACCTTTTGATATATGATTGAATTTTCTCCAAAAGTCTCACTTCTATCAACTTTGGGTTTTAACCAACTTTATGTACGTATTATTATGTGAGCTTTGCTGATTTTCAGGAGCACTTCAAACTCCGGAACTTTGTTGCGAATGCTTCGGCAGTCAATCCTTAGGATATTCATACGCTTATGGAAAGGGGGGGGGGAGGAGAGGGGGGCATTTCCTTGGTTCTTACACTGATATGTCTGAGTCTCTTACAGTATTTGGACTGGATGAAGAGTTTTCTAATATTATAAAACCTTGTGTACATCCCACACACAGTCACTTGCCTGGGTAGTGGCCTCTGATCTGTAGTGCACACCTGACTCAGTTAGGTGGACCTTACAATTCTGGATCCTATGGTGTGACTCTAGGAAGTCACAGTCTCTGTTTAAAGTCTTCCACTTAGCTCAGAGGAAGGGGCCACAATTTGTTCTGGGGACAATGCTACAGATTGCAAGCTTTGTTGAAATTCAGTGAGCAAGTCTGATACTCTCAACCTTCTCTGCCAGTTGCTGGAATGATCAAAATATTATCACTATTTTAATTTCTTGTCATCTCAGATAATAGAAATTTTAAATGTAGATTTCATGAAATGTAGTATTGCCTGAGATGCAGTATTTGAAGAATTAAATTTTAGAGACTGTACTTAATGTTTGATCTGTTTCAGTGTTATGTTGTACCTGTACCTTAGTTTCAACATTTATTTCATTTATTTATTCTTCAAAATTACAACCTATAATCTGGGAAGTTAACCTAGGCCATACAACTCATATTTATGAGAGTTGTGTGGCCTACATTAGTTTCCCAGATAATTGTGTGTGCAATAATAAATGTATGTATTAAGTAGTCACTCTTGGTACTTATAAACATTATGAAGAAAATGTTAATACCACAGCTACTTTCTATCTACAATAAAACCCCTTTACCAATCATTCAACTACTAATTCTTCTGTTAGTGCTATACATTCTGCTCTGATTGTGTTCATTTATAAGGGTGCATCTAAAATGCAGAAGATTGTTTCCTCTACTGGATTCATTCTCATACTACCACAGTCAACTGCCTTTGTCTGTTGGATCCCTTGGACATAGCACAGCTTGATAGCAGTGTTTACACTGTAACAAGCAATTCCATGATTCAGTGTAACATCTTAGAATCCACACTTCTGTGATCACTTGCACCAGTGCAATGTAAAGTCTTGAAAAAGCATTTCATTCAGTGTTCACTGACCTCCTCAGTTGCTTTCTTTCCATCTGTTGGGTACATTGTGTAGCTGGGACGGCAACACGCTGACATGTAGATAAATGCCTTATGAAGTCTTCCTTGACCTTCCTGGATGCTGTAGCTGCAGTATTGTCCAAGATGCACTGCACTGACTTGTTCCTCTGTGCTGCTTTGGGATCCAGCATGTTTAATGCCTGCCCACCATTACCCATTGCATCTTCCTTGAGTGCACAGCCCACAACGTGTGCTCTGGAATGTCCACTCTGCCACAGGCACAACTCTCATCCAACTGTCTTTCGATTTTGTAAAAATATAATAACATGTGGGCCATGACTAACTAGGCAGGTACGGTATCAATCTGCTTGACAGATGAATAAATCTCATTTTCATTCTATCCCTGATGTTAGTGAGAAATTTATTTGTTCTACCTTTGCTTGAAGTGTCCCATTCATTTTGCCACGATTTTAATACACAAACCATTATTAACTTTGTCGTATCAGCCTCAGTTCCAAGTATACCACTGCAAAAGTCCCAAGCAGCTGGAAAAAACGCAGGCAACTCCTGTCTATAAGAAGGGTATAAGAACAGACCCACAAAGTTACAGACCAATATCCTTAATATCAGTTTCCTGCAGAATTCTTGAACACATTCTCAGTCAAACAACAAATTTCCTTGAGAATGAAAAGCTTATGTCCACGAATCAGCACAGTTGTAGAAAGCATTACTCATGCGAAACACAGCTTGTCCTTTTCTCACATTATATACTGCAAACAATGGATAAAGGGTGACAGGCAGGCTCCATATTTCTAGATTTCTGAAAAGCATCTGACATGGTGCCCCACTGCAGACTGTTAATGAAGGTATGAGCATATGGAATAGATTCCCAGGAAAGTGATTGGCTCAAAGAGTCCGTAAGCAATAGAATCCAGTATGTTGTTCTCAATGGCAAATTTTCATCAGAGACAAGGATGTCATCAGGACTGCCCCAGGGAACTGTAAAATATATATATATATATATATATATATATATATATATATATATATATATATATATATATATATAAAAAAAAAACAAAGATGAGGTGACTTACCGAACGAAAGCGCTGGCAGGTCGATAGACACACAAACATACACACAGAATTCAAGCTTTCGCAACAAACTGTTGCCTCATCAGGAAAGCTTGAATTCTGTGTGTATGTTTGTGTTTGTTTGTGTGTCTATCGACCTGCCAGCACTTTCGTTCGGTAAGTCACCTCATCTTTGTTTTTATTTTTTATATATAATTTTTCCCACGTGGAATGTTTCCCTCTATTTTATATATATATATAATATGGCTGACTGGGTGGGCAGCGATCTGCTGTTGTTTGCTGATGATGCTGTGGTGTACAGGATGTGTTGGAGGTGAGTGACTGTAGGAAGATACGAGATGACTTAAGCAAAATTTCTAGTGTTATGAATGGCGGCTAGCTCTAAATGTAGAAAGATGTAAGTTAATGCAGGTAAGCAGGAAAAACAAACCCATAATGTGTGAATATAGCATTATCAGTGTCCTGCTTGACACAGTCATGTTAGTTAAATATCTGGACTTATTGTTACAAAGCAATATGAAATGGAATGAGCATGTGAGGAATGTGGTAGATAAGGTGAAGGAGAATTTTGGGAAAGTGTTGTTCATCTGTAGAGCACACCCCATCTAGGATGCTAGTGCAACCTATTTTTCGATACTGTGTTTGGGGTCTGCACCAGGTCGGATTAAAGGAAGAGACTGAAGAAACTGAGAGGTGGACTGCTAGATTTCTTACTGGTAGGTTCAAACAACACACAACTGTTATGGAGACACTTCACGAACTCAAATAGGAATCCTTAGAGTGAAGGTGATATTCTTTTTGTGCAACACTACTGACAAAATTTAGAGAACAGGCTTTTAAAGCTAACTGCTGGACAATTCTACTAATGCCAACATACATTTCCCATAAGAACCATGAAGATGTGAGAAATTAGGGCTCATATGGAGGCATACACACAGCTGTTTTTCCCTTGCTCTATTTGCAAGTGGAGCAGGGGAGGGAATGACTAGCAGTGATATTGGGTACCCTCCATCATGGCTTGTGGAGTATGTATGTAAATGCATAAGTTGATCCTTCATACTCCCATTTCATTGCCTCTCTTTAATAAATAAAGGGCTCCCCTTTTCAAGATTTTCAAGTTCAGTGGGCATATTCCTAGAACTACTAATAATAATAATAATAATAATTTTATTGTCTTTAAGCCATTACAGCAATAGACAAAGTCATACATATAATACAATACAGTACAGTACATGCTATAGAAGGACAGAATTGTTAAAAACTTTACAGTTTAATACCACAGGTCATGAAATCCTTTACATTGTAGAATGGGTTTATAACTAACCAGTCATAAAGTGTTTGTTTGTATTGTTGCTCTGGTAAATTTTGTATACCTTGTGGAAGTTTGTTAAATAATTTGTGGCCCATAAGTTCATAAGTGTTGACTGATTTTGACAGTCTGTGGTAGGGCATATAGATAGAGCTGTTTGTCCTAGTGCTGTAACAATGTATATTTGCCCTGCGTTTTACTTTAGGTAAGTTCTTTTTTGTGTAGATTAAAACATAATAAATATATAGGTTTATTACTGTCATGATTTTTTGTTGAGTAAACAAAGGTTTACAATGAGCCTTGTATGGTGAGCCTGTAATTATCCTAATAGCTTTCTTTTGCAGCAGTAGTATATCATGCACACAAGTGGAGTTTCCCCATAAAATAATGCCATAGGATATGATGCTTTGGAAAAATGTGTAGTAAGATACTCTAACATAATTTTTAGGTACACAGTGCATTAATCGCCTTAACAAATAGATTACCCTACACAATTTACAGCTAATATACTTAATATGTGGATTCCAAGAAAGTTTATCATCCAAATATACCCCCAAAAATTTAACACAACTAGGATAATCTGATGGAAACTTGTCTTTTAAACTAAATACCATCTGCTGGGTTTTGCTTTCATTAAGCAAGAACCCATTTGCTTTAAACCAGAGTGAAGCTTGCTCAATTGTCTCTGTAACACATGTTTTAAGGCTATTAAGATCATTACTGCTGCTCAGAAATGTTGTATCATCAGCATAGAGTACTGTTCTGGATTTGATAAATGATGGCAGGTCATTTATCATTATTAGGAAAAGGAAAGGGCACAGCACGGATCCCTGCGGAACACCTACCTCAACTTGTTCTATACTTCTTTCCCAACACAGACGGCTTGCTTACGGTTTTGTAAATATGATCTTAATAGCTTAAGGCTGTTACCTTTAACACCGTAAAAGTCCATTTTTTCGAGTAGCAGTGTATGTTCTACACAGTCAAAGGCTTTGCTTAGGTCACAAAAAGTCACCTGGGCAAAGCATTTATCTTCAAATACTTGATGGATGTATTTAACAACATTGTCTATGGCATCAATGGTTGACAGGTTTTTCCTAAAGCCATACTGTGATCCACTTATTAATCCTATGTTATCAAAGTAAACAGATAATTGTTGGTAAATTATGCATTCTAGAACTTTTGAGAAAACTGGGACTATGGATATTGGCCTGTAACTAGAGACACAATTTTTATCTCCTTTTTTATGTACTGGAACTACCCTAGACAGTTTAAGCTCATCGGGGAAAAAACCCTCCAGTATACACTTGTTTATACAATACGTTAGGGGGTACACTATACAGTCTATTACTTTCTTAAGCATGTTACAAGACAGGTCGTATATGTCTACACTGTCTGATGATTTTAACTGCTTCACTATTCTTAACACAAAACTAACAATGCATCATGCATAGTAGTGGAGTAGGTGCCCATTATCTTTAAAGCATTCTTCGTTGACCTCTTCTGGCTACTGAAACCGGCTTCACAAGCTGCAATTAATGAGCCCAAACACTCACATCATGTTCTACAAATGTAGCTAATACAGTCTAGTGGTATGCTCTTTTATGCCTGCCTCCTTTACATGATGCACATTTGTTGTGCCTTTCTGTGACTCAGCATCTCTGCAATATGGTACATAGCAACTATCCTTTTCATTATATTGTTACATCCAGAAATACCCATAGATATCTCATTATTATGCTTCTTCTAATTGTTACATAATTTAATTTTATTTTAGGATTTTTTGCTAGGTTCCCTTTCAGCAGGAGTTACTTAGTTTTGTGAGGGGCCAATGACAATCTGACACTTCAACACCTCCTTCAAGTCTATGGAACACTGCTTTACATTTGCTTCTATAATTCTTCTGGAGTCAACTCTTATGATGAACAGCACATCATCTGCAAATGCTAACAGTCTGCTCACATTACCACTGTCATGTAACTTCTGCAGTATGGGCTCCAATGCTACATCCCAAAACTCTGTGTCACACTCTGATCACTGTGGACAGTCATTTAGTATGGTCTTTGTCATTTATTTCCTGGGCATGTTAAAGATTTGTGTCTCCCATGGCAATAACCTATCAGGTAGTTGTTCAATACTTCTGGACACTCCAGTTCCCTACGGTGAAAAGAAAATGGCCACCACAGGTTATCGAAAGTATCTGTAATATTGATCATCATCCCTAGAATGCACATAGAATGAGTGTCTGCCACTAGCAAGATCATATTATTAATTGCGCATCCTGTTGACCCTCCTCTTCTGAACCCATAACAGTGGGACCTCATCCTGTGTGGCATTCTATGATCTTGTAATCATTTGCATAATAGTTTTTTCCATTATCTTACTGAGAACATTTGGACAGTCTGTAGAGTTTGGGTATCGTCAGATCTTTATCTTGCCCTTTACTAAAGATCATCATCTCAGCATTCTTCCATGGTGTAGGGCCTCTACCTTGCAAGAAACACCCATTGTACAGTTCACACTAGTAAATATATAAGTGGGCACATAAGGCTTGTATTACTTTGGTGGGGCTTGATTGTGATTCTTGAGATTTGTTCTGTTCCAGACTTAACATTATTTTCCCAATTTCTTATTGTTCAACAGGATATGCAAGTTCATTTTTTCTATAGTCATCCCACAACATTGTTTGTAACCTATGTCGATCTTCTGTCTCGTTTTTGTCTTTGTCATCATGAAGTAGTGTTTCCATTAGCAGAGCAGCTGACTGTTCCTAACTTTCTATTATCATTCTTTCATTTCTTTTGAGCCTGGACAAAACTGTTGGTAATTGTATTTTCTCTTAGACTATTTTGTATGGTAGTCAGTTTGTAAGTTAATCTGCATGAATTGTTTCCAATGTCCCATTTTTGTTTTCCAAGACTCTCCTTTAAAATGTTGTTTAGCATGCCTGTATCTATGCAACCTTTAGGTTATTTCAATTTGGGTCATGCTGCTCTGGTATAGCTTCCTGGCTCTTCTTGTTTCACATATTGATTTCTGCAGTGCTGTGGTACATATACTAGATATTCCTCTAACAAGGGAATGGTCAGACTTGACATGTCGAAACCTGTGTTGCTTTTTTTACCACTGTGAGTTAACATTGCAAGAAGTCTGTACGCAAAATTTTAGCTGCTGATATGACCTGGAAGTCTGTAAACAATTTTATGAAGTAAGACATTATTGTCGCACGGTTTCCGCGCTTATAACTGCCTCTCGTACAACCCTGACCTCTCTCGCTACGTTATATCAACGCCATCTAGGGACAAGGTGGCGTTAGCTACGCGCCGGTCTCTTGCCACAGCAGTGAAAGAGCTGATTCCCCCAGTGAAAGCGATCGTATGATAATGAAACATTCGTTGACAAATATGGCTGATATGTTATCTACAACATTCTTTCCAAACAGTTATGAAATAGACACAAATAAATATACGGTTTAGAACACGTCCAAATTTTATTTCTTGTAATTACCGAAAAAATGCGAAATATTGATACAATGTTCAAAACATAGGTTTTTTGTGCACCAAGAACATACGAGCAAAGACGACATATGACAGCCCTGCGAATCACAGACGTTGTTAGATGTCCGTAGACAAATCTAGGCTGGTGTTAGGAATGAATCAGGCCTAGTATCAGTACAGTTCGAGGAGTGCCACGCATATTTAATCAAATTCGGAAACCGTGGGGAGGAAAATTGATAATTTACTACTGATTGCAGCTTGAGAATATTGTCACGGAGATAGACAGAAATTTCAGTGATCTGCACACAATAATTTTCTCTGTTAGTTTTCTGTAAAATGCCTTCAACTGACGGAAAAATTCTCTGTCTAAAGGTTGAATTACGTTCGTCGTGCCGGGTGGAATCTGAAGTATCTCTACTTCTTTGTCAGGGTGGACTCGAAATACAGCTTTTAATGAATCAGACCTTTTATTACCTGACCACGAATCTAGAAGTAGGAGATTTGTTCCCGCAGAACGGAAGAAAAGCATGACGCATGAAAAGTGTAACGTTTTCATTTCCCATTTTTCCAGACTTCGATGCGTCTACCACAAGATTGTTTGCGTAGAACATTGTTCTTTTGACACGTGGTCCAAAACGTCCAGTTGGTTCTTGAAGACACACATATAGTTTAGGCAGCAATGAACCATCCAGACTAATTATGGGCATTGTAGTGTATGAATGGGTGAGTGCAGTCGTGGACTGCGCAATCGCCTCAATGTGTTTTTCCCCTTTGAATGACAGTGTTCTTTTCGCAGGCATTTCTTTTTGAAAACCTGACTGATCTGCATTGTAGACGTACGATTCACTAAAACTAGCGATCTTATTTTTTGCATTCGTAAGAAAAGCTTCTATCATTTTGATTTGTGTCTCTTCATTTTTCCGACCTGTTTCTCGATACAAATTTTGTTATTTTTCTTGCCACAATTTTATGTGATCTTTTGAAGCGACTAATCCAACTTTGAGAAGCTGTAAATTCTATAGCGCCTATCGCGTTGGCAATCTCTAACGCCCAACCACGCAAAGTTGTATCGCTGACACTAAATGACTGTTGTCTGGCATCGGTAAATAGCTCAAAAAGTCGAGCATTTATCTCCGTCGCCATTTCCAGTCGACTCTTACGTCGTCCAGCGACTTCCTTTTTCCATCTATACAATTCACGTTCAGAACGGACAAAGCGATACTTATTTTGAACAGTACTGACACGTAGGCGTTTCTTACCACTTTCGTTCAACCAATACGTCACCGCTTTTTTTTGTCTGATAAGGTAATTGTAGTTGCTGGTGTTACTTTTGGAGATAATTGACGATGGTACGTGGCGCTATCACTCGAAGAGTCTTCGTGAGTGCAACTTTCGTCGGTGTCTTCGCCGTCTGTAGATTCACAGTCTGCAATATCGAGTGTTTCAGTTGTTTCTAGCAACATGTCTGCGCCATTTACATGCTCGTCTAGAAGTTTAACAACCATGTCGCACAAAAAATAGTCTTCACGCGTGTTTTCTGTTGATTGCTTCATTTGGCGTCTGTGGTATATCTCCATGGCAAGCAGCAAAACGTTTACAGGGTTCGCCATCACCTGTGAGGGGAGATTGAATGTTCACCGTAAAGTGCCTTGCGGAATATAGATGAACATGCACAGAACATCTTTCACATCTCTTACCAGTTTCAGGACGGTATGTTTCGAAATACGTACCAGAAATTAAAAGGACGTGCATGCCACAGAAACGAATATTCGTTTTCCCTTTCCACCAAAACCGTGCAGCGATATTCCTCTTTAGTGAACTCCGCGATAAGACGGTCGCACTTCCCGACCATGCGCACAACGCTCGGGACTCGCCATTTACAGGGGTGGCCAGCCGTCACTGCAAGCGCCAAGCAGGAAACACAGCCATGTTCATGATTTTTTTTTAGGTGATTTCCAGTTCATGCCAGCAGCTACAATTTTGCATACGGATCTTTTGCACAGTTAAATAACAGTGCTAAAAAAAGCAATACATGTTTCAGCATGACAAGTCTGACCATTCCTTTGTAAGACTCACTCTTGACAGGTATCCATGCCCTCATTGCCTTACGTATTGTGTGTGTGTGTGTGTGTGTGTGTGTGTGTGTGTGTGTGTGTGTATTTTGACTCCACAGGTGCTCAAGCAATCGCAAGGTTATCAGCACCCAACAGATTTTAAAAAGTAATGAATGTGAAAATTTCACTAAAACTGTTACACACATCATTCGCATTCACTCACATAATCACTCTATCTCACAGGCCTTAAGAATGGAGAAACAGTGAAATGTGATACATCAGGGATTAAAAACACTAAGTAAAAGAGTGACAGAGGAGCTAAAACAACAGCACAGGCAAAGTTGACTGGCTGACCACTTACAAAACCATGGGTGAGTCAGTCACCTTGTCAATACATTAAGACATTTCTTTTTTTCTTTCGCTACCGCCTTTAACCCGCATTGTGTGCAGGGTTGGCTGGGTTACGGACAGATGTGGCATGGTTAATTGGAAGGGGTGGCCGGATGCCCTTCCTGCCGCCACCCCATACCCCCCGGGATGGAATTAGTGTACCCCAGCTGTCTGCATCAAGTGTAAATCATGAAATAGTGTGACTGTGTTTCAAATGTCTGTGAGTCGTGGAACTGAGGCGGGACGTTGGGACCAGCCCAGTATTCACCTAGTAGGATGCGGAAAACCACCTAAAAACCACATGCAGACTGGCCGGCACACCGGCCATCATCGTTAATCCGCCGGGCAGATTCGATCCGGGGCCAGCACCCCTACCCGAGTCCAGGAAGCAGCACGTTAGTGCTCTCAGCTACCCTGGCGGGTTGTCAATGCCTAAAATCATGGGAAAATTTTGAACATTCACAAAACTTTAAAACTCTAACCATATTCATCGGAATGTACTTAAAACACAGGACAAGGCTATTGGCAAATCTGTCACTACCCTCCGGTCCAAAAATAAAACAGAGTCTAATAAAATTTAACACACAGTGATCTGAATGCCACAAGCACTACACACTAGAGGACCCTATTGCCAGAGCAAGAAGCCATGCATTATAGGGCTGTTGCCTATGCAAAGACAAGTAAGGAGGACCTTGTCCTGTTGATATTGTTGGAAGGATGCCAGCATTATGGGCTTTACTAGACGGAGCTTATTGTCTGTTACTCCCTGTCACTCATCCTCCCGTCGTGCAACACTCTATATCTCAACAGCGAGGTGATAGCATGCAGTGGGATGGCACACTGAACTAACTGAGGATCATGACACGCCTCCTTGGCTGCTAAATCTGTCCTTTCTTTCATCACAATATCCTTGTGCTCTGGTACCCTGTAAAGGGCATGCAGCGAATCATAACAGACAAGGATTTTAGTATTCAAATCATGTGTCATCTACTCCAATGCCCGTAGGATTACATACAATTCTGCATTGAAGACAGTTAAGTCTTGAGGCAGTCAGACCTTGAGTACATGATCAGGGAAAAACACAAAACAACCAACGGAGTCCCCCTGTTCTGTAAGGACAGTTGTAAAGTTGTGGCGCTCCATTAAAATGTCATCAAATAATGTGATAAAAACACATGCAGGAGTGCAAAATCTCCTTTACAGCACTAAATCTAAAATTACTCTCAGCTTTTGCAGTAACCAGGGTGGCAGAGGTTGTACTTGCTCCATACCAAGTGACCCCAGCACATGCCGCATGTGGACCCCAAATGGCCTTGTTGCACATGGATGATTGAAGAAAAGGCATTCCAGAGGTGAAAGAGCAACATTATGGTACAAAAGTGAATTCAGAAACATGAGGAATTTACATGCCTGAGATACCATGAAGAGTTGCCACTGGATTGTAAGTGGCGGTTCACCAGCCTCAGCACAGAGACTGGATATGGGGCTTGTTCTTAAGCACCCGTGGCCAGTCTAATCCCCTCATGGTAGATAGCGTCAATGTTCTTCAGATAGTAAGATCTCACTTATTCATACCCTGTGCACCCATAGTCCAGCCATGAATGCATGAAAACTCTATAAAACTGCAGCAGACATGCCCTGTCCACTTCCCAAGATATGTGTATAAGGCACTATATGATATTCAGTGCATTCAGGGTTCTGGATTTCAGGTCTCTCTGGTATGGAAATCATGAAAATTTTAAGCAAAAAATGAGGTCTGAAAACCTCACTAAGTCTTTAAAAAGTAGAATATGCAAGGCAGGTAAATTAAGAATATGATGAGAATGGTTGAAATGAACACACACACTTATCTGTGGAAAACTGAAAAGCCGTTTTTGCAGACCACTCCTCTAATCTCTACACCAGGGCCGGCCAAACGCTGCACAGTGTACAGATGTGCGGAAGTGCTGCACATGTGCGCACGTGTGCGACAGCGAGCGACAGCGACATCTGTTATTAGACCTGTGTCCTAAATGAACGGCGGCGGCTCCACTTCCCTGTTTATGTGGTACAAGCAAGAGCGCAACATACCCAGTCTCGTTTACCCCTGGTAACCGTAACCTTAACAGAGTACTGAGAAATGGCAGGTACTGTGAAAAAGCAAAGGACAGGAGATCTATGTTCTCAGTCGTTTAAAAATGACTGGGAACTGCAATTCTTTTTTGTAGCCGTTGGTGAAAACTCACAGTGTTTACTATGCCGCCGGATAATAGGCGGCCAGCGTAAGTTTTCAACTGAAAGACACTACAATACATATCACAAAGACGAGTGTAGTATACTCAAGAGTGAAGAACGGCAAGCAAAATTAAATGTCCTTAAGAAAATGGATGAGACGCATCAACTCGATTATCATTTTTCATGACCAGTGATAAACGTGTTTTGATTTATTCCTTTCATAATTAAAAATTGTTTACTAACTGCGCATTAGTGCCTCATTCTGCTCCGTGTTACATTATTATCAGGAAAGTTGGTCATTAAACCGATTGTTCCAATGTATACTTATATTTAGGTTTTTTTTTGTTTAATATGTGAAGGGCTACGCTCAGCTGAAGTCGATAAAACGTAACATTCATCAGATTGTCGGTTATTATGTAGATTTCAGACAGAACTGATGAAAGATATGGCAATAATGGTATTGAAATAACAGGTGATCATCGAGGGGTCTGTGGTTATCATTCTGTTCAGAGGTCAGTGAGACAGAAATTATGTGGGTGTAACTGAGGGCACCGAGAATTAGTTATAGGAGACCTTGCATTAGTTTAATGTTATTTGAAATCATGAATAAGGTTAGTTGGAAGTCGCTAAGAGTTCTCTTTCTTAAATACTAGATCGAAAACATTACTCGTATTTACGTGCTGTCAGTCAAGCTGCCTTAATAAAAACCCACGGTTGTTAACTGTATTACTTGTCCTACTGGGTTAAACTGTTAACATAAAATTAGACGTCTCAATGAGTAGACTGTGACAGTATTTTAAATGTTTAATACGCGAAATACCTTCCTATGGTTGGCTTGCAAGTTGTGGAAAGAGCATTAGAATGCACCGGTACAGAGTATCCCACAAGTGGATAAAGCGACATCTGTGCGTAGAAACATGCACTACATGAACGCTGACGGCTGCGGCGTGCACGCTGTGACCCGGAAGTTGCACATGTGCAGGAGCACCGCACGCGTGCAGAATTTCTGGCCGGCTCTGCTCTACACTGTAAGTTGCAACCGACAACAAATGAGCATTGTACAGGACTCCTTATCACAGATGTGATACTGTCTATGACCATGACAAAGAGGACAATACTTATAATATTACCCGGAGGAACACCATTTGTCTGCTCAAAATGATCCAACAGTGAGGCTCCCCAAAGCCTGCTGATCAGCTGCCTCTAGCAGGGTCAGGTTGTCGACAGTGGACTGAAATCTCCAGAATCCACACTGAGAGTGGCTAAGAAGTTGCCCGGTCTCTAACAACCAGACCAGATGATGGTTAATCATTAGCACCAGGGTCTTTCTGACGCAGCTTATTAAGGCAAAACTCTGGTAACCATGCGAGATGTGCGGTCCTTTCTTGGTTTGAGAAGACGAATGGAAATCATCTCTCACCAAGAGTTGGGAAAGTGGCCTGTCTACCATACCAAATTAAAACATTTAAGGAGGATTTCCTTTGAAACTGGAGGCAAATGTCGAAGCATGCAGTACTGGATTTGGACATGATGAAGTGCAGTGTCATGAGCCTCAGACAGTGTTGATTCCAGCTCCCACATGGAGAAAGGGTAGTTGTAGGTCTCAGAACTGTTGGATCTGAAGTCTAACTTGCCCCTCTCTCCAGTCGTACGGTGGAGGTGAAATGCTGGATCCTGGCTGGCATTGGCAGCAGTATTTGCAAACTGCTCTGTCATTGTGTGAGTGATGTCTCCAGGCATTGTTTGAAGACACCCCTTTTTCAGCACTGCTGCTATTGGTAAATGACTGTGTTTACTGCAAATCTTCCTGATGGCTTCCCGTACTTTTGTGGAACAAGTGGAATGGTTGATGGAGTCCAGAAATGCCTGTCATGACCTTTTCTCACTATTTTAAATGATGCATTGAGCCTTGGTTCCCACAACCAGAAAATCTGAGAGTTTGTCTGCTGCCAGGCAGTACTTAAACTATTGAAGAGCCGCATGCCTGTCTTGGATTGCTGAGCAGCACTCATCAGTCCAACGAGGTTCAGGCAGTCTCCTAGTAGGAGAAATGGTTCGGGAAATTCTTCTATAACATCTGTTAGAGCCTCAGAGTCAATCACATTGTGCAGAGGTGAGTATAGTGAGTAAATAGTGATCCTTTGACACATGTGAACTTCAACTGCAATCACTTTCAGGTCAGATTGGATGCTTTAAAATGTGTTTCCTGCAAACACAATCACAGAAGAAGTTCCTGTGCTAGAAGTTTCAGTTCCTCCACATGTGTCCTGAACCCATTAATATTTCATTGTAATATGGGAGTATTCTATGATGGTTGTTGCCCTTGCACCCTGCCTTTTTGCCTTCGGAAGGGGGCGGGGTGGCGGGTGCATGTAATGAGTGGAGGCTTAGTGTTTGGGCGAGGAGGCGGTAGTGGCAGCACTGGATGGTGGACCATTCTGAACCTTTGGAGGAGTTGGGAGCTCTGCAGCATTGGAAACCACAGCCTTGTCTGATGTTCTGGGAAGAGGTACAGGCTGTGAAGTAACTGCAGCAACACAAGTGCATTGACAAATGGAGGTACTAGTGCTAACACTAACAACCACCATTTCTGTAGCAGTATCAGTCTTCTGAACTGGCTGCTTGAGAACAGATGCAAAGGAGATAGCAAACGTCAAGGGCTGCGTGGCCTTATAGATCTTTTTGGCCTCATCATGCAATTTATACTTAGTTGTTTTAATTTTCTGTATCTTCCTTTCTACAAGGAAGACACTGGAGTCCCTACTCCAGACAGGTTGAGCCCTAGAACAGTTTACACACTTCTCAGAAGATGAACAACCAACTCCTTCATGGGCTGCCATATCACATTTGCCACAAGTTGTTTCTCCTTTACAATCTAAGGTGGTGTGCCTGAAGTGCTGCCATGTAAAACAGTGCATTGGAGTTGGGAAACAAGGCCATACAATGAGGCAATGGAAACAAGCCTTAATGTGCTCTGGAAGTTTCGTGCTGCTGAAAGTCAATATAAACAAGTCTTATTTCATTAGATTGCCATCCACTCTTTTCATTATGTTTTGCACATCAATAATTCTTTCCTGGGACCTCTCAGGTTTCATTTTTTCTTGGGGAATGTCAACCAGATCCCAGAAAGTCACAACACTTTTGCTGTAGTTCAAAAGGTATTAAGCAATTCACTTTCTATTCCATACATGTCGTTCCATTGAGATTTCTGGATGTTCTTCACTTGTTGGGAATTTGAAATTTCTGCCAACAGGGTCTCATTTTGCAAGTGATTGACAGATTTTAAAGCTCCAGAAATTCCCTCTAAACTTTTTTGGACATAGAAAGGTGAAACTTTCTCAAAGCTGCCATCCTTTCATTTAACTATAAGAAACATCAGCGTGTGATCATGTGTTCTGCAACTAGAGACTGAAAGATTTTGTGTAATCCCCAAGTCTGGAGGACTGGCTACACAAGTCCTCTTGTTCAGTTAGGTGTTGGTACCTACTGGCTGCCCACCCTTTCCACTGGAACAAGGAGGTGTTAATTTCAAGGGTTCCAGTTCAACCCCACAAACAGCTAGGGAAATAAAAGTCCCACATGTCAAGGTAAGCCTTATGCAACTGAGGTTCTGCACTTTCCCCAGAGGTTGCCCACTAATGAATGTTCCACAATTTCCAAGCATCTCATTGGTGCACAGGATGCCTTTAAGTTGAAGGGTTTTTGTAGAGGTTTATGCTATCCTCACAATCTGGGTGGTCAATTGAAGATCCACAGTCTCTATGACATACAACATTCCCTTGCTGCACTGTACAGTGGTTGCTAAAGCATGACCAGAGCTTACACAGCCCCAGCTCAGGAACCCCAGCATTGCCAAGCCTGTATCCAGCAAACAAATGCTTAGCCCCTGTGGGATCCTGTGTATGGCCACTGTCAGTTCTTGTGCTTTAACATCTACATCATCAACCAATGATGGACTTCCTGGATGCTGAAACACCCTTCTTGGTTATTCCCAATTAGCCTCCTTGATAGTGTATTTGAGCGTTATGTGTACATTTCCTGTGGTGTCTTACATTTCCCTTCTAGTCATGGTATAGTGTATGATATTGTTATCACTTGATGTCATTCCAGTTTCAACCTTCCAGCCTTTCACACAGTGCATCATTACCATCTTTGCTAGAGTTATGTCTACATTTGATGCTGCTCTGTTGCTCTGACCCTCCCTTCAAAGTCTGTCAGATTTTAAGGTGTATTAAATACCTGGAGGCTGAGTTCCATGGTGGCTTCTTCTAGTTGTCTTCCACAGTCATCATTCAGGAGACTAGGCAACAACACTGACTTCATATTTGCATCAGTTGCATATGCATGAGACTTAATTTGTCCTAGATGACTAATATCCTTCAGCCTTATCTGATACTTGCCAATCCCATCACTAAATCAAAAATACATGGGAACCAGGATGCAACTCCCCTTTCAAGTTAACATTTCCATGTCGATTACATGTTCTGAACAATACTGGGATGGTTTTGACATGGTAACAACCTTGTTAAATACTATTATTGCTTCCATAGGACGCTGCCTGTGGGTGACTATTGGGCAGATATTAGCATACTGAATACCTTTCCTCCTGCCTTAGTATATTGTTCTTGGAAATACAATACATCTAACCTCAACTCCTCTACCACTGCCTCTGCCTCTTTTAATATTCAGGCACTTCTCATGTCATTAACTTTCAGCATATTTGGATAAGAGTATATCCAACCAATGGGCATAAAGCTGATGGTATAGTAAGCAAGTTTTTTAGTAATATATTGCAATTTAATGTTCACAAGACATTCACACAAAATACCAACCTGCTCTTTTTTACAGTTTATGTGAGACATAACTTCATAAGAGGTGTTACTTACAATTGTAAATACTCAAATCTCCACGAGGATTCCTCTTTTCCTGGAAAATATGTTAAGTCTTATCATCATCACATGTTAAGTGAGTTACTGCCCTCTTCACAGATTATCTTATCTGCTTAATAGCATAAATGAGCTAAAATTCATAAATAAAATGCTGATGATGAAAACATACAAGAAAAAAGACCACTAACCTTGTAAACAGATTTTCTGAAAATAGGCAAGATCAGGAGCAGATTCAAGTGGAGCACTTTCTGAATCTGATGAACGATCTAAGGCATAGCACCTCTGACGACCCCCTCTGATGTTCTCAACAGAAACAGCAAGACAATGCTGTCTCATCTGAGCACATTTCACCAGACACTCTACAGCAATACCAATATCATCTCTGGTCCTGATAGGCTCTCTATGAAAAACAAATACATTAATAAGTAAAACTGTGCTTGCTGTGTGATTAGAATATGTGCAAAACTTCATGACATGCAAGAGTTAGTGAACTAGTGTGCAGTTATCATAACATACTATACATTGTGAGACAATTCCTGTACAAGCACGGAAATAGTTTTCTAAAAGGAAGTGTGTTAGTTGCTTTTTGAATACAGTTATGTCACCAAAAATATACCTGACATGAAATGGTGAAGCATAACATACATTTATGCTGGAATAAAGTATTCCTTTCCATATCATTATGAGTTTTACATACTGTTCAATGCAAATTATGTTATCTATCAAGATCAGGCTATAAATTTTTCATTTTCTGTACTGTATGATTCTTCTAAACAAAGAACCAACAGAAGGAATATAATGGGAGGAAATGATGAGGAAGTTGATAGAATAGCATCTAGGTTGGACACACTTCATGATTCTAATGACTTTTGTTGCGCACAGAAACGGTTTTTACTTGTGACTGCTTTTCCCAGAATATGATGTCATAGGATGTAAATTAACAGAAGTAGCCTAGATATATAGCTTTGGTTGTATGTAGATCATAGATGAATGCAATATTGTTAGTAGAAATCATTATTAAACTCAATTTTTACATAGGCAGCAGACATTATTAATCAGCTGGCTCAACTCTTAATATGTAGGCCTTGCAGGAAAATAATGTCAAACTGGCACATAGTGTACCACATGTTTGGATATGCAAATGATTAGCTTTTCAGTGCAATCACCCAAAGTAGGCAAGGGAAACATTATCTGCATTCTGTATATACAGTCACTGTTACAGTCACTGTAAAGCTACAGAGTCTGGCCTCAGCAGCCAGAGAGTGTGTTCATGTGTGTATGTGGTGGGGGGGGGGGGGGGGGGTGCGCACGTGCGTGTGTGTGGGCGCACTCACGTGCGTGCGTATCTACTTCCAATTCCAATAAAGGCCTTGTTGGCTGAAGGCTCACTTTCTGACAGTCTTTTTGTTGCGCCTATCTGTGACTCAGCATCTCTGCTATATGATATGAGTGGCAACTATCCTCTTCATAGTATTACTACTGCAGTATGTGTGTAAAACAAAGCATAGGGCTAGAGATGGGGAGATGCTGAATGAAACACATTTGTCTGTCAAGAGGGCAATGTGTGAGGACCTCAATGACAACTATAGTAGAGTATTGTTGAAGGATCTCTCACAAAACCCATAAAAATTCTAGAATGGGATTTTCACTCTGGAGCATAGTGTATGCTGATATGAAATTTCCTGGCAGATTAAAACTGTGTGCCGGACCGAGACTCGAACTAAGGACCTTTGCAAAGGTCCCGAGTTCGAGTCTGAGTTCGGCACACAGTTTTGATCTGTCAGGAGGTACTCATGGATGAGACAGAGACTGAAACTGAAGGTAGCAAAGCAAAAGCAGAGACTCTGAATTTGGTTTTTCAAATGTTCTTTTGCAAATGAAAATCCAATGGTATTGTCAGTGGTGTTGAGAAGCAACTAAAATCACTAAAACTGAGCAAAGCTTCAGGGTCTTGATGAAATCTCTATCAGGTTCTAACCTAGATTTGTGACTCAGTTAGTCTCTCTTTTAACTTTAATCTACTGTACATCCTTTGAACAAAAAACTGTGTCTAGTGATTGGTAGGAAGCATGGATCACAGGTGTGGCAGAAGTGATAAACAAAAATACTGTCCAATATCCTTGACATATATTTATAGTAAAATCTTACAGCGTTTTCTGAGCTGAAAAGTAATAAGATATCTTGAACAAAATGATCTCCTCTATGTCAATCAGTGATGATTCCAAAAACATCAGTCATGTGAAAGTGAGCTTGCACTTTTCTCAGATGACGTCCTGAAAGCCATGGATCAAGGCACTTACATAGATGCTGTATTTCTTGATTTCTGATAAGCATTTCATTCAGTACCACAGCTGTGTTTATTATCAAAAGTATGGTCCTATGGCGCATCAAGCAAAATTTGTGATTGGATTGAGGAAATTTTGGTAGAGAGGACCTCAGATGGAGAGTCATTGACAGATGTAGAAGTAGCCTTGGGTATGTCCCAAGGAAATGTGTTGTGACCCTCACTGTTCATGTTGTATATTAGTGATCTTGCCTTCAATATTAATAGTAACCTCAGACTTTTTGCAGATGATGCAGTTATCTACAATGATGTTCTGTCTGAAAAATATTGCATAAATTTTCAGTCAAATCTTGATTAGGTTTACAAGTCATGCAAAGATTAGCGGGTGATTTTAAATGCTCAAAAATGCACAACCGTGCACTTCACATGGTCAAAAATGTAAAATTGTGCACTTCACACAATGAAAAAACATAGTATAATATGACTATAATATCAACGAGTCACAGTTGGAATCGGTCAACTCATACAAATACTTGGATGTAACACTTGGTGGGATATGAAATGAGAAAATCAGATATGCTCTGTCATAGGTAAAGCAGGTGGAAAACATTGATTCATCATTACAATACTAAGGAAATGCAGTCAGTCTACAGATGTGATCACTTACAAATCACTTGTGTGACCCACTGTAGAATACTGCTCAAGTGTGTGGGACATTTACCACATAGGATTAACAGGGAATGATGAATGCATTAAGAGAAAGGAACCACAGATGGTCACAGGTTCCTTTGATCCATGGGAAAGTGTCAGAAGAGATTATGAAGAAACTGAACTGCCGGACACTTGAAGACAGATGCAAACTATCATGAGAAAGCCTGTTTAGAAAGGTTCAAGAATCAGCTTTTAATAATGACAGTAGGAAAATACTACAACCCACTCAATACCACTACCATAGGGATTGTGAGGACAAGATTAGATTAATTACAGCATGGGCAGAGGTGTTTAACCAGTCATTCTTCCTCAATGCCACACAGCATCTCAAATCCCCCATGTGACCAGCACCCTTCCCCATTCTGTGTACAACATCACAATGGACGTATCCGAGTGTTGAGGTTCCAAGGAGAATGGACATTGCCAGATTGCATTCACTATTGTCGTACAGGCCTGGCACCTCATGTGACAGTATCAGGTGCCACTAGGTAACTAACTCAGTCATCTCTGGTTTGCGTACCTCATAATTCTGACAGCAGCCATTACATATCTGATGTGTTAACGCCAATGGCTACACCTCTGTGAGATTTTATTTCAGCAAGATAGTGCATGCTGCCTGTGCCCTTCTGATGTTTCACAATACAGACTGTGTTTGACTTTCACGTCAGCCAGTATTTTCTCCATAAAACTGACACACTGGAAACATTTGGTCACGGGCTGCCAAGAGACTGGCATGCCACCACTTTTCAGCCATTATGATTGATGAACTCCAGCATAGAGCTAAAGCAGCTTGGAATGATGTAACCATATGTCATTGAAGCTCAGTTCACCTCTTTGCTCAGCCAGGTCTGAGGCACTGCTGTTGCCAGAGATGACAGCTTTCTGTACTAAATTTTGCATTTGTATATGTCCAAACCACTTACAAATTTTATCATGTAATACTCCTACTATACTGTCAATGCACAATAAGTGAGGTTCCATTATCTGCTATCTTCCCTATTGTTGCACTCTGAATGGCCACTATTGTACATAAAAGCAATGAACTATATTTTGCTACCCCATAAAAGAGAGAAAACTCTGTCCTCAAGTTATTAAAGAAGATATGGATACAAAACTTACGACCACATATATTTTTGCATTTGTGAATTGTTTCCATATAAAAGAAATTGTAAAATCACCCCATTTATAAGACAGGATGTTTTAAGATGCGTAATTTCCTGGATCATTAACATGAGAGACAGAAATGAAAAGGAGATGCTTCCATTTAGCTGAATGGTCATTATTTGAGAGACAAAATGGGAAAGAGTGTAGAGTGCAGGTTATCTCTGAAACTATGAGAAATAGCAGAGAAAAACTGCAGGAAAATAAGCAGTCCACAATGCAAAGTTTATATGATATAAACTAATGTGACAAAAGTCATGGGATACATCTTAATATCATGCTGGATCTCCTTTTGTCTGGAAGTAGTGCAGCAACTTGGCATGGACTAGACAAGTTGTTGGAAGTCCCCTGCAAAAATATTGAGCCATGCTGCCTCTATAGCCATCCATAACTGTGAAAGAGTTGTCTGTGCAGGATGTTATGCGCAAACTGACCTCTCGATTATGCCCCATAAATGTTCAATGGAATTCATGTCAGGAAATCTGAGTGGCCAAATCATTTGCTCAAGCTGTCTAGAATGTTCTTCAAAACATTGGTGAACAACTGTGGACCAGTGACATGACATCATTGTTTGGCAACATGAAGTCCATGAATGGCTGCAATGGTCTCCAAGTAGCCAAACATAGCCATTTCTAGTCAATGATTGGTTCAGCGGACCACAGGACCCAGTCCACTCTACGTATACATAGCCCACAACATTATGGAGCCACTACTATCTCACACAGTGACTTGTTGACATCTTGAGTCCATGGCTTCATGGGGTCTGTGCCACACTTTAACCCTACATTCAGCTGTTACCAACCGTAATTGTGACTCATCTGACCAAGCGACAGTTTGCCAGTTGTCTAGGGTTCAACTGCTGCAGACAATGTCATGCTGTTAGTAAAAGGTATTGCATCAGTCAGCTGCTGCCATAGCCCATTAACACAAAATTTTGCCACACAGTACTAACAGATATATTCATCACACACCCCACATTGATTCCTGCAGTTATTTCACACGGTGTTGCTTGTCTCTTAGCACTGCTAACTCTGTGCAAACACTGCTATTTTCAGTTGACCAGCGTGTTGTCCATGGTGGGGGGGGGGGGGGGGGGGAGGGGAATGCTTAAAATTTGATATTCGTGGCTCACTATTATTGACACTATGCATCTCAAAATATTGAATTCCCTAACGATTTTTGAAATGGAATGTCCCATATTTCTAGCTCCAACTACCATTCTGTGTTCAAAATCTGTTAATTCCTGCCATACAGCCATAATAATTTTGCAAACCTTTTCATATGAATCATCTGAGCACGAATGACAACTCCACCAATGCACTGCCCATTCATACCTCGCGTGCTCTAAACTACTGCCATCTGTATATGTGCATATTGCTATCCCATGACTTTTGTCGCCACAGTGCATGTTAGATTAGTTAGTTAGCAGTATGTTCCACTGGTCATTTCACAATATGTCTTAACATCATGAATTGAGTCAGTGTACGATCTGTTAATTGTTATATGGGGTACACACTGTGTCTTACTGTATATGTATAAGAGAAAATAAATTATTCTAACCAACAGCAAGTAAGTATGTAGTTATTATACATTACATACACTACAAGTTTCTAAATAAAAATTTGTGTCAGAGAAAATACTAGTCAAGTAACTTCTTCAGTAACAATCATTTACAAGCAAGACAATGGAGATTGCCCAGGTGTATTTTCTGTTGGTTCAACTGCAATTTGTTTCTGCACATTACTTAAATAACTGTTTCATATTTCTCTCTCATCTGTATACTCCACTGCTTAATTTGATAGTCACTCCATGTGTTCATCAAGTATTCCTAGCATTATAACTTCCCATTAGAACAACGATCATTATCGTTTACAGTCTGCCTCATTTCAACACCTTCCTTGTTGGTTTGTTCTCTTTGCTCGTGGTGCTGCTTTAAACAAATTCATATATTCACTGTATTTTACTTTCAATAAAAAGTAATATAACTTCCTATTACAACAACAATCATTATCTCTTAACCTGCCTAATTTCAACACCTCCATTGTGGGTGTTTTCTTTCAGTTCCAGGTGCTGCTTTTAAAAACTTTGTATATTTTCTGTATTATGTACTAGTAAAGGAAACACTGTACTCAATGCCACAAAGAAACACAGTGTCACACTTAGCATTAAATGTCAGTGAATGAATACAATATTTGTCCTGCTGGTACTAATATTTAGTTTACATCATTACAGATCCTTTGATTATGAGAACAAGGTAGGAACATACCTCCGACTGTTTGTAAATGTGGCTCCAGCAATTTTTTCATAAGTGAGAGTGTTTCTGCATGGAAAAGGAAGAAGACTTGGTCCTGGTTCACTCCCTGATGGATATCGGCCTGGAATGTTTGGTGGAGCTGGGGGCACAGGTGGTGGCAGTGGTGGTGGTGGTGCTACAGCTGAGCTTGATAAGCACTCTTTTTCTGCATAAAGTGCACCACTCTGGGGCTGGAATGCACCAATATCTATAGTGGAACCCAATGACCCACTCAGCAAACAATGATTGTTGTTTATACCTGTCTGTAAAAAGAAATCACTTGTCAGTAGCTATCTTTTTAAAGAGAGAGAGAGACAGAGAGAGACAAAATTGATAGTATATTTACTTACTTTATAACAAAATACACAGCTTTCAATTCAGTCTCATTAAAATCATGCTATTAGTGTTCAATGTTGAAGATGTAATGTTAGTCAGTTGCCCAAAGACAGGAGCATTTTCACTGAGTGGATTATGCTGGTATTTGTCTGACATGATTTAGTGAAACCACTGGGAACCAAACTGATGTTGGCCAGATGAGGGTCTCAATCCTAATCCTCCTGAATATAAACTGTCATAGTATTTATGTATTTATTTATTTACATTTCTTTTTGCATAGAATCATTATATGATGATTTTTGCAAACATCATGCTGTTTACAAAAGTATACTGCATATAATATTTGTGTACAAAGGTTTAATACATAACATATTTATTTAAAATGTTAATACATAATATATTCTTAGAATTCTTTCAGTGAATACACATAATTATTTACAAGAAAATATTTTAAGTCTGTTTTAAATGGATCTCCAATATGTGCTCTTATGGATTCTGGCCATTAGTTGTACCGCACTGAGCCACTAATATATGGACTATGATCTGCTACTTTCAAATTGTTTTTTTGTCTCTTATTTCTTGAGTTATGGTTATGTACATCATAACATTTGGGTAACGAGGAAGTATTGAATAGGATTGGGGAGAAGAGAAGTTTGTGGCACAACTTGACTAGAAGAAGGGATCGGTTGGTAGGACATGTTCTGAGGCATCAAAGGATCATCAATTTAGTATTGGAGGGCAGCATGGAGGGTAAAAATCGTAGAGGAAGACCAAGACATGAATACACTAAGCAGATTCAGAAGGATGTAGGTTGCGGTAGGTACTGGGAGATGAAGAGGCTTGCACAGGATAGAGTAGCATGGAGAGCTGCATCAAACCAGTCTCAGGACTGAAGACCACAACAACAACAACAACATTTGGGTGCGTCACCTTGATGGCTTACAAAAAATGTGATATATACAGTTGATTACAATTACAATTCCAGTTTCAAAATGCTTTAAAAATGAACCACTGCTGAGAACAATGTCAAATTTGAATTTGATATTATCAAAGAAGAGAGAAACATTATGGAAACAAAAAAATAATGA
The DNA here is from genome assembly GCF_021461385.2 of Schistocerca piceifrons. Lineage (NCBI taxonomy): Eukaryota > Metazoa > Arthropoda > Insecta > Orthoptera > Acrididae > Schistocerca > Schistocerca piceifrons. The sequence continues at coordinate 189,597,378 of NC_060149.1, forward strand.
AAGTTTTACCACCAGATGGAGCTGGAACTGGCAGAGTATGCTAAATAAAAGATGCAGGGTATATGGCTGTTCTTCAGTTTTTGTCTGAGATTCTCAGCATTACTGTGTCAATGCAAGCTTACACGCTCTGGTAAAGCTCTTTTACAAGAACAATGTTTTTGGGCCAGTAGCTCTGAAGAAGTTCTGGACACTTAAGGGGATGTAAAAAGGCCTTGGTCCTATGTCTGAGATAGGGTCTGGGGAAAATGATTATGAAATTCAAAGAGACATCTTCTTTCGAAGTGCAGTGTGGCAGAGGCAGGAAAGCAACTGATCTGATGTCAGTAGAAGATGAGACCAGAGCATTGCAGCAGAGGTTAAGTAGTAATGTGCAAACATGCAGTTCATGGGGAACTGCCTGTACTTTGAACATGCATATGAGCATGGTGCATAAAATTCTATTAAACATTCTGCATTGCTATCCATACAGAATTACCCATGTCCAGGAGTTGTGTCATGTTAAGCTGCCAGTAAGGCAAAAATTTACTCTAAAATTTCTTGCTTGCATGGATGTGGAAATGAATGTCCATTCTGTGAACAGACAAAGCTCATTTCCATCTGCAACAACATGTCAAAACGGCAGAATACTGGCAAGGGAATATCGGCTTGTACATCAACTGGTAACTTTTCATTTGGGAAATGTAACTGTGTGGTGTGGGTTGACAGCATCATTCATTGTAGGGCCATTTTTTTTTCTCCAAGTGCAACTTACAGCCATGTGCAGTGAACTGGAACATGAACATGACTTGTTGATTTCTGCCATAGTGAACATGCAGAAGGATCTATTGGAGCTACACTTGATAAATCCTGTACAGGTTGTTAAGTATCTTGAGCTAATGAGGAAGGATTTGAAAGATAAGAAATTCCCTATTGAAGCCATGGAGGACCGAGGATATCAGTTACTTTGTACAATAGACTTAGATGTATTTTTAGCAGTTACTGCATTAACTTGTGTGTTGAACATACCCTTAGTTGACATTAACATGTGTATCCTATATAAGGTTTGGACCCTACCAGCTGAATTTAATAAGATGAAGCGATTATTCAATTATATAGCAGCAGCAAAGGAATTTCTGATCATACACAAAGCAAAGTGACTGTTTTGTGCAACTGTCCAGTGACCAACTCCTATGTAAAACAGTCATCCTGTGACATCAGATATGTAAACAGATTTCATACTGGTGTCCACATAAGATCACAAATGATGTGAGGATTGCATACTGCAACCAGTAACAGAAATTCCAAAAGATTTCAGTCTTAAATACATAGTGTCAAACGAAAATATCTGCACTCAGATTCGAAACAACAAATGGTTGTATGTCACCTAAAAGGCTGAAGGCTTCCAGTCTGACCTTATGACATGCACCAATACAAGTAAAATACAGACAGCTCCTAAGCTACTACAGACACAGATCACTGCCTAATAGAAGAATAGAAATGAGAAGTGTCTCAGATCCTCATACTCTTACCATTAGAGCATACAGACAGGCATTCAGATGACCTCAAGGTCACTGGACATAAAACAGAAGACCTACAAAATGAAATAGACTACCAACAACGTACGACCTACATACAGTGATTTATAAATGAGTACTCCGTGCAGGTTTGATAATAAGCAGGTTTGGTAATACTCCATTTTGTAACTGGGATCATTGCTTATGTATTTATTATATATGCTGCAAGAGTTGTGGCAAACAGATTTGTGAAGCAGCAGAAAGGTGTTGTACTAAGGTATGTGTAACTAATCCAGCTGTGACTAGTAGCATCCCTAAGGACGCAGTAAGGTACATACATTCTCCCCAATCTGAAAAATATGGTGAGGAGGAGGAGTTAGTCGAGTATGACGTTAGACAGAGTATTGTGGAAAGAACAAAGTCAGGCACCACAGCTTCCCAGAAATATAGGAGCTGACACACCCATGTTAGGGATGCTGCTGACAAAAGATAAAATGACAAAAGGTACATATATTATACATCTTATATGGCATGTAATTATGAACTCTACAGTTTTATGAATGATTCCATTAATGTAAACTTTGTATTATGTGAAAATGTAACCTACATCCAGAATCATGTGTGTTTGTGTATTATATGCTGTGTAATATGAAAATTGTAACTCTATAGTTATAAGTCTGTCCTTGTATCAATGCTCCCATTCATGTGGGTTGGTTTATGTGAAGAGATTTTATTTTGCTGAAACTACCTTCCAGGTAGAGTGATGAACTTGTTTTGGTGAACTTTGTCATATGTAAATATGTTCTGTTTGGAAATAAAGCAAGGGGAAAAGTCCACTGGACATGTGACTAGGCAATGAAAATTTCATAACTTTGGAGGACTGAGCTTACAAAATTTTCCCCAAGGGAAGGGAGGTGTCACAAATCGAAAAATGTTTGATCAGTTCATTAACACAACTCAGAAAGTGAGTCTTGGCCAGAGGCAGTAGGCTGCTTGTTTCAGTGCCAGTAGTGGTGAATCAATATCTGAACTCAATAATGGATGATGGCTCTGTCGCTCTCGTGACATGCAATAGCAGCCTGCTTGACTATCTCCCAACAGCTTACAGAGTAGCAATGAAGGGATATTCCGGAAGGGCCAAATACAGCTGGCATCATGCACTAACTGCAGGATCAGCCACGCACAGCACATCATCATCAAACCTTCCAGAAGAGCAGTGTGCAAAACAAGCCATGTAAATAGGAACTTCCAACCCTACTGGATAGTGCTGTATCAACAACAAGTAGATGATGCCATGTCCACAACACTTATCAGCAGGAACCAGATAAGGCTTGGCTTGGCCAATGTGGAACACAGAGCAGACTTCATGAATAATGTGTTAAGTCAATTATAGCTGGGAACTTGTAAATAGGGAGAAGTGCCAGGGGTACTTTCATGGACTGTAGTCACATCTGTACTTTGACATTTCCACCCTGTTTCCTCAGTAGCCCTACTGAGTTCAATACTCTGTACCACTCAAACATTGCTTTTCAGCCAGGGTCAGGGAATCAGCAGGTGTCCCACCATCAGTTAACCACATCTAATTCATTGACTGAGGTAAGGTCCCCTCTCATGCTTCTCACTGTCTTTCTTACTTCCTCTCAGGAAATAGCAATAGCATACTGTTTTCAGCATTTTATTACATATAATTTTGCACAGTTGGAAAAGCAAGTACAACAAGATGCTTATTTTTCTGCATACAAAGTTAAGATGGTTTCCCCATCAATGATTGCTACACCAGTACAGACCAAGACATTAACAGTTTCACTGTCTGCATATGAAATTCCACAGATATTTCATACACATCTATGGCATGAGTGGCTTGCTATGAACTCCAGTAACTTTGATTTGGTGGTATTGCCTTTCACATACTGGTTACTAATACCTATATTAGATTAGACTAGATGTACTTTTTGTCCAAATCAAACAAAATACACAATAAGTATTAACAACAAAAAACAAATATGCTAATGTACCTTCCACAGATCCCAAGTGAAATTATTGTAATAGATGTAAAAAAATGAATACAGTTTCATTGAAAAGGTAATAATACTAAACTGAGAAATCATTTTACAACACTTATTCACAATGATTGCATTACTGCACTGAATTTCTATAGAAGTCAGATTGGACTAATACTCACATTATCCTGATATTATTAGTAACAGACACAGATGAGTTGGTTCTACTAACAAATTAATCTGTGGGGTAGAAGGAGATGGTCACCAATAAATCCTTTAGGCTCCTCCTTAACTAACTTTATTAGTAGTTAAACATTTTATGGCTGCTGACAGGATGCTGAAAATGTGTGTTCCAGAATAATGGACACCTTCTTGGACCAAAGTAAGTGACTTTAAATCTTTGTGAAAATTATTCTTATTTCAGGTATTGATTTAAATGAATTGTGCTGTTTTTTTGAGAAAAAAGATGCATCTTTAATGACAAATTTCATTAAGGGATAAAGATATGGGAAGTAGTGGTTAATATCCCTAGTTCCCTAAACTGACTTTTGCAGGATGTTCTTGAGTTTACACCACACGTAATTCGTATTACACATTTTTGGACCCAGAAAACTTTGGCATGCTTAATGACTTTCCCCAAAAAAAGTAGTCCCATATGACATTATGGAAGGAGAGTAAGTATAGTACGCAAGCTTTACCATTTTTATATCCTCTGTGTCTAACAACATTTGCATTGCAAATAGGGATCTGTTTAGGAGTTTGGCAGTTCTGTGGTGTGCTCCTCTAAGTTGAATTTATTAGCAAGCTGTAATACCAAGAATTTAACACTGTCCATTTCTTCTGCCTATTTGTCATCATGTTTTAGGCATGCAATGTGGGAATCCTCTTACAAGTTCTGAACTGCATATAGTGTGTTTTTTCAAAGTGTGGTGACAAAGAACTGGCTTGGAATCATTTATTAATGCCCATGAAAATTTCATTAATCGATCTTTCCGAGACTACACTTGATTTGCTATTTATCGCAATGTTTGTATCTTCTGAAAACAAAACAAACTTGACATCTGGTAATGTTACTGATGAAAGATCATTGATACACACAAGGAAAAGTATGGTTCCTGTGGTGGAAGAATGTGAACCATTTTGCAGCATTTCCTGTTATACCATAATATTCCAGTTTACTTGATGGGATATTGTGATTTCCTCCATCAAATGCCTTTGACAAATTACAGAATATAGCAACAGCCTGCAATTTATTGCCTAATGAAGTAAGCATATTTTAACTGTATGTGTAGGCAGCCTTTAGAAATCTGAATTCTGACTTTGACAATATATTATTTGCTGTTAGATGGTTAACAAGCCAATTGTATGTTACATATTGTACAATATTTGAGAATGCTGGCAAAACTGAAACTGGACAGAAATTTGATGGTACTTCTGTATCTTCTTTCTTAAATAAAAGCTTAGCATCAGCATATTTCAACAATTCATGAAATGTTTCTCTGATAAATGTTTGGTTACACATATAGTCTAATATATTATTTAACTCAGAAGCACACATTTTAATTAACTTTGTCGGTATTTTATCATAACCACTACAACTTTTTAGTATTAAAGATTTTATGGTGTACATTACTTCTACTGGGATAGTGAGGGTAATATTCATATCAGTGAAGTTATGTGTAATGGCTGGTCTGAGGTGCTGCATGGCAGCATCTACTTTACCTGACAACCACATCTTTTCAGTAACAGTTCTTAAATACTTGTTAATGTTATCTGCCCCTCTCCATGTCTAGTTCTTCCATTCCCCTTCTTTACTACATCCCACATTCTCTTTATTTTTTATCTGATGTTATTATCTTTGTCTTGTAATGTATTTGCTTTGATGTCCATATTATGATCTGTAATATTTTGCAGTATGTCTAGTAATGTACTATAGCATCAGCATCAGAGCTATTTCTGACTGACAGATATACTTCCCTCTTCATTTTACAAGATGTCTTTATTCCTTGAGTAATCCATGGCTTATTTATAGACTTTGGCTTAATGTGGGTTACTTTTGGAGGAAAACAGTATTAATATAATGTAAGCACTTTATTAATAAAAGTGTTGTATTTTTCACTCATACCATGAGTGCTGTATATATAAATTTATTTTACGTCTTTGAGGAGTGCCTTAAAATACTCAATTTTTGGCTCACTGGATACCCACTTGAATTCACATTTAATAGAGTTTATATCCTGATCAGTATTCACATTTAGCAAAAGGAATTGTGTGTCATGCTCTGAGAGACCATTTGGTACTGGTTTTGTAATACAAGTTTTTTTTTGCTAGACTTTCCTATAAAGATGTTATCAACAACTGATTGTGAGAAACTAGCTACCCTAACTGGGAAGTTTACAGTAGGAATTGAGTTTAATGATAGTTGCTATACCAAGAACAAACATGATTTATGGAGCATAATATAGAGAAAAACAGAAGATGGATGAAATACAGATTGTGCATAGCAGTGAGCACATTGACTGAAAACAGTAATACAAGTTACAGAATGGGCCAAGCACTCACTTGTGGTCACTTAAATAATATTGTTCCTTTGGCAGGTCACCAGAGCACAGCAGGGGGCCTGTGAACTGTATGGGCATGTGGTCTCTGAAATCGTGCTCATCATGAATGAAGGTACAGTAGTAGTGTTATATACTCTAATGAATTCTTACAGGGAGATTTTTGAAGAAAATTTGTGTTAAAGTCACAAGCAACCACTACTTCTTTGTTTTTGTGTTGTTAAGTAGGCCAGTAGAGATTCAAGTTGGTCTATGAATGGATTAAAGTTACCTGCATGTGCTCAGTATACACTTATTACTATGAAGGAATTATTACAAAATTCTGCTTCTGTTAAACATGCTTCCAAATACTGCCAAATTTATGAATGTCTGTGTTCTTAAATTTTACAGTTCCTGGTGAATGAGGTAACACCTCCTTTCTCCATTTCTGCACTACAAAACTGAGATGCTAGCCTAAATCCTGTAATGCTTAAAACATCTAACCAGTGGTGACTTATGATGTTCCATGTGTTGAAAAATGTAGTATATCCTCCTGATTGTCACCATAAAACAGCACAGATCTGTCATCAGCATAATGGGAATAAGATGATTGTACAATATCATCTATACACACATGAAAAAGAAATGATTCCAGTATTGACCTCTGCACATTACTGTTTCAGTTATAGATGGAATTGTTGATAATTTTCACCCCATTTTCATAATTTATATTTGTGTATTGTTTATGGATTTTTAGGTATGTAGACAGGAGTTCAAGAGATGTGAGCTTGATATTACATGCCTCAGTTTCTGCAAGAGAAGTGCATGGTTGAATAGAGCAAAAGCCTCTGTGAGCTCTAAAGATATGTCCACAGTATTCTTTTCTTCATGTAGATAGCTATAGACTTTGTGCACAAAGTCTGTGAGAGCTGCTGTGGCATTGCGATCTTTTTGAAATCCATGTTGGGTTTCTAGAGGATACTGTTTTTTTTTTGTGAAAATGGCACTAAACTGTGTGGTGTGTTCACAGTTATTAAAAGTAATACACACTGATTATAACAAGCAAGTAAATATTCTATTATTAGATCTACAGGGTGTTACAAAAAGGTATGGCCAAACTTTCAGGAAACATTCCTGACACACAAAGAAAGAAAATATGTTATGTGGACATGTGCCCGGAAACGCTTACTTTCCATGTTAGAGCTCATTTCATTACTTCTCTTCAAATCACATTAATCATGGAATGGAAACACACAGCAACAGAACGTACCACCATGACTTCAAACACTTTGTTACAGGAAATGTTCAAAATGTCCTCCGTTAGTGAGGATACATGCATCCACCCTCCATCGGATGGAATCCCTGATGCACTGATGCAGCCCTGGAGAATGGCGTATTGTATCACAGCCATCCACAATACGAGCACAAAGAGTCTCTACATTTGGTACCGGGGTTGCGTAGACAAGAGCTTTCAAATGCCCCCATAAATGAAAGTCAAGAGGGTTGAGGTCAGGAGAGTGTGGAGGCTATGGAATTGGTCTGCCTCTACCAATCCATCGGTCACCGAATCTGTTGTTGAGAAGCGTACGAACACTTCGACTGAAATGTGCAGGAGCTCCATCGTGCACAAACCACATATTGTGTCGTACTTGTAAAGGCACATGTTCTAGCGCACAGGTAGAGTATTCCGTATGAAATCATGATAACGTGCTCCATTGAGCGTAGGTGGAAGAACATGGGGCCCAATCAAGACATCACCAACAATGCCTGCCCAAAAGTTCACAGAAAATCTGTGTTGATGATGTGATTGCACAATTGTGTCCGGATTCTCATCAGCCCACACATGTTGATTGTGAAAATTTACAATTTGATCACGTTGGAATGAAGCCTCATCCGTAAAGAGAACATTTGCACTGAAATGAGGATTAAAACATTGTTGGATGAACCATTTGCAGAAGTGTACCCGTGGAGGCCAATCAGTTGCTGCACATGCTGTACATGGTACGGAAACAACTGGTTCTCCCGTAGCACTCTCCATACAGTGACGTGGTCAACGTTACCTTGTACAGCAGCAACTTCTCTGATGCTGACATTAAGGTTATCGTCAACTGCCCCAAGAATTGCTTCGTCCATTGCAGGTGTCCTCATTGTTCTAGGTTTTCCCCAGTCGCGAGTCATAGGCTGGAATGTTCCGTGCTCCATAAGACACCGATCAGTTGCTTTGAACGTCTTCCTGTCGGGACACCTTCGTTCTGGAAATCTGTCTTGATACAAACGTACCACGCCACGGCTATTGCCCCGTGCTAATCCATACATCAAATGGGCATCTGCCAACTCCGCATTTGTAAACATTGCACTGACTGCAAAACCACATTCGTGATTAACACTAACCTGTTGATGCTACGTACTGATGTGCTTGATGCTAGTACTGTAGAGCAATGAGTCGCATGTCAACATAAGCACCGAAGTCAACATTACCTTCCTTCAATTGGGCCAACTGGCGGTGAATCGAGGACGTACAGTACATACTGACGAAACTAAAATGAGCTCTAACATGGAAATGAAGCATTTCCGGACACATGTCCACATAACATCTTTTCTTTATTTGTGTGTGAGGAATGTTTCCTGAAAGTTTGGTTGTACCTTTTTGTAACACCCTGTATATTGTAAAAGATAGAAATATGTGAATATGATAAACAGTTCCAAAGCATAATAAATAGTATATAAACAGAAATATAACAACAAAACAACTGTATGAACAGTATGACAATGGATTGCAACACAAAAGTGTAACAGCAAATTAATAGACATTAGTATAGTTCAAATGTCATTAGCAGTGTAATAAAATGTAATGAATAAATTAATTTAAAATAAGAATGTGTTGTCACATGACCATGAAAAACAAAAATCACATTGCATATAAACCATAGCTGTTTATACTTATTTACATCTCTCTGGTCTTACCAATGGTAGAAAATATTTTGCCAGTGAACTATGCTAGATTATCAAGTTTCGGTCTTGATGTGTACCAGGTATCATAAGACTTTCTGTGAGCCTCATCCTTGGCAAAGTTTATTCATTTTTGTTAAATATGGAAGTACACACCATATATTGAGTTCTATATGAGAGAGCAGATCATTGATATTAGCTGGGAGAGACATTTAGGACACAGTTCCATGCTGACATACAATAATTTTATTTCATCTGCAGCTTAGATGTAAGTATGAATGTCATTAATAGTAATTCTAGGTGACAGAGCTTATTAGTTATCCCACTATTAAACATTCTTTAACAATTTCTATTCTGTATGAAAAATATGGTAGAGCATACACAAATTAACTCAGGACAAACATACAGAGCACATACGTAAAATTCTCTCAAAGTGTACCTTTTTATTGGCTAAACTACAGACATGTGTAACGATACCTCTGTTACTTAACTCCAATAGTGCCTTCTTTTACTGCCATCTGCAATATGATATCCTTTTATGGGGTAATTCTGCAGGGGTCAAAAAAATTTTCATCTGGCAAAAAAAAGCTATCAGGTCTATTTCTAGAGTTACAAACTCTAAAACCTCCAGCAGGCCACTTTTTAAAGACTTAAAAGTATTGACTTTAACTATTGCCCACTAAAGATTAAAGGAAATTTAAACAACTACAGCTTAATGGAAGTTGTACACCAAGAAAAAACTAGGCAAATGAAACAGATAGATATGCCCACAACTAGATTAAAGAAAAGACAATCTAGTTATGAATAACTGGGCATAAAATTATTTAATACTTTACCTTTACAGGTGCATTGTGTCTAACTTAATGACATTATAACAAAAACTGAAAAAGGGTTGAAAGAAAAGGCTCTTTACAAAATTTCAGAATTTCACAACTGTTCTAAGTATGACCTGAGATCTTAAATTATTTCTTCCTGTAAATTATTTTGTTTTTACCTGAGTATGTCAATAGTTTATTTGATACTTCTGTATGTTATTTTCTATTTACTATAAAATTAAGAAATTGTTCTCTAGTGTATGTTTCATGTGTCTTCTATTATTATTGACATGTGTACTGTAACTATGTCAATAAAATGTATTTGTAAAATATATGTACTCTCCCTATGATGACACAAATTGTATAAAAATGCTCAAAGATGGATCAAAATGAAACACAATTTTACATGATCTAATGTAATTTCTTTGATTCATGTTAATGTCCAAGAACTGATCACAAATTTTTCATTTATCACACTGCATGAGTCATACAAAATACATAAAGGGTGAACTGGAAGTCCGTTGACAAATTTTCAGAGATTGTTTTCAGATACCCTCTGAGTATTTTGGTATACAGACCCCATGTTTTCCAGTGGCCTAGTACAGACTTATTGCATTTTGTCTGGTTTATTGGCTCAATTAGCTTTGTATCTGCATTGCACTGAAAATATCTGCATAACTGCACAAATGTAGATGGTACATGCTGTGGATTTTGTGTGGAAACAAACTTGTTCCATCCACTTCCTGCTGAGAGCACTCATGCCCACTGCACTATTTACCATCAAGGTTGCATTCAGTACTACTCAGTTCTGTAGCAAATTTGTCTGTAGGTGTTCACTGAAGGCAATGGAAGAACAGCACAATTATGTGCTCAACTGCTCCTGCAGTGATGACAACCATACCACATTAACTTTGGATTACTCTGTTTACTCCATGTTTTGTGCTGCACATTTTGCAAGTGTATATTATAGGATTTTTCACTGTTGTGAAGGTATTTTTGCCAGGAATAAAGGTAACTAGGGTAAAACTCAAAGAAAACATAATTACATAATTATTTTGAAACAAGCCACAGGATACCACAGGCTCCTTATACCAAAATTCTCAGAAAGTTGTTGGAGTTCTGGTCCAATGTACACATATGTGTGTGTGTGTGTGTGTGTGTGTGTGTGAGTGAGTGTGCTTACTACAATTACTACAAGTGTCATCCTGGTGCTTACTAGCCATAAATTCTTTCAATCATAGGTTTTTAATATTCAATATGTGACACAAAATTGCATAAATATGTCACTTGGATTGTATAAGATTCTCAGTTCTATTTTACTCAATGAATTTTAAAAGCCTTATCTATAATATTTGATAAAATTATAGTATGTGAAAATCTTATTTTTTGAATAAACCTCACCACAAGCTATTTAAGCCACAGGGATATTGATGGGACTACATATAGTTTCATTGCAGTCATGGAGTATGGCCCCTTCTTCCACTAATAGTCAGCATTAAGTCAGTCAGTTTGTTAACATCCTTTACTGCAGATGCAGTAATAACTACATTATGTTAAAACATATCTAGCACATTTCCAGTGTATTAGTGACAAGGTAATTAAGACTATCAGTCATTATTATGGGAATAAGAATGTTTTACTGACCTGTCCCAAGAAAGTATAAGATCGACACACAAATTCCCTTTCCACATCACATGCTTGCTCACAGCTTTTGTCACTGAAAGAGGACAGTGATTTATCTGTATATATGAGCTGTTGTCCTGATTTGTGGTATGTGTAGGCACAGTGTGTGAGACCTGCAATGTAATCATGATCAAAGAATGACACACTTTTATTACATTTCTTTATTTACAAGCAGTGGCAGCTCATGATTATACATTCTGAGTGCTCAAAAATTTTTGGATCAGATAAATCTGAGAGTGTGACATTAATAGCCTCTGCTGTATAATAGTTATGCTTATCAACAGGTTTATATAACTACAGAAACTGCCGATAATAATAATAATCATGATAATAATGGCATACATAACTTGTCTGAAAAAAAATTATTATTATTATTATTATTTCTTTTTTTTTTTTTTACATAATGAAGTACACCTTAGGGGAAGAACAAAATAATGTTTAACCTTTCGCTATTTCCCATTTCATATTTTTGTGTAAGAGAGGTTTTTGTGCCTTTTTTAATTTTTTTGGAGAAATGTACAAGATCCTTAACATGTGTTAGTCCATGAATTAACTTCCGGGACATTAATATGTTGCACCTACAGAATAATTTACACTTATAATGCACATCTTCACAAAACATTCGCTTGTATGCACGCTTATTTGATTTCATCACTTTCTGAGGTAACGGATCTGGTCTGGGAGGCCTTAGTTCCTTTGCAACTAACTTATGCTGATAATTTTCTTTTCTGTTGGCCACACTGACACTGCAACACAAAAACTAATTCCAGCACAGTAAACAACCAACACCAAACTACCATTTGTGGAAATGATTAAATTCAGATAATAATGTGGACCAGCATGGTCACTTGACTAGAATACAGATGAGGCACCGAGAACCATAAGGACCAAAAGCACACCATCGTTGATCCCACATTTAAGTGAGTATCAGGCAAACCAGTGAGACAGCTTTTCATAAATGTTTATATATACAGTGCAGGCCTACAACAGATAAAACTGACCCACCACATGGTCAACAGATGTCAGAAGCATGAATAATTGTCACAATCTTAGTATCAACAATGATATGCTTTACAGTTCTCAGCACCTCAAATGGATTACTGTATGATAAAATTAGAAAATTAATATACTATGTCTCATTCAAAAACCCACAAAATAGGTTTTTCTGGCTGTGTAACTATAACACATACTGACATTCAATCTAATTTTACTATACAGTGAGTGAATCGGCATATCTGAGGTGTCTGCTACCATCTAGTGGGATTTACGCCAAGTGAAGAGGGATAAAAGTCTGCTGTAGTGTGCTACCAACTTGTAGCATTGTCGTTAACTTGTAGTTAAGTGGTAAGGACTATCTGTGCACACTGTGAACTGTGCATTGTTTATTAAATCTGTATGTATTTGGCCTGTAAGACAATTATGTCATGCCAGTTGCATATCTGTAAAAGCTCCTCAAAATAAGCACAACTGAAGGTGTGCTCATGACTCTGATGCCAAGTTTCACAAAGTCTAGAGCAGCAATGTAGCTTAGCATGTCAGATTTAGTGCTGTGTATTTCCGATTACAGCTCCTATGTTATTTTTAACAGCATCCAAAGAAAATTAACAAAACAAATCCACAATGTGTCAAAAGCTAGTGTGTTCACATGCTCTTGTACCCTTACACAGTAGCTGTCACTGTTTACAGGTATACACCCATGTATAACATTAGCTGAAATGGGGCATTATTCATGTGAGAGGTTTTGATACACGACAGAGAGAAATCATCAGTTTTATTTAACAAGATTCTTGAGATGTAGTTAAAATGCTAAACAAATGTCCTGTGCAGTTCACCTAGCTAGTCTATGAGGTATTACAAAATTTTATTTCTATTTTATAACTTTTTGGTTAAATTTCAATCTACAATGTTTAAGCACAATTTGTTATGGTCTACATCCATAGTTTCAGTTAAGGTTGTTTGGTCCAGTGGAGCATGCTGACAAACAAGCCACTATGCACCATTATGAGTAACAAATATGTAGTGTGGGAAAGAAATCATGTTGGCTTTTGACCGTCCTCAGATTAGATTAGATTTACTTTTATTCCAATTGATCCATAGTGAGGACATCCTCCAGGATGTACACTATGTCAGAAAAACAATAATACATGACAAATATTTACAACTGAAACAAATAAGCTAATGTACCTTCCATAGGTCCCATGTGGAATGATTTTTTTTTAATGAACACTATATGAAAGGATCATTTCACAACACTTATTTACTAAGATCTCATTAATTCACTGAAATTTTTTTTACAACACTTATTTACTAAGATCACATTAATGCACTGAATTTAAATTTAATTTTTTTTTATTTATAAGGTAAGAAACATATAATAGAACTGCCACAATACTTATTTATAATGAACACAATACTGCACTGAAAAGGTGCAGAAGTTAGACTGTACTTTACACAAACACACACACACACACACACACACACACACAGACACAGACAGACACATACAAAATCAATTGGTTCTACTGAGAAATTCATCAATGGAGTTGAAGGAGCTGGCCACAAATAAATCATTTATGCTTTCTCTGAAGCTGAATTTCACTGGTTGTTAAGCTTTTGATGGCCACTGGTAAGTTATTGCAAATGTGTAGTCACTAATAATGCACAACTTTTTGTACAAGAGTAAGTGATTTTAAATCCTTGTGAAGAATATTCTTATTTCTAGCACTGAGTTGACGGTTTGAAAAAGTGATACATTTTTAATGACAAATTTTATTAAGGAATAAATGTATTGGGAACCAGTAGTTAGTATCCCTAGTTTCCTAAACAGGCCTCTGCAGGATGTTCTTGAGTTCACACCACATATAACACTAACTGCAAATTTTTGTGCATGAAAACTTTATCTTTTCTTGATGAATTACCTCAAAAAATAATCCCATACGACATTATGGAGTGAAAGTAAGCATAGTATGCCAGATCTTTCATTTTAATATCCCCTATGTCTGACAGAATTCGCATTGCAAATAGAGATTTGTTTAGATGCTTCAGCAGTTCTGTGGTGTGCTTCTCCCAGTTGAATTTATTATCAAGCTGTAATCCCAAGAATTTAACACTGTCCACTTCTTCTATCTGCTTCTCATCATATGTTAGGCACATACTCATTGGTCATCCCTTACAAGTTCTGAACTTCATGTAGTGTGTTTTTTCAAAGTTTAATGACAAAGAATTGGCTAGGAACCAGTGATTAATGTCCACAAATATTTTATTAGCTGATCTTCCTAAGACTACATTGATTTGCTATTTATTGCAATGTTTGTATTATTGGCAAACAAACTTGGCATCTGGTAATGTTACTGATGAAAGGTCATTGATACACACAAGGGAAATGTAAGGGCCCTAAGATGGAACCTTGTGGCACCCCACCCCACATGTAATTACTTCCCAGTTGGATGATGCCTGATAGCTTAATACATATCTCTTTCCTAATAACACCCTTTGTTTCCTGCCAGAGATATAAGATTTGAACCATTTTGCAGCATTTCCTGTTACACCATAATATTCTAAGTTACTTAAAAGGATATTGTGATTTACACAGTCAAATGCCTTTGACAGATCACAAAATATACCAGTTGCCTGAAATTTTTTGTCTAATGAATTAAGTAAATTTTCATTGTAACTGTAGATAGCCTTCTCAATATCAGAACCCTTTAGAAATCCAAACTGACTTTGACATTATGTTATTTGTGGTAAGATGGTTATAAAGCTGCTTGCACATTACTTTTTCTAAAATTTTTAAGAATGCTGGCCAAAGTGAAATTGGACAGAAATTTGAAGCTATTTCTTTACCTCCCTTCTTAAATAGTGACGTAACTTCAGCATATTTCAACCATTCAGGAAACATTCCACTGATAAAAGATTGGTTACACAGATAGCTTAATGTGTCACTTAACTCATAATAACATTCTTTAATTAACTTTGTTGATATTTCATCATACCCACTAGATGTTTTTGATTTTAAAGATTTTATGATGGACATTACTTCTGCTGGGGTAGTGTGGGTGAAATTCATATTATGGAAGTTACTTGCAATGTGTGGTCTGAGGTATCCCAGGGCAGCATCTACAGAATCTGACAGCCCCATGTTTTCAGTAACAGTCATAAAATGTTTGTTAAAAAGTCACATCTGTCACCAGTGTATCATTTACTCTTAATGCTATTAGCCCCTCTTCATATATGGTTCTACTGGTCTCCTCCTTCACTATATCCCATATTGTCTTTATTTTTTATCTGATATGACTATCTTTTCCTTGTAATATATTTGCTTTGATGTCCATATTACAATCTTCAATATTTTGCAGTATTTCTTGAATTGTGCTGTAGCATCAACATCAGAAATGTTTCAGATTGACAGATATAGTTTTCTTTTTGTTTTACAAGGTATCTCTATTCCTTGAGTAATTCATGGCTTCTTTGTAGACTTTGCTCTTTCCTTGGTTAATTTTGGGGGAAAACAGTGTTCATATATGGTAAGCACTTTATTAGCATAAGTGTTATATTTTTCATTCATGCCATGAGAACTGTAATTATCACTCCAGTGAATGTCTCTGAGGAGTGTCCTAACATAATCAATTTTGACTTACTGATTACCCTCTTGAGTTCCGATTTAACAGATTTTGTATCCTGTTCAGTATTAACATTTAACAGAAGGAATTGCATGTCATGGTCTGAGAGGCCATTGACTATTGGTTTTGTAATATAATTTTGTTCATTGGACTTTTCTACAAAGATATTATCAATGGCTGTTTGTGAGCAATTGGATACACTAGTTGGGACCTTAACAGTGGTAATTAAGTTGAATGATAGTGTTACTAACTCAAATAAGTTCTTATTGGGAGAGTCTTTAAGGAAACCTAAATTGAAGTCACCAGCAACCACTATTTCTTTGTTTTTGGTTGTTAATGGGCCAGTACAGCTTCAAGGTGGTTTATGAACAGATTAAAGTTACCTGCAGGTGCTCGATATACACTTCATACTTTGAAGGATTTTTTATGAAATTCTACTTCTGTCGCACATGCTTCCATGTGCTGTTCTAGGCAAAATTTATGAATGTCTATGTTCTTAAATTTATGACAGTTCCTGATGAATGTGGCAACTCCTTCTTTCTCCATTTCTGCTCTATCTACAAAAGCAAGACGCTAACCTAAATCCTGCAACTCTTAAAAGTTCTATACCAGTGGTCACATGATGTTCAGAGAGGCAAATTATGCCGGCTGGGATTGAGGACTCTAATTCATCTATGCAGATTGGATCCAGATTGGACATTCTGGTGACTGCTTTCAACCAGTTATGGCATGCTCTTTTTTTTCTGGCACTAAAATTGACATTTTTCCACTACCACCTTGACTGGCTGTTAACCTTGCAGGCAGACTCAGGTGTGTCCATATGTATTACACATAAAATTATATACATAACTGAAGTTCTATTACTTCTTTTATTATAAAAAATTCCTCAGATGGCCACATCCCTGACTATCCTGACCAGGAGCCACTCTGACCCTATTCATTCCTACAGTATATGTTTGTGTACCATACACATGTCATACATCAGCATTAAAAAAAAAAAAAAAAAAAAAAACCTCAATTGTGCAGACTTATTTTATCTAATAACTTTCTTCAAAAATTACATGAATCATTCGAAAACATATCATCAAAGAAAGAAAAAAGAGTATATACCAATTTTACAAAAATCAATTTCCATAGAGTAAATAGCTGTACATCTGCTTTACTCTAATTGCATTTGGCTTTTTTTAAGCTGTAAGGTAATAGAAATCTTATTTAAAACAGCTTTCATTTAATTATGAAGTATGTTTAATAAATTCCACCATGATGAGAAACATTATGAAATTAGAATGAACAAAGAAATAGTTTTAAACTGTACCTAATTGCTACATTAACAACTGTTATTAATGTTGGTATGCTTGTATGATTAATGAAATATATTATCTATACTTAATGCACCATCAATGGCTATTTAAATAAAGAGACAATCTACAAGAAAGCTACTACTTTTCTGGATACATTAAAGGTAAACAGAAGTTGCCAATGGCTAACACATCACACCCATGTATTATTTTTGGGAAACTTACTGTACAACATATTCAAAAGCTAGACATCAGCTCTTCCAAATATTCTTGATTATTGGACAGAAAATCAACATTATGGAGATTAGCATATTTGTCATCAATTTAGAGTTCGATATAGTCTTCATATGAACAGTTTGTTAGCATAAACTAGTTTCTTTGTTTTAAATCATTTATAAGAGTAATAATGCATACTGCAAACATAGCAGAACTTAGATGCTTCAATAGCAATGAGATTAATGATTAAAGTTGTGGTCTCTCTCTCTAGTCCCAAAAACTTAACATTTTCTACTTCTCGTATTTTTTTAAAAAAATATTATTTTTATAGAATGTGGAGTTCTATGAGAAATACTGAACTGTGTGTACTGAGTCTTCAGTGGTAATTCTTTTGCCTTCAACCATGGGTTGATGTTTCCAACTATTTCATTGGGTGCTTTTTTGGTAAATGGGCTGGTCCAGATAAAATATAAACAAAGGACCTGTTGTGTCTCCTACCCCATAATATTTTTAACTGTTACATTAGGGTATTACAGTCGAAACAATTGCTACTTCACAAAATATTCCCAATAGTAATCATTATTGTTTCTAGTGTGTGATCTGTCAAAGGAAATATAGCCTGTTCAGTTGGCAGTACTTTTCAAAATCCAAACTGTTTGCTACTGAGTCTGGTTTCCTGTACAAAATGTTTTTAGAGTATATTAAACATTATCTTCTCAAAAATTTATGAAAATGCTGGCAGTAATGAGATGGGTCAATAATTCTTTACTAATGTTTTGTCTTCTTTTTGTGGACAGACTTGACAATAGTAAGTTTCAGTCTCTCTGGGAAAGTATTACTGAGGAATGATTCATTCAATACATAACTCAGTGTAGTGCTAAGGTCAGCTGAGCAACTATTTATTTAATCATAAGCTCTTGAACATTTATTTTTAAGAGACTTGATAACACTGAAAACTTCTTTTGGAGATGTAGGATGAAGATGTACTTTATCAAACTTGTTTTGCAAGGTCTTTCTTAGGAACTGTAAATGGTCTGTGAAGGAAGTGTTCAAATCTAAATTATCTGCTACTGACAGAAAAATAGTAAATGTTAAGTTTTGTTTCTGAAATAATCTAGGTGGGTTTTAATAGAAAATGAGGGAAAACTTTCCACACTTAAAAGCTGTCTTACAAAAATGGATCCAGGATAAACATTATTTAAACAATACCTAATCTTCTTCTTCTTGGCGCCACTTGTAGTGCATCGGCTGCTCACAGTTGGCATTCCCTTGCTTCTTGAACCAGCTCTTCAGAGTTGTTGATGCCAGTCCATGTCTTGATAGTCTGTGACCATGATTGCCTCCTTTTACCTGGTGGGCACTTTCCTTCTATTCTGCCTTCTAGAATTAATTGCAGAAGTTCATATTTCTTTCCTCTGATAATGTGTCCCAGGTACAATGTCCTTCTTCTTTTAATTATCCCTATTAGTTCTCTATCCATCCCAGCTCTATGCAGCACTTCAGCATTGCTCGCTTTCTCAATCCATGATATTTTTAGTAATCAGCACAAGAACCACATTTCTGTTGCTTCTAATCTCTTTACAGAAACTGCTTTAATTAACCGAGTTTCCACTCCATAGAGTAGGACAGGGATAACATAGCATTGTGCCACCCTTATTTTCAAATGGAGCTGCATGTCTGTGTATATTGGCACATTTTGTAGCTTTTGGAATGTTTCTTTGGCAATCCCACAGCGAATCTTAATTTCCTCACCACAGTCAAGTTTCAAGTTCATCACAGATCTTAGATATTTAAATTTGGTTTCTTTCTTGATTTTATTACCATTAATAACTAGGGACTCGTTTTGACCTGGGGTTCTTTCAATTGACATCCATTTAGTTGTCTTGGCATTTATTGACACCAAAATACTGACCAGCTTGATCTATTTCCATATTTTCTGTAGCTTGGCTATTGATGGTGCTAACGAAGCTGTGCCATCAATATACTGTAAGTTCCATTACCGTAAGTTCCATTACCTATTAACAATACCTATTAAACAAAAAAAAATCCTCATTTTTGACTGAATATAAATGTTATCTGTAATTTCTGTGTTCTGTGCTATTACTGAAGTTGAGTTGCAGTTTGCCATTTTGTAAATAATGTGTAGACAATTTCCTACACACATTTTGGGCAAGCTTACAAATTGGACAGTACCGTAGTTAGTCACAGATTGTCACAGTCAGTCAGTTAGTTACTGTTAG
The DNA here is from genome assembly GCF_021461385.2 of Schistocerca piceifrons. Classification (NCBI taxonomy): domain Eukaryota; kingdom Metazoa; phylum Arthropoda; class Insecta; order Orthoptera; family Acrididae; genus Schistocerca; species Schistocerca piceifrons. Next base: position 189,617,228 of record NC_060149.1, read on the forward strand.
GAAATACAAGTCTGAGGAACCTGTGTCAATCTGTGAAAACTTGCCATTCATGAAAGTGGATCTGTGGAGACTCAGTCAAGATTTATGTACATTATAATCATGAAACTTTAAATGAAGAATGTGCTACATTTAACTGAAAGAGGATCACAGCCAGTTTATTAAAACAAATGTCTGTTGAATGTACTTTAAATATCTGCAATACTGCCTAGTTCAAGACTGCCAGGAGGGAAGACCAGTGAACACACACTAAATAAACTGTGTGTGTTAAATTCTGAAGCATCCAGAGAGATAACAAACTGATGTGGTTCTGGCACATTGATAAGATTCTGTTCCGTCAGCCTTGCACTTGGTAATCTCTTTCACTGTAGACAGGATAGCTAGTGTAATTTTCATACATTCTCTCTAAATTATCCTACAACATAATCTTTGGGGCACTGCAGCTATGAAGAAAAATTTTTACTTTGCAGACATATGTAGTAATAATATTAGGTATAGTTGATAACTATACATCTTGCACAAGCCTCTTCACAAGGCTCAAGATCCTTATACTCATTTACTCCATAGTAGTATTTTTGGTTGATAATAATACTGAATACAAGGTGAACTAGAAAATTCAGAACCACAACTGTAGAGTTAAAAATTATTTCCATGTGACCTGCACCCCTATCTAAGATTCAGAAAAGGGAGTGTTATTTGTTGGTGTGAAAATCTTTAATAGGTTGCCAACAGAAATCAAACAGGAAATTGGAAATCTGCAGCTATTAAAAAATAAAGTAAGTGGGTACCTTATTAGCCACTTCCATAATTTATCAGATTAAATATGCTTGAAGTTGTATATCCCATTAAACATTAAAATATGTATTACGTTTCAAATTTCCCAGTATGTAACAAATGATGGCAATCTCTGAAATCAGTAAAATTACTTTGAATTTTGTGCAATAGTTTACTTAAGTAGCCTTCAGGGCCTGCTTTTGTCTGTGAATGTCTAACTTGACTCATTGAGTATCACTGGCAGCTCTTATTCATGAAGCAATTTGAGAAACACAATGTGAATGAATGAATCACTAAATGGATACCTTTTTCAAAGTCAGAAGATACCCCCAAATCTACACCTGAGTACTTGCCAATGTACCACATATTAGTGTATCTTCCCACTCCATTTACGTATCAAGCAGGGAAAGAACAACTACTTAAATGCTTCTGAGCTTGCCGTAATTAGTTTGATATCTATTTGCTGTCCCTAAGGTAAATGTAAATGTCATGTGACTAGGGCCTCCTGTCGGGTAGATCGTTCACCGGGTGCAGCTCTTTCAATTTGATGCCACTTCAGTGACTTGTGTGTTGATGGGGATGAAATGATGAGGATTAGGACAACACAACACCCAGTCCCTGAGCAGAGAAAATCTTCGACCCAGCTGGGAATCGAACCTGGGCCCTTAGGAGTGACATTCTGTCACGTTGACCACTCAGCTACTGGGGGCAGACATCCCTAAGGTGGCTGTAGTATATTCCAAGATTCCTCACTTAATACTGGTTTCTGAAACTTTGTAAGTAGGAATAACAATAAATAAAATAGCCTTGGGCTGCAGTTAAGGTGTTACAGATGTTATTACACGATCAGTTTCAAGTCACATGCCTCATCATCAGATGCACCTGTGCACAGTTACCATTTCTTGGCATGGACTATCCATATCTTCATTACCCATCATTGGTGTTGGTGGGAGTGCAGCCATATACAGTAATAATAATAAATAAAATAGCCTCAGGCTGCATGATTCATTTTGAGTCCATGCCAAGAAATGGTAATAGTGCATAGTTGCTTCGGTATGAAGATGTCCACCTCGAAGTGTCATCAAATACAGATTTTACAGTGGTTCTGAGATACTGCCCTTTGAGTCAAACTAACTAGTGATCATTTTGTGTGAGCAGTCTCATTCGGAATGGGTCCAACACACTTGAGTAATATTCTAGAATGGTTCACATGAGTCTTTTGTAACCAGTCTCTTTGTAGACTAATCAATTTCCCAGTATTTTGTCAATGAAATGAAGTCTTTCACCTCCTTTACCCATTATAGACCCAATGCGATAATTCCATTTCATATTCCTACAAATTGTTACATCCTACTCGGATTATCAAGAGCTTCAAACTAAGACATATTTATGATTAACATAGCTATACCATAGACACTTTTACAATGTTTGAAAATTTAGCTATGCACATTTTACTTGAAGTAAGAATTAAATAAGATTTTTGTACAGAATATTTCTTAACGTGAGAAAAATATAGTTCAAAATGCTTATGCACTGTTACTATTTATATGCATCTTATGATTTACTACAAACCATTTGAGAACATCTGGTTTAATTTTTATCACTCAATATGTACATCCACCTAGGAGGCTCTTAAAATAACTTTTATGTGACAATAACAAGATAGATGCCCCAAGGATGAGAGAGGAGTAACAATACAATGAAGTAATACAATATCAATTGATATGTGACTAGCACTAGTAGCATTAGTCTTAAATAACTACTAGTAAGTGTACTCACGTGGTGCACATTGATTTTCCAAATAATCAGAGTCACCATTCACTATGAATGCTTGTGGCTGAGTATAACGATCTTCACAACTTAGTCGGCACTCTTTCCTTAGATAATTATATGTGATTGATCTGTGAAAAATGAATGGGGCATGTAAATTGTGTCATTTGATTTTAAAAATGGTTTACAGCTTTACTGTGACATTACTGTTAACAAATATCTGTCCAAACAAAAAATCAAACAATGGGAACTCTAGGTAGGAATATCAACAATGCAGGAAAAGATAGATTGCTGCTTACTGTAAAAATAACATTTTAAGTTGCTGACAAGCACAATTAAAAGACACTTACACAAACATTTTGGCCACAGCCTTCATCAGAAAAGAGAAACACACACCATTCAAACACACAAGCAAGCACACCTCACGCACCCAACAGCCAACTCCAGCAGCTCGGACCAGAATGCCAGACATTTGACCAAGTGTGTGTGAGCTTTACTTTGTGAATTTGTGTGTGTTTGTTGTCTATTTCAGAAGAAGGCATTCTGGCTGAAAGCTAAAGTGTTTAGTAGTCTTTTTGTAGTGCCTGTCTGTGACTCAACATCTTCCTTTTTGGTGAGTAGCAATCTATCCTTTTCATAATATTGTCATTTTTCCATCCTGGATTTTCCAAGGTTGAGAGTCATAGGCACATGAAACTGAGACAGCATTTTGGTGACCTAGTACTCTGGTAACTAAAATATGAAGCACACAAAATAGAGTTTATATGTTTTACACTGAGATAAGGTGTATGGCATTAATCCCCTCCAATGAGAAGTGATTTTGTGGCATTAGGAGTGGCTGTCGAAAAAGTTATCATCTGCAACAATATGTTGAAAAGGAAAGCTGCTGCTCACCAAGATTGGCACAACAAAAAGACTGTCACAAATAAAGCTTTCAGCATGTAGGGCCTTCATCAAAAATAGACCACACACACACACACACACACACACACACACACACACACACACACAACTCACACACACATGACTACAGTCTCAGGCAACTGTTGCCACACTGCGAGCAGCACCAGTGCATGTTGGGAGTGGCAACTAGGTTGATGTCATCTCCCTTTACGCTAACATCCATGATGCCCATCGCCTTACCACTACTGAACACTACCTTTTCCAATGCCCGATGGATTCCAAACTGACAACCAGCTTCCTAGTTGCCATGACCAAGTATATCCTCACCTGCAATTACTTCTCCTTTAAAGGCATTACCAACAAACAAATCTGAGGTACGGCTATGGGCACCCACATGGCACCATCCTAAGTCAACCTATTCATGGACCACATAGGGGAATCCTTTCTACACACCCAGAATACTAAACCCCTCACCTGGTTCAGATTCATTGATGACATCTTTGTGATCTGGACAGAGGGTGAGGCCATCCTATCCATATTCCTCCAGAACCTCAACAACTTCTCCCCCATTTGCCTCACCTGGTCCTACTCAACCCAACAAGCCACCTACCTAGATGTTGACCTTCACCTCAAAGATGGCTACATCAGTACCTCTGTCCATATCAAACCTACCAATGACCAGCAATACCTCCCACCACCACCTTCTCCAGTCTGATCACAAACATCAAAGGCAGGGCAACCTGTCAAACCAGTCACGTGATCTACTAACTAAGCTGCAACCACTGTGTGGGCATGATAACCAACAAATTGTCTGTACACATGAATGGCCACTGACAAACTGTGCCCAAGAAACAAGTGGACCACCCAGTTGCTGAGCGTGCTGCTGAACATGACATCCTTCATTTCAATGACTGCTTCACAGCCTGTGCCATATGGATCCTTCCCACCAACACCAGCTTTTCTGAAATGTGCAGGTGGGAACTCTCCTAGCAATATATCCTACGTTCTCATAACCCTCCTGGCATCAACCTTCATTAGTCATTGTCCTCACCCATCCAACCTCCCTGTTCCCATTCCAGCACTATACAGACCTCATTCCACCATTGCACCCAGTCTTTTTACTTCTCTCCTTTTCTGCTACCTCCTCTCCCCACCTCTACCCTGCCACCCGTCTAACCTCCTGACTGCACGTAGCTGCCCTACCTGCTCCACCTCATCCCTACGTGCTCCACAGCACAATTGCACTGTGCACCACCCCTATTCTAGTATCCCTTCCCCTTACCACCCCAGCCTCCTCCTTAACCCCACCCAGTCGCTATTCCCATCATGCACTGGTGCTGCTGCTCACAGTGTGGCTACAGTTGCCTGAGACTGCAGTCATGTGTGTGTGTGTGTGTGTGTGTGTGTGCGTGTGTGTGTGTGTGTGTGTGTGTGTGTGTGTGTGTGTGTGCTATCTGCAACTCAGCATCTCTGCCATATAGAGAGCAGCAACTTTCCTTCTCATAATATTGTTACATTCCATCCTGGATTTTCCACCGTTTGAAGTCCTCGTCTGTGACATTCTGAGGTATTTGTATTGGGAAACAGTTCAGATATGTGGCGAACCAGTTATAAGAGTTATACTTACATGTTCCTGAAATAATTTAGCACCTTGACAAAAATGTTAATCATGAATGACAAAGTTGTAGGAGGAGTGTTTCACATGCAAAAGATCACATCATTGGAAGAAGTCCAAACTAGAATTTCTGAATTGTATCTTGATTAACCAACTGTTAAGTAACATCCTTTTTCTTAGCAAGCTGGTGTATGAACACATTAGTCATTTAAAGTAACATCTGTCTTTCATAACACATTTTCTGGATGTTGGATTGACAGATGTAGTCCAAGTTCCTGGTCCTTTAGGCCTCTGGCCTTACATTCATGGACTTTTTTGTCTCATGGGTTAAGTTAAAAATTGCATGCATCAAATTTCTTCCAAAGATGTTAATGATTCACAAGCCATGATCATCACTGCAGTTGCCTCTGTTCATGGAATCACTGCAATGAACATGAACAGCGTGGGAGTACAAGTCAGACAGTTGAAATGCCAAAACATAACTGAAGTAGAAACATCTTTCTGTGTTAGTGTATTAGCTCAGTCACATCTCATTCCATCACACCTATTATAAGTCATGTTAGCGTCTAGTAATATTGTAAAATACACCCTGGGACACATTTTGTATATTTTTCTTAAATGTATGATTTTGGAAATAATATCAGAAATGAAGAATACAAAATACCAAACAAAAAAAGGCACTGGCAACAATATGGCATCTCCACCAGCATATATTACATAAAGCATTGTGGTCAGAAGGCTGTAGTCTGGCACCACATGCTGCTTACGTTGAAACAGCTTTGCAGGGCATGATGTCATTGGGCAATGACAGCAGTATTGCTGCCAAATGCACACCTTCATTACCAGGCCTAGTATTTTTCATTCTCTTCTTCATCATTTATTGATAATCTGTGGTGCACTTCAATAGAAATTGTTTTTGTTCATTTTGTGAACTCTCTAAATCATTTATTGATTAAACTGCACCAATGTGTGTCATATTATGTTGCCGCTAAGCATAATAACTCTTGATATAGAGCTGAATGTGTAGTTTACCATCACTTTCCAAAATGTATGGAGCTTCAATGTAAATGGCTATGTTGTAAAAATGAGAAGACAAAATTAATGTCAATTATGCAAGTATCTGTTTCAAACATAAACTGAATTATTAATTTTAGCTACCAGTAAGTTTTAATCAAAGGTCAGGGATATGCAGAAAAAGATAGGTTATTGTATCGAATAGAAATGCTTCAGTGGAAGAAACTAATGTTTGTATTGTAAAGCATCAGTGAATAGGTTAAATTTAATATATGAAGTGTATGATAACTAAACAAATTGCACAATACCATACAGATGTCTGAAAATTGTCAGCAATTAATGTGAGCATTCCTTTCACTAATGATTTAATAAGTATATATAGCATTCCTCAAGCAAAGTTCATCAGACTATCATTTCATTTAGAACAAACAAACACAATAAAAGGAAACAATAGTAAATGTCTATGCAATTAGTAATGAGTTCTTTTATACATGAAATGAACACATAATTCTTCAGAATTGTCAAAATATTATTTCAAAAGTTATGAACTAAATTTTATTATTAAGTACTTTGTTTTCATCTTGTTGATTGGAATCACATAAATGGCTTCACTAAAAACATTTATCTAAAGACATACAATTGGAAAGGAAATCATAAACAAACCATATTACAGAAAATTTACACAAAATAAAAAGTTGCAGTAATTAATTGCCACATACCAAATAAGAAAAATCTTATTATTTTCCCACATGCAAGCACTGTATTTTGTAAAAGAAAAAAGATACACTAATTTGTTCAGAAATAATTGGCCTTTAAAATTTATGTTTTCTAGAAGTTTTTAGTAAAAATTCAAAATATTTAATTTCATGGTTTAATTGCCAGAATCCATCTGTTTATAAAAACATATGCTGCTATTATAATTAAAATCTTAATTACAAAATTTTTACAATATGAAAAACTGTTTGTCTGAGAATATTCACATATGAAACTTTAAATTATACATATGCAGAAAGCATGCTAAATGTATTATTAGTAATTCATTTATTTATGTAGAGACAGTCCTCTATCATTTTCTATAAAATATTGTAGTACCTCTTTCCACAAAGTGTTTTTTTAGAAATTGTGTCTGGAAGAAAATAAATATAATGGATTCATTGGAAAATGTTATTTTAAATGTCACCTGCAAAAACTTAGCACCTTTAGACAGGTAGATTTAAAAAGTATCCGCACACTACCTTTTAGTTGCCAACAAAGAAGCTAAGTATTGAAACTGGATTCAGTTTGTAAGCTTCAATTTCCACACTGAAATATCAAGTGCCCAGATAGCTGTTATTTATGCTAAAGCAACCCTTCAAAAGTGATCATAAGGCATTATTTCTGAAAAATTGTACATGAAATCATTTAAAGGTTATTCAGAAGAAAACTTTATGACGTATGTATGATGGGACTTCAAAAAGTAAGTACACATTATTATGACAGGCCAAGTAATTGAAAGCTGCACTACACTTCAAAAATGACACAGATACATGACACTATTTTTCAATATGGTCTCCAAGTCTCATCAAACGACAGTAGGAACATTCTACCAATAGTTCAATTCCCTGGTGATAAAAATCTGCTCCTTGGTCATGGGGCTATTTTAGAACTGTTGCACGCAAGGCCTCAAAGTCAGAAAATCTGTGACTGCTGAAAATCCTTGATTGCATGGGTATGCCATCTGTATTGATGTCAATGGCCTTCCTTCTTGATCAGCATCTTCCACATCCATGCAGCCTTGGTATAATTGTTGGCATTTTTTCACTTTGGATGTGTAACACTGCTTTTGGTCCAAATTTCATGGTGAATCTGTAGGCAATTTAGATGTTTTGTCCACAAGAATCACATTGTCCCGCATACTTCAACTTTGGAGTACGTTTCTAGTTGTTGCAACATTTCACTCCCACACTGAGATGCATCTGTTATCCACACTACACCAGAACTGTGTCTACAGGAAACCAAGTTCATGTAATCCCATCTGACAATGTCCCACTCTTGCTGCACAATGGTTTTAAGTGAAGGACGACTGTGTAATTTATTTCTTGAAGCCCCCTACCCCTTCATAGCTTATGTGGGAAGTTAAATTAAAATTGTGGGTGTCATCCATAATCTTAGGGTGTAAAATTAAAACACTAATGCTGTTTATATTTTACAGATAATGCATAAGTAGTAACATGAGAAATAAAATTGAATATGAGAAATGTAGAAGGCTGCAGACTGTTTTGAAACGCAGAAGACTGCAGACTGGTTTGAAATAGGCTCGAAGAGAAGAAGATAAGTATATGAAAGACAAGAAAGTTCATGCATCTTGACTTTTGTTCTTCACAAAAACAGTTAGTAAAGTGATTCTTCATTTTCTCCAGGCATATTTCTTGCTCGAAATGTCCACGGGTGTACTGCCAGTCCATAGCGTCCAACGGGCACAATATTTCAGTGACATGTCTGACCGCTGAAATAGTGTGCCCGTTGGACACTATGGACCGTCAGTACACCCGTGGTCTGTTCGAGCAGTTAGGAAAGGTTCCAATATGACTATTACTGAGGGAGAAGTGCTAGTGGAGCAGCATGAATGGCAGAAATAGTTCAGCTCTGGTGAGTTGTCTGTTGTGGCTGCTGTACTGGAAGACACTGCAGATGTAGATAAAGATTGTTTTTCTTCATTTAATGTAGAAGATTCACCTATTGTTATCAATGACTGAGGGATATTGGCGCTTTCTGATTCCATTGATGCTGATACTATAGTAAGTCCTTTATCAGACAGTGTGATAGTGTGTTGCACTACTTTAGAGTCTTTGATAGCATTCAATATTTCAGTGCTGATTGCTTCTTTCCATTTCATGTTTCTGTGAAGATCATGCTTTGTAAAATTCTCTCTACACTGTATTCAAGCACGAGTTTTCCATGAGATCATTCCTATGAGGAATACTGACAATGTCTGTCTGTGTGCTAAAATATGTGGAAAACTTATGATGTACCCAGGTGGACACCCAAGAATTCTACAAATCATATATTAGTTTCTTAAAAGGAAAACTGGACCATGTCAGTGTGATGCTCTATCAAATAAGATGAAAGCACATTGTCCAGAATGGCTTACCTTTTTACTCTAAGTACATTGAACTATGGTGTTTGAATCAACTTCAAGTGTGTTACTCGTTTAATTTCAATAAAATAAGTGCTCTGCTTTTGAATGGATTCAACAATAAATATACAAAATTCATATTTGTTGCAGAATATTAGTAATGATGAAACAATCATGTCATTATTTTTTTTTTAAAAAAAGGAAGAAAATGATGTCTAGTTACCTGCACACAAATGATCTCTCTTCTAGACACCTTTCTTGACACTCAATTTTGCTTATTCCTGGATAGGCTGCATTGACAAATCCCCGAAGTTCTCGGCTAATAAATCTTTCATATACCCAGGGAACATTGCAAGTAGCACCTTAAATTGTAAGTTCAATTACATTAAAATCTCATTCTTAACTGTCATTCAAGGTTATACAAAATTGATAACAAAACACAAATTAGACAATGTGGACATCAAGGGTTTTGTCCATAGGTGTTCTGGTTATATTAAATGCATTTTCTCAGAGATAGTTTTGTATTCTTGCCACAAGTATATACCATAATAATAAGTGAGTTTTAAATTTTGAGAAAAGTATTTCCATAAGACAGTTGTATGGAATTTAAAACAGTCTGCACTATACACCCACTGATGTGGTTACTGACAGTGAATTACTAAAAGGCATGTAATACTGAGTGATACGGAGTCCGGCCAAAATGTAATGAAAATGAACCCTCCCAACCACAATGTGTTTGTTCCCGCTTGGATGAGTAGTGAGGATGTCACATATACAGCTGAACCTTAGTCAACATTCTAAGAACTAACATCAGTAGTTAGAAACAAGCGTTATTTCAGTAATGCATGACATGCCACAATGCAGTGTTGTCTCTAACGTCCTTTCTTGTAAAACTCAGGAAAATCAGCATGGAATGAGCTGAGATGTTATGACAAGTCTACATAAAGTAAGCTCTGTTCTCTGGTTGAGTTTTCTGGTGGCACAGCGTAAGCTACTGCAATGCTGCTCCATGGGGCATGGGCACTGGGGAGTGCCTCTCAGTCACTCACAGGCAGGCACATCTAGTATAGGATGCCAGGCTGCCTGCCAGACAGCCCTCTTACACACTGTTCTGTGCATTTGTGAACCAGTTGGCCACTGATGCCTGTCAGTACAAGGCCGGGGAGTATATGGTCATGTACACTGCAGCCCGTCTGCCTGACTGCCCAAGTGTCAGCTGTTTGCTCATCCCTGCCCACCCTGGCTCACAGGTACCCCACTATCAGCAGGGAGGCACTCGAGCTGGAACAGCCTATAGTACATTTAAAATTAGTTGCAACTTTTGACGTTTGGCTCACCAGAGGGGACATGACTCCATTGCCCAGGTAACTCCAATGGCGAGCCAGCTTCCCCAACCACACCGCTAATGGTTCACTTGGTAAAGCCCCCCTGTTGCCACACCATCGATAAACAGCAGCACGTGATGTCAGACATTAGAGACACCTACGTGCACTAGCTCTCATTGTAAAGTGATACTGTCATGTATTGTGAAAGAGTGTTTCATGTTGGCGCTGCATTAAGAATAAAAGTGCAGCACATTTTAACACGAGATTCACAATAAAAGTGGTCATTCAAGAACACGTTCACCGGCTGTGAAGATAATGTTCTGTTGCAAAATATTCCCCTGAATTCAACAACAGTAATGGACAATGTGCAATACCTCTCAGTTGCAATGGATAAAGCTCCAACAATTCTCTCTGGGTACAAAGAAATGTTCGACTGGATAACATTGAACTTAGCTTGTGTAAGGCAAAGTTAGTACTGTACAAGCTAAAAACTCCACACTACCAGGCCAACAAAATGGCTAATGTTGAAGAGCATAGTTTAACCAGGCCTCTTCTGCATCATGCTCATTTAAATTTGACTGAGAATATAAGGGCCTAGGAGAAAAGTAATGTGGTAAAAATCAACAACAAATTTACTCCCAGTGAGGTTGAAATGCTGTCAAAAGAGGTCATTGCAAATGTTACATCACAGGACTGGTCCCAAGTTGTCAGTCACACAAAGAATGTATGTGAGATGACACGGATTCATGTAGGACCATGTCAACGTTGGAGTAATATGTTACTTCTCTTGTTGCTATGTCAAAATCTGCTTCTTTTACCTAAACACAGCAGAGTTTACAGGTATACATCTCGCTAATGTTATAATGCAGTTGAAATTGTGACAGAATCCTAAAAAAAGTGTATTATTAAATTAGCAGCTGAGGGCAAAGCATATCAGTAGTTATGAGAAAGCCCATTCTCATTATAAATAATAATGTGCAGCTTCTTCACTTATATTGTTACAAAACCCATAGCAATTCTCATTTCACAGGCTACTGATAGTCTTTAAATATTACATTATTTCATTTTAAAAAATCTGTAGTTGCTTGAATGTCACAGTAGATGTGCAAGAATTGCATATTAACCATATGGAAAAATATTCTTCTCTTTGGGTGTTATCATTTGCCAGAATCTTGTTTCATTATCTCAGACTGCTTATGAGATATTAAGGAATTTACGAATATTTCATTCTGGCTTTTTCACTGGCAAGTGTATTTGTGATGGAGCCCTTTACATACATTCCATTCAACATTGGAGACAGATAGCAATATCCTCCGAGGTTTAAAGAATAATTCAATATGTTATCTAAATTTCATATGCAGCACTATATGACCTACAAACACCAAATGCAAATTCATAGTGATCCCTATTTTTCACTGAAAACTTGAAGAATTTCTTGCAGTATTTTAGCTAACACTAAAATATCACAATAACTATGACCATTAACAAAATGATAGGTAATTCACCATGCAGCCAATAAATGAAGCCATAAGATTTGCAGGTCTCAGAGTTTATTACTGCGTAGTTCCTTTAAATTCTTTGAGAAAGATTAAAGATTGGCCAACTTGTGCAGCTGACAGGTTACGCACTAAGCAGGCCTGGCATTATCATTGCCATTGCCTGCTGATGTGTTCAGCACACGCTGGCAACTATGCTTTCCTCCACTTGCTCTGTACTGAACTGTCAAAATTCACAACTAATTTTAAATGCACTATAGCACAGAGTCTTCAAGGAAGGATGAGAAAATGCTAAAGAAATAAAAAATAAAAAAAAATAAAAAACAGTTTTCTTGGCACCCCTTCCTTTTGATATCAGACCAAAACCACAAGATGTGAAAGAAATATTTACCCAAATAACGAAAAATCCAGGATGGAACAATATAGTCCAATATTGTACCTAGATACACATCATCCTATATCAGAATGATTTCTGACATTGTTGGACTACTTAAAAGGAATATGAGTCCAGTTGTTTGGGAGAATCTACATGTGAGAAGAATTTTATGTAAAAACTGTTTGCAACATTTGGACCAATTATCAAAATAACATTTCACATTAATTTCATAAAAACAGGGTGATTGTTTAACAAAACTGATTGGCATATTCTGACAGAATAAAAAGAAAAAAAAGCAAGTGAGTATTTTTTTCTGTAGGGAACTCATCCAGAATGAGTTAGTAACAATAAGATAAATAACAGATGTAGAATTTTATTGGTAGGTGCTCAATCACTCAAGAAAAAAGGTCATGCTCATAAGGCAAAAGGACCCATGCAATGTCATTGTATTTCCTTGCACCAAATCTGATCTCTCAGATCATTTTGAGACCATATCATTTAGGCTGCTGTGATGAGGACTTTCAACAGTATTTGCTTTGAAGACTGCCCGTACTTTCAAGTAGACTGGCAGCAATGTTGGATTCAGTGTAAAGACTGTAAAGGAACTGGTTTGAATATAACTAACCGTATCTGAGCTGATTTCAGTAAAAGTGCTTTTTCTGGTATCATTCTCATTAGTTTGGGGTAGACCCTGCATACATAGGGCACAATTAAACATTATGCTGTTCAACATTCTTTGACATATGAGTCTTAAGTATATTGGCTGCAATGCAAAATGTGTTAATCATAAGTGACTTGACATGGTGTAATTATTGGAGAAATGTAGCAGACACTTAAAGGTTTAGTTGTAATAATGAGTGGAGAAGCAGAAAGTGTACAGTGTATTATTTGTAATACAATGCATGTCAAGCAAAGGCAAGCATCCATAACAGGAGGAGGGAAGAAAATGAGACTTGGTGGGTTGAGAGGTTATGTGATGTTATTTGAATGATTACATAATCAAGTCACAACTACAACGAGCTTGGCAGTATGAAGCTACTTATCAGCATGATGTTGCATTTCCTCTAACCCAGATGCATGGACTGATTCAGTTGGTAAGTATGTCATAAGGCCATTGTATTCTCTCCCGAAGTAACTGGTCCACAACTGCTGTACCTGGTTCTCGATATCCTGGACACTGGCATTAGGACAGAGTTGTCATCTGAGCTCATCCTACACATGTACTATCAGGGATAGATCTGGAGATCTTGCTGGCCACAACAGTACTTCTACATCAAACAGACAGTTCATAGAGACTCATTCCATGTGTGGATGAGTAGGAGAGGTAACACATGAGGATGCACGATGTCTGTGACGTACTGTTATGCCATCCTAGTTCCCTCCACCACTACCACCTTGACCTGAAGTCATACTCAATGATTCCCTGCACCATAAGCTGGTAGAAACATCACTGTGCCTCTCTAAAACATTGAAAGAGTGGAACTTTTGCAAAGGTCACCACCATATTCATTGGTGATGGTATCTGGTTTAGTGCAGAACTGTGATTCATCACTGAACACAGTGTGACGCCTTCATCCGTGCTTCTTAGTCATGGTACTACTCCAAACATAGCTATTTGTGATGCAGTGGTAATGGCAGCCAACACATGGGGCAGTAATTCCCTAGTCCAGCTGCTGCTGGTCTCTACTAATGTTGTGTGATGACGTGCAATGTTGGAGAGAGTCCATTATTTGCTGTCAGACAGCAAATGTTAAAGGGTTATGATGAGCCTGTTGTACAATATGGTGATCCTCCCTTGGGATGGTCAGACATGGTCAATCAGAATCTTGATGGTGAGTATGCCTGCCATCGCGTTCCCATGCTTTTCAACATCAGGCCATGTCACATCCAATTGCCCTACGGCAACGGACTGCATTGCAGTGGGTGATTGGGAAGAGGTGTGGCGACAGTGTGCTGTTTAACTGGAGGGGCATGCCCTGTGATGCCAGCGGTGTGGCACTTGTGCTCTGCTCTATGCCCAGGGTCAGTAACAGTGTGGGTCCTGGGTAGGTGGGAAGTGGGTGTGGTCAGATGTCAGGAAGGCATGGTCAATCGACAGGCCCAGGATCACGTGCGTGCTTAAACTCTTGTCATCATGATGGTTGTGTGTCAAAGCTGTGAGTTCATGTCAGGATGAGGGCAGCAGGTAAGTCATTATTACACTTCAGGAACAATTTGTTTTTCGTACAGTGTGGCTGATGTTGCACGGCAGTTGGTACAGCATTGGTGAATAGGTAAGAGCCCATCAGCTGAAAATGCACACTGCATGAGTGTGTTGATGGATGAATGATTATCTTCCTGCTGTTTGTCTTGAATGGTGAATGTGGAGGTGCCAGGGTAAAAGGTTCCGGGATGCAGCATTACGAATCAAAGTACAGAACATGGTGTGTTGTATGATACAGGAGAGGTGGAATTGGTGTAAAAAGTCCATTAATAGGTACAGTTTTATGATACCCTTAACAGAGAATGTCCGCATGAGGTGTTTAAATGGTAATCGTTGAAGGTTTTGGGTCAGAGAAACATGTACTGCAGTCACTGAGCTGGTAGCCTCATGTGGTTGCAATGCCATAGGTTCCTCCTTTGTTGATGAGATGATGAATGGTAGTTGGTGGATGTCAGATCTGATGTCAACCAAAAGGTGGGGTTCCTAAGATGATGCTGCATGAAGTGCAGCTGGAAACACGGCTCTCAGAAATGGGACCAGTGGAGGCAGAAGCCCAGCGGAACATTTCTCAAAGTTCGAGTCAATGAGATCACATTCACGTGCACAGTCAGAGATGTGAAATCTGACAGCAGTTGTTGTCAGTGGAGTGAGGGAAGATTCATTGCAGTAAGACGCACTGAGACAACTAGAAAGTCTTCCCGAATAGATGAACTTGTTGCGGGCACTAACAAGGAGTCACAGGCAGTTGACAGTCATACACAGCATTGTCGAACTGTACCTACATGGACGTGGCAGCATGTTGGGCATGGTCACTTGGAACGCAGGCAGAGTTTGCATCACAGCCAAATGCAGTCATATGGAATCAGTCAGGCTCAACCACTGCTTGGAAATAACCACACCGGGGCTTATACTGTGCTGCGTGGCTCCCGGCATTGTTGAATGCATTGTTAGTGTTTGGGTGGAATGTTCTCGATGCAACTGCCCCACAGTTATCTGCAAAATGAATTGAATAGTGGCAAATGAACGTGAATCCAAGCAGATGGAATGTTGCAGTTCAGCCATTGCTGGTGTTTCTGCAAGATGGGAACAGCAATGAGGTCCCACCGTAAATCATTTATCGCTTTCAATTGTTCAGCACTAACGTTGTACATCAAACTACAGTACTGAAGATGGTCACTGGTACAACTGACATCTATAGATTGTTGACGAGTTGAATGAGAAGCACTGTACTGCCCAGAACAGAAGTTGTAGCCAGAACAAGCAAATATCAGCACATGTTGGTTGTGTGAGGCATACACAGCCATCATGAACTGTCAGGGTCATCAATAAATTGCAAGTATAATATAACTGTGGTATGACTAAGGATGGCATGATATAATGCTTTACTGCACAAATATTTACACAGTAAAGGGTACACATCTGTTATGCTTGCAAGTTAACAGCATACTGAAGTCTGAGATCAAATCACAGATATTATACTTATTGTTTGTCATGGGTGATTCACTTTTTTTTGTCAGGCAGTGTATGCACATGAAGATTGACCACTACTTACTAAATAGAAAATGAGCCAAGTGTAAGGCAGGCTTGCAGAAAGGAGAAAAATTGTTTAAATGTGTGATAAATATCTTTTTCATAACAATGTCTCTCTCCCTCCCTTCCTCACACACACACACACACAGAGAGAGAGAGAGAGAGAGAGAGAGAGAGTTTTTGTGTGTGTGTGTGTGTGTGTGTGTGTGTTATCTGAAGAAGGACCTTGTTTGAAAGCTAAGCAATTCTGTATTGGATTATCTATAAATGCATGTTATTTATTTATTTTGCAAGCCATAATACAACAATTTCATGTTGCAACAACTTTGTAGTGACTGCTTTCAACTTCTTCTGCAATTATATTCGCACATCTCCTGAATGTTACATATCGTAAAAATTGAAATACCCATTCAAGTTAGGTCTGTCATTTAAATAAGTATTTATATAAAGCATTCATGAAGTTCCCTATTTATAACCATAATCTGGCTCCAAAGCAGAGCATCCCAGTTCACCATGAGAAAAATGCAATAATTTATTCAATGGACAATATATAATAAATACATTTGATTTGAAAATGTATGTAGTACACATCACAGTGAGGACTAATTAAGGGTCTTCTAAAACAAAGAGGAAGAGATGTATCATATAATATGGACGATCACCTATCCTTTGTTAGTTGTATAACAATGAGGAGGCAGGGGTGAAGGGAGTTACAGGAAGAACAGCAAAGTATTTTATTCTGAAAACGTTTCAGTTATGTGAGAATTTAGGAAAGACATCTTAAAACTGATAAAAGCTGTTATATCGGTAAGTTTAAAATGTATTTCGTGATTTCTTTAAAACTGTGGTTCACTGCTTGCAGAAGGATATAAGAATTATTATGTAAATATGTAAATCATGATTTCTCACCCTGCAAACAAATGCCTTCAAAGTATGCAATTCCAGGCACTGGCCTAACATCAATTCGTGCTCCGTCAAGGTCTCCTTCCAGTGCTGTACAGTCATTCCGATTGTAGTCAAGATTAAAACCCCGACATCGGGGATCAGAACGACAAAGTTGAGCACATTGTGTTGAAATTCCTGGAATACTGTTCCGAAAGAGAGTGTAGCCACGCTGTCCTTGCAGTTCAAATCCAGTAACCTTCTCAAATTCAAGGCGGCCACCAATACCACATAAACCTGAAATTAAATTCAGATTTGTAGAATTCAGTTTTTGACCTCTATGACTCAGACTCTCCAAGAAAGAGATAACAAACTAAATAAATTTATTTACTGTACACTAGAAATTAAAATATATGGATCTTTAAATTACATAAGTTTGATGCTTAATCACTTTTCTCTTATTTTCTCAACTGAGTATCTGAAAACCTTAACGCGTAAGGTATGCACATTAAACACACCATATACAAACTTCAGCAATAAAAATGAGCTCTGTAAATAATGCTAGTATCAAGTTTAAACTGTTAATAATACCAATAATAAAAATTTTTTAAAAATGAAAAGAACAGAGGCCACTTGTTTTAATGAAGGTGTAATTAATTTTGAGGATTTATAGTTGTCTGATACATAATCCTCTCAAATAGCACTCACTACCAGAAAAAAACACCAAATCTAATTTTGTACTTAGTTTTATGTATGTAATTTATTTTGATTATTCCTAGTTAGTATCTTTCATTATAGTGCAAAATCAATAATTGTTTCGTAACTTAAATTCTATTGTTGACATACAAGCAAATATAAATCCTGCACTAATTATAAACATTTGGAAGACAAAATGCTAGTAATCTGAAAGTATCTATTTGGCTATATTCAAAAACATGTTAGCAAAGCCAGCCCTTAATTAATTCCAAAGTAATTAACAGTTTTGTCCAAAGTGTTGTTTACATAATGATATTAGTTAATTTCATCATTTACACAAATAATCTGGCTTAACTCTTGTAGTAGAAGAAACTGTTAAAAAGAACCAAGTCTTCAATATATTCAGTTAATTTAATGAGTTAAGTTTTAATTGTACTTTCAGCACCTATTACTGTGATATATATATATATATATATATATATATATATATATATATATATATATATATATATATATATATATATATATATATATATATATATATATATATATATATATATATAAGGGCCCGATTTTTGGTCATGGGTCAGTCAGTCCACGGCTGAGTTTCAGACAAGGAACCGGTGTTGGTTAGATCAACAACAATGCATCCGTGAAATAAGTGTTGTGCAATTAGGCCATGTGTTAAAACAGTGACAGTGTCTGCTCCATATGTACCTTTCTATTCTTCAAGAACTGTGAACTTTGTGGTTAGGCTTTTACTGCTCGTAGATGTTCAACTGTAAGCTATTGTTGCAGTATGTGGATGGTTCACCTGCTAACGATTAATAAGGCTTATGGAAAGTTAAACAACAATGCACTGACCATATTAAATGTGTACATGGGAGGTTGTGAAAGTAAAAGACAGTAAAACTGAGCATCTGTTGGATACATTATTTAAAGGAGTCCATGTTTGACTTCCATACCTCACTTTTCAGCCAGTAAGTCAACACTGAGGGCAATCAACAAACGAAGAAATAAAGCAGGTGGAACCGCCACACACCCTAACCCTACAGTGAGACTAATTAAAAAACATCCAGCCCCTATTGCTGCTGGCAGGGCTGGAACACTGTTGACACAGCATAAAGTGGTGGCCAGACTGTTTCAGTGGTGAGACCGGATACACTATGTCTGAGCCTGGCACTGTACCACTTTCAGGGTTTACACAATTTCACAAAATAACAGGGCCAAGTGACCAGCACCTGCCCTGGCTGCCATTGTATGCAGTCAGCTCTGAGAGGTACTCCAACACACTTGTTGAAATGATGTAAGTCATCCAGTCTACTGCTACAAGATGTCACCTCTGCTAGCTGCAGGACTACAGGCTGCCACTAGTCCCAGTGCCGCCAGGAGCTGAACTGGTGTCTTCCATCTGGGTGAGATCAGCAGGCTGACTCCAGCTGACTTCAGGGTACTCACCTGGGGGTCTGTGGTTTCTATCTGCACCTGACTTGCTACCGAGCAGCTGCCCACCCTGTGTCCATACACTCTGCCACTGCAGAGTTAAGTTCACAGGCTGCTGATACTGCATCATACACTGGTGTCATTGATTCACCGTTGTGCTTGTGTGCACCCTACAATGGCCCTGCACAAGGTTGTTAACTGATCATGCAGCCGCATCAGTTGCTGTGACTGACTTACTGTGGGGCTTGGTGTCACTTCATGCCTGCTGCTTGTATGGGCCTGATAAGGCCATACACTTGCCGAGGTGCTGAAATGCTTCACCCCAATGGTTCCTGCTAGGCTCAGAGGCTCTGTGAGCCAGCCACCTCCTGAGGACACATCTGAGCTAAGCTACACCACTGTCCAGTGCCAGCCAGCACAGCAAGATGACATTTTAACTGCTATACTGCTTGCAATTAATAATGGCTATTGTTCTGTCAGTGCTTCTATGACATTGTGATGGCTGTCCACCTGGCTTCATATATCTGCTGCTCCACCAACCACCCTGCATCACTTTTGCAACCTGCAACAAGACCAATAAACACTCAAGCCATCCTGATCCTGTTGCACCATTAATATCCATCATGTCCTTCACATTTATGAGTTTACATGCTTCTTAGAGATATCCGTTGAATACCTTATATCTGTCTTCTTTTTCTTAAACTGTCTACTCACAGCAATTTCACACATACTGTATGACAAAAAATATCTGCTCCAATGTGTGAAATATATGAATAACACAACAAGACAGCACAAAAATCCAGAATGAAAAAAAAGGATAATTCTGAATCAGTCATGAAGTTTAATTTTATCAACAATTCATTTTTATGGTTAACCTTCCTCATCAAGTGGAAGGCATCTTCTACATGATTGTTGTTATTGGAAAGGAATGGCGATTTTTTGCAGCAGCATGCTAGGCAGCCAAGAGATTAAGTTGTGATTTGCAAGTGCAAGTGAAGCAGTATTTGTGCTGCATTCTGTCACTGAAATTTACAATAGCTTTCTAATGTGTTTTCACTCTAATTGGCAGTCACAGCCATCACAACATAATCCACAGTGGATGTAACTGATATTTATACAAAAAATCCAGTTCATTATATTTTGTGCAGTTCATGAACTATGTGCCGTTAGTATAACATTTCAACTATTTCCAATTTCATATTCTAGTGGAAGTGTAATGGAACACTCATGATCTAGAAGTAGTAATGTAGGCCACACATATTGACCTTATGAACATACAGCACTAAAAAATTCTGCTAAAAGAGCAGAAATCTCCAATTGCCATTCTCACTATAGCACTCCGTACTGTTATCAACTCCTTGCACTATCATGACTCAGTGATTCTACTTATCAATACTAGGGAACTGCTGTGCCCAGGAGTCATACTTTATCATGACAAATGCCTCATGACAGAAGGCAGAAAAAAGACATTGTGTACTGTGATAAGTCACAATATGCCATCTACTGTTCCCATGGAAGGAAATGCATTTGGGAAAGTCTGGGGAATAAAATATAACAACAGTGAAACTTACATGTCGTATTTGAAGTACTGTTTTAAATTTTTTTGCAAACAGCTAAGGTTTCTTGATATATTTGATTAAGTACTGTGGTATCCACACTTATACTCTGACCAGACTGCAACTGCATACACAACCATGTCCCACAGCTGGCCTAGCCTCAGGCATGATCAACAACTGGCACCACTGCTAGCAAGCCAGCTCCAACAACAGCTCTGGGTAGCAAGCCAGCACAAAAACAATAACAACATGGTTTGTTATTGCTGGGAACTGAAGACACCATCACTGCACGTGCTTCTCTCACCATCTGGAGGCATTTCAATTGACGGTAGTAGGTTCAGCGAGCATGGAACTATTTGCCTCTGCAAATCACTTGCCTGAAAATTTGGACATAGTGTACCATATAGTAGAATGGTACCAGTAACTTGCACCACTTGAAGGTGTTGTGGTCATGTGGCAAATTGTATTTAGTGTTGCTGGGCAATGATCAGACAAAGATTAGTTACGATTATTTGTATGAGTTTTAGGTGTGATTATGTCTGTTGAATTTTTCACTTTCTTTTAAAAGAGGAAGCGTTTCATTCACATTCGTATTAGCCTTGTAAGTGTAAAAGTAGTAATTAAATGCACAAAGATGCAATGGGGTAATATGAATGATGCCATAGCTGCTCCAACAGACCAGATATCAAAACTGTGAGAGGATAATACTCGCTAGAAATTGTACAATGATGTGTTAAGTAAGCAACTAGAAACTTCCAGGCAGATTAAAACAGTGTGCCAGACCAGGACTTAAACTCAGGATATTTGCCTTTTGCAGGCAAGTGCTCTATCCAAGCATGACTCACAACTGTCTTCACAGCTTTACTTCTGTCAATACCTCATCTCTTACCTTCCAGGGATCTGTGAGGACAGGTCATGAGTCATGCTTGGGTAGAGCACTTGCCCGTGAAAAGCAAAGGTCCCACATCCGAGACTTGGTCTAGTGCACCATTTTGATCTGCCAGGGCATTTCATATCAATGCACACTCTGCTACAGAGTGAAAATTTCATTCTGGAAGCTACTAGAAGCTTTGCAAGCCGTGCAACAGTCATAGTCAGGTTCAGATGAGGTTAAGGTGGTAGTGAGTGTACTCTCCTCCTCCAAAGATGTGTCAGCAGTTAACCTAATAATACACCTCTCTGGTAAAACAACAGAAGAGTTGACAGAATTAATAACATAATTGGTCAGATGAACTGAGTCTACAGATGGTCAATCTACATCTAATGGGTGAGGCTAAAGCATATGTGCTGTATCATGAGATGCTCAGCAATGCTCGCACATTCGAACAATTAGCAGAGGGTGTGGGGCACAGATACCATAAACAGAAGTGTACTGGATTTTTTTGGAGAGAAGTTGAGTGGATTACTGTAGAAAGCCAATTAAACTGTTGGATCCTTTACTGGCAGAATTCAAATACTGAATACTCACACATATGAGCTGACACAAAATTCAGAAGCAGATCAAGTCGTACTCAGAGAAGTGGAAATTAGGGCTCTAGATGTCTTTCTACAGTGGATTTCTGCTGAATTTTCTGCAGAGTCCATGTGGAATATCTGGATGATTTAGCTGCAGGATTCCACATTGCCATGTACTTGCAGGAAATCGACATTGCTATGAAAGTACACAATGATTGACAAAGCTTTGCATCCAAAAAAGAATGTTATTGATTAGGCACAAATTTTCATTGTTTTCATTCCACTGTATAGCTTATGGTTGTCCATATTTACAACTGTGAATGGTTTCACATATTTCATAATGGCTGTCCTTGCCACAGTGCTTGTCCAAAGGAACATTGTAGCGTAATTCAGAATAACACAGACATTGCAATTTCATATTTATCCACTGGAACTGAGCAAGTGACTTTCTAGTAAAATGTATCCTCTTTATGGGTGTATTGGAATATACATAATGGAAGTATGAGTGCAGGTTGTAGACACATAGTTGATGACATAAGGAAGTTTGGGTCTGTCTGAGTAGTACTCAAATAGCCTAAAGGCAAAGCAACTGCTCGTGATAAGTGGGAGAACTGTGTCTGAGTCCTGGTTTGGCACAAATTTTCATGCATGCATGTACAAAGGAACATTTCATCATAATTCAGAGTAACACAAGCCCTGCAATACCAAATTTGTCTACTGATACTGGATAAGTGATTTTCAAGCAAAATGTCTTCCTGTACACAAATATACATAATGGTAAGGGGACTGCTTGTGATAAGTGGGAAACCTCAGTTCAAGTCACAGTTTGGCACAAATTTTCATTATTGTCATTCCATTGTATTGGTGATGGTTGTCCATATTTGCAACTGTGAATACATTTCATGTAGAACTTTCGTTACCACATTTATTCACATTTCATATTCAGTTGTTTGCTTTTCTCAAGATTTAGTCAGACAAAAGGTCTGACAACTGGAATACAGCTATCCATTTTGGAAACTAAGTATACTCTAACCCAAGTACACTGCTAGTCATTGCAATTACAACACCAAAAAAGGACAGCAAATAATGAAAGTTTACTTATTGTGCATTTACAGTATAATAGCGAGACTGTATCATTGAATCTGTCAATGATTTAGAGATATAAATTGTGCAAAATTTAGTAACAGAGATAATACCTCTGGCAGCATGAATGGCTCCAACCCAGTGGGATATTAAATCAAACTGAACTTGGATGACAGGTGTGGGTACATCACTCCATGCTGCTTCAATTTGTGACAGAATTCATCAGTAGTTGTGGCAAGTAAGTGGCAGTGTGTCAGTCTCTCAGCAACACATTAGCAGTTGTTGTCAGTGGTGAGAGATCTGGAGAACATGCCCAGGGTAACAGACAAACATCTTTTGTATTGAGTTAGGTCAGGATAGCACAGATAACATGCAGTCTTATGTTATTCTGTTGAAAGATAATGTCACAGATCTCAAAGACAGGGCACAGCCACCTGTCTAAGCATTTCAGAAATGTAATGCCTGCTCTCCAAACTACAGACTATGCAAATCTGAGGTGCTCATGTTGTGTAGCCAACAGCACTCTGTGCTGTCGCACCAGATTCTGGGTCTGTATGATGATGACAAATGAAATCTGGCAATATTTGTTCTCCTCAGAGGTTCCAAAAACAGATATATCCTTTGTAGCTGTCCATACAACTGGGACTCAACTGAAAAGACGACATTGTGCCACTCCTGTGTCCCAATTTCAGCATGCTTCTCTCTGCTGCTATGTCAAGAGAAGCTGAAACAACATATTTGTATGATAGTTGTGAGTTCCCAACCAAAGCAAGCAGCAATTTGTGAGAAAAATAAGCCACAATCTTGGTAGGCTGTGATCCAGTCACTGTTGAATTCGGACGTGTGCTCGTTTGCTGGTAGAGGCTTCTCCTTCATACACAAGTCATAACATAATCTCCTCATACTCAACCAACATTCAAAAGTGATTTCCAAATGAGTGATCCACTTTATAACCTTTTTTGTGTACAGAATGGAAAAAGCATTATTCTTGCTTATTTTGTGTGGTGGTCCTGAAATGCTGATCACTTATGTATCTAAGTATTTAGTACAGTTTGTGCTATTCTGATGTTTCTTGCATGTTGCCTTCATGGTTTCACAATTTTAGAGGCCAGTAGTGTTCTTCTGATGTGTTTCCTCAAGTAGGTGATGACATGTAAGGTCACTTTGAGAATACATGTAACAAACTGAGAAATGTATGATTTGAATGTAGTTTTTAATCCTAATTTGAAGGGCACCAGATTATGTTTATTTGTAGTGACTAAAATAAACACTAAATTAATGAACTGAATTTTTCAGATTAAAAAATAAGGTACGATTATGGCTTGCTCATGTCTGGAATCTCCAATGTCATGTAATAGGTTTTGCAGTTTGTCAGACAGACACATTATTAGCAAGGCCACTCAGTCTAAAATGTCAAAAACTATATAGCCCATGATTATTACATCCCACACTTAATAAATAAATTTTAATCTTTACTTATCATGCATTACAAATTTTGAAAACTTTGAACATGCTAAATTGTTTCTACATTCTACTGTCTTTCATGCAGTTTATCTACAGTGTCAGCTTATTATGACAAGAAAGAAGTAACATGCCCATGTGTCGATATGAGTCTTTTGTGATGTTCAAGGATAAATCATTGTTATATTGTTACTCCCAGAGAAATATGAGTTATTGACCATACACATTCCCTACTGAAGATACGTTTCAAACTCTGATAAGAAAAACAGATTAAATCAGACTTCCTATTTACATAAAAAAACATGAGCTCTCAAAATCAAATAAAACATCACAGTATGCACAAACAAAAATTTCACTCATAAATAGCAATCACATCTCCAGCCACACAGCTCCTCTGCCCCCCCCCCCTCCAATTTCATGTTAAATGGCTGTAATCATGTGAACCAAAGTACTACAAATTACTATCCCCATTTCCATAGCATAGAGTAATATATGTTCCCCTATAGAGAACCAACACACTAAAATGATTGTGTACATTTTGGTGTTAATGTATACTGGCATCTGTCCATCGCACAACCTTCCTGAGAGCTCTTTATGGAGATCTGGCTTCACTGATTCTAGCCTATTCATTACTACTGATGTTGCTATCACTATGTAAGTACAAGCCAGGGCATTGAAATATGGCCACATTCTGTAAGTATGTCTACAGCTTTTGGGCATTACAAGAGTAGCACTCATTTTCTCTAATATTCAGTTGTAATACAAATTAACTGAGGTGGTCATATTATGCCTGGATCTGTCATTGTCATTCCTGTCTTTTAAAGATATATATCATACCATCGTCATATAGAGCAAATTCCAAGGTTTTTTGTGCTGCAGGTCTTGTATGGTGATGTCGATGACCAAGATGAATAGCAGTTGCGGCAGTGCTGACTCTTCATGTGCCCAGCTGTCAGTGGAAAACTATTTGATAAGCCCACAAGATGATACATAGAGCTTTAGACATTTCTGTACAGCCTACTGACCCAGTCAGTGAGATGATGTGACACACTGTAGTCATGTACATTGAGCTTGTCTCAGGTGGAGCATTATCAAAAACCTTCTCCATATTTATGAAAGCAATGTGCAATGTTGTTACTTTCAATGTTTTTCAATGAGTTAATGAGCAGTAAAGGAAGCAAAAGTCATATCACATCACTTAATGAAACCTCACTAGAGATGCTTAAATTTGTCACGAAATTAGTTTATATATGGCTGATGTTTGTTATCACACTGAAGAACTCAGTAAAAATTTCGCTTTGTAACAGGGTCTGATTAATTTAAAAAATTGTAGAGTATACGATCTCAAACAGGTATCTTCAAGATCTTCATGCTGTCTATTGATCTAGTAAATTCTAAACCACTGATTGGATGCCAGTGGTCCTTTAATTAGTGTCCTTTCTGTGCTTGGAAGTAGATAGAGTTCAGTAGTAAAAATCTGATTAAAATTACCTTCTCAGCTATTTAAGATTGCAAATTTACTCCAGAGTTTTCTGTTATCCATATTGTTACTTCATATGTGATGTTTGATGTTTTGGTCTTTCCTCATCACATAGGTCAGTTAATTTTATGCACCTTCCCACTTCTTAAGGGCTTCCTTTTTCTCTTGTTCTTTTATCTGCATCTGTTCCATCCACAGCCATATCTATTTCTCAGTAGAGCAGTGGTCTTATGTCATGGTATGTACAATTTTCCACACTGTGGTGGCAATAGAGTCTCTATGCATTAACCAAGTAAACTGACTTGAGATGGTATCAAGAGGTAGAAATACAACTTGACTGTACAGTGCTGCTTTCTGGTCTCTCAGCCACCATCCAGTTTTCTTTGAAACTGTAGTGCGTCTGGTTTGTTCATATTCTTTTATCTTGAGATCTTTTATGAGTGACTTCTGTTGTGGAGTAAGGTCATTAAATGGAACATCTTTTTTTTTCAGATTCTCTAGGAAAATAATATTTCTTCAGAAGGATAAAATCTATCTTACTGAATGTCCACCACTGTTGTAGGTGATGAGGTACTCGCAGATTATAGGATCATTTGTTCCTGCAAAACAGAGGGTTTAAGTATCTGAAGGAAAATATCACAAGCATTTTCACAAGTAATCTTTCTAGACTCAATTCAGCATTCAATATCATAGCTCATACCCCCAAACCTGAAATATCTGTAAATAAAGAGTATAATCATCTTTCTGACACCTTCATGCCATAATTAACTTCAACTGACAGATATACATCTGAAGGAGGCTGTTTTTCACAACAAAATATGAAAGGCACTATATTATTGTATCATCTTTCAAGACTTACATTTTAAATGCATCTAAAAATTGCCGTTACTAGTATGCATAGCAAATTGAAAGGAGGGAAAAAGGGTCACTTGCCCCTTCTGGAATCTGGGTACAGGCTTTTCAATCATTACAATATTCTCTCAAATATCTAGCAATTGTTGTCTGAAACTCTACTAAACTACAGATTTGACATTGCTGTCCATGACAGAAAATACTGCAGCTTTATCATTCACTACATACCTTGGGTTTTATTAGCTGTCAGTATGTTCACAGGAAATTATGCTGATTCCTTGCTGTGGCTGAAGTTTTGGCAGTGTTCTGCAATCAAGCTGAATGCAGACCTTTGCAGAACATTGCCAAGACAGTGATTTCAATCTCTTTTGGTTGCATCCTCATTCAGTCCTTACTGAGTACCAGAAAGGAGCTAGTACAACAGGCTGGCAGACAGACTCTCTTCCCAATTCCCAAAACATCACTATATGTGACACTCTTCCCTCCCCAATTCTCAGAAGGATACCCCTTCCCCTTGCTCCACAATGGAATCACAACAGTAGTCTTCTAATTGTCGGTTCAGTTTTACACACCAGAGCTTTTGCAGTACACTAAGAAGAATGCAGTCATATTGTACTATAGATTTATATATCTATACTTAATCTCAAATACATCAGAGGAGGAAAAAGTATAAAATTTCAAGGACAAAAAGATGTCCTCCCCAAGAATGGAACCTCCTCAAAATATTAGGTACAACATAGCACCACATGCAGGCACATAGCTGCAAACTCTGCATTCCAGTCGGCTTGGTTGCACAATAATGTGACAAACCAGAGAGACAAGGATTATTTTGGTTTAGTTTTAGGCTGCTACAAGTTGATTCTGATGGCCAATTTGAGGGTGATTTTCAGAGGATCCCACATTTGTATTGTCGAATACTGTCACCAGGCTAAACTTTAGCTAACACCAAGAAAAAAAATATAGCTTTCTGTCAGTTACGCTAGTCACAATAAAAAGTATACAGCATGAAAATTACACCACACCATAAATACATTAACAGGATCAGATGTGAAGTTTTATAAGCAACCAAATGGCATCAAAGTTCAATACCTTTTTTTTTTTCAATCTAACATTATGAGAACATGAATAATTTTTTTGTGAATATTTTCTAGCTATACCCTAGATATAACTATGTGATATGAGGATGTAATTTTAATCACTAAATCAAAACACTGGCATAAGTATTAAAATTAATAACATAAAAGATGTACTTTACATATATTATTGAAATCTGCTTACTTTTTAGGTACAAAGTTACCTGCCTTAAAAGTACCAAGTAGATAACTATCAGTCTTTTGTGACAATGTAAATTTTGTGCATTTCTTTTCAAATTTAGTTTTTGGGGCATGTCATGTTTTCAGTCTCATGAATTAATTATAATAAAATTGGAAATTTGCCTCCTCTTGGAAAAATTCTGGGAGGCACTAATATTATTATCCAAACAAGTTTTATTGAAACTAGGCTATATCTCAATGAATATAAATTTAAGGATTTTAAAGGCACATGTAGTTCTAGTTTTTAAGAAATATTGGAAGACAGATATGTAACTCTGCAAGCTGAGGCAAGAGGACTCAGTGCCATAAAAAGAACACTTGCTGCAATATGCTGGCATAATATTATGCCACAGCATCAGCTGATTGCTGCCACCCACATCCCAATCAATGCTAGTTACTGAAACCAAGTAAACTTAAGCACATGACGTACATGACATTTGTGGTGGTAACATCACACCAAATCTGCTCTGGCACATACAGACACTGACTGCCTGGCCAGGTAGGTCACAGAATTGGCGAGTCATTAAGTCGGCAGCCATCAAAATATTGACTTCCGCCGTGTGGTTGCTACCACTTCACCACCATCGTAACTGGGCCACCTACCAGGGGTCCACCTACAGCATTGTTGGTCAAAGGGTTGAACTGAGGCCCTCCTAGCAATTGGCCACTGCCATATGGTGCCAGCCAAATGCCAGGCTGTGGTTCATTCCCCAGACATTTATGTTCCTGTTACACCTCACAGGTGGGGCAGACTTCCAGCCCATCCCACACTTGGCCTGACCATGTCAGTCTGCTGCATCAGCTCCTGATGTAGCTCGGCCACAGGGCAGGGACATTTAGCACACAAGGTCGTGCCACATTTAAGCAGACTGAGCGTAGCAGCTGCAAGTGTCTTCACAACAGTGCTTTGCCGTTGAGGTCTGTGGGTCAATGCCTGAATTCTGTCACCTGCCAGATGAAAGCATGAGCTACTGACATGAACTGTTGTGAAATAACAAAGAGATTCTGCGGTTATTGAGCTGGTTTTGACTCACCCTGACTCACCAACCTCCAGTCAAAAATATCCACACCTCTACAGATGCATGAAACAGCAATGGTACATCACTGAAATAATTTGTTGAAGAACTATAGAACATGTACTATGATCATACCTGATGACTTATTTAAAGACCAAATTGAAGAGAGGAAGTGGGCAATTTTCAAAGTGACAAATCTCACATTTGTCAGGAGAATCAAAGAACAATGTCTCTCTTTTTGTACATAACTTATTTGCATACATGAAACTGAGAATGTATTCTGATACCATGGAATTATGCTGGCAGCTCATCACTGTGAAAAATAATGAGATGAATTAGAAAATAAATAATTTGTTAAGGAAAACTATGTGCCATACCAGGAAACTGACTGGTTCTGAGTGCCAGTAAGCAAGTTCTTGTTTCCTACTGCCATTAATATGGAGGCACATTTTATTTATGATAACGCAAGTACAGGTATACAGCAGTAACAATTTAGTCAACAAAAATTGTGTCTCATTTCTTTTACATTTTTTACAAGTGTATTACAAAATTAAATTCACAAAAGAAGATATTGCTCAGTATTGATTCTGTTTTGTGCATAACTCCATTGGGACCAGATGCTGCAAAGTTTACTGCAAAATGCCCTGTGCTGCTGAGGAAGAAATGACAGCATTGTCAACAGATGTTTGTTTTGCAGCTCATAAAAAATGGGTGGTCATCAGTTGAAGTATGGCATGGCTTACATATGCTATGGTTTTTCTTCTTTTGAATACATTGATATTCTTCTATTCTTCTGTTTTTGAGTAGGAATGTTTAATAGATACTTGAGATGGATGAGTATGAGGCACTTATATAATACTGCTTATGGAGATCTTACATGCCTGCATTGACAACAACGTTTCAGCAGCATCTCCAAAAACCAAAAAAACTCAGTTACATGGATTGGAATTACATGGAATGGGTTAATAGTTTTAGCTGACTCAACAATCAGGTGTAAATCTTGTGGAACAATGACTTTGACACATGGCACTTGGATCTTCTGGGGGTAGCATGCTTGGCACAAAGACCACACACCTTCCAGAATCTTTGAAACATTTTCTTCAAGGTTTGACAATTGGAACAAGTTTAGAGACATGCAATACAGTACCAGCACACAATGACATTGAAAACATATTTTTGAAAAAATAACAGTTAGAACATTTTCAATTTCCATTCTTCAATTAAGTTCTTTAAGGGTCAACAGGGATTTCACAAGTGTTGGTCAAATGCAACTTAAGTAATTCTGTTTATTTACCGGCTGCAGAAGACTACAGATAGTAGGGTCCTAGAAGACTTTGTGATTTTTAACATCTGGAAAGCCTTCTACATAGCTCAGGAAAACATTGATCATCTGGAAGCCTCTTCATATTTCGTAACATATTTCGCCATTTATATACAAGAAGTAAGCCAATGAAAACTGTAAATGTGTAATATAAAAGTATAAATGGTGCAAGTAGTTTGTAAAAATGTTCTTAACAGTTCTTAGTAGATGGCAGAATCAAGCAATTCAAAAACAATGACACAAGGAATAGGAAAGTATTGCTGCACTACAAGGAATTTGTACCATGGATGAGCAGGATTCTATTACTCAGTTTCTACAAAGTGAATGTGTAAAATATATCTACACCTATGTCTACATCTACAGTTGTACTCTACAAGCCACTGTGAAATGCATGGCAGAAGGTATGTTCCACTGTACTAGTTATTAATGCTTTTTCTCATTCCATTCACTTAAAGAGTGTGGGGAGAATGATTATTTAAATTCGCCTGTGTGTGCCATAATTAATCTAAATTTATCCCCATTATCCCTATGAGAGCGATATGTAGGGGATTGTAGTATATTCCTTGAGTCATCATGTAAAGCCAATTCTTGAAACTTCGTCAGTAGACTTTCTTGGGATAGTTTCTGTCTACCTTATGAAGTCTACCACCATTTCAGTTGTTTCTTCACCTCTGTGACCCTCTCCAGTTGTAACATATTCCTAGAGTTATAATTTCCATTCAATCCTTGGAGCTTTTTAAGTAGACTTTCTCAGAACAGTATCCATTTAGCTTCAAGAGTTTGCCAGTTCAGTTCTTTCAACATTTCTGTGACACTGTCCCATCAGTCATACAAACCTGTGTCCATTCGTGCTGCCCTTCTCTGTTTGTGTTCAATATCCCCAGCTAGTGATGTTTGGTATGGGTCCCACACACTTGGGCAATATTCTAGGATGAAGCACATGAGTAATTTGTAAGCAATGTCTTTTATTGACTGATTGCATATCCCTAGTATCCTACCAATAAATCAAAGTCTGCTACCTCCTTTACCCATGGTTAAGCCCATGCGACTGTCCCATTTCATGTCCCTACACAGTGCTACACCCAGGTATTTGTATGAGGTTATCAATTCCAGCTGTGACTCACTGATATATTCCTAGGATACTACGTTTTTTGTCCCAGAAGCAGCTCTATGAATGGAGATGAAAGTTCATAATTCATAATTGGTGAAATGAAGGTCATTAACATTTCTTGTTTTCTGTTCCTATCATTCTCAGTTTTCTAGAAGTCATTTTCACTTGCAATCAAATCAAAATGTTGTGGATTACTATGCGCACTTGTTCTGCTACATCATAACAGTGCGCATTCCCATACAGTTCATGCAACAATTGTGAAAATCACAGATCTGGCATTTGAATATATTTCACATTTGTCAAGTTTCATTTTGAAAACAGGTACACAAGGAAACGCATGAGTGGTCACGCAGACTCCCAAATGAAGTGTTTGTTTCAATAATTTAATAACTATAATCAGTCAAACATACATTGACTGTAGTGGAGATTATATTGCAAAGTGGCATAACTTTGTGTTGCGTGTGCACAATAAGTAATATTTAAAAATATTTGCAAGTTTTATTTGACTCCCCATCAATAGTTAACATTATATCACAGTTCCTTGGAGGAGGAAATTTTATTTGTGTTCTTTGTTTCCTATATCTCAAACAACAATTCTTTGCAGATTTGATTTAAACCACCCTTTCAATGCAGCCTCTCATATATTTGTCCCAAAGAGTTCTGTACCAAATGGAGATTGGCACCCACTACTATGACTACAATTCAGCTACTAATCGTAAGCATCTAGCTTCAACTAGAAGTCCCTTGTTTATGAAGCCACTACAACATGCCGCTACAGTAGACAGAGGTGTGCAGCACTGTTTTCTACAGGTGTTCTGCATGCCGATATTTGGGACTGAGCTTACTCGGCGTGGAGTCGGTTCGGCCAAACAGTGTACCTGGTGGGTTTCCATGGCTGGAACTGCCTCCTGTCTGGCACACGCGTTCAAAGTAGTCTGTTCCTGGACGGCTCATCAATGCCTCACTGCCTGCTGAAGCTGCAAAACAAAGTAATAGCGAGCTACATAGATGTACAAGTTACTTGATACAGCTTTGAAGTTGATTTCTAAAATATTGCACTACCTATCCACAAGGACAGCTTCATAAATAAGAAAAATTTTTAGCATAAAGTAGAAAATGTAACTGAATCTTATTAGTTTTTGGTAAGCTTGATATCTCTGTCGCTTTCCATAAAAGTTTCTAATTCAACATGCAGTTGTCTGTATGCAGTTATATGAAGTGGTCAATATGATGCTTGTCTTAGAAGATAGAGGGGGAGTGGGAAGAACCTAGTTTCTTGCCATTATATATTTTCATAAGAAGGGTTGAACAGCTGCAAAGATCAACACCAGGTTGGATGAAACTTCCTGGAAGTTTAAAACTGTGTGCTGATCCGAGACTCTAACTTGGGACTTTTGCCTTTCATGGGCAGGTGGCCTACCAGCTGAGTTCCCTAAGCACAACTCAAGACTTGACCTCATGGCTTTACTTCGACTCATAGCTCATCTCTTACCTTCCAAACTTCCCAAAAGGTCCTGAGTTCGAGTCTTGGTCCAGCACACAGTTTTAATGTGCCATGAAGTTTCACATCAATACACATTCTGCAGCAAAGTGAAAACATAACACACCATATTGGATATTAATGTGAACTCTGTACTGCCATTGACGCTTTATGAATGCCACTTGATGAGTTAAAACACATTAACTAGATAAAAGAATAAGTATGCTCCTGTGTTGGCACTATAACACAACAAGCTATAGAAAAGCTTCATGATATAATAACAGAAAATTGCAGAATGAAAGAGTGTTAGATAATTGATACTGTAGTTATTACAACTGAATAGGCCAAATAGGTATGTTACACACAGCCTGAAAAACTAGACATGAAATGGCTCTCTCTCTCTCTATCTCTCTCTCTGTGTGTGTGTGTGTGTGTGTGTGTGCGCGCGTGTGTGTGTGTGTGTGTGTGTGTGTGTGTGTGTGTGTGTGTGTGTGTGTGTGTGTGTGTGCGCGCGCGGCGCGCGCTATGGAACTGGTTTTTCACTAAAAACTGATATGGATGAATATTTCAACGCAGACTATAGGAATCTTTAGGCACAATCTGCAGATCACTTTGTAGACATTCCTGACTATGGATAAAACTTGGGTTGGTCATCAAACAGTTAAATCCAGAGACCAATTGGCAACCAAAATAATGGATTAAGATTGTTGTTAACATACTAGAGATTACAAAGGCCAGGAAAGGTATGGTCATTGCTTTTTAGGATTATCTGATAGGAGAAAACATAAAAATGGAGTAAATGAAGCAGGCAAAAAGGAACACAAACGTCTCAAAAATGAGATCGACAGGAAGTGCAAAATGGCTAAGCAGGGATGGCTAGAGGACAAATGTAAGGCTGTAGAGGCATATATCACTAGGGGTAAGATAGATACTGCCTATAGGAAAATTAAAGAGACCTTTGGAGAAAAGAGAACCACTTGCATGAATATCAAGAGCTCAGATGGAAACCCAGTTCTAAGCAAAGAAGGGAAGGCAGAAAGGTGGAAGGAGTATATAGAGGGTTTATACGAGGGCGATGTTCTTGAGGACAATATTATAGAAATGGAAGAGAATGTAGATGAAGATGAAATGGGAGATATGATACTGCGTGAAGAATTTGACAGAGCAATGAAAGACCTGAGTCGAAACAAGGCCCCGGGAGTAGACAACATTCCATTAGAACTACTGATGGCCTTGGGAGAGCCAGTCATGACAAAACTCTACCATCTGGTGAGCAAGATGTATGAGACAGGCGAAATACCCACAGACTTCAAGAAGAATATAATAATTCCAATCCCAAAGAAAGCAGGTGTTGACAGATGTGGAAATTACCGAACTATCAGTTTAATAAGTCACAGCTGCAAAATACTAATGCGAATTCTTTACAGACGAATGGAAAAACTAGTAGAAGTGGACCTCGGGGAAGATCAGTTTGGATTCCGTAGAAATGTTGGAACATGTGAGGCAATACTAACCTTATGACTTATCTTAGAAGAAAGATTAAGAAAAGGCAAACCTACATTTCTAGCATTTGTAGACTTAGAGAAAGCTTTTGACGATGTTGACTAGAATGCTCTCTTTCAAATTCTGAAGATGGCATTGGTAAAATACAGGGAGCAAAAGGCTATTTACAATTTGTTCTGAAACCAGATGGCAGTTATAAGAGTCGAGGGGCATGAAGGGGAAACAGTGGTTGGGGAGGGAGTGAGACAGGGTTGTAGCATATCCCCGATGTTATTCAA
Organism: Schistocerca piceifrons; assembly: GCF_021461385.2. Taxonomy (NCBI): domain Eukaryota; kingdom Metazoa; phylum Arthropoda; class Insecta; order Orthoptera; family Acrididae; genus Schistocerca; species Schistocerca piceifrons. Next base: position 189,652,276 of record NC_060149.1, read on the forward strand.
TCTGTTTATTGAGCAAGCAGTAAAGGAAAAAAAAGAAAAATTCAGAGTAGGAATTAAAATCCACGGAGAAGAAATAAAAACTTTGAGATTCGCCAATGACATTGTAATTCTGTCAGAGGCAGCAAAGGACCTGGAAAAGCAGCTGAACGGAATGGACTGTGTCTTGAAACGAGGATATAAGATGAACATTAACAAAAGCAACATGAGGATAATGGAATGTAGTCAAATTAAATCGGGGGATGCTGTGGGAATTAGATTAGGAAATGAAAAGCTTAAAGTAGTAAAGGAGTTTTGCTATTTGGGGAGCAAAATAACTGATGATGGTCGAAGTAGAGAGGATATAAAATGAAGACTGGCAATGGCAAGGAAAGTGTTTCTGAAGAAGAGATATTTGTTAACATCGAGTATAGATTTAAGTGTTGGGAAGTCATTTTTGAAAGTATTTGTATGGAGTGTAGCCATGTTTGGAAGTGAAACGTGGATGATAAATAGTTTAGACAAGAAGAGAATAGAAGCTTTTGAAATGTGGTGCTGCAAAAGAATGCTGAAGATTAGATGGGTGGATCACATAACTAATGAGGAGGTTGTTGTTGTTGTGGTCTTCAGTCCTGAGACTGGTTTGATGCAGCTCTCCATGCTACTCTATCCTGTGCAAGCTTCTTCATCTCCCAGTACTTACTGCAACCTACATCCTTATGAATCTGCTTAGTGTATTCATCTCTTGGTCTCCCTCTACGATTTTTACCCTCCATGCTGGCCTCCAATGCTAAATTTGTGATCCCTTGATGCCTCAAAACATGTCCTACCAACCGGTCCCTTCTTTTTGTCAAGTTGTGCCACAAACTCCTCTTCTCCCCAATTATATTTAATACCTCCTCATTAGCTATGATTAAGTTATGCTCTGTGCAAAATTCTACCAGACGGCTTCCTCTTTCATTTCTTCCCCCCAATCCATATTCACCTACTATGTTTCCTTCTCTCCCTTTTCCTACTGACGAATTCCAGTCACCCATGACTATTAAATTTCCATCTCCCTTCACTAACTGAATAATTTCTTTTATCTCATCATACATTTCATCAATTTCTTCATCATCTGCGGAGCTAGATGGCATATAAACTTGTACTACTGTAGTAGGCGAGGGCTTCGTGTCTGTCTTGGCTACAATAATGCGTTCACTATGCTGTTTGTAGTAGCTTACCCGCAATCCTATTTTTTTTATTCATTATTAAACCTACTCCTGCATTACCCCTATTTGATTTTGTATTTATAACCCTGGCCAAAAGTCTTGTTCCTCCTGCCACCGAACTTCACTAATTCCCACTATATCTAACTTTAACCTATCCATTTCCCTTTTTAAATTTTCTAACCTACCTGCTTGATTAAGGGGTCTGACATTCCATGCTCCGATCCGTAGAATGCCAGTTTTCTTTCACCAGATAACAACGTCCACCTGAGTAGTCCCCACCCGGAGATCCGAATGGGGGACTATTTTACCTCCGGAATATTTTACCCAAGAGGACGCCATCATCATTTAATCATACAGTAAAGCTGCATGCCCTCGGGAAAAATTACGACTGTAGTTTCCCCTTGCTTTCAGCCATTTGCAGTACCAGCACAGCAAGGCCGTTTTGGTTAATGTTACAAGGCCAGATCAGTCAATCATCCAGACTGTTGCCCCTGCAACTACTGAAAAGGCTGCTGCCCCTCTTCAGGAACCAGACGTTTGTCTAGCCTCTCAACAGATATCCCTCCATTGTGGTTGCACCTACGGTACAGCCATCTGTATCGCTGAGGCATGCAAGCCTCCCCACCAACGGCAAGGTCCATGGTTCATGAGGAGGTATTGAATATAATTGGAGAGAAGAGAAATTTGTGGCACAACTTGATTACAAGAAGGGATCAGTTGGTAGGGCATATTCTGAGGCATCAAGGGCTCACCAATTTAGTATTGGAGGGCATTGTGGAGGGTAAAAATCATGGAGGGAGACCAAGAGATGAAAACACTAAACAGATTCAGAAGGATGTAGGTTGCAGTAGGTACTGGGAGATGAAGAAGCTTGCACAGGACAGTGTAGCATGGAGAGCTGCATCAAACCAGTCTCTGGACTGAAGACCACAACAACAACAACAACAACATCTGATAGTATTCCCACTTTATTACTCACAAGGAACTCTTCAAGTCTGAGGTCATAAGTTCAATCTTTAGTAGGGGTCATTTGAAAGTGTAGTGTTAACAATTATGACAGGAAAAATATTGGTGGCTAATGTCTCACCATGTGCTTCATGAGGACAACAGAAAATGAGTGTTTGGGAGATGCAGGGTTCAACTTTCTATGAGATTTAGGTATTACACTTCACAAAATGAACACTGAATGAAAAATGGTGCACTACAATGATCATATAGGTTCACACCTTAAAGATTGAAGGTGAAATCCTTGGGTGTTACATACCACGCATGATGTTCTGCCAGGTATCCACTCTTACAGAATGCATATAGAATCATACTGGTGTAACAGGGTGATGCGAAATGAAGGAATGTGATGGTATGCAACCAAATGCAAAACAGTCTGTTGTGGAGCTTATTATGAGACTGGCTATCATTTAAGGAATAGCTGCAAGTAATGTGATAATATGTTTTATAGGCTCAGAAAAAACAAACATCCAAAGACTGAATTTGTTAGTGGTTAAAGGAGGTATGAATTGCGATGTCATACACTTTTCAGGAGGAATAGTTTGCTCTAAAGGAGTATGATTTTTATATGCAGGCCATGAATCAAGCAAAAGTAAGTTATTTTGACCAGCTATTGGCCAACTGCAGTGTTCATACCACAGTTGTAGTTCTCTTACATCCATTTTCCCACTCTTGCTTGCTGTGATGTCAATATTCCCTACTGCTCTTGCAAGATCATGCACACGAGAATGAATCATAGTGGGCAGAGCACCTCCAACTTCTTGCAGCACAATAAATAACTTTTCAGCCAATTTACCATCCAGATTAACAGTCGGCATAATTGTATACAAATGCATTAAGGCTTTGTTGTTGATTGATCCAGATACAACCCTCTTGGTATCTATAATTTCCAGGATTCCTTTGATGTGTATTTCCTCTTCAAATCCCAATTGGTCAGAGATGAAAAGAAATTCCTTACTGAACAATGAGATAAGTTTGTTTATTTCATCAATGAAATTTCAGGCCGATTTTGCAGTTTGCTATGCATGTCAAGTTGACATTTTGTTTGAAGTTTCACTATCTCACACCATCCAATTCCGTAGCACTGTTTGATGTTATGCAACCACCAATTGCTTCCCTTTAAATCATTTTAATCTATGTCATGCACAATGTGATGTGCAGAACATAGTAGGGCACTATCATGGACATCCTGTAAATTGTATTGAGGATCCCTGAAATGTGCAAACACATTTTTGTAACAAGAGCATCTTGTTCTTCCTTAAATATCCATAGTTTTTCTTTTGCACTACATGGTCATATTACTCCTGAGTTATTCAAAATCTGTTCATATTTTTATTTTATTTTATTTTTTTTTTTTTTACTTTGCTGTGGATGGTCTTCCATGTATGTAATTATGTTTACTACCTTTCACTGAAGACAGGATTTGTGGCTCCCTGTCTGATAAGGATCTACATCTACACCTACATATATACTCCGCTAGCCACCAAGCCATGTATGGCGAAGGGCACAATTCACGCCAAAGTCATATTTTCCCGTTTTGTTCCACTCGCAGATCGCGCGAGGGAAAAACGACTGTCTGAACGCCTCAATACAATCTCTTATTTCCCTTATCTTTGAATGGTGGTCATTGCACAATTTGAAAGTTGGTGGTAATAATATATGCTCTACATCCTCAGTGAAGATTGGATTTTGGAATTTAGTGAGCAGCCTCTTCTGTTTAGTGCACCGTCTATCTGCAAGTGTGTCCCACTTCAAACTTTATATGAGATTTGTAATGCTCTCATGATGGCTAAATGTACCAGTCACGAATCTTGCCACTGTTCTTTGGACCTTCTCAATCTCTTGAATCAGACCCAACTGGTAAGGGTCCCATACAGATGAACAACACTCCAAGACTGGATGAACTAACATATTGTAAGCTATTTCCTTTGTTGAAGAACTGCATCGCTTCAGGATTCTACCAATAAGCCGCAATCTAGAGTTCGCCTTACCCATTACTTGTGTAATCTGATCATTCCATTTGAGATCATTTCGAATTGTCACACCCAAATACTTGACGGATGTTACCGCTTCCAAAGACTGGGCATTTATTTTGATGTTCCATAATTCTACAACAAATCGATGTCAGTGAAATTGGCCAGTAATTGCGTGCATCCAATTTTCTACCCTTTTTATAGATTGCTATGACCTGGGCCTTCTTCCAGTCCTGTGGAACTTTCCACTGTTCCAATGATCTCTGACAGATGATGGATAAGAATGGTGCTATATTTATAGCATAGTCAACATAAAATCTTACAGGGATATCGTCTGGGCCAGATGCCTTCCTGGCGTCTAAGGATCTTAACTGTTTTACAATACCAGATGCACTAAACACTATGTCAGCCATCCTTTTGTTTGTTTGATAATTGAACGGGGGAATGGTGCTGCAGTCCTCTACCGTAAATGACTTTTTGAAAGCTAGGTTTAGAATTTCGGCTTTCTGTTTATCATCATCAGTTACATTACCCATACTGGATGATGATCTAGAAGGCTAAACCCCTGTTTCAATATAACCTTCACTTCTTAAGCATGTATTGTCATAATTTTACTGCTCATGTACATTGCACAGTCAAGAGTATATGATACCACACATTCCACTGAATCATCTTGCGGAAATTCTAATATTTCATCTGCCACTTCTTTCACACACTGAAAATATTTGGGTTCCTTTCTGACAAAATGTCAACTCTTGCAACTGTTATTGTAGATATAATGCAATGTTTGCTGTGTTTATCCTGATTTGTATCAACACCACTACCACTGTAGCACTGTTGCGAGTTACTCATCAACTAAGCAGTTCAACGACGCTCTGTAGCATCTTGCTGTGCTCACCACTGGATACCTCCAGTCCCACAAAGGTGACAAATAATTTCAATAAAAAGATGTAGCACAAATGAATTATTTTCATTTTTGATAATCCCACTAAGAAAGGACAGTCAAGAACATAATAAATTTCTCTATTATGATCCTGGATGTGGTGCGCCATTTTTTTTTTTCCTTCATACAAATTTATTAATATATGCGGATACATTGGTAATTTGGTAATCATAATTCACAAACAAAATCTATATCACCTAGACTTCAATACAGGAAAAAGATCAACAAGATATTGTTAGATTACTACTTCTTAGGAATCTTAGCAAAAAATGTAATAATCACACTAGGTTTTCTTTTCTAAAGATCTTTCCAAATGGTTTCCACCTTCCTTTCTTTCACTCTTTATCTACTTTCATGATTTGTGAACCCTGAAGCATATCCTGGCCTAATTTTTCTTCCTTTAAGTGATTTTTTTCAAATGCTTTCTTCAGTTTAACTGAAGCTTGAGAGAGAAGCTCTTCTCATTCCTCTTTGGGTAGTTTGGTGTTCTCTTTTTCTATTCTTTCACAGCATCCACTTCACAGTCTATTGATTTATTGATGTTACTTATTTTTTAAATCTTCTCTGCAAGATACCTTGGTTTTGTTCCTCATCTTACTTTTCTTCCAATTCAAGTTTTCTTTCCCTTTCACATTCTTCCTTATCAGCAGTATAATTTGTGTGTGTTTGCTGTCCATACCTAATGAGCTGCAAGTCAATGGACGCAGAAAGAAACTGGGGCTATTGCCTCAAAACATCCCTCACAGTCAAAACACTGTTTAAAAGCCTATCAGTCATTGCTGCCTGTCTTCTCGCATTGTGTGCTTCAAAATGGAATATCTTCTCACTGTGTCTGCACTCCCATGGGATTGTGTAAGAGGATCCTTAAGAAGTTTTGAAGCATTTGGGTACTTTAACTTTATGGATAATGACTTTCCTTTCAAGATGTGCTGCTATAAGTAACTGTCAACATCTTTGCTGTCTAAAGCTGGGTCATCTACACTGAAGAGCCAAAGAAACTTGCATACCTGCCTAATATTGTGTAGGGCCGCTGCGAGCACACAGAAGTGCCACGACATGACATGGCATGGACTCGAATAATGTCTGAAGTAGTGTTCAAGGGAAGTGACACTATGAATCCTGCAGGGCTGTCCATAAATCCATAAGAGTACGATGGAGTCATGATCTCTTCTGAACAGAATGTTGCAAGACATCCTAGATATGCTCAATAATGTCCATGTCTGGGGAGTCTGGTGGTCAGTGAAAGTGTTCAAACTCAGAAGAGTGTTCCTGGAGTAGCAACTATAGATGTGTGGGCTACTGCATTACCCTACTGGAATTGCCCAAGTCCACTGGAATGCACAATGGACATAAATGGACACAAGGGATCAGAGAGGATGCTTTTGTATGTGTCACCTGTCAGAGTTGTATCTAGATGTATTAAGGGTCCCATATAACTGTAGCTGCACGTGCCCCACACCATTACAGAGTGTCCACCAGCTCAAACAGTCCCCTGTTGACATGGAGGGTCCATGGATTCATGAGGTTGTCTCCATATCTATACATGACCATCCACTCAACACAAGTTGAAATGACACTTGTCCATCCACGCAACATGTTTCCAGTCATCAACAGTCCAATGTCAGTGCTGACTGGCCTAAGCAATGCATAAAACTTTATGTTGTGCAGTCATCAAAGGTACATGAGTGGGCCCTCAGCTCCCAAAGCCCATATCTATGAGGTTTCACTGAATGGTTCACATGCTGACACTTGTTGATGGTCCAGCACTGAAATCTGCAGCAATTTGTGCAAGGGTTGCATTTCTGTCATGTTGAACGATTCTCTTCAGTCATCATTGGTCCCGTTCTTGCAGGATGTTTTTCTGGCAGCAGCGATGTTGTAGATTTGATGTTTTACTGGACCCCTGATATTCACGGTACACTCGTGAAATGGTCGTATGGGAAAATCCCCACTCATTGCTAACTCAGAGATGCTGTGTCCCATCGCTTGGCACCAAGTCGACTATAGTACCACATTCAAACTCACTTAAATCTTGATAACCCGCCATTGTAGCACCAGTAACCGATCTAACAACTGCACCAGACACTTGTTGTCTTCTATAGGCATTGCTGACTGCAGTGCGGTATTCTGCTTCTTTACCTATCTTTGTATTTGAATACACATGCCTATTCCAGTTTCTTTGGTGCTTCAGTGTATTTCAAACTGTAGAACCATCCAGCCATTTAATAAGCAATCCTGAGGACATCAAAAGACACCATTTTTGCTACCTTCCACATGTCACTGCAACTTCTTTCTCTTTATTGTTTCTTTGGGTCTAAAACTCAAAGCTTTTCAGTATTGCACTTGATAAGCATCTCTTTTCCTTCACATGTTTGCTAGCTTATATGTAATGTTTTTGGGCATTCTTGAGAAAGCACAACTTGTCACATTGTTCCAGTCTGCTAAGCTCTTTGGTTACTTTCCCGCTAATGACAAGTTACTCAAGATGAAGCATATTATCCAATGTTAGGATTTCATTATGAAGAACTTTTTACAGATAAAATTATAAAATGAAGGTCTGCTTTGACCGAAGTTTTTTAAAAAGTATTCAGAATGATATTGTAGTTAAAATAATACTGAATACATCCATTGTTCCAAAATCCTGTTGTCTGAAGGTCCTAAAGTAAACCATCCTGTGGTTGTATGCCTCTAAAACTTGTGAAGGGGAATGTTAGATCAAGTTTCTTCAAATTCTACTCAGTGAACAGGTCAACTATCATAATAATGGTAAATAATGACCAGAAATCTGGATGGTTCTTCATCCAAACACTCCAAAGCCTTTATTTATTTTTTTTATTTATTTATTTATTTATCTCTTGTTCCGGTGATCCATGTTGTGACAGTATCACAGGATATGGAACGTGTCAATTTTACAAGCTTTTGGCCAGAATTTATGGTAATACATAAAACAAAACAAAAACAGTAAACAGTAACTTAGGTCCCACTACAAAAAAATACATTTTAGATATAGATAGAGATTACAAAACAAAAAACAGTGAACAGTAACTTAGGTCCCACTACAAAAATACATTTTAGAGAGAGATAAAGATTACAAAATAATAAGTGTTACAAAGAAATAAATATTGCAAAATATATGTTCACAATAAAAATATTCGGTATTACAAACACAAATTTGGGCATTTCACAATACAAGAGATGTTAAACACTGTAGTTCAGGAACTCTTCTAATGTATAAAATGATCCTTGCAATAGGAACTGCCTTAAGGTTTTTTTGAACAGGAGATCATCATCTATCAAACACTTAATTCTTGAAGGGAGGGCATTAAAAATCTTACAGCCACTGAAATGGACTCCTTTCTGCACCATACTTAGATTTGGCTGTTCATAGTGGATATCATGTTTCCTTCTAGTATTGTGACTGTGATATGCACTATTCAGCTTAAAGATGGATTTTTCTTTCCTTATGAAGCACATCAATGAGAATATATATTGCGCAGTGGATGTAAGTATTTCAAGCTTCTTAAAAAGATTCCTGCATGTGGCTCTAGGATTGACTCCACACATGATCCTTATGGCTCTTTTTTGTACACACAGTACTTTTTTAGCCAGTGGCTGATTTCCCCAAAATATAATTCCAAATGCCATAATTGCATGAAAGTAACCATAATATGCTGACTTCATGGTTTCCATATTTCTATAAGAAGAAACAATGCGCAATGCATATGTTGCTGAACTTAGTCTTTTGCACAGATCCACGATGTGGCTGGACCAATTCAGTTTGCTATCAATATGCAAGCCTAGGTATTTTGAGGAATCTACCCTGTTCATTGTCTGCTCACCTACCTTTACAAATATTTCCTCATCTTTGGATGTTTTGTGGAACTGAATGTAGTTTGTTTTACAGTAATTTAAAATAAGACCATTAATGTTGAACCAGTTCACCGTTTCATTTAAAATCTTATTTGCCGTTACCTCAAGCTTATCTTCCGAATTATCAATAAGTAGTGTAGTGTCATCCGCGAAAATGGTGAATCTACAATATTCCGTAGAGAGAGGAAGATCATTTATAAATATAATAAAAAGTAGGGGGCCCAGAACTGAGCCCTGCGGCACTCCACATGAGATGGTACCCCATTCTGAAGATATAGGGACACCAACTTGACTATCTACTACAACTTTTTGTTTTCTGTTTGACAGATATGAGTCGAGCCATTTCCCTGCTGCACCACTTATACCGAGATGTGCAGCTTTTTGTAAAAGAATTTGGTGATTTACACAGTCAAATGCTTTTGTTAGGTCACAAAATATGCCAATCACTTTCAGTTTTTTGTTGATAGATTCCAAGAGTTTGCCAGTAAATGCAAATATTGCATCTTCTGTTGACAAACCTTTCTGAAACCCAAATTGACTTTTGCTGAAGCTATTGTGTTCACTGAGATGCTTAACTATCCTGGCATGCATTAGTTTCTCTAAAACTTTCGAAAAGCTTGTCAGTAGTGATATTGGCCTATAGTTAGCAGTATCCGTCTTATCCCCCTTCTTATACAGCGGTTTTACAACTGCATACTTAAGCCTCTCAGGAACTATTCCTTGCTTAAGTGATGCATCAAAAATGTGGCAAAGGACTTTACTTACATGGCTGGAGCAGTATTTTAATAATTTGTTAGAAATGTTGTCAATTCCAGCAGAGTTTTTACTTTTCAGGGATTTAATAACTCTTTCAATTTCTTGAACAGTGACTGTTTTTACCTTCATGTGTTGCACTAAACCAGGTACTCTAGCTTTCAAAAGATTGATGGCTTGCTTCATGGACCCTTGTAAACCTATTTTTTCTGTTACTGTTAAAAAATTGTAGTTGAATGTGTCTGCAACTGTTTTTGGATTGCTAACAAGATTACCCTCACTTTTGATTTGGATATTTTCACTACAAACTGCATTTTTCCCGGTTTCCTTCTTTACAAATTTCCAGATAGTTTTTACTTTATTGCTTGAGTTGTCAATTTCTGCCTTCAAGCACATGTTCTTTGCTGCCTGAATTGTCTTATTCAGAACTTTACTGTAGATTTTATAGTGTGTAATCCTACTGTTATCATTTGAACTCCTGGCTGCAGCATATAGTTCTCTTCTTGTTTTACAAGAGATTTTGATGCCTTTAGTAATCCAAGGCTTGTTTCCAGATTTGCACAGGTTTTCTCTCACTGATTTTTTAGGAAATGCTTCTTCAAAAAGGCTTGTAACTTCATTGATAAATATATTAAATTTTGAATTAACACCAACTGTAGCATATACAGGAGACCAGTCCACAAGCCGTAATTGCTGATTAAAGGTTTCAGTGGTGTGTCTGTTTATAATCCTAAATGTTTTCCAAATGAAATTTTCTTTTCTTCGTACATTCATTTGGTTTAGAGTGAGGAATTGCCCTTCATGATCAGAGAGACCATTTATAATATTTTTCATGGTTAAATTATTGCAAATATCCTTATCTACAAATACATTATCTATTAAAGTGCTAGAGCTGGCAGTTACTCTAGTTGGAGTGTTCACAAGTGGTACTAAATTGTAACAGTACATTAAATGTTCAAAATCTGTCTTGTTTCTATTTTCTGTTAAAAGGTCCACATTGAAGTCACCCATAACAATGATAGATTTAGTTTTCCTACATAGGTGGACCAGAAGTGATTCAGTTTGTCTTAGAAATACATTTAGATTTCCAGCAGGTGCCCTGTAAACAGCCAGAACAATAACAGTTGCACTATCTGCTGTTAACTCAATGCCACACACCTCAAAATGTTGTTCATCACAGTATTTGCTTAAATCTAGGGATTTATACACTATATTATTTTTTATAAATATTGCAACACCACCTTTTTCCATAACAGATCTACAGTAATGAGTAGCTAAACTAAAGTTCTCAATCTGTATCATGTGGATCCCATTCTTAACGTGATGTTCTGAGAAACACAGTATATCAGGCTCACTTTCACACTCGTCTTTTAAATTTATTAGCAACTGGTCTATTTTATTCTTGAGGCTACATATATTTTGGTGGAATAAAGACAAAGTTTGATTTTTCCTCACCTCTGCATTTGCGTGATGTTTGCTAGGAATGGCTTTTTTCAGTACATTAGTTGATAGTATTGCTTGGGGTGTGGAAAACTCATATTGAACACACGAGAGAGATGCTTCACGCAACTTTGAATCCTCATCTCTCGTGTTACTCACCATAAAAAACGCTGAGTTTGTTTTCTGTTGCGTGTAGGACGGGCAATAGTTACCGCTGAATATGTTGTTTTAGCTGTTTGTTCCGCCACTGACGATTCTGCTGCTTTTGAGGATGCTTCTTCTTCTTTTGCTGAGACTGGTCCCATACCGGTACATGGAATTTTTCTGTTCGCTCTCTCTCTGTTCGCAATGATTTCTTTTATCATTTTACATACAACGTTTTTTCCTTCATAATTTAGATGCATTCCGTGTTTGGTATGCTGGCATCTGTCCAATTTGCCTATATCAAGGACGCTACATTTTCCAAACAAAGAACACATCTGTTTTATTTTAATGTTAGTTTTACGAATTTCTTTATTTACACACGAGTGATACATTAGATCATATCTGTGTGGTAATGTTGCAACTATCGTATTTTTTTGTTTACTGCGTTCCAGGAATTTCTTTAGTTCAGTGAGACAGTTATTTGCTTCGTTTTTCGCAACATCATTTGCGCCCGCTATACACACGACATAGTCATTTTTTCCCGACATTTTGTCTTGTAAATCAACACCAATAATGTTTTTTGCTGTTGCTCCTGGCTTCACAAAACCTGTTGCGTCGTATTTCGTCTTTTCTTTGAATAGTCTCGTCATTTTTCTGCCGTGACTGTCCGTTAAAAATAATACATTACTTTCGTCTTTGCACTGTTGTACGTTTTGATCGATAGTGTCTTTCTCATTACTTCGTGCAATAGATGCCCCATTATTATGTACAATAGAGGGCATGCTCAATATCGCACCTTTATTGTTTGTGTTAATGCTGAACTCAGAGCCTGTATCACCATTCTGATTACAAAGTTTGTTCAAAAGTTCATGTTCCCTTACCGATGTTAGGCCTAAATCCGCCTCTTCACTCACGGAAAGAACTTGAAATTTGTTTTTAACAGCCCACTGCTTCGTGTTTTTACTCCCTGGTGATGCTTTCGTATTCACACCTCTGTTTTTATATGGTATATTTGTCCACTCATTAGAGTTTTTTTGCGGAAGAGAACTGGCCGTTTGTTTGACTAATGACTCACTTATTTCTTTTCGAAGTTCTGACATCTCACTACTCAATACACTGACGATTTGCTGAAGGCTAGAAATACACTCATTTAACTTAATAATTTCGTCCTTACAATTCACACACACTGTACTTTTACCGATATTATTTTCGTTTTTCGCAGGAACACTACATTGGCATTATGCATTGTATGGCTATTGCAAGTTCTGATGTTTACAAGTTGTCTGCATTAGTTCTCCTGCCCATCACTAGTTAACACCCTCAACACTTTCTTACTGATGTTAGGTCTACCTGATCCCAGCATGGGATGTATGTAGGGACAAGCTGGGTTCAGAAAGTGCTTCACATAATTTCTGATGTGATGTTTCACTATCTGCTTTGCCAGTACAGAAAGTTCTTAGTTGATATGTTGCTATCCAACACTTACTCTCTGACCAAAACATATGTTTTTTCAAATTTTTCTATTTCATCTTTAAGAATGGTAGATTCATTGAAACTCAATATGTAATACGATGAACATACTTCTTCTAACATATGTTCCTGGGAATGTGATACCATTCAATCAGTTATTAGGTATGTCATTTCCTTGGACAAAAGTGAAAATGTTCATAAGCACTATTGGGGAACATCATCTTAAAAATGTTACAAATATCATATGACAAATTTGCTGAGTAACTGGAAATCATTGATTTCACTGTCCAAATCAATTCAGTAAAGGGAATGTAGTTCTTGGATGAAGAAGCAGCCAGATTTCTGGCCAATATTTACCATTATTTCGATGGTTGACCTGTTCACTGAGTAGAATTTCAAGAAACTTGATCTAACATACCCCTTCACAAGTTTTTAAGACATACAACCAAAAATTGAACACAGTATCACATTAGCAGTTTTGTTGTTGCTACAGCAAAATTATAACATGCAACAAAAACAGAAGCAGTTGTAATAGAGGAATATTTGACACTAATAACAGTTGCACAAATATAAAAAAAACACTCAAAAAATAAAAATAAAAATCTACCTCAAATTTTAGATGCCCCACATATTAGAATTTATTTACTTTAATCACTGGAGCATTTAAAAAAGAAAAAAAAGGTTCAAATGGCTCTGAGCACTATGCGACTAAACTTCTGAGGTCATCAGTTGCCTAGAACTTAGAACTAATTAAACCTAACTAACCTACGGACATCACACACATCCATGCCCGAGGCAGGATTCGAACCTGCGACTGTAGCGGTCGCTCGGTTCCAGACTGTAGCGCCTAGAACCGCATGGCCACTCCGCCCGCCTCAAAAAATTAAATGAATGAACATGAATACAGAAACCTTGAAACAAAAATAAATAACTTTGACAACATTAAAAAAGGTGACTAAAGTTAAGCAATGTGACAGACTCCCCACCCTGCAAGTGGCATGATAGTTTGGACAGCGTAAGGTACAACATGCTGTCTTGGCTCCTATGTGTTGAGGGCAATCTCAAAGCAAACATTACATCACAAAGGTTTTAGTGGCCAAGGTACTGTCTCAGCTTCAGCCAGCTCCACATACTAATTTCTGAAGGACAATATCTAATCACATAAGACAAGGAATGTGTGAGACTTCTTCAAAGAACAAGCAGTACAATTATTCTTTGATCTCCACAGCAATCTGGTATAAGTTGTCTTGGGTACTAGCGGCTGAAAACTTGTTTGTAACAGGCCCTCAGCAACAACTGTAGATGCTGCGTGGTTTGGAACATGAACCACTTTCAGGGAGATTCCCCAGGAACACATCCAGTGCTAATATGTTTAGAGGTTCTGATTAAAGTGGGTATGGACATCGAAATTTACTGAATTCTTTACATCAGAAACCTTGTACAGCTCTTTGTGTATTACTTTATACCTAATCTGTGACATTATAGGGTATTTCCATCTTAAGTGCCATTGTTAGTGTTTAATTAATTTTCACTAATGTTAGTGTATCTGTAAGCCCCTATAATGTATCCAGAGTCACAGAAAAAATTACAATACTGTTTTTAGAAAATATCAATCAAAATTATTGTATTTTGATTTAAGAACAGTAGAAGTATCTATACAATGCTGCTGAATTAATACATAATTTTCTTTGCCAAAAAAAAAAAAAAAAAAAAAAAAAAAAAAAAAAAAAAAAAAAAAATGGAAAATGGGCTTAATTAAGAAGGTACAAAAGTGCAGAATATGATCCCTAATAATGTGTACAAACAACTGGATTTCACATTGAGTGACAATGTTATCATATTAATTTCCTTCCAAATATAAGTGTTTTATATGAGCCTACTCTGAAATAATTATGTTCTGAATGTGAAGATTGCCTTATCAGAAATTAAAGGAAAAAGATAGGAAACAACAGAGACACGTAAAAAAGATTCAGAGACGGGAGAGATAATCAGGTACTGGATTGGTTATAAAACTGTTAACACTTCCTTAAGCAATTAAGTTAAAACAATAAAGAAGAATGCATGGGGCATTTAAGTAAGACAGTAGCTGAGTATGTATTTATTCCAACTCTGTTAGTCCATCTCCTACAATCCCCTCTCTGTGTCCGTTTCCTCTTCCCTCTCTCCATCCATTCACCCATCCCCTATCTCTGTCCATCTCCTCCTCCCTCATATCTGTCTCCATTCCCTCCTTTCCTCTCTCTGTCCGTCTCTTCCCAACCCCTTCTCTCTTGACGTTATCACCTCCACACCAACAGGTAGTTGCTGGTTCTTACCCCATAGTATTTCTTTCCATATAATAAATAATATGTGTATCACATTTGATTGAAATAGATCCAAGGATTTAGAAGAAGTTTTTTACCTGTGGCTTTGCCCCCATATGCACATGCCATTTATATTTCACATATATTTAACATATTTCACTGATATTTCACCTGTATCTCTAGTGAATAACCCCCTGAGTTTCGTTTTCATGCAGCACAATGTTTATGACATCATTTCTCCTTAACTATCTGTCGTAGAATGATACATATTTACAGGTACACTGGCTGCAAAATGTGTTATGAATAGAGTTATTAGTAAAAAAGTAATATATTAACAGGTCATGCCTGATGCAGCAGTTTTACTGCATGAAGAATTAAAATATAGTAGGCGCTAAACTTTTTGCCTTTCATCATTTTGTGCAGAAAGTATCATAAGCATTTGAAATTATGTACAAAATCTGTTGTAAGTCACTAACTGCTTTCATTCTCAAATACTGGATAACTATAGTCTGGTTATTTGTGTGTCGTGAGTTATGCTTTTCTTCGCCCCCACCCCCGCTCCTTTGACATGTAGTCAGTTCTTACCTCCACAGTGGTTCTTTCCAGACAGTAAGTGACATGTGTGTCAAGTTTGGTTGAAATAGATACAGTGGATTAGGAGATAATGTGGAACATACATACACACATTGACTTTTATAATATGTATGGATATCAAGGACAATAAAATAGAAAGAGATAACTTAAATTTAAAGCTTTTGGATGACTACAACTTTTATGAGACCAGGAACATTAAAATTATTTTTAATTTAATAAGTATGGAGTCAAGCTCTTAATGTAGTGTTGTACATTATATAAATAAAAGCACGTACCTCTGTCATCGCCACTGATGAAGCACTGACTTCCACTGGGATAGTATGAGAATGATCGGCAAATGAAGTCTGTATATTCGTAGCAACGTCGTTTACAATCCATTTCATCACTAACAAGTGAAAGTACAAGGTCTAAATAACGAGGATATGAATTTGGTATTGATTTGAAAGTGCACCTTGCTTCTTCTGAAAACAGAAGCGCGACATTAGTGAAACATATTCAACTATATGAAATTCATGGAAAAATACATTGTTTAATTTAATTTACACTTAGTGTTAAAGATAATGTAGGAAACAAAAATCACAAAATTTAATGAAACATATTCACCAGAAGAACGTAAGGATAGAATATTTTTTCTTGAAAGTGAATGAGTGAGGCTTTACAATGCCATCACGTTGGTATCATGTGCATCTCATTTCTCACCTCCAGCCAGTAACTCTCTCAACGACAATGAGTAGATCTGAAAACTTTCACTTGCACTTCTTCGTTCTAATGTGTTTTTAATTTTTCTCTATACTAACTCAAATACAATAAGCATGACCTTGAACTGTGACATTACAGAAATCATGCATACCACATAGACATGGGGCACTGTATTGTTGGTTGAATACTGTTGCTATCATTGACTGATTTTGTACTGTACTATTAAACATTTTATTTGTATTGATTGTTACTGTATTGCTCATATGTTTGTGGGGTGCATACGATGCTGTGACTGGATGTATACATTAACCTAAACATCGATAACATATCACTTAGACATTTGGCACTGTTTTGCTGCACCATTGACCCATATTTACTTCATTTCATCAGTCTTAACCTTTTGCTTTACCTATGCTTTTTTATATTCTAGACATGTCACTTTCAACTGATGCTTTTCTTTATTCCACTGTAAATGGTTCAATGCATAAGATGTTCTATAGTACAATGAAAAAAGTTGCAGATGACGTATACATCTACATAATCTCTTCATATCCTACCTAATGCAGACTAAGGTTGACTATTAGATGTGTATTTTCATTGGTTTTGTGTGTTACAATAAATTTGTAAGCCAGTGCCTTCTATTATGTAAATTTTCACTATTGTAGACATGTTGCGATGTATATTGACACTGCCACTTCACAATGATCATGTTTATTGGTTGTCTTTATATTTTGTATAATTTTAAGTCAATCCATTATTATGTGATTTATTTCATCTGTAAACATATAAAATACTTTATATAGACTTGCATAAATTGTTATACAATTAGTATCTCCATCAGTTGCCTTGGTGCATACATTGCATCAGCATATATCCAAACTGTTCTTCGCATTCTTCCATTTCTGGACACAACCTCTTCTCAATTATCCTTTCCCAGATCTTAATTGTGTGGGATATTAGTTTTATCCCTCTATAATTGTGATAGTTTTGGATATCCCCTTTCCCCTTATATATGGGAACTAGTACACTGCTTCTCTACGCATGCTGCATTCTTTCTCCTTTCCAGATCTTCTGCATTAGATCCCAGAGAATATCAGTTCCTTGTTCTCCCACACTTTTCATTGCTTCTATTGGGATTTGGTCTGCCCCTAGGGCTTTTCCATTTTTCATTTTCTTCATCATGTGCTCGACTTCTTCCCTAGTTATACTTTGGGTCATTCCTTCATTTATATCTCCATCCTCATACTTCTCTCATACATTTTCCTCATTCAATAGCCTTTCAAAGTACTCCCACCACCTATTCAGGATTTTCTCAAGGTCATGTAATACTACACCTGATTCATCCTTTATCTTCCTCATTGATGTTATGTCCTTGGTTGCCTTATCTCTTGCTTTAGCAATCTGTAGGAGCTGCCTGCCGTTCTGTCTTCTTTCCAGCTGTTCATATCCCTCTTCCACTGCCTCAGCCTTTGCTTTTGCCACTGCTCTTTTTGCCATCCTTTTTTCAGTCTTGTAGGCTTCACTATCCTCCTGTCTCCCTGTTAAGTCCCACTGTTTTTTTGCACCTATATTCACTTTTATCACTTTCTGAACCTCCTCATTCCACCACCATGCCTCCTTATCTTCTGGCGGCCCCTTTCCTGTTGTTACACCTAGCACGTCTTTCCCAGCTTTTGTAATTACATTGCTATTGAAACTCCACCACCCCTGTACATCCTCTGATAATTTCACTTCTCTTAATACTGTTTCCTTTAATTTTTCTCCCAACACCTCTTCTTTCAGTTTCCACCAATTTATTCTTTGTTCTCCTCGCTTGATCGATTTACGTCTTTTCCCTACTTGCATTTCATAATCGGCCACTATGAGTCTGTGTTGTGCAGCCACACTTTCACTGTATATAACCTTGGTATTCTTTATTTCCTTTATGTGTTTCCTTCTGGACAACAAGTAGAGTAACTGACTTTTATGGTCTCCACTTCTGTACGTTACAAGTTGTTCTCTTCTATGACTGAAGTAGGTACTGGCAATCATTACGTCAAAAGATACAGCATATTCTGCTATTTTGTGCCCTGCATTTCTTTCTCCATAACTCCACCCACCATGAATTCTACCTTACCCACTCCTCCTCTCAGCAACATGTCCATTTAAATCTCCCCCAATTATCACCCTTTCATTGTCTGGTATTTCCATTGTTACTCCAGCTAAGATTTTCCAAAATTCTTCCCTCTCTTCCTCCAAACACCCTGTCTGGGGTGCATACATGCCTGCAACAAGTAACGAGTGAATTCAGTAGCTTGTTAACTGTTGTTACTGGTCCCAAGCCCAGATAAAGGAGGAGGTTTGGCATCAGGAAGGGCATCCAGCTAGAAAAAACCCTGCCAAAGCCAAAAAATGATGGATACTTCTCAAAGTAAATCTACAAGGAGACTACATTGAAGAATACAAAGAAAAGTTTCAGTGATGTAACTACTTTTTCTATTCTGTTCTGAGAACTTTTCAAACCACTCTCATATTATTTGCAGTCAGAGGCTTAAGGAGACGCTTGAACACAACCTTTTCAATATTATTTCATGGTAATGGCCAAGAATGTCTAGTGAGAACCATCTAAGATAGTCAGTTAACATAATAACAGAACTACTAAAGCATCTAAACAAATCTTTATTTACAATCCAGATTAAGTCAAACATAGGTGATATAAAAATTAAAAATCTAACATACTCTGCTTCCTTTAATTCCATAACATCATACAGGACCATTTTTTTGAGTAACTCATAACATCAAGCTAAAGTATCCCAAGTCCAAAAATGTGTAATACAAAATAATCTTAATAAAGTCACTGTGGCCCAGAAAGGTGCATATTATTCAGAAACACATATTTTTAATAACATGCACGTGCCCATAAAATGTTCAGCTACTAATAAAGTAAATTTAAGAAAAACTTTAAAAAATTCATTCAGGGCCAATTTTGTCTACTCCAATTAAAAATTTCTTATTAAAACTCACTGAAGTATGTATTATTGATTATATCAAATAATATGACTATTACATAAAATCTGACTCTTGCACATCTTCAGTGCATTAATATCATCAAGTATGGTAAACTTATTTGCTGTTAAATACTGCATGGCTACAATTGTAGAAGAATTATATGTTCCTCAGTGTATTGTACATTTAGAAGTTGAGATATTCATCCAGGCACTTTGATTTTTATACAAAACTGGCAAGGCCAACACATGTATATTTTGAATGAGGCATTGCTGCGAACTGGGATTGTTATTTCAACTTCTGACTTAGCATGACCTGGCTGGAAGCTTCATTACTATCTCCTAGGATTTTAGTTGCAATTATTCTACAATGTGCCCTGTCTCATCATAATTATGAATATCCAGTGACAGATTTTCCTGATTTAATTATATTTTTTTATTTTTTCTTGGATCAGTTTGACAGCTCAACTGCCAGCGGATAAATCTTCACTGCAGATTTCAAGGTGGTGCACCTCATATTTTCTCCTCCACTTATCCAGCCAGCCAGAACTACCAGAAAAAACTTTCTTCTCCTCGTTCTAATTATTTTCAAAATAAAAGTGCCTTCCTCTGAATAATTGGGTCACTTACTGGACTTGTTTAGCTTGCTGTTGAATAAAGGACTTCCCTAATCTTTCCATAATTTGATGTTTCCATGGTTTTTACCATATGTAAATTTTGATGTTTTTAGAAGAACAAGATGCTTTGGTACAATACCACTGCACTAGTTTGGTTCTGCTTCATTGCCAGTCACCTATTGTTAATTCTCCTATGCATAACTCTGCCACTACCTTATTTACAGTGTCCCTACTGTCCAATATTTTCAGTGCTAAAATTTACATCTCCAAAGAAACAAACTTCTTCTTCTGGTTTGAAGAGTCAACACTCATATTCATGAGAAATGGGAAGAACAAATATAAATACATATACACTACACTGAGTCTGAGAAGACACTGGTTTACTGGTGGTGGGTGAAACAGCAATAGTTGCTAAAGTAGTCCTGACTGTAAACAATGTATGAGCACACATATTGGCCACTGATCACACCCACTCCCTGCACATTTTCGATTTTATTTGTGAAATTATTTTGATTTTTTAAACATAGTAGTCAATTGTCTTCCACCTTGGATTAAATGGAGGCTTGGCTTGTGTGGGCTTGAATTACCAACATTTTACTGTACTATGCTCTGTTTGCAAAGAACTCCTCAATCAGCCACAAAGCTGGCCTAATATTCCATACACTCACATTTTGTTCATGAAGGGGCAGTGCAAAACTGTATCAAATGCCCTCTAGAAGTCAAGGAACATTACATACGTCAATCTAGATGCTATGTGGTTGTAATGGACAAACAGAGCAAGTTGGGTTTCATATGATGGTTGTTTGAAGAATTTTTATTCTTATAACGTAGATTTTTGGCTCCCAGAAATGTTGTAACACCTGAGCATAAAATACGTTCCAAAATGTTACAACAGACTGATGTCAGCAAAATAATTGCAGACAAGTGGCCAATAATCTTGTACATTGTTATACACTGACGTCAGCTGAGAGATTTCCTTGCAGCACACTACTCCTATTCATTACAATACTTCTTCTAATAGCTTACAACTTCTATCTGTAATGTGTTATTTACTCATATATTTTTTTGTGTTGATCTAATTCCTTAAATCTTTTGTATATAAATTTTCTAATAAGAATTCTGTAAATCATGTACTGATCTGTTGAATGACAATGAAGCTTCAGCTTGCATGCTTCCACAGAACTTGATAAATAAAGAAATGACTAAGTCCAGCCCCCTCACCCCTTAGTTCAGTTCTCGGGTACGCTCTTGTCCAAATGTACAAATGTAATGTACGTGTCCTTGGTTTTCATAAATCTGCCTTGCATTATTAATCATAGCACATTTGCCGGAAAGCTAGGCATACTCACGGGGCAGACACTGGTTTTCAAGGTATTCGGTAGTGGGGGGTGCATCCACGTAGTCAGAGGGCCTGGTGCGACGATCCTCACTGCTGAGACGGCACTCAGTGGTGAGTGTGTCATACTCTGCCGAACGGCAGGTGAACCGCTGCTCGGATAAGCACGCCTCCATGCAGTCCCGCCTGCTCTGCACCAGGTTGAGCTTCAGGTCATCGTGGCCCTGCAGCTCTTTGCCTTGGCGCCGTTCGAATGCCCAGGCCCGACCCTCGCAACCGTGGATGTAGCCTGAAAAAGGAAATATGCTTCAGGTTGCCTCCTAAGGGGATTTTAAGAAACCAAAAATATTTGTGCATATAATATATTCTTTTCATTGTCTCCCAATGCCGTGATACATATTTCTCTGAGTCTGTTACGTCAGTGGATTCTCCTTTCTGCAGAAAAGTCAAGTACAGACTTGTCCACTTACTTCACACACAATATAAATTAGCTGTTTCATTGGGTATGCTGGGAATGTAAGCACACGAGCACTGTCCAACTTAACACGCTGGTGCAAGGAGAGGAGAGATGTACAGGTAAGAACCTCTGCTTCTTTTCCACGGGACAGGCAATACACTTGAGTCAGTATTGTGTTCACAGTATCTATTACAATGCTTTGGCATGTTCAGCACGAGGTTGGGAATGGCAGGAAACATTCAGTACTGGCGTGAACTTGTCCAACTTCCTTTGATTCCTTCACTCCCGGAAAAGTGTCAAGTTACACTGCCTGAATAAAAAAAAGATCAGATATCAATGGGATTTCATACACGAATACACCATCAGCGGGCAGGTGAATGATTAGTGTTGCAATTCTCTGTCTCTACCAGACTGCATTAGTGCTGTTCATTTTTAGTGCTGTTTCCAGGCTTAGTGGGGTATATACGTTGCATGAACAGTGTCAGGTGATGAGTAATCACGGTGAAGGACATGGAGAGGCCACATACAGTCAGACAGTACTATCAGCACCTGACAGAGTTTGAAAGGGGCCTCGTTGTGGGTCTCCATTTGGCTGGGTGGATGAATTTTGCAATATCCAGATTTTTGGAGCGTTTGGATATGACAGTGGCCCATTGTTGGATCGCACGGGAGAACAATGGTAGGCATACTCGTTGTCAAAGTTCCAGTTGACCATGTCTGACCACCATGAGGGAACATTGCTGTATTATGCACCGGGCACATTCTAAGCCCTTTACAACTGCACCTGTCATGCACAAACCAGTAATGGACTCCCTGTGACATTCCATGTCATTCTGTAGCAATGTTTGGAGACTACCTGCAGCCAGACTAGGAATAACTATCTCATACATAGCCTGCTGTTCACACCACAATGCAAATGAATGCAATTGGAGTTGCCATCATCAGGAAATACAGGCTGGCAATGAATGACATAGCATTACATCTAGTGAAGAACTGCGATTCTGTTTTACCCCAGACAACATGGCGATGAAACGGGGAGAGGTCCCATTGTTCCAAGGTTTTGGTGAGGCAAATCAGTATTACTCCTGGCATCATGGTGTGGAAAGCCATCATGTATGACTTCAGGACACTGTTGTTAGTGACTGAGGGAACTCTGATGGCACAACAGTATGTTTCGGACATCCTCCAACCTTGTGAATTTCCTCTCATGTGACAGTAACGTGGTGCCATTTTTCAACAGGACAGTGTTCGTCCACATAAGGCACATGTGTCTATGAACAACTGTGTGGGAAATGCTGAAGTACTCCCATGGCCAACAAGATCCCGAGAGCTTTCCCCCAATTGAACAGGTGTAGCACCAGCTCAGATGTCAACGCCGTCCCTGTGCCATCATCCAGAATATCAAATATCAGATAAAACGTGGGGGCTTAGAATCACAACGTCGTTCCTAGCATTTTTATAGATAAAAGCAAAAGGAATATTTTCAGGAAGAGAAATATTATCACTGTTATCACAATATTCATGCTGCTGATAACTGTGATACCTCATTGTCCTCAGAGTGTGTTTACATTCATTCAACAATTTCTCAGCTTTAATATTAAGACAGTGAAGAAGCAGATATGTCAAAATGGCCAATTTTTAGCTACGTTGTTATGACTCTAAACCCCCAGTGGTGGGCCAGCTTGCATCACGAGAGAATAAATTGGCTTTATGATACCCTTCCCAACTGAATCAGTGGGTGCAACGTCATAGTCATAAGTGCGCTAGTACGCCAAGTTATCTGTAAATTTACTCGATTTTGTAATCAATGAAATAACATCACGTACCATCCAACAAGAGGGATTTTATTTCGTTCCTTCTCCCGATCTTGGGGCTTCACTTTTTTTGTCGAGCAGTGTATATTGTACAACGGTACGATTATGCTGCAGCCTCGTGTTTCGCACACAGCCTTGCTTAACCGTTCAAAGTACATAATTATGCGCTACTGTTTATGCTGGTGGTTGGGATCTGCGAAAGGCGGCGGGAAAACATTTCGTGCAGTCCGGAAAAAGATGAATTCATACATTGCAAAATTCCAGTAATATGATTCAAAACGGATAATGTGGAACGCATAAATCACACGAGACGTGGGAAAAAAATTGTCGGAAACACTGGATATTTTATCCGAGTGAGGTACAAGTGAGACGTAGGGGCGTAATGTACAAATGTGATGTATAAACAACAAGTGAAGCCACTCAGAGCAGAATTTAGTCACGAATGGGAAATTTTATTTTTGCAATTTTCCGTAGCTGCAGCAATGGATTCTTTAAATAAATATTTCACACATTGTTACAACACACCTGATCGAGTACACGGGCACAATGAAGGGTATCCGGGACAGATTTAACAATCATTTTCTGAGTATTGCTGGTGAATTAAATAAAAATTTAGTTTCTACATGGGATCATATAACTTTCTTGCGAAATGCCTTTCCGAGATTGATGTCTGAAATACTCCTCTGTGATACAGACAAGGGGGAGTGTGAGTCAATAATTAAATCACCGAAGACTAAGGACTCTCATGGATATGATGGAGTGCCTAACAGAATATTAAAGTACCGTGCTGCGCATGTTAGCCCTGTATTTAACCATATTTGTATTTTTTCCTTTAGGAATAGTCAGCTTCCTGAACAAGAACGCAAAAGGCGTGATTAACAAAACCTTGGACTCCAGCTACTAGCGTCGCTTTTTGGCCGTAAGTGCTTTCGGATAAGACCATGCGTCATTGCTCTTCATTAGCGTGAAAAGTGTAGAAGGTGTTGCAGTTTGTGAATAACATAGAATTCGAGTAGAGAAAAACAAAAAAATAACAAAACAAAGATTTACTGATCATACAGGGTGTCCAGAAAAGGACTCCCTGATTTCAAAATTAAATATCTCGAAAACAAAGATCGATAGAGGAATGCAGTAAACGGTATGCTTATTGTGAAAGCTGTAAAAAGTTTATACAGCAGTCTGAAATAATAGTTACAAAAGCTGTTAACAGATGGCGCTGTAATCGCCATACGTAATGCCTAGTATAAATAGTGATCCGAAGCCCAGAGCGATCAGTTCCACTATTGAAACGTGAATGGTGGCTAGTGTACCGAAGGAAGAGATTAAAACCATGTACTCCATTGAACAACGCGTTTTTCTGGTGCTAGGGTACCACAGGTTAGAAGAGAGTCCTACGGCAACAAGGCGAAGTTTTCAAACCATTCGTACGCTCTTAGCAAAATTTCAACGAACAGGCAGCGTAACTGATGATCTAGTGGGGCATGTTGGCCGCAAGCAAACCGCAGTTACGCCTGAAAATATCGCCACAGTTTCTGGAATTATTCAGCGAAATCCAATGTCATCCGTCCGTTGAATTGCATCCGAGACTGGTTTGAAGCGTTCCAGCACGCAGAAAATACTGAGAAAGAGCCTACACATGTTTCCATTCAAAATTCTAACGCACCAGTACGAGCTGTGCAACAAAGGGTTGCCTTTGCTAATCAGATGCTCACAATGATTCCCGGAATGGATACGTGAATAAGCAGAACTGGCGATTTTGGGGTTCCGAAAAGCCATATTGGTGTGAAGCGGAACCCCTGTATTCTCCTAAAGTTACTGTGTGGGCTGCAGTATCCAGCAGGGGCATTATTGGCCCTTTTTTCATTCGAGAAACGGTCACTGGTGCACGTTACGTTGCAATTTTGGAACAATTTGTCGCCACACAGCACGCGTTAGAGGATCGACCAGGTACTGAATGGTTTATGCAAGATGGAGCCCGACCACATCGGACCGAACAAGTGTTTCGCTTTCTTGAGGAATACTTCGGGAATCGAGTCATTGCTTTGGAATATCCCAAATTTACTGGTGCAGGCATGGATTGGCCTCCACATTCGCCGAATTTGACTCCCTGTGACTTTTTTTTTTGGGGCACAGTGAAAGACATGGTCTACCCGAAGCATCCCGCCACGCTGGACGAGCTTGAATCGGCAATTTCTGTGGCATGTGAATCCATTTCGGTTGAGACATTACGAAATGTGATGGCGAATTTCATTCTTCGTTTGCGCCACCTCTGTAGTGCCAATGGTGAACATTTTGAAAACATTGTGATGTGATTGTTTGCAAATATTGTTTTCATACGAGTATTTCACTTATGTATGCTGATATGAGCTGTACAGCGTACAGCGCCATCTGATAGCAGCTTTTGTAACTATTATTTCAATCTGCTGTATAAACTTCTTACAGCTTTCACAACAAACATACCGTTTACTGCATTCCTCTATCGATCTTTGTTTTCGAGATATTTAATTTTGAAATCAGGGAGCCCTTTTCTGGACACCCTGTATAATCTATGTGAGCGAAGCAGTGGGCTCCTCTTAGCTACAGTTTTACAAACACTGTTTTCATTGAGCCAATTTACAGCTATAGAACGTTGCATATCAATTAGTAAGCTTCAACACATACCACTATATATTACGTATAATCTGGCAATATGTGAGGCCAGGCCATACGTTTTGCGCCTGCACTATTCGCGCACTGTGCTTTTCCAGCTCTCTCAATTAAGGTGCTTCCCCTAACCATCGATCTTTAGTCTCAGTTGTTACTTTATCGCCATGTAACATGTTTGTCGATCGAATACCTCAACAGGAATTAAATACACCAAATAACAATAATTTACAAACTTTAAAGTTCATCTTTACAACAAGCATAATTTTTTTTCAAAACAAAACGAATACATCGTATGCCACGTGTGTGTTTAGTACCGTTCTAGTGTGGTATGTGTTACATACTGATTTACTGACTGCTCACGTGGTGCACCACAACACACTAAGTAAAGGACTCAATACACCGTCTGTAAATTGAGAAGCAAGAAGCGATTTCAGTAAGTGGAGAGAGCTCTCTAGGAGAACGCTCCTGTGAACTTACAGGCACACTAAGAACTTACTTCCTATTAACCAGCATAGTATAATGTGTAGTGGTAAACGTCGAGTTGCTTGAGGGCATTTCTTGTGTGAGTTTAGATAAGTTACAGGTGCCAGCTTAGTCCTGTTTTATATTTTGTTAAGTTCTTCAGCTAGTGAACTAATTGGTTATGTAATCAGTGAGTGTGAGGTGATGGATAGGAAAATGGGTGCAATCCCGAAACAAGATTTTTAGACAATAAAGACAGTCTGGTCGTTTCTAACGTGTTTAGTGATTTTATTAAAGTGGTAGTACATGTTTCACTTGCGAAATATAGGGGTCAAAATCAAATAGCTGCAATCAGTACCAGTGTGAGCGTTGCAAAATAGCTCGCATCAGAGAGCTGTGGTAAAATAAACTATAAGCCGGTATTTACCCAACATGGTCCACATTGCTATAATTATAGACTATGGATACAAGCTTTTCCAACAAACGCTCTTCAACAGCTTCATCCTTATCTCCCATACCCTGTGAATTTCTATGATGTATGTGACATAGGGTACTTATCATTGTATCATATATTAAGGTACCTTCCATTTCCATTTGTGGATAGAGTATGGGAATAATAACTGCTTTTCGACTCTGTGTAAGGTGTTAAAAAACAATTGCTGCACAATATCTACAGAATCGATAGATAGGGGTTGTGAGGTTCAGGAACATTTAGTTGCTATTTTTCGCATCACAGTTAACGCTACATGTAAGCTGGATATGTTGCTATCATGATACAGACATAGACTGAAACACAGGGAGGCGATTCCCATGATCGGCAAGCAGCCTGTGAGTACGGTTGCGCCATATGTCGCTGTAGATGAGCTGGTGGTGTGAGGAACTACCAATATTTGAGAACACATCTAGCAGAGTAATTGTACATGCCAACACGAGATTCAGGTGTGTCTGAGCAACTTGTTCTGTATCAAATGTTGACTAGAAGGCTACACTTTTAACGTAATAAATGTCATGGGCAGTCTAAAATCGTTAAAGGTCTTTCATTATTATTAGACTACATTATGCAGTAAACTAACTGGAATGCTACCTCAACATGCATCAGTAGCTACACAAGTAGAATTTTTCCACGTCAGAACTCTACCAGAAAAAGAGGAAACCTCTGCCATTATCGCATCAGATGGGCCAGTCGAAACCGACCGAGCGCCTTGTCATCCTCAGCCAGTGGCGTCATCTGCCGGCCGGAGTGACCGAGCGGTTCTAGGCGCTACAGTCTGGAACCGCTACGGTCGCAGGTTCGAATACTGCCTCGGGCATGGATGTGTGTGATGTCCTTAGGTTAGTTAGGTTTAAGTAGTTCTAAGTTCTAGGGGACTGATGACCACAGCAGTTAAGTCCCATAGTGCTCAGAGCCATTTGAACCATTTTTTTTGGCGTCATCTGAATGCGACATAGAGGGGCGTGGGGTCAGTACACCGTCTGCTGGTCGTTGTTAGATTTGTAGATGTTCTACTTCTCATTCAAGTAGATCTTCATTTAGAATCATCAGGCTGAGTGGACCCAGTGCGAGCCTAGTAACAAGGGAAAATCCCTGACTGTACCGGAAATTGAACTTGGATCCTATGCATGGCACTCAGGCACACTGATCACTCACCTACAAAGGTGGACTGAGCTTTTCCAGAAGAGAAATTCATCTTCCATGTGGGATGATAGCAATGAGGGGACTACACATGGGTTATCTTTTCTTTGCAGTCCCAGGCGGAAAGGCAAGTTCACTTTAACCTACAGTTCCAATGTCATTTTCTTCAGACTCGTGACTGCCTTCAACAACTGTATTGAAACTTATTTCATAAGGGGATCTTGTGATTTGGCATCCCTATGCTGGCGATAAGGAGTACAAACTACATGGTGATTCAAAAAGAATACCACAACTTTAAAAATGTGTATTTAATGAAAGAAACATAATATAACCTTCTGTTATACATCATTACAAAGAGTATTTAAAAAGGTTTTTTTTTTCACTCAAAAACAAGTTCAGAGATGTTCAATATGGCCCCCTCCAGACACTCGAGCAATATCAACCCGATACTCCAACTCGTTCCACACTCTCTGTAGCATATCAGGCGTAACAGTTTGGATAGCTGCTGTTATTTCTCGTTTCAAATCATCAATGGTGGCTGGGAGAGGTGGCTGAAACACCATATCCTTAACATACCCCCATAAGAAAAAATCGCAGGGGGTAAGATCAGGGCTTCTTGGAGGCCAGTGATGAAGTGCTCTGTCACGGGCTGCCTGGCGGCCGATCCATTGCCTCGGGTAGTTGATGTTCAGGTAGTTACGGACAGATAAGTGCCAATGTGGTGGCGCTCCATCCTGCTGAAATATGAATTGTTGTGCTTCTTGTTCGAGCTGAGGGAACAGCCAATTCTCTAACATCTCCATCACATTTTCCTCACTCGTTCTCAGCCGTCCAGAACTTTTCCCTTTGCACAAACATCCATTCTCTGTAAACTGTTTATACCAACGTTTAATACACCACCTATCAGGAGGTTTAACACCATACTTCGTTCGAAATGCATGCTGAACAACTATCGTCGATTCACTTCTGCCGTACTCAATAACACAAAAAGCTTTCTGTTGAGCGGTCGCCATCTTAGCATCAAGTGACGCTGACGCCTAGTCAACAGCGCCTCAAGCGAACAAATGTACAACTAAATGAAACTTTATAGCTCCCTTAATTCGCCGACAGATAGTGCTTAGCTCTGCCTTTTGTCATTGCAGAGTTTTAAATTCCTAAAGTTGTGGTATTCTTTTTGAATCACCCTGTATTTCATAACTTATTGGGAAGCTGGAATTTGAACACAGAGCGACATTAGAATTAGACGTGATTAAAATGTGTGGCTCGTGAGTAGCAGTGTAACGTTATGGAAGTGAATGTCATGGAGTGTAATAAGTGGGTGTCTTGAAATGTAACAAGTTCATGTCACAGAAAATTAAGTTTGCGTCCAAGGATTATGGATATTTTACGAGCGAAATATTGAGAACATTCATCACCTGGACAGCACGAGGAAAAAGATGAAAGATGGCGGCCGCAGACGTGGCGAGGCCAGCCATAACTGCGACGTAACAACCGAAAACGAAACTCTAGGTGTTACTAACAGGGAAATGTGGCAAACTTGTTCGGAATTAAGGAGAGAGAAACAACTGAACTTAGACAGCAAATTTGGCAAAACAGGGGATTATATCAGGGATATCAACATAACAACAGTAAAACAGAAGTATCTGTAAAGGATATTAACAACAAAATCGAAGAGATTATTAAAAAATACCAACAAGGAAACTAAAGAATTATGTGAACATATTCCCGGCTTCACGGAAAACCAAAAGATTAATGACAAATGAATTGCCCTATAGAGTGAGTACAAACGATGCCGTTCTAGTCAAACATAGTAGGGATATCAACGAAAATAAAAATGCCAATAATACCTTGCAAACTACTTTCAGTGAGGAGACTGACAGGGGAACATTCCCACGTGTAAATAAACGACCTAGATGAAACTTGGCAGGTATGTAGAGGATCCAAAGTAATGCAATACGCATTTTGTTTTTGTTTTTGAACAATTTCACTTTTAAGCAGTAAAACACACCCTGAAAAATAATTTGGCATATTAGACGCCTCCTGAGACGCGGCAAGGTAGGAGTAGGCAAAATGCAACAGGGAATAACAATATTAATGTGCTAGTAGTAAACTGCAGGAGCGTCTAATAGAAAGGTCCCAGAACTGCTCTCATTAATAAACGGTCACAACGCCCATATAGTACTAGGGACAGAAAGTTGGCTCAAACCAGACGTAAACAGTAATGAAACCCTAAACTCAGATTGGAATGTATACCGCAGAGACAGACTGGACAGTGAAGGGGGAGGCGTGTTTATAGCGATAAGAAGTGCAATAGTATCGAAGGAAATTGACGGAGATCCGAAATGTGAAATGATTTGGGTGAAGGTCACGGTTAAAGCAGGCTCAGACATGGTAATTGGATGTCTCTATAGGCCCCCTGGCTCAGCAGCTGTTGTAGCTGAGCACCTGAAGGATAATTTGGAAAATATTTCGAGTAGATTTCCCCAACATGTTATAGTTATGGGTGGAGATTTTAATTTGCCGGATATAGACTGGGAGACTCAAACGTTCATAACGGGTGGTAGGGACAAAGAATCCAGTGAAATTTTTTTAAGTGCTTTATCTGAAAACAACCTTGAGCAGATAAACAGAGATCCGACTCGTGGCGATAACATATTAGACTTTCTGGTGTCAAACAGACCCGAACTATTTGAAACAGTTAACGCAGAACAGGGAATCAGCGATCATAAAGCGGTTGCGGCATCGATGATTTCAGCCGTAAATAGAAATATTAAAAAAGGTAGGAAGATTTTTCTGTTTAGCAAAAGTGACAAAAAGCAGATTACAGAGTACCTGACGGCTCGACACAAAAGTTTTGTCTCAAGTACAGATAGTGTTGAGGATCAGTGGACAAAGTTCAAAACCACCGTACAATATGCATTAGATGAGTATGTGCCAAGCAAGATCGTAAGAGATGGAAAAGAGCCACCGTGGTACAACAACCGAGTTAGAAAACTGCTGCGGAAGCAAAGGGAACTTCACAGCAAACATAAACATAGCCAAAGCCTTGCAGACAAACAAAAATTACGCGAAGCGAAATGTAGTGTGAGGAGGGCTATGCGAGAGGCGTTCAATGAATTCGAAAGTAAAGTTCTATGTACTGACTTGGCAGAAAATCTTAAGAAATTTTGTTCTTATGTCAAAACAAAATGTCCAGACACTCTGTGACTAAAATGGTATTGAAACAGAGGATGACAGACTAAATGCCGAAATACTAAATGTCTTTTTCCAAAGCTGTTTCACAGAGGAAGACTGCACTGTAGTTCCTTCTCTAGATTGTCGTACAGATGACAAAATGGTAGATATCGAAATAGACGACAGAGGGATAGAGAAAAAATTAAAATCGCTCAAAAGAGGAAAGGCTGCTGGACCTGATGGGATACCAGTTCGATTTTACACAGAGTACGCGAAGGAACTTGCCCCCCTTCTTGCAGCGGTGTACCGTAGGTCTCTAGAAGAGCGTAGCGTTCCAAAGGATTGGAAAAGGGCACAGGTCATCCCCGTTTTCAAGAAGAGACGTCGAACAGACGTGCAGAACTGTAGACCTATATCTCTAACGTCGATCAGTTGTAGAATTTTGGAACACGTATTATGTTCGAGTATAATGACTTTTCTGGAACTAGAAATCTACTCTGTAGGAATCAGCATGGGCTTCGAAAAAGACGGTCGTGTGAAACCCAGCTCGCGCTATTCGTCCACGAGACTCAGAGGGCCATAGACACGGGTTCACAGGTAGATGCCGTGTTTCTTGACTTCCGCAAGGCGTTCGATACAGTTCCCCACAGTCGTTTAATGGACAAAGTAAGAGCATATGGACTATCAGACCAATTGTGTGATTGGATTGAAGAGTTCCTAGATAACAGAACGCAGCATGTCATTCTCAATGGAGAGAAGTCTTCCGAAGTAAGAGTGATTTCAGGTGTGCCGCAGGGGAGTGTCATAGGACCGTTGCTATTCACAATATACATAAATGACCTTGTGGATGACATCGGAAGTTCACTGAGACTTTTTGCAGATGATGCTGTGGTGTATCGAGAGGTTGTAACAATGGAAAATTGTACTGAAATGCAGGAGGATCTGCAGTGAATTGACACATGGTGCAGGGAATGGCAATTGAATCTCAATGTAGACAAGTGTAATGTGCTGCGAATACATAGAAAGAAAGATCCCTTATCATTTAGCTGCAATATAGCAGGTCAGCAACTGGAAGCAGTTAATTCCATAAATTATCTGGGAGTACGCATTAGGAGTGATTTAAAATGGAATGATCATATAAAGTTGATCGTCGGTGAAGTAGATGCCAGACTGAGATTCATTGGAAGAATCCTAAGGAAATGCAATCCGAAAACAAAGGAAGTAGGTTACAGTACGCTTGTTCGTCCACTGCTTGAATACTGCTCAGCAGTGTGGGATCCGTACCAGATAGGGTTGATAGAAGAGATAGAGAAGATCCAACGGAGAGCAGCGCGCTTCGTTACAGGAACACTTAGTAATCGCGAAAGCGTTACGGAGATGATAGATAAACTCCAGTGGAAGACTCTGCAGGAGAGACGCTCAGTAGCTCGGTACGGGCTTTTGTTAAAGTTTCGAGAACATTCCTTCACCGAAGAGTCAATCAGTATATTGCTCCCTCCTACGTATATCTCGCGAAGAGACCATGAGGATAAAATCAGAGAGATTAGAGCCCACACAGAAGCATACCGACAATCCTTCTTTCCACGAACAATACGAGAGTGGAATAGAAGGGAGAACCGATAGAGGTACACAGGGTAACCTCCGCCACACACCGTCAAGTGGCTTGCGCAGTGTGGATGCAGATGTAGATGTGGATGTAGGTTTAGGGGAATCTTCGAAACCATGAAATATAAAAAAAATGCGTTTCATGTTAAGGTTGAAATGTAATAAACGTTTTTGGAAACTGTATAATCAATTTTTGTAATAATTCGAAATTTTTCAAAATACCTCTACCATTAATTAATTTTGAAAAATGAAAACTTTTGAATAGCATAGATTAAAGAAGCTTTTATGCCACATCCATCCATGTGTAATGAAACTAGTTTTTGAAACACCATTATTCGAAAATAAGCTGTACACGGTGTGCTGCTGGAATAGAAAATAAGCTGTACACAATGTGCTGCTGGAATAGAAAATAAGCTGTACACAATGTGCTGCTGGAATAGAAAATAAGCTGTACACAATGTGCTGCTGGAATAGAAAATAAACTGTATACAATGTGCTGTAGGAGAATTTTTAATATACCTAATTAAAATATCTAAACATTAATTATTATTCTACTTATTTATTCTACTTATTTTTGTTTTTTGTCTTAAATCGTTATTTTTCGTTTTAATTTCGTGTTTTTTGTTTTCTTAGTTTACTGTACACATGTGTGTAGCTTGTTAATTGAAAATAATAAATAACTCATTATTATGATACAAAATGATTGTAATATTGATAATCTCTAAAGAAATGGTTAAAATACGTTTTTTTAGATCATGTACCGTACATACAATGAACGAAATTTCTTCACATAATACACACACCTTATAAAACAGAATTCGGTAAGATTCTCAAATTGTGGCTGGCAACCTCCTAAATAGCCTGACTTGTTCCAGGCAAATATTCAATACAATGGAAAACCTTGGTGAAGAACGTTTTTTTCACACACTTTTCATGGTTATAAAAGAAACCGAGAATTTGGGAATCTATTTTTGAAGCTCCAATTGTTCTTTGTGACAGCATCAAAATCTGATAAATGAGCGTCTGACGACATGAAAGATATTTCACAGAAGATTTATTTTCCAATACGTGAGAAAAATCTGTATTGGTAGATTCTCGTCATGGTCAGTGTGAAAGAACTGCATTGATAATCGTACCTAAGGACAAGGAATTTGTTCTCTGGTAATCCCAAAAGGCTCAATGGCATGGGTACGGGCGCTAGATGTGTATGGCTTTCGATGTTGGAAGAACTTCGTGAGCAGATTTTCAGAACCAGTTCTGTTGAATAATTACGATGTCAACCTCCACTTGAGAAACAATATAATCAAGCTGCGCTCACTGGCGTATAATCAATTCTCTCCACCACAATTTTCGAATGTACTGAATATTTGCCTAGTACAAGTGAGGTTACTTAGAAAGCCAGACACAATTTGAGGATCCTGCTGAATTTTGCTTTACAGAGTGCTGTCTGTAGTGTGTATTATGAGAAGAAATTTCGTTCATTATATGTGCATGGTCTAAAAAAACCTTGTGTTTTTAAGCATTTCTTTACAGATTATCATTACTGTAATGATTTTGTATCATAATAATGAGTTAGTTATTATTTTCAGTTCACAAAATACACGTATTTGAAACAGTTAACAAAAAAACCATGAATTTAAAACGAAAAATAATAGTCTAAAACATAAAACAAAAAATTTAGAACAAAGAATTAGAATAATAGTTATTGTGTGTGTTGAAAATACTCCAGTAGCACTTTGTGTAAAGCTTATTTCCCGAAAATGGAATTTTAGAAACCAGTTTCAGTACAAATGGATGGATGGACGTGAAAGCTCCTTTTATTTATGTAATAACAAAAGTTTTCATTTTTCAGAATTAATGATGGTGAGGTATTTTGCAAAATTTCAAATTATTCCAAAGGTTCCTTATATGCTTTCAGGAACATCAATTACATGTCACCTTTTATATTAAACACAATTTTTTATATTTCATGTTTCTAAGATTCTTTTAATCCTGATATGCCAAATTATCATTCGGGGTGTGAAACTGTGAAAGTTAAACTGGGCAAAAACAAAGACAATGTATTGCATTACTTTCACCCCCCTACATACCCACCAAGTTTCATAAGGATGGTTTATGCGCACCTAGGAATGTTACCTTGTGAGAATTGAAAAGGACAGCCTCTGAAATGAATAATTAATTAGCTGATTACGGAGAAAATAATAAGCAAAAGTGAACATGTTCAGTCTACACTGCCAGTATCTGTTAAAGCTGGTTCTGTTCATGATATTGTGTTCACTAATACAAAGGAGATATTTGAGAAATTAGACAGTATTCAGCACAAGAGCAGTGACTTTAATAGCATAGAAACTAGTCTCACTGCTGAAAATGTGAAGAAGAAGTTAAATTCAAACATAAATAAGTGTGGTTGCAGCATATGCCAGTAGTGGAAATATTGTGAATGAAGATCACTATTTTTATGTATGTGCTTTTCACAGTTTTGCTGCTACTGGAAAATTATATCAAGTAGCCTTTATCAAGCAGTTTAATGGAGTGTTAACAGAACACAGAGACGACAGAAGGAAAATAGATTGTGTCACCAGTGAGATGGAAATGACACTCTAGCTTGAGGAATGAGATCAGGAGATACATGACAGTTATATGAGGAGTTTGTCAAAATGTTCTTGGATAAATATTGGTCGAATAGAACTCAGAGTAACGCAAGAAATTGCACGTTACTGGGGAGAAATTTGTCAAATAGCAGGTATGATAACTACAAAGATTTTCCCAAATCTTTTTTGAAAAGAATTTATCTCTTGACAATCCAGTAAGTGAAGAAGATCTAATTGGAGTAGTAGTGGTCAAACTAACGACACATGTACAGGAAAAATTGGTAGCGATTCCTAGAGAGAAAACTGAAGAACTGAAGACAGTATGTGATCTGAAGCTCTCCCAGCGTACATGCTGCTTCCCAGGTTCTCAGATATATTGCTGGATCCAGTCATCGAAGGTCCATGATATCTGCCATCATCTGATGGTGCTAATGGAATAAATTGTCTGCTGCATGCTGACGTTATTTATACCTGCTGGTCCAGCAGCGTTCAAGCCTCCCTGACCCGCCCCGCACCATGCTTGGTGGTGATGGGGGGGGGGGGGGGGGGGGAGGGGGGGGAGCGTGTGGCTACAATAGTGGTGGGTGGCGGGAGAGTCTCAGTTGCCTTCCACTCTCTTTTCCTGTCGCGTTTTGCGTCCGGATGCCTTCTTCTGCTTTGATTGAGCTTAGTATTGACTCTCATGCCTTGCTCAGTTGGAAGCCCATGTCCCTTTTGATTAAATTATCAGCCACACAGATTTAAATTGCTGCTTTGAAAATGCAGTCTGAAAATTTATCGGTGGTAGCCAGGACTTTCGTTTGCCGGTAATTCATTTTATGTCCATTTTCAATGCAGTGTTCTGCTATTGCAGACTGTTCTCCCAACAGCCAAGATTGTAAGTGCTGTGGAACAGGCTTTCCAAAGAGTACCAGAGGAAACTCGTTGGGAAACCTATAGAGTTCTCACCAACTCGGCTCTACCACAAAGCAGTATCTCTATAGGAGAAAGAACAGGGCTTTTTACCCTCAGAGAAGACAAAGAAATCTTTGTCCTCCCAGCCGATAAGGGCAATGCCACAGTTCTCCTCCAGTGTAATGACTATGAGCGAAAAAAGCTAGAGATTCTGGATGATCCAACATATAAGAAAATAGCAGCATATCCAACCAAGAAAGTGCAGTGAAGCACCTCTGCTCTGTTAAAGAGTGGGTTATTCGCTGACAACGTCGTCAAATCACTTCGGCAGCACACTTCTATACCAACCATATTGTATGGCCTACCAGAAACCCACAAGGGAGGCACTTGTCCAGTAGTGAGGGCACCAACAAAACCACCGGTGAAGCATCTGGCTTATCTGTTGGGCCCTTTGGTCATATGAAATTCGGTGGATTTATCAGTCGGCTGAAGGAGCTAGGGTTGCAGGAGTCTGGCATTGTGGTCAGCTTTGATGTTGTCCCACTTTTAAGTCGAATCCCATTGGAAATTTCCATTAAACTAATCAATGAGAAGTTCAGCCCTAAGATGACACAGCTATTTAAACCTGATCTGGCATCGATCTACTTTATTTTTAGTGGGCAATACTGTGAGCAGTCTGATGACATAGCCATAGGCAGCCCCTCCTCGTCAGTTGCAGCAAATTTGTTCATGGAGCACTTCGACGACAGAGCAACGGAAACATGATTGTTTCTTTCGGTATGTCAACGACAATTTTGTCATCTAGCCACAGGTATCCGAAAAACTCCAGAAATACTCAGAACATCTGAATTTCATCCACGAAATCATCCGGTTTACCATGGAAATTGGAAAAGATGGTTAACTTCCTTTTCTTGAAGTCCTAGTTCATGGGAAGGCCGATGGCTCTCTTGCCCAAGTGTATACAATAAGTCAATGCATACAGATTTATATCTTGATGCCTCCGGCTGCCACCATCCCTCACAGAAGAACAGCGTGCTCAACACTCAAGTACACTGAGTGTACTCCACTTCACGCGAACAAAGTCTGACAGCAGAGCTATGACACCTGGAACCCGTCTCCCACGAGAATGGATACAGCAACCGACAGATTCAGATAGCCCTATGACACAAGAGCCCAAAGAAAGATACGGAGGCATAAAACACGGAAGACGAAGAGAAGAAAAACCCTTTCATGCCGTTTGTTGGCAATGCAGTATCCACGGAAAGAGAGGTATTGCGTCAGCAACAGTAAACATGCGTGCGTGGCACAGAAGTGTCTTGCGTATCAGGCCGGCGTGAGGGCGCCGACGGGGCGTGTGCCTTCAAGTTCTGTAGGGGGTAGTTCGCTGATACTTCGCAGTTCACGATAGTTCGAAAGTGTGTTTTACATGCAATAAGTGTTTGTGCACTGCATTATTTTCGGCTGTTTAAACGCTGTGAGCGAGTTTGCACAGCATTACACATGCTTTATCTTTTGACAATTTACGAGTTGTTTTCGTGTCTGTTGCATTATTTTGTGAACAGGTGTGCAGGCTGTGAAATGCGTGATTTCGACAGTTGACGGTTAAAAATGGCTCTGAGCACTATGGGACTTAACATCTATGGTCATCAGTCCCCTAGAACTTAGAACTACTTAAACCTAACTAACCTAAGGACATCACACACATCCATGCCCGAGGCAGGATTCGAACCTGCGACCGTAGCAGTCGCGCGGTTCCGGACTGATCGCCTAGAACCGCTAGACCACCGCGGCCGGCAGTTGACGGTTAGCAAGCGTGTTTGGAGAGCCTTTTACGTGCACTATTTTGACAATTTACGAGTTGTTTGCGTCTCTGCACATCGGTTTACTGTATTATTTCGGTGATTTACGAGTAGTTTGCAGGTCTGTAGACTATTTACTGCGACTTGAACCACCCCAGGGTGGGTGCTTTGTATCAGTGTAGTAAATAAACTACGTGAAAACCGTCCCTAAATAAATTGTATGCATTATTTCGACAGTTTATAATCAGTGAGCGTGTCTGCACATCAGTGAACTGCATTATTTCGTTGATTTACGAGTAGTTTGCTGTTCTCTAGAGCGTTCACTGCATTATTTCGACAGTTTTCAATTAGCAAGCATGTTTGCAGAGCATTATACATGCATTATTTCGACAATTTACGAGTTGTTTGCATGTCTGTACATCAGTGTACTGCATTATTTCGATGATTTACGAGTCGTTTTGCGGTCTGTAGACTATATACTGAGACACCTAGCATGTCATTGCGAGTGTTTTGTATCAGTGTAACAAATAAACTATGTGAAATCTGTCCCTAAACAAACTGTTCCAAAATAAATATAGTACACTCCTTCCTATCTCCAGCAGCCCAGAGCAGGCTCAGTCCTTTTCCCACCAATTTTGCCCCCAGACCGCCATCTAGGATTATGTCACGGAAGGGACGACAGTATCCTCTGGTGGCAGTACTATGTACTAGGTTAGTTGGGCTCCAGACCTCATGGTGGATACACTGGATGAAGCTAGTGCTTCAAATTGTTTAAATAAACACTGCATGCAAAATAATAGCTTACGTCCATCCCATCCAGCAGCCCAGTACAGGCTGAGTCCTTTCCCCACGTGTTACTAGGAAGAGGTGGCGGTTGGACGCATAGGTTAGTGGAGGTAGTGCAAGTGAGCTATTTTCACGCCATTTTCTTAGGTTAGTGGATGTAGTCTTGGTGTGTTGCATTGTGCAGCTGGATTTTAATTTGAAATTACCGCCATTTTCTGGGGGAGGGGCGGGGAGGGAGGAGAGGAGGGGATTAGGTTAGTGGAGGTAGCCCAATTGTCCTATTTTCTCGCCAAAATTTGGACTTCCCGCCATGATGTCGTTGTGACATTTCCATATCCATCGCTGCCATCTTGGATCCGCCATCTTGAATAAATTTAGCAACTATGGAGAGTGGAGCCATACGACGTTTGTTCCACTACTAACGTGATTTCTTGTCAGGAAGTTCGTAGTACACTACTGGCCATTAAAATTGCTACACCACGAAGATGACGTGCTACAGACGCGAAATTTAACCGACAGGAAGAAGATGCTATGATATGCAAATGATTAGCTCCTCAGAGCATTCACACAAGGTTGGCGCCGGTGGCGACACCTACAACGTGCTGACATGAGGAAAGTTTCCAACCGATTTATCATACAAAAACAGCAGTTGACCGGCGTTGCCTGCTGAAATGTTGTTGCGATGCCTCGTGTAAGGAGGAGAAATGCGTACCATTACGTTTTCGACTTTCATAAAGGTCGGATTGTAGCCTATCGCGATTGCGGTTTATCGTATTGCGACATTGCTGCTCGCGGTGGTCGAGATCCAATGACTGTTAGCAGAATACGGAATTGGTGGGTTCAGGAGGGTGATACGGAACGCCGTGCTGGATCTCAACGGCCTCGTATCACTGGCAGTCGAGATGACAGGCATCTTATCCGCATGGCTGTAATGGATCGTGCAGCCATGTCTCGCTACCTGAGTCAACAGATGGGGACGTTTGCAAGACAACAACCATCTGCACGAACAGTTCGACGACGTTTGCAGCAGCATGGACTATCAGCTCGGAGACCATAGCTGCAGATACCCTTGACGCTGCATCACAGACAGGAGCCCCTGCGATGGTGTACTCAACGACGAACCTGGGTGCACGAATGGCAAAACGTCACTTTTTCGGATGAATCGAGGTTCTGTTTACAACATCATGATGATCGAAAAAATGGTTCAAATGGCTCTGAGCACTATGGGACTTAACATCTGTGGTCATCAGTCCCCTAGAACTTAGAACTACTTAAACCTAACTAACCTAAGGACATGACACACATCCATGCCCGAGGCAGGATTCGAACCTGCGACCGTAGCAGTCGCGCGGTTCCGGACTGAGCGCCTAGAACCGCGAGACCACCGCGGCCGGCTCGTGATGATCGCATCCGTGTTTGGTGACATCGCGGTGAACACACATTGGAAGCGCGTATTCGTCATCGCCATACTGGCGTATCACCCGGCGTGGTGGTATGGGATGCCAT
This sequence comes from Schistocerca piceifrons, assembly GCF_021461385.2. Taxonomy (NCBI): domain Eukaryota; kingdom Metazoa; phylum Arthropoda; class Insecta; order Orthoptera; family Acrididae; genus Schistocerca; species Schistocerca piceifrons. Next base: position 189,692,961 of record NC_060149.1, read on the forward strand.
TGATTACACGTCTCGGTCACCTCTTGTTCGCATTGAATGCACTTTGAACAGTGGACGTTACATTTCAGATGTGTTACGACCTGTGGCTGTATCCTTCATTCAATCCCTGCGAAACCCTACATTTCAGCAGGATAATGCACGACCACATGTTGCAGGTCTTGTACGGACTTTTCTGGATACAGAAAATGTTCGACTGCTGCCCTGGCCAGCACATTCTCCAGATCTCTCACCAATTGAAAACGTCTGGTCAATGGTGGCCGAGCAACTGGCTCGTCACAATACGCCAGTCACTACTCTTGATGAACTGTGGTATCGTGTTGAAGCTGCATGGGCAGCTATACCTGTACATGCCATCCAAGCTCTGTCTGACTCAATGCCGAGGCGTAACAAGGCCGTTATTACGGCCAGAGGTGGTTGTTCTGGGTACTGGTTTCTCAGGATCTATGCACCCAAATTGCGTGAAAATGTATTCACATGTCAGTTCTAGTATAATATATTTGTCCAATGAATACCCGTTTATCATCTGCATTTCTTCTTGGAGTAGCAATTTTAATGGCCAGTAGTGTAACTGACGGGAAGTCTCCTACTCAAATCAACGTTTATCCCAAGGATATGTTACAGGTCCTCTACCGTTCTTCATGAATACAAACGGTTTTGGAGACAATCTAAACAGCGCTCTTGGATTTTTTGCAAATGATGCTGCTATCTACAGTTTGGTTTAATCATCAAAATATTAAAATGAATTAAGAGATGATTTAGACAAGATATGTGCATGGTGCGAAAAGTGTCAGTTGACACTCAACAATAAAAAGAATGAAGTCGTCCACATGAGTACTAAACAATTCTTTAAATTTCAGTTACACTATAAATCACCCAAATTCAGATGTTGCTGGTTCACTTGAATTCCTATGGATACACAGAGTGTGCAGGAAATCTACTAAAGAGACTGCCTGCATTGCGTTTGTCCATCCACTTCTGGATATTGGTGGATGGTATGAGATCCTTACCAGATGCGACTTACGGAGGACATCGAAAACATTCAAAGAAGGGCAGCTCATTTTGTATTATCACGAAATGGGAGGGAGTGTGTCATGGATATGATACACCATTTTGGTTGACTATCGTTAAAACGAAGTCGTTTTTCGTTGCGGCGAGGTCGTTTCACGAAATTTCTGCCAAAAATTGGAACAGCAGAGAATCGAGGTACAGAAGAATGTTGAGAATTAGGTGATGAATGAGAAGGTTCTTTCTATAAATGGTGAAGTAACGAGCGTACGGAAAGAATGAATTCGTCCACATGAGTACTAAAAAAGTTCCTTAAATTTCGGTTACAGTATAAATCACCCAAATTTAAATGTTGCTGATGCAACAGAATTCCTAGGTACACGTAGAATATGCAGAAAATCAATTAAAGAGACTGCTCAGTCCATCCACATCTGGGTATTGCTGGACGGTATGAGTTCCTTACCTGAAACAATTTACGGAGGACATCGAAAACATTCAAAGAAGGCAACTAATTTTGTATCATCACGAAATAGTAGAGAGTGTGTCACAGATACGATACACCAGTTCGGATAGCAGTGGTTAAAAAAAGTCGTGTCTCATTGCGACGAGATCTTTTCACGAAATTTCTATCACCAACTGGAACAGAAGAGAATCGTGGCATTTAGAGGTGGTGCTACAGAAGACTGTTGAGAATTAAGTGAGGGAGGAATGAGACGGTCCTTTGTAGAAATGGTGAAGAAACGAACCTATGGAAAACACTGACAAGAAGAAGGGACAGGGTGATAGGACATATGTTAAGATATCAGGGATTAATTTCCACAGTACTAGAGGGAGATGTATAGGATAAAAACTGTAGAGGAAGACAGAGATTGGAATACATACAACAAATAAATAAGGACATATTATGCAAGTGCTGCTCTGAGACTCTGAAATGAAGAAATTGGCACAGGGGAAGAATTCGTGGCTGGCCGCAGCAAACTAGTCAGAATATTAAACTGAATAAAAAATTCCGCTCCCAATGCCAAAATATACGAGGGTCACTCCAAAATTGAAATGCACACTATTTTTTTAAAATCCATCTTTTATTCTACATGTTCGAAAGTTTTACAGTGTGTAGATACATTCTTTAGGAACAATATTTTCATTTCTCCACATAATTTCCATCCCTCTCAACTGCCTTACGCCATCTTGGAACCAGCGCCTGTATACCCGCACGGTAAAGTTCTGGACCAACCTGTTGGAGCCACTGTTTGGCAGCGTGCACAATGGAGTCATCATCTTCAAACCTTGTTCCACGAAGAGTCTTTCAGTTTCCCAAAGAGGTGATAATCATATGGAGCTAGGTCAGGACTGTAAGGTAGGTGTTTCAGTGTTGTACATCCAAGTTTTGTGATCGCTTCCATGGTTTTTTGACTGACATGTGGCCGTGCATTGTCGTGCAACAGCAAAATATCCTGCTTTTGCCAATGTGGTCGAACACGACTCGGTCGAGCTTGAAGTTTCTTCAGTGCCGTCACATATGCATCAGAATTTATGGTGGCTCCACTTGGCATGATGCCCACAAGCAAGAGTCATTCGGAATGGGAAAACACCATAGCCATAACTTTTTCAGCAGAAGGTGTGGATCTGAATTTTTTTTTTTCCATGCGTGAATTTGCATGATACCACTCCATTGATTGCCTCTTCGTCTCTGGTGAAAAATGATGGAGCCATGTTTCATCACCTGTCGCAATTCTTCCTAGAAATTCATCTCCACCATTCTCGTACTGTTCCAAAAGTTCGCTGCATACCGTTTCTCTTGCTTTTTTTGTGAGCCACTGTCAACATCCTGGGAACCTACCTGGCACAAACCTTTTTTAACGCCAACATTTTCAGTATTCTGCAAACACTTCCTTCCCCTATCCCAACGTAGCACGACAATTCGTTTACTGTGATGCGTCTGTCAGCAGTCACCAATTCGTTAACTCTGTGCACATTGTCTGGAGTGTGTGCAATATGAGGCCTGCCGCTGCGAGGACATTCCTCAATATTGCCGTGCCCGCTTTCATCGCGTAACCTGTTTGACCACCGACTAACTGTACTGCGATCGACAGCAGCATCTCCATACACCTTTTTCAATCTCTTGTGGATGTTTCCCACTGTCTCGTTTTCACAGCACACGAATTCTACGACAGCACGTTGCTTCTGACGAACGTCAAGTGTAGCAGCCATCTTGAAGACATGCTGTGACGGCGCCACTCACGGAAACAGGTCGAACTAAGATTGAAAACAAGCGAGAAGGATGTATCTACACAATGTAAAACTTTCACACATGCAGAATGAAAACTGCATTTTTACAAAAATAGTGTGCATTTCTTTTGGAGTGATCCTCGTAGTAAGCTGACGCAATGAGAGAACTGACCTCTGAGGCAGATTTTCTCGAAGTAGCTCTGCCCCTCCCTGGGCGAGAGGTCGCTGCCGCGGCCCTGGGTGTTGCGGTCCAGCTTGAAGCACTTCATGGCGTTGTAGTCGAGGCTGAAGGCGGGGCAGTCGGAGCCCGCCTCCAGGCACTTGGCGCCACACTGCAGGGTAATGCCCGGCGAGGCGGCCATGGCCAGCCCCACCTGCTGGGCGCTCCGCAGGAAGTGGCCCGTCACCTTCTCGAACGTGAACAGCCCGTCTTCACACTGGCCTGCGGCAAAGTGAGATCACCCGCTTTAGAAGGATTTTAGAAGGTAATAACCACAGTGCAACATATCGGGTGATCAAAAAGTGAGTATAAATTTGAAAACTGAATAAATCACGGAATAATGTAGATAGAGAGGTACAAATTGACATACATGCTTGGAATGACATGGGGTTTTATTAGAACAAAAAAAAAAATACAAAAGTTCAAAAAATGTCCGACAGATGGCGCTTCATCTGATCAGAATAGCAATAATTAGCATAACAAAGTAAGACACAGCAAAGATGATGTTCTTTACAGGAAATGCTCAATATGTCCACTATCATTCCTCAACAATAGCTGTAGTCGAGGAATAATGTTGTGAACAGCACTGTAAAGCATGTCCGGAGTTATCGTGAGGCATTGGCGTCAGATGTTGTCCTTCAGCATCCCTAGAGATGTCGGTCGATCACGATACTCTTGCGACTTCAGGTAACCCCAAAGCCAATAATCGCACGGATTGAGGTCTGTGGACGTGGGAGGCCAAGCATGACGAAAGTGGCGGCTGAGCACACGATCATCACCAAACAACACGCGCAAGAGATCTTTCACGCGTCTAGCAATATGGGGTGGAGAGCCATCCTGCATAAACATCGTACGTTCCAGCAGGTGTTTATCAGCCAGGCTGGGGATGATGCGATTCTGTAACATATCGGCGTACCTCTCACAAGTCGCGGTAGCAGTTACAAAACCAGAATCACCCATTTCATCGAAGAAAAAAGGCCCGATAACGGTAGATGTGGTAAATCCAACCCATACCGTGACTTTCTCGTCGTGCAATGGAGTTTCCACGACAGTTCTAGGATTTTCGGTAGCCCAAATTCTGCAGTTGTGGGCGTTGACAGGCCCTCGGAGCGTGAAATGAGCTTCGTCATTCCACAACACATTACTCAACCAATTGTCATCTTCCGCCATCTTTTGAAACGCCCACACCGCAAATGCCCTCCGCTTCACTAAATCGCCAGGTAACAGTTCATGATGCCGATGGATTTTGTACGGATAGCATCGGAGAGTACGCCACCCAAACAGTAGTGTATGGAACGCCGGTGCGACGTGCGACTGCACGAGCGCTGACTTTCCCATGCATAGACGAACCCCCTACAGTACCCATGTCTTCCTGAGCTGTCTCAGCACCATTACGCCTTGTGCTCGGTCGGCCACTACGGTGTCTATCGTCTAAACAACCCGTGGCTTCGAACTTCGAAATCATTCTCGCCACAGCTGCGTTTGTCAACGGACCTTTACCCGTTCGAATCCGCTTCCAATGGCGATAGGATCGTAACGCTGAACTAGCGCATTCCCCATTCTGATAATACAGCGCCGGCCGCGGTGGCCGTGCGGTTCTGGCGATGCAGTCCGAAACCGCGGGACTGCTACGATCGCAGGTTCGAATCCTGCCTCGGGCATGGGTGTGTGTGATGTCCTTAAGTTAGTTAGGTTTAAGTAGTTCTAAGTTCTAAGGGACTTATGACCTAAGATGTTGAGTCCCATAGTGCTCAGAGCCATTTGAACCATTTTTGATAATACAGCTTCACTAAAAGCGCCTTTTCAGGTAACGTAAACATGCTGCGACTGCTGGCGCATCTGATTCTCTCTCTCATTACAGCTCCTTTTATACATGATTGTTTCCCGGGTTCGATTCCCGGCGGGGTCAGGGATTTTCTCTGCCTCGTGATGACTGGGTGTTGTGTGCTGTCCTTAGGTTAGTTAAGTTTAAGTAGTTCTAAGTTCTAGGGGACTGATGACCATAGATGTTAAGTCCCATAGTGTTCAGAGCCATACACGATTGTCATGCGCAGTCACTAATGTTTTGCTGTCCAGTGCCATCTGTCGGACATTTTGTGAACTTTTTTTTTTTTTTTTTTTTTTTTTTTTTTTTTTTTTTTTTTTTTTTTTTTTTTTTGTTCTAATAAAACCCCATGTCATTCCAAGCATGTGTGTCAACTTTTACCTCTCTATCTACATTATTCCGTGGTTTATTAAGTTTTAAAATTTATACTGACTTTTTCATCACCCTGTATAATTTCCTGGTCTCGCCTATGTGCCCGTCCTATGAGCTAGCACGAAGGCGAGCATCTATTGGAAATACACTCAAGCGCCAAAGAAACTTGTACAGGCATGCGTATTCAAATGCAGAGATACGTAAACAGACAGAATACGACGCTGCGGTCGGCAACGCCTGTATAAGACAACTGTCTGGCGCAGTTGTTAGATCGGTTACTGCTGCTACAATGGCAGGTCATCAAGATTTAAGTGAGTTTGAACGTGGTGTTATAGTCGCTGCACGAACAATGGGACACAGCATCTCCGAGGTAGCGATGAAGTGGGGATTTTCCCGTATGACCATTTCACGATTGTACAGTAAATATCAGGAATCCGGTAAAACATCAAATCTCCGCCAACGCTGCGGCCGGAAAAATTACTTGCAAGTATGGGACCAACGACGACTGAAGAGAATCGTTCAACGTGACAGAAGTGCAACCCTTCCGTAAATTGCTGCAAATTTCAGTGCTGGGCCATCAACAAGTGACATTGTGCGAACCATTCAACGAAACATCGTCGATATGGGCTTTCGGAGCCAAAGGCTCATTCTGGTACCGTTGATGACAGCATGACACAAAGCTTTACACCTCGCCTGTGGTCGTCATCACCGACATTGGACTGTTGATGATTGGAAACATGTTGCGTGGTCGGACGAACCTCGTTTCAAATTGTATCGAGCGGATGGACGTGTACGAATATGGAGACAGCTTCATGAATCCATGGACCCTGCGTTTCAGCAGGGGATTCTGCAAGCTGGAAATTTGGTAATTTGTGGTAAGTTCTATGCAGAGCGTTTGGAGCACGTGAAAATGCAGCGTTTGTTGGTTGAGATGCGAGTCGTGTGTCGTGTAGGGTGGAGTTGGTGTTTAGTTAGTCACGAGCTATTCATAATCTACAAAATTACATTATACGTAGATATGGAAAAACTACAAGACTCCCGAGTGCATACCGTGAATAGATTTAGGATGCTGTTTAGTCACCTTCTGATTTCTCTGGGCGACTGCTACCTTTTAGTGAGCGTGGTAGGGCTCGATGGCGAGAAAAATCTTACATCAGGGCGTGGAGTCCTTAGCTGGCTGAAAGTAATGTGGAGCAGACTAGGCAAATAACAAAGCAAATAAATCCCAATTTTGCTGTGGAAATCTAAGTATCGTATTATTTCGTGCCTTTTAACCTATTCACTTTGAATCGTACTAATGTTTTATTTTTATGGAGGTTATTAGCGGAAGTTGCTGGCTGCCAGCTGGAGAGGGTGTATGAACTGTTAATTCCAGTGGTCGGATCTCGGTATATTGCTGAGGATAATTAGACAACTGCTGGCCCTTAATTATTGATTTTGAGGTAGTGAGAAGTTTAACCCTGTCACACGGTATAAAGTGAGGCTGGTGGCCTTTATTTTTAGTGTGGAAATGCAGAGAATTGATCTAAGACCGCCAATAAACTCTTCCGAATAAAGTGGCGGAGCAATACCTCGCATAATTTGTTTCGCTCAGCGGACATCACAAAAAGTGCTTGTATTCCGCCCGCAGACGCGAGTGGGTTTTCGCGCAAATCCATGCAAGCTCCTTGGACAGATGAAGGAAACATTTCAACAGCTAAGTTTTAGCTCGACGTTCTTTGTACTTAAGTTTTCTTCACAAGGTAACCCAAATGTTCACGATCAAATTTATACACACAATAGGACGACCCTAAACCCAGTATCTTGACGTAAGGAAGCAATGGTCGGAAGCGAACATTTTGGATTGTATGAGAGTAGGCGGAATGAGTATGTCTGGGTGCAAAGTGCGCTGTTGCCCGCTCTCCCCCCTTAAGACGTCGTCATTGATTTCATGCGCTGTTGCCAGATTTCTGCTAATAGGCCAATTACCCTATATATGAAATGGATGGAAATTCAAATTTGGGTGCAAAATTCAACAATTCGTGGAAAATTTCAAAAAATAGCCCAAATGTGCTAGTAGGTTTTCCCCCACTCTTATGATGTCACTGTGGAAGTAGGGCTGTTGTCTTACCTATAAATTGATGGGAAATTCAAAAATCAGAGATGGTGCACTGTCAGGCTGGTGGAAGTAGGTCACTTAAGCTGAGTGTAGAATTCAAGATAGGTGACCTGGAATACTGACGCGTCTAACTACAGGGCTTGTTTAATCATTAGTTTTGAAGGAGTGACAAACTTAACCTTGAGCTAACAACTCTTATTAAAACTATATTATAAGTGTAGTAGTACAGTAAATTGACCGTGGTACACCCATAAACGTTTTTGCTTTATCTCTGTAGCAATAAGTCGCGTAATCTGTCTCATATCGCCATGAATGCATGAATTTGGCTAGAGCTGCGAATGGCACTTGGCTCCGGTTAAGAGATGTAAGGAACATTTCATCCTATTTGCAACTTCTTTATACATCTTCAATGTGGGCGCAAAACAGATGATTTTGTAATGTGTTTTAAGATATAACCAGCAATGTCAGTGTAATAGACAGTGTTTACAATTATATAAGTAGGGCTGTTGTCCTAAGAATAAACTGTGACAAATTAAAAATTTTTAAATGGGATGTTTTCATGCTGGTGGAAGTAGGTCATTTGCGCTAAACATAGAATTCAAGATTCAAGGTGGCTACTGAGCTTTCCCCTGTCCTAAGTATAAATCTGCAGGAAATTCAAAAATCAAATATGATGCATTGTCATGCTGGTGAAAGTAGGTCACTTCATCTACATCATACTCCGCAAGCCACCTAATGGTGTCTGGCGGGGGGTACTTTCGGTACCGTTATCTGATTCCTCCAACCTTGTTCCACTCGCGAATAGTGCATGGGAAGAGTGGTTGTCGGTAAAACTCTGTATTGGATCTAATTTCTCGAATTTTCTCCTCGTGGTCAATACGCGAGATATATGTGGCGGGAAATAATTTGTTGTCCGACTCCTCCTGAAAAGTGCTGTCCCGAAATTTCCGTAGTAAATCTCTCAGTGATGCACAACTACTCTCTTGTAACGTCTGCCAGTGAAGTTTGTTTAGGATCTCCTTAATGCTCTCTCGCCAGCTAAACGATCCAGTGATGAAACGCACCGCTCTTCGTTGGATCTTCTCTATCTCCTCTATCAGTCCCACCTGATAGGGACACCAGATAGATGGACAATACTCAAGAACCAGGTGAAAAAACGCCTCATAAGCCACTTCTTTCGAGGATGAATTACATGTCCTTAAGATTCTTCCGATGAATCTGAGTCTGGTATCTGCTTTTCCCACTAACTGGTTTATGTGGTCATTCCACTTAAGGTCGCTCTGGATAGTTACGCCTAGATATTTTACGGCAAACGCTGTCTCCAGCTGTTCGTCATCAATAGTGTAGCTGTACAGTAGTGGATTTCTTTTCCTATGTAGGCGCAATATGTTACATTTACTTACGGTCAGGATCAACTGCCAGAGCCTGCACCATTCATCAGTTCTCTGCAGGTCGTTCAGCAGATTCTTAATATATTTTGGCGTTTCTACTTTAGTATAGACAACTGCATCATCAGCGAATAGCCTTAAAGAGCATCCGACACTTTCTACTAGATTATATATATATATATATATATATATATATATATATATATATATATATATATATATATATATTGTAAACAGTAACGGTCCTATCATGCTTCACTGTGGTACTCCAGATATTACCTTTACATCTGTCGATTTTGTTCCGTTAAGAGCGACGTGTTGAGTTCTATCTGCAAGGAAGTCTTGAATCTAATCGCAAGTCTGCTCCGATACTCCGTAAGCTCGTATTTTTTTCATTAAACGGCAATGCGGGACGGTGTCAAATGCCTCACTGAAATCAAGGAATACGGCATCAACCTGAGCGCAGTTGTCCACTGTGCTGTGGATCTCATGGAGGAACAGAGCGAGCTGAGATTCGCACGATCTCTGTTTGTGAAACCAATATTGATTTTTATAGAGGAGATGTTCATTTTCCAAAAACGTCATAATTCTTGAGCATGAAACATGTTCCAGAATTCTACAACAGATTGATGTCAACGATATAGGTCTATAAATGCGTTTCTTAATAACGGGAATGACCTGCGCTTTTCTCCAGTCGTTAGGTACCTTTCGTCGCTCAAACGATCTAAGGTAAATTATTGCTAGAAGGGGAGCAAGTTCTTTCGCGTTATCTGTATAGAATCTTATAGGTATCTGATCTGACCCTGACGCCTTTCCACTACTAAGCGGTTGTAGCTGCTTTTCAGTTCCGCGATAGATTATCTCAATATCTGCCATTTCGACGTTCGTACTACGATTGAGAGGAGGAACAATGTTACGATCTTCCGCGACGAAACAACTTCGCAAGACCGAATTCAGAATTCAGTATTTTGGCATTCTCTCTATTATCTTCCGTTTCGATGCCGGTGTGGTCGCTGAGAGAACGAATTGATGTTTTGACCCACTTATTGATTTTACATACGACCCAAATCTGTTAGGGTTTTTACTCAGGTCAGTTGACTACGTCTTACTTTCAAAATCATTGAACGCTTCTCTCATTGCTCTCTTCACGCTCATTTTCGCTTCGTTCAGCTTCTGTTTGTCAGCTAGGTTTTTACTTCTCTTGAATCTGAGATGAAGTGCTCTTTGTATGCGTAGCGCTTTTCTAAGACGACTATTAAACAATGGTGGAGCTTTCCCATCCCTTAAAACAGTACTCGGAACATACTTGTCTAGGGCATATTGAACATATTGAACGATGCCTTCGAATTTTTCTCATTTGTTCTCCAGATCTTCGTCCTGACCACCGAATATTTTATGCTGACTACTGAGATATTCTGAAATTTGTATACTGTCACCCTTGCTGAGCAAATATATCTTCCTATCTTTCTTACCATTCCTTGTAGGACCCGTCGTCGTAGATGCTGTCACAGCTTTATGATCACTGATACCTTCCTCTTCGTTAACTGATTCGATAAGTTCAGTTCTGTTTGTTGCCAGGAGGTTCTCTGACTATCTTCTCAAGCTAATTTTCGGACAAGATATCCAGAACAATGCCACACGAATCCCTGTCTCTGGCACCAGTTTTGATGGCATAACGCTCCCAATCTATACCTGGCAAATTGAAGTCACCGCCTATGACAACTGCATGATCACGAAAATTACTAATGATATTCTGCAAGTTCTGTCTGAAGCGCTCTACAACTACAAATCCTGATCCGGGTGGTCTATAGAAGCATCTGATCACCTTTTTTGACCGTTCTTTGATACCCAGTTTCACCCAAATTAATTCAGATTCGGAATCCGTGATAACCTAGCTAGATTTTATCGAATTTTTACTGCTATAAACAAGTCGCCGCCATTGGCGACTAACCTATCCTTACGATAAACGTTCCAATCTTAACTTAGGATTTCGTTGTCATTGACGTCTGGTTTCACCCTCTTTCTGTTCCCAATATTATCTGTGCATTATAACCTTCAGTAAGCGATACTAATTCTGGAACCTTCCTTGGATGCTCCTGCAGTTTATTAAAATCATATTAATCTTTTCTATCTCTGATCTGCGAGGACCAAGATTCTCTGAGGTCACTGTGGCTTATTTAACAGGCAAATCGTTTTTGATCCCAAGGGACGGGTTCCCTAACCTAAAAAAAGCCCCATGGGTACGCCACACGTACTCCGCTACCCTAGTTGTCGCTTCCTGCGTGTAGTGCACGCCTGACCTATTAAGGGTACCCCTGCAATTCTATACCCGATAGCGGAGGTTCGAGAAATTCGCATCCGATATCGTCACAGAGTCGTCTGAGCCTCTGGTTTAGACCTTCCACTCTGCTCCAAACCAGAGGACAGCGATCAACCCTGGAAACGATGCTACAAATAGACAGCTTAGCCTGCACCCCGCGTGCGTTTCTAGTTGCCTTCATCAAATCAGCCAGCCGCCGGAAGGAGCCGAGGATGGCCTCAGAACCCATAGATGCAGCGGGTTGCTCCCAGTGCGGTCGTTAGCCTCCGGCAGGGCCTCCTCCACATCACGGATGAGACCTCCCGGCAAACATACCGAATGCACACTGGAATTCTTTCCCGCGTTGCCTGCTATCTCCCTGAGAGGCTCCATCAACCGCCTAACATTGGAGCTCCCAATGACAAGCATTCCCACCCTCTGTATTTGTCCGGACTGGGCAGGAAAATACACTGAAGCGCCAAAGAAACTGGTATAGGCGTGCTGTTGTTCGTACATCCTTCTGGTTACCTCAGGTGTTTCCTATAGAGCACGAGCTTTGTTTGTTGATGATATGCCTGTATTTCTCCGATACCAACGAACAAGCCACTATCTACGATAATAAATGGGTCAGCCTGCCCAAGAAAGTTTTTGACTCACATGGTTCTGAAGGGAATGTTTTTTTTTTTTTAAATATTTTTCATTCCCACACCTGAAGGGTGGGGGGCGGACCACTCGAGAGTGTCTGGCTCTATTTGGCCTTAGCTTAACAATTTTACTGGTTTCATGTTTCTTTATTGACAATGTTCTTACAGCTATATCTTACATCTAATTACTTCCAATTTATTTCCTTTTTTACCATTTTCAGTTCTTATTATACGTTTTGCAAATATTTCAAACCATCTCTACTAGGACCTTGCCTCATACGGCGGTGCGGGTTTCCCGCATCTTTCCTCTACGCTCTGTATGTGACTTCATCATCATTACAATTCTTGGTATTCCTTTTGTATACTGTTTCCATCTTTAGTGCAGTTATGATATTTGAACATGGGTACACTTTGCTGCTATGTGTTAGAACTTTCTGGAATATGAATAATTGTGCTATAAGATTGAGAATGAAAATAGGAATTTAGATAAAATTATAGGTGATACACAATTTCTGATGTTGGAAATACTTCGATGGTTAACAAGGGGAAATATTTATGTTGTAGGCACAGGCTTAGGTCTTATATACATCTTTGGTTATGAAAAAGTGAATGACCGGCTTGGTGTCAGTCATGGCCTATGGCTGTGCAATATTTAGATTGTATTGGTGTGTGGGAGTTCACATTGGGTCGGAATCAGGATCCAGTGCCAGAAGGTGCAGTGTAGTTATTGTTTCCTGTGCTATTAGTACCATCTGTGCCGAGAGTTCGTGGTTGTGTATTGTGTCTGGGTGTGTTGTTAGTATGTTGTGTATGATTGTTCGGAAAGTGTGTATTTGAAGTTCGGTTTGTTTTTACGTCTAGGTCTGTTTGTGAACAGCTGTGTGAGGTCAGGGTGACTTGTTAGTGCATGGAGAACGGTGAGTCCCGTCTGCAGGGGTATGACTTTTGCTTCGTTATACGCTTCTTGTCTGGGGGTGATGCGTGGGAGTCTCAGTATGCTTCGTAGTATGCGTCTTTCAGTCTGATATAGTCTTTCTGCTTTTCTTTGCGACATATAGGCTAGGGGGGCCGCCACATACTCGAAGAGGGGACGTACAAATGTTTTGTGTGAATTGCTGTTTTGTCGTTGCAGCCATGGAATTTTCCCTGAACTCGTCTTATGAGGGACTGGCGTTGCCTTGCTTTGTTCAGTGTTTCTTTGACGTGTTCGTCCAGGTTTCGGTGAAACGGTGAGCCTTTATATAGAATCCATATATGAGATGTGAGCCAAACAGCTTAGACACATTACACCATTTTCGACAGAATTACTTAGCAAAACAACTAATCTCAAAAGTACAGATATGCTACAAACATCTAATAAAGTGATGTGGAACTGTATCTTAAAATGCTGGATTATTATGTGAAAGGGCAGAAAAGAAATGTCGGAATCATCAGAATCTGAAAGCGATGAATGAGGGCCGATCCGCCATGTTTATAGAAACAAGTGCGAGGGTGGAGGTATGCAAAGCTTATCACAAGGAAAAGAGGATATACAGAATGTGTACGTATTTACTTATGCTGCACTGCTTCTCGGCGTAGACGGCATCCCTCTTGATGAGCAACGGAGCATTGTTGAGTGACAGGGAGTCGTCGCCACTCAGGTAGCACCGCTTCTCGTTCTTGGCGTACGTGAAAGACCGACATGTAAAGCCCCGCGCCTGAAAAACACACCACCAAACTTCTTTATCTCTACAATCGACAGTGTTTGTGAACCATTCTCATATTCCCTGCAGTAGAATGGTTACAGAGCTTCCAGCACACAGTTCAAGTAGCTGATGCCGTGATGACGTGCAGCAGTCACCGAAAAATCCAAGATATCTGTGGCAGGAAATTCAAAAGTACCAAGTTAGTTGGAAATTTAAGAAATGCAGGATGGCGGTGTGAGGGAATTAAAAAATGAAAAGTGGCGGAATTATACCAGTTCTGATAAGTTTAAAATGATGAGAAAATAAGAAGCCAAGATGGCGGAATTAGTCTAGCTGTGTTTTGTAATCCCTCTGACATTACAATTCAAAATTCTGCCACGTCCTAAAGTATCCGAATGATCTGAATCTGAACGACCTGATAAGTATCCAAATTACACAAACTTTTTGTTAAATGGTATCACTTTCAAAAGTAGCCAAACGTTTAGTGCAATGTTCGAAAGTATCTGAACGACCAGAACTTTTTACACCACGTTAGAAAGTACTGTACCCAAACAACCTCTATTACTTATAAAAGAAAATACGTGAACACAAGTGCACCCCCCCCCCCCCCGCCCCCCCCCCTCCACACACAATATATGTTGTAACCCTGTAATCGATCTCTCGCTTTCTTTTATAGATCAGTAAAACAAGGCTTATGGTAAATACTGCACTAACTCATTATTAAATTCACCTCTCTCTGTTTTATGCTTTACTCTCTCATTACTTTCAATGTCATAAGGTACAGAACTTCTAAGTGTGTATGGTGTTAATTCACACAGGTTATCTCGAGTGTTACAAACATTACAAGGTATCAGAATAATGTATTATATGTTTTTTTTTATTTTTACACAATGAATCACATTTATTGTTATCACAGTTAAATCAGTTAAAAATCACATTCAATATTTCTACATTTTCACAAAATAAAGCAGTTACAAAATACATGTAATCTTGTTACATTTTCAGCCATACATTGAAATCAGTTACAAAGAGATTTTATATTTTCACATAGACACAATAAAATTAGTCATCATGTTGACCATCATCACCATAATTTTTCATGTGATAGTGACCCCAAGCTAAGGTATTCAGTTCATCTGGCAGTACATACAAAACATTCATCATCTTGTGCTGACAAACCCAACTTGTGCTGTTTGGCAGTAGAAACTATATGGCACTTGGACTGAATGATATACTGTGCAGCTGTTTTAACTTCAGAATTCAACATACATTGCGGTAATCGTCGATGGTTAACTCTGTAACACCAAGTATGTTTGACACCCTTTTCTTTGTGCATTATACTTCCAGATTCAGTCTCGAGTGCACACATTTTAGCTTGTAGACTGACAAATTCAGTATCAGGTTCACCATTCAACTCTTCTTTCATTAATCGAATCTTCTTTTTATTTACAAGTAGACTGTTATGTATACCTGTTATTCACAGAGAAATCTGAAGTATCGAAACATATATGTTCATCGCTCCTGATGTCCCCATCAATATTTGAAGGTTTAAAACGATAAATTAAGCTATCAATATCTGTGTAACACAGTTTTATGTGCATTGATGGAAGCTCGTTTAGTATATACCCATAATGAACGGATTTGGACTGCTTATGGCTTATTAAACACTATAGTAATTCTATTTAAATCAATAGTAACTAAATTTTTGTTAAGAATAACACTTCCTTGAAAATTCTGTCTTGCACACAATGCAGCAGGTCGATATCTATCTTCACAAGATGTCGCAAGTTATATGTCTCTCATCTTTAATACATTTTGCACAGTTTTATCAAATACACTATTATTCTTAAGTTTGAAATTTTTTCTCAGTACCATTGCAACTCAGTATATACCTTGTCATAGCTACAGTGTATGTAATTGGCTATGCTGAATGGTGTACATAAATGTACTTGATCGGAATAGGAACCAGAGTTAATACTACGACTGCAATTAGCAGTTGGTTCTAACATGCATTCTGCATCAGCATAAATAACAAAAGGCAGCTATAGCTCGTTTCTGAACTTGGTTAATTTTATATACGATTTACTGTCATTAAGAATGGTACTGTTGACTGGCTTATACTGTGCCCAGACAAGCGAGTGTGTGTAATTTTTCTTTGTAATGAAAATAGCATAACGAGCGCTTACATGTTTCAGTTGAATGCTTATAAGCAGTAATGCTTCTATGTGCTAGACTAGAAAGGTCTTTCATGCAATAGAAACGGTATGTACCTATATTCACAGACTGCAACTTTAATAGAGCTACCTGTTCTTTGCAGTGGTGCTTTATGGTACGGCTCGAAATTCTGCCTGATCTTTCTCATCTTCTACGTGTATCCACTCATAATCAAAATACCGAATGCCGTAGAAATTAACAGGGAGATTTTGTTCTATTTTTTGAACATGTGGACATGCTTCAGGCTCTGTAGGAAACAGGATGTTAGCAACAATACGTAGACACACAATGTGCATTCCAATTTACAGGATACAAACCAGCTATAATTCATCACTTACACAAGCATTGTCATATGAGTGAACATATATTACTGTGGTTTTATTTGCTATAATTTTTCTTAGTTTTGTGTCTGCACATGCACGGAACCCTTTATTTTCATTAATATTAATATACAGTTGAACTATTTCTTTTAATGGCCAACTTAAATCTCACTCTTGATAAGTTTACACTTTCTTTAACAGAGTATCGCCAACATTAGTTGAGTATCAATTATTACTAAATTCTGGTGGCGTTAAACTAACATTTTTTGTTTTTTGGGACATTCCTTTTACTTCACCTAACTTCAGCAAGAGAATGTTGCAGACTAGTGAAAAATTTATTGTATGTGACTGGTAAATTGACACACTCTTTCTCTCAAAGACGAAAAAATAGGCAATCGAAAAGTGTCGAGGATCTTCAAACTCAGCGCGATTAACTACCACAGCAGTACATATTCGATTTTTAAATGTGAATCTAGCAGAAACTGATTATAGATTATTAATTGGAATTAATTTAATGCAATTAGGAGACGGTTCCCCCATTATTTCAAACAACAGCCAAAATGGAGAGAACATTCAAAATTATTTAACTTACACTGAAATATTACCCAGTATTTGTGCGAACATGTCACTAACACAACTTCACTTTTCTTTCATTATTTTTGCAAGATACTTCAATAATACAATAATACTGCTAGGGGACACCACAATTGGAAAGAGAACCAAAAGCCACTTCCGTCAAGAAGGCCTAAATAATTGTTTGAACAACATTTAACGAATGTCAGTTGTCATTTATCGTGAGTGGTTCAAATGGTTAAAATGGCTCTGAGCACTATGGGACTCAACATCTTAGGTCATAAGTCCCCTAGAACTTAGAACTACTTAAACCTAACTAACCTAAGGACATCACACACACCCATGCCCGAGGCAGGATTCGAACCCGCGGTTCCGGACTGCAGCGCCAGAACCGCTAGACCACCGCGGCCGGCTATCGTGAATGCATTTGCCCAAGAATAGTAGCTGATTTATACAGGGTGTTACAAAAAGGCCAAACTTTCAGGAAACATTCCTCACACACAAATAAAGAAAAGATGTTATGTGGACATGTGTCCGGAAACGCTTAATTTCCATGTTAGAGCTCATTTTAGTTTCGTCAGTATGTACTGTACTTCCTCGATTCACCGCCAGTTCGCCCAATTGAAGGAAGGTAATGTTGACTTCGGTGCTTGTGTTGACATGCGACTCATTGCTCTACAGTACTAGCATCAAGCACATCAGTACGTAGCATCAACAGGTTAGTGTTCATCACGAACGTGGTTTTGCAGTCAGTGCAATGTTTACAAATGCGGAGTTGGCAGATGCCCATTTGATGTATGGATTAGCACGGGACAATAGCCGTGGCGCG
This sequence comes from Schistocerca piceifrons, assembly GCF_021461385.2. NCBI lineage: Eukaryota > Metazoa > Arthropoda > Insecta > Orthoptera > Acrididae > Schistocerca > Schistocerca piceifrons. The sequence goes on from NC_060149.1 coordinate 189,710,662, forward strand.
GTACGTTTGTATCGAGACAGATTTCCAGAACGAAGGTGTCCCGACAGGAAGACGTTCGAAGCGTCTTACGGAGCACTGAACATTCCAGCCTATGACTCGCGACTGGGGAAGACCTTGAACGACGAGGACACCTGCAATGGACGAGGGAATTCTATGTGCAGTTGACGATAACCCTAATGTCAGCGTCAGAGAAGTTGCTGCTGTACAAGGTAACGTTGACCACGTCACTGTATGGAGAGTGCTACGGGAGAACCAGTTGTTTCCGTACCATGTACAGCGTGTGCAGGCACTATCAGCAGCTGATTGACCTCCACGGGTACAGTTCTGCGAATGGCTCATCCTACAATGTGTCAATCCTCATTTCGGTGCAAATGTTCTCTTTACGGATGAGGCTTCATTCCAACGTGATCAAATTGTAAATTTCCACAATCAACATGTGTGGGCTGACGAGAATCCGCACGCAATTGTGCAATCACGTCATCAACACAGGCATTGTTGGTGATGTCTTGATTGGGCCCCATGTTCTTCCACCTACGCTCAATGGAGCACGTTATCATGATTTCATACGAGATACTCTACCTGTGCTGCTAGAACATGTGCCTTTACAAGTACGACACAACATGTGGTTCATGCACGATGGAGCTCCTGCACATTTCAGTCGAAGTGTTCGTATGCTTCTCAACAACAGATTCGGTGACCGATGGATTGGTAGAGGCGGACCAATTCCATGGACTCCACGCTCTCCTGACCTCAACCCTCTCGACTTTCATTTATGGGGGCATTTGAAAGCTCTAGTCTACGCAATCCCGGTACCAAATGTAGAGACTCTTCGTGCTCGTATTGTGGACGGCTGTGATACAATACGCCATTCTCCAGGGCTGCATCAGCGCATCAGGGATTCCATGCGACGGAGGGTGGATGCATGTATCCTCGCTAACGGAGGACATTTTGAACATTTCCTGTAACAAAGTGTTTGAAGTCACGCTGGTACGTTCTGTTGCTGTGTGTTTCCATTCCATGATGAATGTGACTTGAAGAGAAGTAATAAAATGAGCTCTAACGTGGAAAGTAAGCGCTTCCGGACACATGTCCACATAACATATTTTCTTTCTTCGTGTGTGAGGAATGTTTCCTGAAAGTTTGGCCGTACCTTTTTGTAACACCCTGTGTATGAACAAACCTTTATTTGTAATTATTGTGAATGATCTGAGTGTGGCTGAATAGGTATAACATTTCTTTATTTAAATATTGTCATAATATATTAGTTTGATGTGGGAAGTCTGTCAGTTTGAGTCAGATCATGTCTGTAGAACTTAAGAACGATTTATTTTTGGTGGGGACAACCTTCACCCAATGGAAAAGCAGACAGTAAAGGAACACTACGGAAGTCGAGCGGAGACTGGGACTTTTCGAATGAAGAACTCAAGAGAGCGATACTGCACACCTGTATGTTCGTTATGGAAGAAGACAGACCTACCTGTGGTACTGTGTGGTTTTTGATGGAGTGGGTGATCGATTCTGGGTAGTGAACGGCTGCTACCATATTTTAATTTATCAAGGGACTTTATATTTCGGGAGGTCTGAATGTGCTCCAGTGAAGGACTCTAACTTTTTCCACTTGGTTTACAGAACTGAGGATAGACAGACTGAGTTTCTGTTCATCATCTCGTGTGCGTTAATTTGTAAATCATTGTGTTGAGCTCTGAACTGTTTTGAGCTCATGAATATTTAGTGTACTGTGATTGTTAAATGCAATTAGTTTTTGCATATCTTCGATGACTATTTAATTCGGGGATTTTGTTGCCATTCTTGAATCGCTCTCAACGTATATTTATTGCATTTGGTAAGGATATTTTCTGTCTGCATTTTAAGTGAATATTGTAGGACCATTTCCCATTTATCTGAGATGTCCTTTCTTGAATAAACATTATTCAACATATTCTCTGTCGCCTACATCAATTACAGACGTTAGAAAAGGACCTATTTTATTAAATTATTCATTTAACTTTTATTTGTGTTTTTATGTATTTTATTAACTCGATTAACTCACAATTCTACCCAATGCCTAGACCATTTAACTGCAGAATAACAGCTGTAGGTTATTATTTGCAACTAATAAGCGGCGGGGTATGAAAGCAAATGTGCGAAATTGACCCTGTGGCTACAATGAGCTATTCTTCTGAAACAGAGCGTTGCATAGCATAAAGTATGAGTAACTGCAGGTAAAGACATCTGGTTTTTCTGGTATGAGATGCTGTTTCCAAGAGCAACTACCCTTACACTAACCATTAAGTACTGTCGCACTTTGTCCATTACTTGAGGACGAAGATTACCGATTTCCCGAATGCGATGCTCCAGGCAACGAAAACCATTCTTATTGGAATGGTGGCTTTGACAGTACTATGCAGCAAATGCACGAGCAGCGGCAGCAGCTTGGTTATCCGATGCACCGAGCACCAAAAGCATATAGAAATATTCATCGTTCGTGCACTCCATCTGTAAACCGCTCTACATGAACTTGACAGGACTAGTTATGGTTGTACACTGCTTATAAACGACGTAAACTGGGGAATGGCTGTCTAAAAACTAGAAATGGAAACTGACAAGTATATGAACCATTGCTCCATGGTCGATGAAGGTCTGACGTCCACAGCAGTCCACATAGTGAAGTACAATGGGCGGTGTGGTAGTTCAGGGCGATACGTGTGCCAGGGTACTTCTGATATGCTGCACAATATGAGTGTTGCCACCTCCTCGTTTTCATACATGTGTTTTCAAAATGTACCCGATCTGATTTTGCTAGATAAACTTTTATTTTGGATCACGGTCAGGATGCTTGCGACATGGTATTCTACATCTAGGTTTTCCTGTAGCATTGGCCTACACTCTGATGTGACTGTTACCTAGCAGCAGAACACTTTTCTTTCTGCGATACATTTTTACTGACCAAGCGTTAAAGTATTTGCTACAACTTTGCTGTACCTACTATGCTCAAAAAGTGGTTGATGCGCTTCTCCAGTTTCAGGTAACAAGTCAGACTGATTGCTACCCGGTATTTGAAATGTGATTTTAAGGTTTTCTCCTTTTGCCAATTACTTGTCACCTTTTTGCATTGTCTCTTTCCCCCTTAAAGCTATCTAATTCACAAAATATGTCATTTCTAATTCAGCCTGAAGGGCATAAATCTTATTCCCTGTCCCTCAATTTTCTTGTCTCGAGTACATAAACTACAACTCCATGGAACAACGTCATCTGACGCTTGATTGTCTTCCCTGCAGCGATCACCCAAGTGAAAGACCAACCCACAGTCCTGACATGTTTCTTCCATACTAACTAACCTACGACAATGTCCACATTTGTCACACATGACACTACTCTTACAGTAAACTAAAAAGCACTGTAACATATTTAAAAACGTTATAATGTAAAGTTTAGTAAAAACTTGTTTGGTGAGCTAACATCTAGGCGGCAGGCGGTCGCAAAAAAAAGAAAGATAGGATGCAAACGACACACAGAGGTTTGCTGAACGTAAGTTTTAGGTAGTAGAAGTCACGAAGTGAATTCAACTAAAAAGCACAATATTTTCTAGCAATAATGTTAAACCAATATTATAAGAAAATTATGTGAAGCACTGTGATGAGACTAAAACAACATGTAACAATCAGATGGCAACAATACGTTAACACTAGATTGTAAACACACTATCGATTTTTGAATCACAAAAGAAACAAAAAAATTAATGAAAACTCGAAAAAGTTCGATACTTTCGGCAACAGCGTTAAAGAGGCACTGTATAGAAATCATGGAAAGCTCTCCAATGTATCCAAAACAATGCATAGTGCTCGACATCTGTTGGTGTTTATACCAGAATGCTTGGAGTGCGACCTTCTGTCACAATTATGAACTGCTCATGTACTTCCTTAAAAATAATACTCGTCATTCAGATACTTCTGTTCATGGTGCAAAAAATTCAGGTCGTTTTGATACTTTTGAAGGTGTCGCAAAGGTTTCATGAATACTTTTGAACATGGCACCATTTTACACAAAATTCAGGTCTTTCAGGTACTTCTGAACATTTCACCAATTTATGCAAAATTTGGGTAGTTTGGATACTTTTCAACATGGTTGTGGGGCGGCGGGTGGATATTTTTGTCAATTTTATGTTGTTTATATAAATGTTTGGTTTGTAGAATGTAAAACCAGTTCCTATTATTTAGAATGTTATTTATGCTGTCTTTCGCCGTTCTCAACACTGGCTCTCTAACTACAATATTGGCAACCAGAAAGTGATTAGCAAAACGTGAAGCCTGTAATTAGAATTCCTAGTGCCCACTTCATCTGAGAATACACTTATAGTTACAGCTTATAGCTCTGAGGAATTAGGAGATTGTCTGGGATTTCTAATCAAAAACGGTCGTGAAAAAACGTTCTGTATTCTGAAAGTCACAGATGAAAACAAAAGAATCCACACAATCTAACTAACAGAGCAGTTCAGAGTCTAATGCGCTGATGCTACTATAACTGTCCAAATTAAAAATTTAAATGAATGCTCGCCATAATTTGATGATAAGGTTCATCAAACGCCACGCTAACTAATGGTAGAATGTTTGTCCCGCGGCGGCACGTGAAAATACGACAATACGCAAACTGAAGATCGATAATTAAAGTCAATCCAGAATTAACACTTCACTCGAAAATGATTTCATGGTTACGCGTATCTCGAGTAACTTAATACGGCATCCGAGGCTGTTTGTAGCAATGATACCGACGCGACGCGACTCCCGACACAGATGGCGTGCTATTCAGCGTCTGGAGAGAACTGGGGCCTTACTCTCTCGCGCAGCGTTCTTATATATAAAGCCGCGGTGCGGACGGCTAAGGGAACGCCTGATCAAATCGGCTCTCCCGACTAGCCGCTGGGCTAGTAATGCACCACTTTAAGTTACCGAATAAATCATAGCTTCTTTTGCTGATGGCCGATGAAGCTCTCAATTTAAATGTGCCTTCAGTACACAGGTAAGTAATCATAATAAAAGTTTGACGTGGCTAAGTTAAATATTTTGGGCGAGAGAATTAATTTAATTACACTGCACGCAGTAGACGAGCTCTGAACTGGCCCTTTGGAGATACGCTATCGCTATAGTTTTATAGGTATTCAAATGAAACTTCTCACATCCTTATGGTTATAGCGGATCTCCATTCTACTTAAATATAAACATCCTAGCCTTATTTATTAGCCTACTTAATCTATCTTGCTTCCTTAATTTTTAAGACAAAAACCAGAAAATCATGAATTTCAATTAAAATCTTAGTTTGTGAGATCCAGAAGACTGTTTCTATTAAATATTTATGAAAAAGGAATCTAATTATAAATTTTGAAGTCTCTAGCTCTTTTCTGTTGCGCCAATGATTTTTACAGAAAAACGTCCAATTTCGAAAATGGCTAAAGTTATCGAACTGATATTCAACACATATTAATTTAATATTACTCCTGACATGCTAGAACCGTTTCAGGTTATTTGCTTAATTTTTAAAGTATTGCGCAACATTTATGACGTCAGAGCTAGTTACAGCGGACTGGCTGGCACACAATGGAAAGACTGATGTGAATTTACTATGGCGTGAGTAGGCTGCTTCCCTACATGGTGCAAAATTCAGATCGTGAACATGGTGCCATCTTGGATTTTGCCACCAGTGTGGTTATGAAGCATAGCTGGGCTAGCTCCACCATCTTGGACATTTCCATTTTAAACTTAGCACAGTTGGGTTGGTTCTTGCGTTTTTAAATTTTCCACTAACGTCTTCTTGCTATTTTAAATTTCCAGTCACTGCCATCTTGTAGTTTTGGGAGACCACAGTTCCGAATAGTGGTGACTGCTTGAACTGTATGCCGGAAACCCTGTAGCCATTCTACTCCTTGAACTTCATCCAGCGATATACTAACAAGAGTAAATACTGCAGAAGAACTAGAGAATGAAAAAAAACTTTACTTGTCACACATTACAGAATGGGTTCCATAAAGTCTTCTCATAAATGGAGAAAACACAGTTATTGTGTATCTGTATACTGAACACAAGAAACATCCTTTTACCCCCGCCATAATCCTATTTCTTAGACAATTAGAAACTGCATATACCGGTAAGTTTCTTGGCTTGGGGAAGTAGGGAGTTCTAAGGTCAGATAAGCATATAAACTTCATCAGCAAAAAATTAAGCACCATCTTCTGTTGTATGAAAAGTCTTACTGGATGTATAACGCACCAAATAATAATAAATAAGGAGAAGTTGAATCAGTGTTGCAATATGGTATCATTTTTTATAATTTTTAGGGGAATTATTTATTTATTATTGGTTCCAGTTTTGAGACCAGTCTGTTGGTGGCTAGGATCTAACGTGGGCTTTGTTTACACATCACTACAGAAAGTTGTAAGTAGCAATGATGTGACATTTACTTCGTTATCTGTAATCTGATTTACAGCATTTACAAAAGATGAAAAAAAAAAGAAATATAGCTAGACCATTCTACAAATAATCAAATTATAAGAACTCATCCAAAACCTTAATCAAAGATCCTATGTTTACTCTATTATGCACCACCGCAGCAGATGGATGACATGATCTTAGTGTACTGTTTGTCGTTTAGTGTTTTTCCTGGGATTTCGCAGGGGTCTGCGACCATCAATGGAGGATGACTCTTTGATAATGCCAGCCCCTCGTGTAGATAAAACGTTACAAAAACCAATAAACGACCGTTTGTCTAAAGACGAGTGCCAACAGTCAACATGTCTGTTCCTCAGAAAGCATCTGTTGCGGAATTACTACCATTATGTGCTCTACTAATACTGATTATGTCTGTGCGAGTAGATATTTGAATGGCGGGGATCATATGTAAATTATTTATCAATGGAGCTCCAGGAAACCTATTCCACTCCAAAACAAATGTGCCAGACGTCTGATGTGCCGTAGCTGTGACTGCAAAATTGTCCGCAGCCGCGGTGGCGCCTAGCAGATCCACCGCCCTGCCCCACGTAGATTGTTCTCTCTAGGAGACACCCAAAGGTGGCCTACAGTTGCTTATGTTTTATACAGGTTCTGCCATAACTGTCACGTTACTGATCACAGGCCCATTCACTCCAGTCGTTCTCTGTGTAGATCGTGATTCTTGGTGAAACTCGCAGAATTAACTTCAGCATTTTCACATGCATCAATCACTGAATAATTTACACATATGATACCTTCATTCTCTACATATGCTCTTAGCTGTCTACTGGATAAAATACTAGCTATGTCTTTTTTCTGCTGCCATTGCTTTTTATCTCTAACAGTTTGCTTTAGTGCCCCAATTCTGCGGTATAGGTAATCAGATCTTCATAAGTAGGGTACTCTAGTGTGATATGTCTAGTTGTGACAACAGCACCACATGTGCACACTTTCCTTGGATGTTTTATTATCCAGTTGTAGTGCTGCCACTATTTTTCGGCGCTATTGAGTAAAATATCAGCACTGCCAGAGCTACTGCAAATGTCCATGGGGGCAGCGAGCATGTAGTGGACCAAAACACTGTTACACCAGATGCAACAAAACCACTGATCGATTTGCAAACAGTGGGCCGAATCAGAGGCTAGCAGCTGAATAACATCGATACAGCAGAAAGGCAGGGCAACTGCAGCATCGGCAGGTCTGTTATTACACCTCCAAGCTAGAGGATTGTTTTGGTGTACATAGTTGAAAACAGTGCTTCAGAAAAACAATTAGTCACCGAATCAGTATAAATGCTCGTCATTTCTACCCAAAAGGACCTCAGTCTGGTGGCACCATCCACTAGGCACCATGCAATGTCTATGCTGGGCAACTGGGCGACATGATTCTGCAAGCAGCCACCACGAGATTTGTCCTCCACCAGTGATGGGGCTCCTGCTGGTTCTGGGTCCACCTCCGTGGACCGGCTTTCTATCCGGTAGGCTACTGTCAAGCTCACTCCAGCAGCAGCCAGTCTTCTACACTGGAGGACAGCTGCTCGACACCAGGATGGTGCAGTTGTTTAACCGTCTATGCCTGGATGGGCGTGCTGACACTGAACACCTATGCTCACAGGGGTGGACAGCACTGCTGAGGCCTGTCTTCCTTTACAGAAATTACCGTGGGTTAACGAACCTTCCTGCCTTGAGATGCAGAGTCGTGCCCATATCATACATGTGCTGCTGCGGATTCTGCGCATCAGCATCCTTGTCCAGCCATTAGCACGAAATAGGGCGATGACCGCCCGTTGCAGAGCGCCGCCGCTCTCGCTGTCGTCAGCATACACCCAGGGGTCATTGCCGCCACAGAACATCGCTATGTTGTGCGTGTACAATATTGTAAGAAGAATACGTGATTAAATTTGAATGTGATTTTGGGGACTACAGGGTGCAGGTTTGCTGGCTCTACGTGTGGACTCAAGAACTGTGTCAGCCAGCACGATCAGCCTGTGAATGAGTGCCTTTACTTGCTTCGAATCCTCTCTGCACCAAGTCAGATCACAAGTGCGACGTGGGCTAGACCTGAAGCGAGCAACTGAAAAGTGTCCTTTGTTAAAAACAGCTTGTAATTTTCTAGAGTTCCTTGGTATTTTTAAACTGTTTTCAGCTACTTTGTGTTCTGAAAATTATCCAACAAACTTGGAAATTGATATACATAAAAATATAAACGTCTTAACACATTATCCTTTGGGAAGTGGGTAGTGGGGCGTAACCCTCTCCCTCCTTGAATCCGCACCTGGGGTTAACATGAACTTCTCACAAACAACTAATATTCAAACGTAATTTCTGAATAGGAAACCTTTCGTGTAATTTTTCCTTGTCTATGGAATGTGGGTGGCATTACTACTTGTTTTGTGCGGTTGTGTTGAAATACTATTATTTGCATATTCGAGTAGGTAATACACTCCATGCAAATCTGAAGCTTGCCGCTTTCAGGGTGTTGCAGTTTTAGCTGCCAGCAATGCATTTCGAGATTAACTGTTCAAGAATGAAAGATCAATATCGGCTCTTACCATACATGTATGATTAACTGTCTAATGCAGCTGTAATTGTTTTCACATCCACAGCGCAACTGGTCCGTTACATTGAAACGTTTTCCGATTATACCGTAATAGTTGTCTTCAGTTCTAATACTGATTTGACGCAGCTCTCCGTGATAGTCTATCATGTGCGAGTATCATTTTTTATCTTTTCTGCGTAACTTAGGGAACCTACAACCATCTTTACCTGCATACCGTAGTCGAGTCGTAGTCTCCCTCTGCAACTTTACCTCCTATCGACGATTCGTTGATACTTCAGGATGTGAGCTATCAATGTGTCCCATAATTTAGTCAATTTGTGTCAGGAGTTCTTCATTAGATGTCTGATCTATCCACGTAATCTCCAGCAACACTTAACGTAAAACCACTCAATGTAACATATACGGGTGTAGGCATCCAAGAGGAGAATGTTGCTTTACCTGGTCACAGAGGGCTTCGCACTCTGCTTGGTTGGCGGCGAACTGTAGCTCGTCCATGGAGATGACGGCGCTCCCTTCTCGCACATTGTAGCGGCAGTCAGGCAGGGCTGCGAAATTACAGTCATGCAACGTTATAGTTTAACCGCTGGGTGTTGACTTCACGTATTTTGTAGATATTATAGGGAAAAAGACAGCACAGTGTCCGGGGCGTGAGCTTGGGATGGAGGGTCGCCACTCCTATTAATTTTGTGAAATGGGGAAGGATGGAGGAAACAAAGCACACTTTCACACAAAATGTAACCCATAATTATTGAAAAATTCTGGTTATTAATCACCGAACGTATCACTGATACCACATTATAATAGGTATCTACAGGGTGACAATTATTGAACTATACGAAATAATATCGTCATAACTTTTGAACGGTTTGCGTTAGGACGTTGAAACTGCATGGCTGGCCGCGGGGCACGGTGGGAATGAGTATGCGTATTATGGTTTGGTTTAGCGACGAAGCCCACTTTCATTTGGATGGGTTCGTAAATAAGCAAAACTGGCGCATTTGGGGGACTGACAACCCGCATTTCGCGATCGAGAAGTCTCTACGCCCTCAACGGGTGACTGTGTGGTGTGCAATGTCCAGACACGGGATAATCGGTGCGATATTCCTTGATGGCATGGTGACTATCTAACGGTGCGTGAAGGTGTCGGAAGATGATTTCATCCCCATTATCCAAAGAGACCCTGATTTCGACAAGATGTGGTTCATGCAAGACGGAGCTCAAGCCAATCGAAGTAGAAAAGTGTTTTAAATCCTGGAGGAGCACTTTGGGAACGCATTCTGGCTCTGGAGTACCCAGACGCCACTGCCATGGGTCTCGATTGGTCGCCATACGGATCTGAACACATGCGACTCCTATTTGTGAGGCTATATTGAAGACAAGGTGTACAGCAATAACCCCAAAATCATTTCTGAACCGAAAATAGCCATTCCAGTAGGTCATCGACAGCATCGATGTTCCGACACTTCAGCGGGCCATGCAAAATTGCGCTATTCGATTGCGCCACATCGTCGCCAATGATGGTAAGCATATCGCACCTGTCATAACTTAAATCCGAATACGTGTAGTGTGGTTTACATGTTGAATGAAGTGTGTGCACGCCGTAGTTTGTAACTAATTTACGTTTTTTTCGTATAGTTTAATAATTGTCACCCTGTATTATCTACAATGTTCTAAATGGTACAAATGGCTCTGAGCACTATGGGACGTAACATCTGAGGTCATCAGTCCCCTAGAACTTAGAACTATTTAAACCTAACTAACCTAAGGACATCACACACATCCATGCCCGAGGCAGGATTCGAACCTGCGACCGTAGCAGTCGCGCAGTTCCGGACTGAAGCGCCTAGAACCGCCCGGCCACCAAGGCCGGCTACAATGTTCTAACTGAGAGCGTATAGTTTGTAGGAGATTTGCTCATATTTTGTTACTGTCAGGCAGGAAACGTTCAGTTACATGCGAATATTTTCTGTATTCACCTTTTAGTAGATTTTGACACTGGCTAGTATTAAGAGACAGAGGAAAAAGAAACATCGTGAACTGAAGGCAGAACGTGACTGAAAGCTTTTATAGCCCAGACTCGTCTGTAAATTTCAGTTAGGAGTAGAATATGAGCGAACGGCGAAACAGTTTTGACACTTGCACTCGCTACTAGTCAGTACTCCTTACATGTTTTGGCTTTCTTCTAACTGATACGCGTCTGTCTACGTGGCGGGAGACTATGCGTATTCAGTTTGCAATTGGTTTGTTCTGCTCTCCTCTGCCCTTCGCTGGGTACGCCCTTGATAAGAGACGAAGGCGCTGTTTATGCGGACTAGTCCGTAGAAATGATTATCAAAAAATAACATAGGCCTCCGCCGCCCCCCCACCCCCCCCCCCCCCACCCCATGAACAATGGACCTTGTCGTTGGTGGGGAGGCTTGCGTGCCTCAACGATACAGATAGCCGTACCGTAGGTGCAACCACAACGGAGGGGTATCTGTTGAGAGGCCAGACAAACATGTGGTTCCTGAAGAGGGGCAGCAGCCTTTTCAGTAGTTGCAGGGGCAACAGTCTGGATGATTGACTGATCTGGCCCTGTAACACTAACCAAAGCGGCCTTGCTGTTGTGGTACTGCGAACGGCTGAAAGCAAGGGGTAACTACAGCCGTAATTTTTCCCGAGGGCATGCAGCTTTACTGTATGATTAAATGATGATGGCGTCCTCTTGGGTAAAATATTCCGGAGGTAAAATAGTCCCCATTCGGATCTCCGGGAGGGGACTACTCAAGAGGACGTCGTTATCAGGAGAAAGAAAACTGGCGTTCTACGGATCGGAGCGTGGAATGTCAGATCCCTTAATCGGGCAGGTACGTTAGAAAATTTAAAAAGGAAAATGGATAGGTTAAAGTTAGATATAGTGGGAATTAGTGAAGTTCGGTGGCAGGAGGAACAAGACTTTTGGTCAGGTGAATACAGGGTTATAAATACAAAATCAAATAGGGGTAATGCAGGAGTACGTTTAATAATGAATAAAAAAAATAGGAGTGCGGGTAAGCTACTACAAACAGCATAGTGAACGCATTATTGTGGCCAAGATAGACACGAAGCCCCCGTCTACTACAGTAGTACAAGTTTATATGCCAACTAGCTCTGCAGATGATGAAGAAATTGATGAAATGTATGATGAGATAAAAGAAATTATTCAGGTAGTGAAGGGAGACGAAAATTTAATAGTGATGGATGACTGGAATTCGACAGTAGGAAAAGGAAGAGAAGGAAAAGTAGTAGGTGAATATGGATTGGGGCTAAGAAATGAAAGAGGAAACCGCCTGGTAGAATTTTGCACAAAGCATAACTTAATCATAGCTAACACTTGGTTCAAGAATCATGAAAGAAGGTTGTATACATGGAAGAATCCTGGAGATACTAAAAGGTATCAGATAGATTATATAATGGTAAGACAGAGGTTTAGGAACCAGATTCTAAATTGTACGACATTTCCAGGGGCAGATGTGGACTCTGACCACAATCTATCGGTTACGAACTGTAGATTAAAACTGAAGAAACTGTAAAAAGGTGGGAATTTAAGGAGATGGGACCTGGATATACTGACTAAACCAGAGGTTGTACAGAGTTTCAGGGAGAGCATAAGGGTACAATTGACAGGAATGGAGGAAAGAAATACAGTAGAAGAAGAATGGGTAGCTTTGAGCAATGAAATAGTGAAGGCAGCAGAGCATCAAGTAGGTAAAAAGACGAGCCCTAGTAGAAATCCTTGGGTAATAGAAGAGATACTGAATTTAATTGATGAAAGGAGAAAATACAAAAATGCAGTAGGTGAAGCAGGCAAAAAGGAATACAAACGTCTCAAAAATGAGATCGACAAGAAGTGCAAAATGGCTAAGCAGGGATGGCTAGAGGACAAATGTAAGGATGTAGAGGCTTGTCTCACTAGGGGTAAGATAGATACTGCCTACAGGAAAATTAAAGAGACCTTTGGAGAAAAGAGAGCCACTTGTATGAATATCAAGAGCTCAGATGGAAACCCAGTTCTAAGCAAGGAAGGGAAAGCAGATAAGTGGAAGGAGTATATAGAGGGTCTATACAGGGGCGATGTTCTTGAGGACAATATTATGGAAATGGAAGAGGAGGTAAATGAAGATGAAATGGGAGATATGATACTGCGTGGAGAATTTGACAGAGCATTGAAAGACCTAAGTCGAAACAAGGCTCCGGGAGTAGACAACATTCCATTAGAACTACTGACAGCCTTGGGAGAGCCAGTCCTGACAAAACTCTACCATCTGGTGAGCAAGATGTATGAGACAGGCGAAATTCCCTCAGACTTAAAGAAGAATATAATACACTCCTGGAAATGGAAAAAAGAACACATTGACACCGGTGTGTCAGACCCACCATACTTGCTCCGGACACTGCGAGAGGGCTGTACGAGCAATGATCACACGCACGGCACAGCGGACACACCAGGAACCGCGGTGTTGGCCGTCGAATGGCGCTAGCTGCGCAGCATTTGTGCACCACCGCCGTCAGTGTCAGCCAGTTTGCCGTGGCATACGGAGCTCCATCGCAGTCTTTAACACTGGTAGCATGCCGCAACAGCGTGGACGTGAACCGTATGTGCAGTTGACGGACTTTGAGCGAGGGCGTATAGTGGGCATGCGGGAGGCCGGGTGGACGTACCGCCGAATTGCTCAACACGTGGGGCGTGAGGTCTCCACAGTACATCGATGTTGTCGCCAGTGGTCGGCGGAAGGTGCACGTGCCCGTCGATCTGGGACCGGACCGCAGCGACGCACGGATGCACGCCAAGACCGTAGGATCCTACGCAGTGCCGTAGGGGACCGCACCGCCACTTCCCAGCAAATTAGGGACACTGTTGCTCCTGGGGTATCGGCGAGGACCATTCGCAACCGTCTCCATGAAGCTGGGCTACGGTCCCGCACACCGTTAGGCCGTTTTCCGCTCACGCCCCAACATCGTGCAGCCCGCCTCCAGTGGTGTCGCGACAGGCGTGAATGGAGGGACGAATGGAGACGTGTCGTCTTCAGCGATGAGAGTCGCTTCTGCTTTGGTGCCAATGATGGTCGTATGCGTGTTTGGCGCCGTGCAGGTGAGCGCCACAATCAGGACTGCATACGACCGAGGCACACAGGGCCAACACCCGGCATCATGGTGTGGGGAGCGATCTCCTACACTGGCCGTACACCACTGGTGATCGTCGAGGGGACACTGAATAGTGCACGGTACATCCAAACCGTCATCGAACCCATCGTTCTACCATTCCTAGACCGGCAAGGGAACTTGCTGTTCCAACAGGACAATGCACGTCCGCATGTATCCCGTGCCACCCAACGTGCTCTAGAAGGTGTAAGTCAACTACCCTGGCCAGCAAGATCTCCGGATCTGTCCCCCATTGAGCATGTTTGGGACTGGATGAAGCGTCGTCTCACGCGGTCTGCACGTCCAGCACGAACGCTGGTCCAACTGAGGCGCCAGGTGGAAATGGCATGGCAAGCCGTTCCACAGGACTACATCCAGCATCTCTACGATCGTCTCCATGGGAGAATAGCAGCCTGCATTGCTGCGAAAGGTGGATATACACTGTACTAGTGCCGACATTGTGCATGCTCTGTTGCCTGTGCCTACGTGCCTGTGGTTCTGTCAGTGTGATCATGTGATGTATCTGACCCCAGGAATGTGTCAATAAAGTTTCCCCTTCCTGGGACAGTGAATTCACGGTGTTCTTATTTCAATTTCCAGGAGTGTAATTCCAGTCTTAAAGAAAGCAGGTATTGACAGATGTGAAAATTACCGAACTATCAGTTTAATAAGTCACAGCGAATTCTTTACAGACGAATGGAAAAACTGGTAGAAGCTAATCTCGGGGAAGATCAGTTTGGATTCCGTAGAAATGTTGGGACACGTGAGGAAATACTGACCCTATGACTTATCTTAGAAGAAAGATTAAGGAAAGGCAAACCTACGTTTCTAGCATTTGTAGACTTAGAGAAAGCTTTTGACAATGTTAACTGGAATAGTTTCTTTCAAATTCTGAAGGTGGCAGGGGTAAAATACAGGGAGCGAAAGGCTATTTACAATTTGTACAGAAAGCAGATGGCAGTTATAAGAGCTGAGGGACATGAAAGGGAAGCAGTGGTTGGGAAGGGAGTGAGACCGGGTTGTAGCCTCTCCCCGATGTTATTCAATCTGTATATTGAGCAAGCAGTAAAGGAAACAAAAGAAAAGTTCGGAGTAGGTATTAAAATCCATGGAGAAGAAATAAAAACTTTGAGGTTTGCCGATGACATTGTAATTCTGTCAGAGACAGCAATAGACTTGGAAGAGCATTTGAACGGAAATGACAGTGTCTTGAAAGGAGGGTATAAGTTGAACATCAAGAAAAGCAAAACGAGGATAATGGAATGTAGTCGAATTAAGTCGGGTGATGCTGAGGGAATTAGATTAGGAAATGAGACATTTAAAGTAGTAAAGGAGTTTTGCTATGTGGGGAGCAAAATAACTGATGATGGTCGAAGTAGAGAGGATATAAAATGTAGACTGGCAATGGCAAGAAAAGCGTTTCTGAAGAAGAGAAATTTGTTAACATCGAGTATTGATTTAAGTGTCAGGAAGTCGTTTCTGAAAGTATTTGTATGGAGTGTAGCCATGTATGGAAGTGAAATATGGACGATAAATAGTTTGGACAAAAAGAGAATAGAAGCTTTCGGAATGTGGTGCTACAGAAGAATGCTGAAGATTAGATGGGTAGATCACATAACTAATGAAGAGGTATTGAACAGAATTGGGGAGAAGAGGAGTTTGTGGCACAACTTGACTAGAAGAAGGGATCGGTTGGTAGGACATGTTCTGAGGCATCAAGGGATCATCAATTTAGTACTGGAGGGCAGCGTGGAGGGTAAAAGTCGCAGATGGAGACCAAGAGATGAATACACTAAGCGGATTCAGAAGGATGTAGGTTGCAGTAGGTACTGGGAGATGAAGAAGCTTGCACAGGATAGAGTAGCATGGAGAGCTACATGAAACCAGCCTCTGGACTGAAGACCACAACAACAGCAACAACATAGGTCTTGTGTTCAGTCCTAGAAATTCTTCTGCCACATATCGCAGCTTTCACTTCTGCAGATGACATGGTAATGTTTTTCCTATTACACTAAGTTGCACTAAGGTTCGCAATTGATTTTCAGTTACAGGTTCGTATATAACTGACTGCGTAAACAGTTTACAGGTACAGGAAGGTAAAGGCGTACCACCTCAGACAGAATCGTGCTTGATAAAGCATTGCAGTGTTTCAACCAATCTCAGACTCGTGAAATAATATTTAACGTAAAAGGATTATTCGTATAAACTTAGGTCGTCGTTCCGAGGCACTCTACATGACACCGTAGAATGCTTCACTTATTAAAATCAGTTATGTATCGCGGGTGGGTGCCGGCCCAAGACTGTCTGGAATAATAATAGTTGTTCGAACTGGTCGAGAGACTACGCTATTCCCACATTAACTCGCAGACGACGGAAGCAGCATATGTGTGTGTCTGATTAATTCAGACATGAAAATTTTATGCAACAGTAGCTGAGAGTTTTTGGTTCGCGAATACAGCTGTTCTTTTGCTGGTGTTCCCCACCATGTAACTAACTCGCCGCCTAACAATTTCTGCTTCATTCACAAATATATGCGATAAGGGTTGGAGCAGGGAGTGACCATTCGTTAGTCAGGGTTGGGAACCGGTTGGCGACCTTGGCATTTTTCCTACTCTCTTGGTGAAGTTGCTTCACATACTTTATGCAGTGCGGCGGGTGCGTTTGTTGTATGACGGCGCACAAATGTAA
Source organism: Schistocerca piceifrons (assembly GCF_021461385.2). Taxonomy (NCBI): domain Eukaryota; kingdom Metazoa; phylum Arthropoda; class Insecta; order Orthoptera; family Acrididae; genus Schistocerca; species Schistocerca piceifrons. Next base: position 189,727,548 of record NC_060149.1, read on the forward strand.
AGGAGGAAGTGTTAGTGGTGGGTGACTCTGAGCAATGTAAAACAGACCTCGGCCTACTGGGTTCTGCAGGTCGTGGAACCTGCACAATCAAGTCTAGGCAATAACACATCCCTCACCCACTAGAGTGCACAACGTCAGCAGCTCCATGAAACTGTTCGCCGACAATGTTGACGTATAGAGAAGTCACGAAGCCAAAACGTCCTATCGAAATGCCCGAAGACATGCAGGGGATTGAGCCGGCCGCTGTGGACGAGCGGTTCTGGGCGCTTCAGTCCGGAACCGGTTCGAATCCTGCCTAGGGTATGGATGTGTGTGATGTCCTTAGGTTAGGTTTAAGTGGTCCTAAGTCTAGGGGACTGATGACCTCAGATGTTACGTCCCACAGTGCTTAGAGCCATTTGAACCATGCAGGGGATTCACGCGTGATACAACAATTCACTGTTGACGCTCAACAAAAACGTATGTAACATATTGATTGATGAGATCCAGCGTCGTGGTAATACATTGTGAGACTCTGTGATGAAAGACGTGGCAGAAATAAGGATAACTGACGGTCTTGTCAACCGTGACAGTGATTTTTAATTTAAGTTTCACAAGGGATGATTGGTCAGGAAGAACACTCCCGGCTGCTTGAGTCTGGCAGGACTAGCTGTCGGTATAATCGTGGAAGAACATACTGTTCGAATTTTGAAAGTGCACTTTCCAAGAAGAATCAAGCAACGTATTCATTCCTTCCACGCATGTTACGTAATGACGATAACAATAAAACAAAACAAACTGGATCTCGTATGTAGGCCTTCCTCAGGATGAGAGCGATGGTAGTGGTTCTCTATGCACCCTCCACTGTACGCCATAAGGTGCCTTGTTGAATATAAATTTGGATGTAGATAACGATATCAGTTTTTTGAGGCGATATATTTTAGAGGATAAATGAGGAACCGTTTTTAAATATTCGGCAATAAAAAATTAGGAAATTTGTGGTAAGTTCTACGGAACCAAACTGCTGAGGTCATTGGCCCCTAGGTTTACACACTACTTAATCTAACTTAAACTAACTTACACTAAGGACAACACACACACTCATGCTCAAGGGAGGAGTCGAACCTCCAACAGGGGGAGCCGTTCGAACCGTGGCAATGCGCCTGAGACCGCACGGCTACCCCGGGCGGCTCAATGGAATCTATAAGAAGAAACCTAGGAGCAGTGCTTCCTATATAAGTGTTCTTGAACAGGCTTAATAGCGAATATAAGTGAACTGATGTGTATGTAATCCGTATTCTACGGGCAACGTAGCCATCTCTTCAATATGTAATTACCTGGAGGCAGTTTTTTTGTCCGTGCCAAGCACACTAAGTGATCTGCCTCTTGGCCTCATTCGCTTTTATATGATGATGATGATGATGTTTGTTTGTGGGGTGCTCAACTGCGCGGTCATCAGCGCCCGTACAAAGTCCCAGTCCTTACACAGTCCAATTTTTTACACAGTCCAATCTAGAAAACCGTTACGAATGATTATGATGATGAGATGATGAGGACAGTACAAACACCCAGTCACCGGGTAGAGAAATCCCCAATCCGGCCGGTAATCGAATCCAGGACCCCGTGATCCAGAGGCAGCAACGCTAGCCACTACACCACGAGCTGCGGACACACTTTTATACTACAGTACCATTTGACTGTTTTGTACATTTCATTGGGTGGTACAACCATCATTTGAATTCTCAGAAATGATTGGCAACAATTGAGAATAATGCATGCATCATTGTTTGTTTGAAAAATTATTTTCCCGTGTTATAATACTGTCACAGTTGTTTAAATACATTTTTCATTTATTTCATGGACTGAAAGTAGCACAGTAGACATGACACAAGATGGGTGTACTCACATCTGACGCACTGGTTCTCCAGGTAGTCGACAGAGCTGCCAGGGACTTTCCTGAAAGCACTGGGCTGGCTCCGTCGATCTTCTCTACTGAGCCGGCACAGGTTCAGCGACTCGTCAAACTCCGCTGACCTGAAAAATTACATACTGACACTCTATTCCTTCCACAACAGACATACGACTAACCGTAAAGAGTAATTCTCAGCGCCATATGTTTTAGTCAGTGCCACAGAGCAGAGCTACTCGATAGACTAGTATGGTTAGCAGCCGTTGCGTTATTCCGGGTGAGTCACCTAACGTTACCGCTGGATATATTTCGTAAACCACATCAAATACTGACGAACCGATTCCACAGACCGAACGTGAGGAGAGGGGCTGGTGTAATTGTTTAATACAAACCATACAAAAATGCACGGAAGTATGTTTTTTAACACAAACCTACGTCTTTTTAAATGGAACTACGTTAGTTTTGTCAGCACATCTGAACATATAAACAAATACGTAATCAGTGCCGTTTGTTGCATTGTAAAATGTTAATTACATACGGAGATATTGTAACCTAAAGTTGACTCTTGAAACCTCCGACAGCTGCAACATACATCGTGTTTCTACAGAATGATCTGCCAACGTTGCTCGAAAATGTCCCACTGGAAACGCGTCGACGTATGTGGTATCAGCATGATGGTGCACCTGCACATTCCGCAATTAACACGAGGCTGACCCTTGACAGGATGTTCGACGGGCGTTTTATAGGACGTGGAGGACACACAAATTGGCCAGCCCGTTCTCCTGATCTTACACCTCTGCACTTCTTTCTGTGGGGTACGTTAAAGGAGAATGTGTACCGTGATGTGCCTACAACCCCAGAGGATATGAAACAACGTATTGTGGCAGCCTGCGGCGACATTACACCAGATGTACTGCGGCGTGTACGACATTCATTACGCCAGAGATTGCAATTGTGTACAGTAAATGATGGCCACCACATTGAACATCTATTGACCTGACATGTCGGGACACACTCTATTCCACTCCGTAATTGAAAACGGAAACCATGTGTGTACGTGTACCTCACCCCTCATGGTAATGTACATGTGCGTCAGTGAAAAAGACCAATAAAAAGGTGTTAGCATGTGGACGTAATGTGCTGTTCCAGTCTCTTCTGTACCTAAGGTCCATCACCGTTCCCTTTGGATCCATACGTAATTCGGTGCTCTCCGATACACACGATCGAACAGCGGAGGAGTGGTGCCCAAGCGTCAACTTTAGGTTACAATATCTCAGGATGTAATTAACATTTTACAATGCAACAAACGGCACTGATTGCGTATTTGTTTATATCTTCAGATGTGCTATCAAAACTAACGGGGTTCCATTTAAAAAAAAAAACGTAGATTTGTGTTAAAAAACATACTTCCGTGCATTTTTTTATGGTTTGTATTAAACAATTACACTAGCCCCTCTCCACACGTTCGGTCTGTGGAATCGATTCGTCAGTATTTGATGTGGTTTACGAAATATATCCAGCGGTAATGTTAGGTGACTCACCTGTATATGATGTATAGTACGAGGGGCGTTTGAAAAGTCCGTGCAAAGTTCGAGAGGTGGCACCACTGGCGCGTATCGAGGTCATGTTTAGTTAGTAGCATCTTTGGAAAGAACGCACACCAAGTTTCAGCCATATTGGTCTATTTGTTTGCATTTGGCATTCTTGTGAATCAAAGAAGTCGAGTGATTGTTAAAAAATGGACGAAAAAGAATTTCGTGTGGTGATTAAACATTACTTTATGGAGAGCAAAACTCCTCAGGAGACTAAAGAGAAGCTTGATAAACATTACGGTGACTCTGCACCTTCGCTTAGAACAGTTTATAAGTGGTTTCAAAATCTTCGGAGTGGCCATATGGACACAAGTGATGTTGATCGTTCTGGACGCCCTGTGGAGGTTCAAAATGGTTCAAATGGCTCTGAGCACTATGAGACTTAACTTCTGAGGTCATCAGTCCCCTAGAACTTAGAACTACTTAAACCTAACTAACCTAAGGACATCACACACATCCATGCCCGAGGCAAGATTCGAACCTGCGACCGTAGTGGTCGCGCGGTTCCAGACTGTAGCGCCTAGAACCGCTCGGCCACCCCGGCCGGCCCTGTCGAGGTTACGACTCCAGAAATCGTTGATAAAATCCATGTTATGGTGATGATTAGTGCTCAGAGCCATTTGTTATGGTGATGGATGACCGAAGAGTTAAGGTGCTTGAGATTGCTAGTGCTGGGGACATCTCGAATGAACGGGTACATAACATTCTGCATAAATATTTGGAGATGAGAAAGCTATCCGCAAGATGGGTTCCACGATTGCTCACGCTTGACCAAAAACGGAATCGTGTGAAAAGTGTTGCAAGGATAGTTTGCAGCTGTTCAGGAAGAATCCGCAGGACTTTAAGTGTCGTTTCGTCACTGTGGATGAAACATGGATACATTACTATACTTCTGAGGCCAAACATCAATCTAAACAATGGGTTACCAAGGGAGAGTCTACACCAAAAAAGGCGAAGACCATTCCTTCGGCCGGAAAGGTAATGGCGACTGTCCTTTGGGATTCGCAAGGGATAATCCTCATCGACTATCTGGAAAAGGGTAAAACTATTACAAGAGCATATTATTCATCGTTATTGGACCGTTTGAAAACCGAGCTGCAAGAAAAACGCTGGTGATTGGACAGCAAAAACGTCCTTTTCGATCACGACAATGCACCAGCACACACCTCAGCAGTTGTGGTCGCAAAATTAATGGAAATAGGATTCCAACTCGTTTCACATCCCCCCTATTCTCCGGACTTGGCTCCCTCGGACTACAATTGGTTCCCCAATTTGAAGAAATGGCTGTCGGGACAAAGATTTTATTGAAAGGAGGAGATGATTGCAGCAACTAATAGCTATTTTGCAGACTTGGACAGTTCCTATTATTCGGAAGGGGCGAAAAAACTAGAACAGCGCTGGACATAGTGTATAAGTCTAAAAGGAGACAATGTCGAAAAATAAAAAAAGGTTTATCCGAAACACGTAAGAAGTTTTTATTTTTGCACGGACCTTTCAAACGCCTGTCGTAAGTAGAAGTTGATCCATGCTGTAGGTGAAACATATCGCGCTACTTCTCTATTGTTAGAACGATACAGACTGTCTCCAAACCTTTTGGGTTAAAATGATACACGCAGTAGGGGACTCAAACTGATTACTTTCAGATAAGGAACTAATGGTAGGTAATTAGTATTTAGTTACGACCGCAAGTTTCTATGCATACGTTACAACAGAAAAATTTACAGAACCGAGCTTTGGGTTAAAACCATTGGTCCTCCTAGCTTGCGTACATTGTTTATGAGAGGGGAGAAACTGTTGATCAGCCAGCACTCTCCAAACTGTATTCTTTGAAGTCTGCAGCAAAGGGGTAAGTTGACGGGTGCTTATTGATGAATCTCCTCCCACTAGATCCAACGCCGTATCTCAGAATTCTACTGTGCGACAATTCTTTCCTTTAAATCTTGCCAGCTCGCTGTGGTTAGAATACTGCAGTTTCTCGTAAATTTCTACCACCAACGATAAATTTCTCCAACGTAGGATGACACATGTTGCGAAGAGGTCCCAGTGCATAATATTCTATCTTCGACGATCAGTCATGAGCTTTGAACAATGGTTGACTTCACTGTGGATACATCACAGAACGTTTCGTGCTGTTTTTAAAAGTAGCGTCACCGAGATGGACGCGGCAACTTGTTTCTTGTGAAATGTAAGCAGTTTACGAAAATGTGCCTTCGTGTTGAACACATCGTACACCTTGAAGTATTCATTTCCGGCCACAGATTCCCTGTATAAAAATAATTTATGATACTCTGCTGTCTGGATTATTTTGACAATAAAAGTTTGGGACACCTTGTATACACTCTTTAGATACGGCTAGCGAGTGCACTGACGAAGTTGTTGAACATAGTATGTACGAGGGTAATCTTAAAAGTAATGTCTCCTATTTTTTCATAAGTACATAAACCTGCTTATATCTATGGTTTACATCAGTTTATAGCTTGAACATTTAGCTATTTTCTGGCGATGCATTTTGTAGACGCTGTGGCAGTTTTTGTATGCCCATGTCATACCAGTTCGCCGTCATGCTCGTCAGAAAGTTATGAAACTCTTCTTTCACCTCGTTGTCGGAGGTGAATCGCTGGGGCCACAATTAATGCTGACAGTTACTGTGAGACTCTGAAAAAACTCAAACGAGCAATTCAGAACCGGAGAAGAGGAACGTTGAGCAAGGGCGTACACATTCTCCATGACAACGCTCGCCCACACATCGCTCGGCAAACCGTTGCTCTCCTGCAACAGTTTCAGTGGAACAGAATCACCCACCAACCCTATAGTCCTGACTTTGCGCCCAGTGACTATCGCCTGTTCCCTAGGTTAAAAGAACGTTTGGCCGGAAAGCGATTCAGCTTCGGCGACGAGGTGAAAGAAGAGTTTTCTGAACAGCATGACGGTGAGCTGGTATAACATGGGCTACAAAAACTGCCCTGTTGTCAATTGTGTTGGGGCCATAAACCGCACGAAAAGCAAAGTAACATCAGTTTTTAATTGTCATGAGATTGGCGCAAGACATGTTCAATATGCTGTCCACCGTTTTCTGCCACAAGTTGAAATCGAGCAACAGCGTGCTCCACAAGTCGGAGTAGCTAGGGGCACGTTCAGAATGCGTTGTGCAATGCGTACCTTCAATTCAGCCACGTTCGTAATTGGAGCACTGAACACAACATTTTTCAAGTAACCCCACAGCCAGAAGTCACACGGATTGTGATCAGGTGATATGGACGGCCAAGCTGTAGGGAAATGACGGCTAATAATTTTAGCTTTTCCGAAATGCATCTGCAGTAACAGCTTCACTGGCTGTGCAATGTGCGGACGAGCGCCATCTTGCATAAGAATGGTCCTACCCGCGCATCCACGCTGTTGAAGGGTTGGAATGACGTTGGTGAGCAAAAGATTCTCATAGCGTTTACCAGTGACAGTGACAACATTAAAAATGGTTTTGAAGAAAAAACGGTCAAATGTTTTGTGAAATGATTTGTCTAAAAGTAAGAAATGAAACAGGTTAGAGAAACATTTGATGTGCCTTTGATGATGCTCGAAAATGCACCAGACAACTATCCTCTAGTACTCTTTACAGTTTTGTGTTAAACATTGAACTTTAAATTCTTAGTCGGCACCTCTTTTGGCAGTACAGAATTTCTAGCGCAATTAAAGGCACGCCGAATATTTCACTAATCTGTTTTACTTCTTACTTTTAGACAAAACATTACACAAAACACTTGACTTTTTTCATTTTTTACTCTCGGATTTTGTTCAGCAGCATGAAACATAACAAATTTAAATAGCGATCGGTATTCTATTATTATGAGTATGCAGTCAAATGAAACGTTTTCACGAAAAACAGCTAGGTCGTGAAACGGCACCTTTTGTCACCCAATTTGCGTTCCTAACGTTTTCTGTTCTCGAAGTGTTCTAAGTTTAGTTCTTGATTCGAAGAAAACAATTTAGACAGTTAAATATCACGACACTGTAACTTATTATGCGCAAAACAGCTAGGCCTAGCAGAGATGAACTTTTTTGACACATTTACGTAGCTAGAAGCAGTTATTAGCGAAATATTTCAATTTTCCCTCAAATCGCTCTTAAAGCTTTTCTTGAATTTCCTAATTACTTTCAAGCAATTAAATCTTCGCCGGCCGGGGTGGCCGAGCGATTCTAGGCGCTACAGTCTGGAACCACGCGACAACTGCGGTCGCAGGTTCGAATCCTGCCTCGGGCATGAATATGTGTGATGTCCTTAGGTTAGTTAGGTTTAAATAGTTCTAAGTTCTAGGGGACTGATGACCTCAGAAGTTCAGTCCCATAGTGCTCAGAGCCATTGTTTTTAATTAAATCTTCCTTTGCAAAACTAGATCTCACGCTACTCAGTTTGATACCCCATTTGCCCATTACCCATTCTTCGTTTGGCTATGGAAATCTGGACAAAAATACAGTGTGCAATTTTCCCTCAGATCACTAATTAAGATTTTATTAATCACCCTGAAAACTTTCAAGAAATTAGTTTTTTTTTTTTTTTTTTTTTTTTTTTTTTGCAAAACTAGCCCCTTACGCCGATCAATTTGATCCCGATTTGTCTATTTCTCATTCTTCGTTTGGGTATGAAAATTCGGACAGGCATACAGTGTATAATTTTCCTTCAAATTATTGAATGAGTTTTTCTTGATCACCCTGAACACTTCCAAGAAATTGCATATTTTTCTTTTTGCAAAACTAGACCTTACGCCGGTCAATCTGATCCCCATTTGTCCACTTCCCATTCTGCGTTTGGCCGTTTGGCTATGCAAATTCGACAAAAAAATTTTCCTCAAATGACTACTTAACTTTTTCTTTCTGACCCTGTTAGCTTTCAATCAATTAAATCCTTTTTAGCAAAACTAGACCTCACTTTGGTTAATCCGGTATCCCATTTGTCGGTTTTCTACTCTTCGTTTGGTAATGTCAATTTGGAAAAAAATCCAATGTGTAATTTCTAGGGAGTCCTGTTTTCGGTCCTCTCATATGCTTGACCAATAAGTACCCTACTGTGTTACAAAACATTGGTCTCTCCCTTTATTTGATAAACTGTTTGAAATTTAGAAAAAAAGGTATTAGGCTAGTGAGAGTACGCAATGGTGTAAGTATTTTGCAGTTTGGCTTACATTCGTAATTTTATTGTGTAGTGAAATATTAAAGCAACCATGTTTTTTCTTAATTGATCGAAGTTATTTCTTTAAAATAGTTCTACAACAACTCAAACGAAAAGTATAGTTATATCACGGTTGCCGCAGTCCGTTGTGAAAAAGCAGAAAAGGCGACGCCGTGCATTCTTCCGTTCCCTTATGAGATGTTTACGTGGCAACTGGGGACAATAAAGGGTACTGGACCGAAAGTTTTTGCCTGCAAATAAAACACATTTCCTGTCTTTCATCGAAAACTATATCAATATTCATACCTGTACAGGTTGTAGCCGAACTCCATTGACAACATTTCGGAAGTTGGCTCTGAGCACTATGGGACTTAACTTCCTAGGTCATCAGCCCCCTAGAACTTAGAACTACTTAAACCTAACTAACCTAAGGACATCACACACATCCATGCCCGAGGTAGGATTCGAACCTGCGACCGTACCGGTCGCGCGGTTCTAGACTGAAGCGCCTAGAACCGCTCGGCCACTCCGGCCGGCTGCGACCTTCAAGCAGTGTTACGGCAGTTGAAAATCCCATGGTCCACCGTTCGCAAAGTGCTGCGAACAATTGTGAAACGGTATCGAGGCTGCCGCGCATGCAGATGCAGATGGTTGTCATACTGAGCAACGTTTGTATCCTGGATCGTAAACATGGCACGAAATTTAAAAAAAGTTATCCTCTTATGTGGAAATAAAATGTTTCTGTCAGTGGTTTATTTGTTATTTCTCTTCCGCATGTCCTTACAAAAGTTTCCACAAATTTTTATTGCCCTACTATCTCTCGTACTGCGGAAGTTCCTACTGATAAGCGCCGCCACACTGGGCGCAACGTGAAAGTTCAATTGTAACCACCCTGCACAAGTAACACTGTCGGAAAAACACAGACGAGACATCCAACCAATACGGAATGCAAGTTGGGGGGGCAAGAGGGAAGTGAGCATTATTGCAGCGTGAGTGAATTGAACATGTTTGTTTCCAGTCAAGACACACAACGCATACCATCAACATTTGCAGTGATGTGCAGATATTTTCAATGCGATACAGGTACAAATACAAACGGGAGTAAGAAATCATCGAAATGCATTTACTCTGTAACGATTCACCGGAAACCACAGGTCCTTTACATCAAAATATTCAAAAGATATCCCTAAACAACCTTCGAAATTTTGTAGCAGGAGACAGGTTTCACCTGTATACTCCAGCTTTCAAGAGCACTGGCCATAGTTAAGTTACTAGTCCCGTATTTAGTAGAATCCCAGTCCGGCCCTCCTTATTTAGGTTTTCAGTAGTTTCCCTAAATCTCGTGACACAAATGCCGAAATAGCTCCTTTGAAAAGCACACGGCCAATTTTCACCCTCATCGAAATTATCTCTTCGTCGACGTTAAACAATAACTCCTTTCCTCCATTCTTTCAAGGGCCTTGGTATCCAATTAAGAAAGTACATCCTTGATTAAAGTTAAAGATTCATTGCATATCTCAGCACATAAAAAATGTAAAACTAGAAAACCTACAACAAAAGTACTCACTGCTCTTCGCGCTATCACGTACAAAAAACTTGTTTCAGTATCTTACAAGGAGCGTCCGAAATGTTCGTTGAATGGTGTCAGAAAAAAAAGAAACAATAGCTGCAAACGAAATATCTTTCGCGACCCTTAAAGTAATCGCTATTAGCTACAACAGACTTCTGACGTTGGTTGTAAAGTTGTTGGAAACTGTCAGGAAACGCTTCTTGTGTAATCGCTGGATGAGACCCGGTGTTACCAATAAAATCTGAAGACCAATGACAGTCAGTGGCATAGTGGTCATCGTTTTCACTGCTTCCCTCGGTTAAAAATTCTTGATCGATCAAGCCTTTGCTGTCGAAAAAGGCGATCAACTTTGTCTTAATCATGGATTTGTCAGATGTCTTTTTTTTTTTTTTTGGAGTCGTGGAAGACGATGAGCACCATGCCATTGACAGTCGTTTGGTCTCTGGATCTTGTTGATAGCACCAGATCGCATCTCCTGTGATGATGCGGATATCCACACGGTGCTCTTAGTGATTCCATAAGAAACGTTTGTTGACTGTCACTACCGGTGTCAGAAGTGTGTTGTAGCTAGTGGTGGCTGAGCTGAAGGCCAGGAACAGGAAAAGTATTTAGTTTGTAACTCTTGTTTCGTTTATTTTCTGAAACCATTCACAGAACTCTCCAGATGCACCATGTACAATTTTATGGTGTATAAAGATTTTCAAATTACACATGACAACTGGGTTCCAAAATTCAGTATAACTTCGACCGTCTTACTGAGAGTAGAAACAGACAAGCTGAAATACACCCTTACCTGCAAATGAAAGTCGTCTCAAACAAGCACAGTTTTTCACATTCTGTCTTCGTTTGCGTATTTCGTTCTTCCTTGTTGTCGAATCCCTCAAGATAAGCACCAACAACTCTCTCGAAGGCCCATAAACGATCGCCACACATCGAGCTTAGATTTGAAACTGCAAAAGAAAATATTCGATTGAATTACTCAAAGCCCTATTAACACATATGATTGACTATAACGGATTTCAAACATTACGCTAAACATTAAGTCTTTACAGTACATCATTTAGTAGATTATAGCGTATCTCCTATTCATAACTCCACTCTTGATTGGAAAATTCCGAACTTAAAGCCCCGTAAATTTACGGGAGTACACTGATAACATATCATTTTAATTCCTTTCGAATAACTACAGATTATTCAGTCCTTTCACTGTTATCTGCCTTGTGCTGATATGAACTCTGACGTGTAATATAAGCAACCGGTAACTATTTACATTCATCTTGCCTAGGTATACGTCGTTTTTATACAATATGCTGTAATCCTTCTAAGTGTCACTGGTTTGGCCATTGCTTTCAGAATCACCCTCCTCCAGCTGACGATAAATCTTATGTCCAATAGAAACACTGCACTACTTTTTGTATTCAGCTTTGCCTTTTGTGCATCATTTTTCACTCAAGGCACTCTATCTCGTAAATACATGGTACATGTCTGAGGTATTGTTGCATAAAGTTTCCACTCGAAGTAAACACTATCTTACGTCACTATTTGTGAATGAAGTATTATTGTAAAACTAAAATTTGCTGCGATTGAATCACTAAAAGAGTAAGTAGCAGCGATAGAAAATTCAAGTACATGCTATAGAAAGAGTTTACTAGTGCAGTCTGAACATTTACATTCATGTTCAGAAAAAAAAAAACAGAATACCTTGAACGACTAGAAATAGGATGGTCACATTCACAGTACATGTAAATTAGTAAGTTCTGCAGAAATGATTAGTATTTGAACAATCGGCCCGAGGGTTCAAGGTCATCATCGGTATCGCGTTCCAACACCAGCTGCCTGTAAAATGTGTCTGTGGCTCTCGTTGTCGCTATAAACCGAAGGTAATGGATCAGTGTGACTTGAGCAGACGTGCAGGATGCCTCGCAGGCGTATGCGCGAAACGTACCATCAAATCAGTGAGTCTGAAAGAGGGTACATTATTGGCGTCAGAGATCCATCCGGAAAATTGCTGCTCGTGTGGGACGAAGTGTTACGGCAGCGCAGAGGGTGTGTGTGTCGAATGATTCACGGAAGGCCGTAGAACACGACGAGATGGGTCAGGTTACACCACTCAGACCACTCCCGAAAAGATCGACACCTCATCCAAACCAAGCGAGGTGGCGCAGCGGTTAGCACACTGGATTCGCATTCGGGAGGACGACGGTTCAAACCCGCTTCAGGCCATCCTAATTTAGGTTTTCCGTGATTTCCCTAAACCGCTTCACTCAAGTGCCAGGATGTTTCCTTTGAAAAGGCACAGCCGGCATCCTTCCCTAACCCGAGGGGACCGATGAGCGCGCCGTTTGGACCCTCACCCTAACCAACCAACAAGCCAACCAACCTTACGGAATGACAGGGCAGATCTGCGTCCTCCTCGGCTCTGGCACAACAATGGAACAGTGTAACACATCGTACACTGTCTGGGGTGATAGTCAGTCGTCGTTTATTACCGTCTGGGTTACGTGTGCGTCGTCCCCTTCTGCGCCTTTCTTTGACGAATGTACAGAAACATGCAAGACGGCAATGGTGTGTGTAACGACGTCACTGGGGACTGGAATGGCGTCAGATAGTATTTCCGGACGAATCAATCTCTGTTTTCTTGAAAATGATGGCCGCATTTTGGTTCACTGTAGACAGGGGCCGGCCGCGGTGGTCGTGCGGTTCTAGGCGCTCCAGTCCGGAGCCGCGCTGCTGCTACGGTCGCAGGTTCGAATCCTGCCTCGGGCATGGATGTGTGTGATGCCCTTAGGTTAGCTAGGTTTAATTAGTTCTAAGTTCTAGGGGACTGATGACCACAGCAGTTGAGTCCCATAGTGCTCAGAGCCATTTGAATCATTTGTAGACAGGGGGAGCGGCATCACAGTAACCGCATTCGCACAAGACATCAAGCGTCAGCTCAAGGGCTTATGGTGTGGGGTGCTATTTGGTACAGTCACAAATCACAGCTGATACATGTCCAGGGCACTGTAACCAGTGCGATCTACATGAATGACATCCTGCGACCCATAGCCATACCCTTTCTGCTCAACACCCCAGACGGTCAGTTAGGCAGCAGCAGCCGGCCGAGACAGAAGCAGCAACAGGGAAGTAACCGATTTTGTGATTTTTACGAGTTCCAAACCAGGAGCGAATTTCATATCATCATCTGTGTGCTTTAATAGTTTAGTTTCTTGAGTTTCTGCGTGTTAATTTAATATCTAATAGCCACAGTCCTCGAGTTTTTGTTTGCGTCCGAAAGTAAACCGATTTTGTGACATATTACAAGTTTCTAATCAGGGGCAATTTATTTAGTTTCACCTGAGTGCTTCGTTGGCTGGGTTTTTGAATCTCTCGGTAGTAATCTAATTCATTAGACACAGTTCCTGCGTTTTAGTCAGCATCTACAGTAGATTTCCGCAGCATGTGCCGATAGTCCGTTTATCTGGGTACTTTAGTTTTCCATGGTCTTTTGTATGGATAGGGACTGTGATTGTTGTGTGCGGATGTGAGCCGATTTGGTGACACTTCGCTCTCAGCTCCAGGCTGTGATGGCTTCTGTTACACAGCTTGAGGCTGCAGTGGATGGGCACCACTGTTGTGGGCTGGCTATAGGGATCCAACGGAAGTCCAGCACGTCCAATGCTCCAATCGGTCCTCACTGGTAGCCAGCCCAGTTACTACCCGCACCGAGGTTGACCCCTCATCTGTGGTCGGATGGGAAGTCGCCCCTGGGCGTAGCAGGTGGCGAAAGACTTCCCAGGGGGCCGCACGTAAGGCTTCCCCAGTTAGTCTGACCAACAGATTCCAGGTGCTGTCTGTGGCTGACACTGTCGCTAAGCTAGATGCCTGTCCTGTTTCAGAGGAAACCTCTCAGCCTGCAAGATCCGGGCAGTTACAGAGAGTGGGATTATTAATAGTTGGAAGCTCCAACATTATGAGCGTTGTGGGGCCCTTAGGGACATAGCTGCCAAGAATGGGAAGAAAGCCAATGTGCACTCCGAGTGCATACCGAGTGGAGTCATTCCAGACGTGGAAAGGATACTTCTGGATGCCATGAAGAGCACAGGGTGCAGCCAACTGCAGGCAGTGGCTCACGTCGGTAGCAATGATGTGTGTCACTTTGGATCAGAAGAGATTCTCTCTGGTTTCGAGCGGCTAACAGTAGTGGTAAAGGCTGCCAGTCTTGTTTGCGAGATGAAAGCAGCATAGTCGACAGGACCGATTGCGGACCTCCGGTACAGAGCCGAGTGGAGGGCCTGAATCAGAGGCCCAGACGATTCTGCGACCGTGTAGGCTGCAGATTCCTCGACTTGCGGCGTAGGGTGGTTCGGTTTCAGGTCCCGCTGAATAGGTCAGGAGTCCACTATACGCAGGAGGCGGCTACACGGGTAGCAGGTGCTGTGTGGCGCAAACTCGATGGTCTTCTTAGATTAGAGGGTCTCGGGGAAACACAAAAAGGGCTTCAGTCACAAAGGGTGCAAGGCGAACATAGGAAGAACGTAGATCTGGGAACCATCGGTACAAGAGTTGTAAATTGTCATAGCTGTGTTGGGAAAGTACCAGAGCTTCAAGTGCTAATAGAAAGCACTGATGCTCACTCAAATCGTTATAGGCACTGAAAGCTGGCTAAAGTCGGATATACGCTCAGCCGAAATTTTTGCAAAGAACCTAACGGTGCTCCGAAAGGATTGGCTAAACACAGTTGGCGGTGACATGTTTGTTGCTGTTAGAAGTAGTTTATCTCGTCGCGAAATTGAAGTAGGTAGTTCCTGTGATTGAGTATGGGTAGAAGTCATTGTTGGCAATCGGAATAAAATAAGAATTTGATACTTTTACTGACCTCCCAATTCATATGATACAATTTCTGAAATGTTTACCGAAAACTTGAGTTTGATTTCAATAACGTACCCGACTCATACGATTGTATTTAGTGGTAACTTTAATTTACCCTCGGTATGTTGGCGGAAGTACATGTTTAATTCCGGAGATACGCGTAAAACATCATCCGAAATTGTGCTAAACGCATTCTATGAAAATTATTTCGAGCAGTTAGTTCATGAGCCCACGCGAATAGTAAACGGTTGTGAAAACACACTTGATCTCTCAGCAACAAGTAATCCTGAGTTAACAACGATCATCAAAACAGATACAGGGATTATTGAGTACACAGTTGTCGTAGCAAGATTGAATATTGTAACCCCCAAATCCTCCAAAAATAAACGAAAAATATACCTATTCAAAAAAGCAGATAAAAATTCACTTGTCGCCTTCCTGAGAGACAATTTCCACTGCTTCCAAATTCATAATATAAGAGTAGACCAGATGTGGCTTGAATTCAAAGAAATAGTATCGGCAGCAATTGAGAGATTTATATCAAGTAAAATTCACAAACAATGGAGCTGATCCTCCTTGGTACACAAAACAGGTCAGAACACTGCTGCAGAAACAACGAAAAAAAATGAAAACATGCCAAATTTAAACAGACGCAAAATTTCCAAGATTGGCGATCATTTACAGAAGCTCGAAATATAGCACGGACTTCAATGCAAGATGCTTACAATAGTTTCCACGACAAAACTTTGTCTCGGAACCTGGCAGAAAGTCCAAAGAGATCCTGGTCGTAAGCGAAGTATGCTAGCGGCAAGACACAATCAATGCCCTCTCTGCGTCATAGAACTGGAGATACTATGGAAGACAGTGCTGCCAAAGCGGAGTTACTAAACACAGCCTTCCGAAATGCCTTCACAAAAGAAGACGAAGTAAAACTTCCAGAATTCGATTCAAGAGCAGCTGCCAACATGAGTAACTTAGAAGTAGATATCCTCGGAGTAGAGAAGAAACTTAAATCACTTAATAAAAGTACGTCTTCTGGTCCATACTGTATACGCTTAGATTCCTTTCAGAGTATGCTCATGCAATAGCTCCATACTTAACAATTATATACAACCGTTCGCTCGACGAAAGATCCGTAACCAAAGACTGGAAAGCTCCACAGACCACACCAATATTCAAGAAAGGTAGTAAACCCACTAAATTACAGCCCCATATCATTAACGTCGATATGCAGCAGATTTTGGAACATATATTGTGTTCGAACATTATGAATTACCTCAAAGAAAACGGTCTATTGACACACAGTTAACACAGATTTAGAAAACATCGTTCTTGTGAAACAGAACTAACTCTTTACTCACATGCAGTGTTGAGTGCTGTTGACAAGGGATTTCAAATTGATTCCGTATTTCTGAATTTCGGGAGGGCTTTTGACACTGTACCACACAAGCGGCTTGTAGTGAAATTGCGTGCTTATGGAGTATCGTCTCAGTTATGTGACTGGATTCGTGATTTCCTGTCAGAGAGATCACAGTTCGTAGTAACTGACGGAAAGTCATGGAATAAAACAGAAGTGATTTCTGGCGTTGCCCAAAGTAGTGTGATAGGCCCTTGGCTGTTTCTTATCTATATAAACAATTTGGTAGACCATCTGAACAGCCGTCCTAGGTTGTTTGGAGATGACGCTGTCGTTTATCGATTAGTAAAGTCATAAGAAGATCAAAACAAATTGCAAAACGATTTAGAAAAGATTTCTGTATGGTGTGAAAATTGGCAATTGACCCTAAATAAGGGAAAGTGTGAGGTCATCCACATGAATGCTAAAAGGAATCCATTAAACTTCGGTTACACGATAAATCAGTCAAATCTAAAGGCCATAAATTCAACTAAATACCTAGGAATTACAATTACGAACAACTTAAATTGGATGGAACACACAGAAAATGTTGTGTGGAAGGCTAACCAAAGACTGCGTTTTATTGCCAGGACACTTAGAAAATGTAACAGTTCTACTAAGGAGACTGCCTACACTACCCTTATCCGTCCTCTTTTAGAATACTGCTGCGCGGTGTGGGATCCTTACCAGATAAGATTGACGGAGCACATCGAAAAAGTTCAAAGAAGGGCAGCACGTTTTGTATTATCGCAAAGTAGGGGAGAGAGTGTCACGAAATTACAGTCACCAAGTTTCTCCTCCGAATGCGAAAATATTTTGTGACGCCGACCTACATAGCGAGGAACGATCATCATAATAAAATAATGGAAATCAGAGCCTGTACAGAGAGATATAGGAGTTTGTTCTTTCCGCGCGCTATACGAGATTGGAATAATAGGGAATTGTGAAGGAGTTTCGATGAACCCTGTGCCAGACACTTAAATGTGATTTGCAGAATATCCATGTAGATGCAGATGTAGATTAGACGCCTTCTTTCATCAAGACAATGCACGATTACATGTTGCTGCACGAATATGTGCCTTCTTGGTGTCACAGTATGTCAGCCTTTTGCCCTGGCCCGTCAGATCACCAGACTTGCCGCCAATCGAAAACGTGTGGAATATGGTGAAACGACGGGTGCAGCGCTGTGACCCAATGCCTACCGCCACAGATGAACTTTGGAACCAGTTGAGTGCAGCGTGGATGGCTATACCACAGGACGCCATTCGCGTCTTATATGCGTCGATGCCATCGCGCATGGAACAAGTTATCAGGAGCCATGGCGGACCCTGTGCCTACTAGGCAACAGGACACATGTTGAACCGAAAATGGTTCAAATGGCTCTGAGCTCTATGGGACTTAACATCGGAGGTCATCAGTCCCCTAGAACCCAGAACTACTTAAACCTAACTAAACTAGGAACACATCCATGCCCAAGACAGGATTCGAACCTGCGACCGTAGCGGTCGCGCGGTTCCCGACTGAAGTGCCTGGTACCGCTCGGCCACTGCGGCCGGCTGCTGAACCGAGGTGACTGAAATGCTTATCATTTTTGAAGAACATAGTTACGTATATATCCTGTGAATATGTACGTCCTATCTCTAGTCGTTCAAGGTGTTCTGTTTTTTTTCTGTATGTGAATGTACTTATCCGTATGGAACAAGCTAGTCTTGTGCATGAGGAGCATCACAAACAACCGGTGACTCTACGGATGGCACGAAATTCTTAAAACATAGTTAACATTTCCTTAAACTTTTCGTTCATTTGGCTCTTAGTTGTGAATTCTTTGTCGATTTTGAACACATTAGACTTGAACATTTCGCTGTTGGCAGCTTGGGACACATTAGACACAATTGCTTGCCTATTGGCAATTCATGAAATCAAACACGCGATTAACAAACAACTACTCCGACAGTACAAAGGCTGAATGGCATTGTTAATGTAGGCGTCACTCTGTGTTTTCGGTAATACGCAGTTGTCTTCTCCGAGACTCTACTGCTACGATGAGCGTAGTACCATTTATCAATCTTCATGTTCATTGTAGTAAGTGTGCGTTAAGATTGATAAATGGTTTGAAATATATAGAACAAAAAATTAAAGGGAATTACGTTTATAAGTTTTAATAGCACTACATGTGTCAGGCACACACTAAGTTAAATCTTGTAAGACGACGTAGCAGTAGTGTCGCTGAGCTTTCAAAATGCATCCAGAGCGGGCACTTGTTCTAGACCTAACAGCTGTGACTGCACTTTTGTTTGACAGAACACTAAAAATACCAGGCGAGGAGGAACAGTAGAGCTAGAGAGGAAATCACTAGAAATATATGAAGGGTTTATTTCAATAGTGGCACAAGTCCATTTTTGTTCATTCTGAGATACAGAGTCCTAAAGTTAAATGAGCGCTGAAAAATCTGCACTTGAGATACCAGAAATATTCAAGTAAATATACCTGAATATTTCTGGTATCTTAACTGCAGATTTTTCAGTGGTTATTTAATTTTAGGACTCTGTATCTCAGAATGAACAAAAATGGACTTGTACCACTATTGAAATAAGCCCTTCATATAATGTCTTTCACAGCGTTCTGGTACCTGGTTTTTGTACCTTCACTTCTGAATAAACATTCTAATTTTAGCTGACAGATTGTAACAAACTTAATGAAATAGAAAAAAGTTAGCTTCTTATGCGCTATACGCTAAGAGAAAATCGTTGAGCGTTGAATACGTGTCTTACCTCCACGCAGACATATTTTCTCGAAGAAATTGCTCCCTATTTTGTCGTGAAGACTGTTTCGATGTCCAGCTGAGTCAGTGTTGTAGGACAGACACCGAGAAGTTTCGTAATCTGTGAATACCAAATAATTAATGATCAGTTATTCGAAATAGAGAACATACTTCGTGGATTATATGAATTTTATACATATAATTATATTTCGTAGAATTTGATAGTAAATTGAGCAACAAGGAAATGCATACTCAGTATATGTGTGATGAAATTTTACACATCATTCGCCGTGCGTATAAACACTCTTAGACGTGTGTACCTATTGATGAGAGATGATTCAGTGCTAGGAGATTTCACTTGAATCTTTAATTATGAATGAGGCTATGAGAAATTCCTTAAATATCTGTGTTACATTGTGTAGTAGTTCAACATGGCTACAAAACATTTTTCGTTCACTGATTTTCAGAAATTAGGGAGAAATTTGAAAAACAGCAATTGCACGAGAAAATATAGCTTATACAGGGTTGTCAGAAAATGTGTGAAATGCTTGTAGGGATGTTACAGGGCAGGTTGTACTGAGACATAAGTGTTACGAAAGAAATGCGATACGTTGCTCCGTTTCCGAGTTATTTAGCATAGAATTTAGCCAATCGGGGAGTCGCGCGCTCGCATTCAAGCGACCTGCCAGGGACGGTGTTGCCCAACGAGTGCTTTGTGTCGTTAGCTGAAACTTGAATTTACGCGCGCGACGATCGGATTGGCTAACTTCAATGCTAAATAACTCGGAAACGGCGCAACGTATCGAATTTTTTTTTTTGTTGTAACATTCATATCTCAGTACAACCTGCCTGCGACATCCCTACAAGCGTTTCAGACATTTTCTGACCACACTGTATAAATCTAAGTGGCCAAAACTTCTGATCATTTTGAAATTTAACAGTTTTAACATTAATGTACTGAAGCATACAATGACAAAAGTTTGAAAAAGTTATTTCAATTTTTAATTTCGCTCTTAGATTATGGCGCAATACTTCGTATGCTACGCAGAGGCGAGTGAACAGGGTTAAGTCCCAGCACTCGCTCGCCCCTGTATCTCTCTCAATGGTACAGCGCTTGTTTCGCCACATCATCATCGGGTTTCGTCACCTCTCCCACTCCAACCCTGTGACTTCCCTATGCATAAAATGGTAGTAAATTCAAAAATTGGCGGTAAATTAAAAAATTAGC
The DNA here is from genome assembly GCF_021461385.2 of Schistocerca piceifrons. Classification (NCBI taxonomy): domain Eukaryota; kingdom Metazoa; phylum Arthropoda; class Insecta; order Orthoptera; family Acrididae; genus Schistocerca; species Schistocerca piceifrons. The sequence goes on from NC_060149.1 coordinate 189,747,995, forward strand.
GCGTGTTTTTCCCAAGTCCTATTAAGCCACTGTGCAAGTAGGGTTGTTGCCCCGAGTATAAATTAGCAAGAAATTCAAAAATTCAAGATAGTGCATTGTCATGTTGGTGGAAGTAGATCACTTGTGCTAAGTATAGAAGTCCCTGGTATAGTGACATAGTCTCTATGATGCCAGATGCCAAGACGCTAGGACAAAGGGAAGTTATCAGTCTGTTGACCTACTTGCTGTTTCCCCAAGCTTTTTCTTTCCTCGCTTTTTATTCCCTCCTTTGATGGAGATGAGCGGGTTATTCGAGGGCTTGCTGTATACTCTTTTCAGCTGTTGAGTTTTACATTTTATTTTTAATTTAAATTTGTTTATTTAATGCAATTCAGTGCACATTTCATTTTGACAATAGACTACGACTGAGTCTTTCATTTTGACATTACAATTTGTATTATTCATCCTGGTACTATTACATTCATATTGTTCTTTCTTAACAAACTATGCGTTTTCTGTAATCGTAGTACAATAATATTACTTAAAGATTGTGTTGGTTCTAACGTAATATACATTTTCTTTAATTCAAATATAAAGATGTTGCATAATACTTGAAATGGTAGCGTGGAGAGGAGAGAGATCGATAGGAATGGGGAAGGTTGAGGTAAACTTATGCCTAGTGGAGGGTAAACAGTACATATTGAAGTGTAGAGTCTTAATTACTGTTTACAATTTCTATTTATAATGTTCGGTTTCTTAGAGATACCATAGAGACATAGGTCCACAATCGTGCGTTTGCTGTGGTGGTGGTGGTGGTGGTTGTGGTGGTGGCGGTGGTGTGTGTGTGTGTGTGTGTGTGTGTGTGTGTGTGTGTGTGTGTTTTTATGAGTTTCAGTGATCTGTCCTCTTGTCAAGTTGAGGTGGGGTTGTAGGGTTGGGTGAGAGTGGTTCCAGGATGGGGGCTAGTTCTGGGTAAGTTTTGGCGGTATTGTACTGGAAGGGGTGATGTATTTGATTTCTGGTTTTCGTCGGGTTCTATTGTTGGTGGAGATCAGGTATTCCATGTCGGGCCTTTTGTTCAATATGCGTCTGCCGTATCGTGCTCGAAGCTTGACCAGCCTGGTTTAGAGTGGTTCTACCTTGGTTATTAGGTAGACCTCATTGCTTGGCGTGCTGTAGGGGAGTTTAGCTATACTGCACAGGAGTCTCCAATCTGTGCTGTATATTCTGTTTGCTATTTGGGAGTGTATTCCTCCCAAGGGGGCTGCCGCATTTTCCAGGACAGGTCAAATAAAAGTTTTATAGGAGTGGGCTGTAGTTTGTGTGCTGCAGCCATGGATGCGACCTTGTACCTGGTGGATTAGGTTCTGTCTTATTCGGGTTTTGTTCGGGAGGTGTGTCAGGTGGGTCTTCCAGCTGAGGTGTTTGTCCAGATAGATCCTAAGGTACCTGGCTGTACAATTGATCCTTAATAGTGCGTCCCACAATGGGAGTCTGATGTCGTCTTCGTTTTGTTGGCTTTTTTTTGTAAGATGTCTATGTCTGAAAAGGACTGTCTGAGTCTTCACCGGGTTTGGTCATATCCACATTTCTAGTCGTTGGAGGTACGATTACATCTTGCATTGTATGGTTGTTGTTCGTAACTTAATTATGGTAGGTACGTCAGCTGTATATACGGTGTACAGAAGAGGGGATCAGATGCCACCATGAGGAACGCCAGTACGTGGGGTGAAGGCTTCAGAAGATTGGTTTGTTACATGCACTCTGCAGGTCCGCTCAGTGATATATGCTTTTATTAGTCCAACCATTTTAGCTAGGATACCCATGTTAAGCAGTATGTACAGCAAGCCCTGGTGTCAAAGTTTGCGGAATGCTCGTTCGATATCTAGGAACACTACAAGGGTGCAGTATCCCTGGTCTCACTGCCACATATGACTATTTATAGCAATCAGCGGTCTGCAAGACCCTCCGCCCCGCTTCTGCTATTGATACTGCCTCACAGCGAACATATGAGTCCCATAAAACACCATCCATGTAACAGTGATAGATAAGGGCATAGGGACGCTGAGCTCATACAACCGATACGATAACCCAATGCAAAGTGAAGAATAACAGTTCCGACTGCTGCTACTTGTGCAATGTAAGGCTAGATGCTATGCTTGCAAAATACACCACAGAAAATGATTGTGTGAAGTAGGTACCAGCCGCACGGAGTAGCCGCGCGGTTAGAGGCACCATGTCACTGACTGGGCAGCCCCTCCCGCCGGAGGTTCGAGTCCTCCCTCGGGCACGGGTGTGTGCGTTGTCCTTAGCATACGTTAGTTTAAATAGTGTTTAAGTCTAGGGACCGATGACCTAAGCAGTTTGGTCCCTTAGAAATTCACAAACATTCGAACATTTTTCTGATAGGTACCAACTAATAAAACGAGTAGTAATATGTATTGTTCATAGCAAAACACCAATCCTGCCATGGACTCATCATTCTTATTTGCAGCCTTTCATCAAACACACATTGGAGAATGAATGAGGTTACCAACAAACCCGTGTTTACCGGGAAATGCCGTGTTTTGACTATTTTGTGCCCGTAGTATTTCGAATTTATCCGGTATTTTTATTAGTTTTGCAATGCTAGTTAAAATAATTTATTTCACTTGACACGTCACAGCTTTGTCTATAATTTCTATGTTAGTATAACGGAAGCTTTTGAGGTAGCCAAGACTCTGATTAGTAAAATTGAGCGAAGAATGAGTGATAAGTATTTTTGTATTGCCATAAATAAAGTTTTTAATAAATAAGCTTGTCGCAGAACCTGAAAACGCATTTAAAACGCTCCTCTGGAATTTTATTTGTCATTGGAAACATATTTAGTCAAGAATTTCAAATCAACTGCCAATGCCAATAGAGTTTTGGACTACTCTTTGAATTCCAAGATAAAATTTATACAACTTCAAGAAATTATTGACTCAGTTCAGATAGATGATATGAATGAAGATCGTTTGTCTGATGAATTCTGTAATGCAAAGGATATTTTGAAACAAGCCACATCCTTGGAAGGCAATGCAAACAGAAAGTTGGTTAAGGTTTTTTGTACCTTAAGAGCCAAAAATGTTCAGGTTCCCAATTTGCTGAAGCTAGTGGGTTATGCATTAAGCATTCTTGGTTCAAATGCTGAGGTAGAAAGAATGTTTTCCGTAATGAATCACAAATGGGCAGAGGTGTACAACAAATGTACCACCGAGCTTATAAAAACAGAACTGCAAATAGCGGGGAGTTTTTAATTTTAAATGTAGAGAACTCTTTAAGTTTGTAAAATCGAACGAATCTGTGCAAGAAGAAGCAACTGTATTCATAAATACAAGCAATAATGTAAAATAAAACATGGACCCACATAGATGATATAAGTGAAGATCGTTTGTGTGACGAATTTTGTAATGCAAAGGATATTTTAAAGCACTGCTCTTCGTAGAAAACACTATTTGAACTATTTATTTTGTAGGCTTCCTTCTTGATCCCTTATTTACTCTGTAAAAGATTAGCAAGCCTAAAAATGACACACACTTATACTTGACGATTAAAATTCTTCTCGGTGTTGTCCCGCGTCATTGTATAAAATATTTTATTATAAATTTAAAACCAACGTTTCGGCCGTATTGAAACGGGCTTCCTCAGGGTGGTCTTGCCTTGTGGAAGGCGGTTGCAGTGCGATTGCAACGGCGGTTTTAAGTTTACAAATTAAGTGTTTTATGCAATGACGAGTTACAATATTCAGAAGAATTTTAATCATGACACCAGCGTAGGAAGCCTACGTAGTTATGACACTTATACTTATTTACAAGTCAAACTGTAACCATCGACAATGCAGCAAATACATATAACGAACAAGGAAGTTACTTTTTACAAGAGTAATGGTCAATACTCTACTTGTCCACCACATTTCAAGAAGAACAAATTAACTGCCGTTAGCAATAAAGCCCACTGCTATGTACTGTATGTAAGAAGCAATCGACGACGATGTGATACCAGCATGGGTCGACGCCCACGAGAAAGACAGGCCGTATTCCGTAGTTCACAACACGTAACACTGCAGGTCTTACGAGTGCCAGCAACCGTCCCCAGTGGGGAGCGAGTAAATATTTCAGACAAGTTTATTGATTCTTTAATGCGTTTTTAAATGTATACAAGTTCTCGATAGCACACGACAAAATTAAGACGTTTAGTGGGAACCGTTTCAATTAAATATTGATTTCCAGTGGATCCTGCACGAAGCCGAACGTTCGCGAAGTGTGACGAATAAGCTGTCTAGTGTGACGTCACCATTTCGTTGCAGGGCCCGTAGATCTCGCTGGCCCCGAGCGTGCGTGGAAATTGCGCTCACCTATAAATACGCTGCACTCGTGTGACTGACGATCCTGTGCGTCGAGAGGTGTGATTTTAATTGTGTGCTGGACTTGTACTTAGTGTTACTGTCAGTGATTGTTATGTGCTACGCCATCCGTCGATACTTTTACGCTCCGGTCATACTTCGCCTTGTGTTCTTTTAACTGTCCCAGTGTGTGGTTTTTTGTGTGCGCTACTTTTTTACGGTTTTTATCTCCATTTTACAGTCGCCCCTTTTCGTCTATTGTCTTCCATAATGTAACCCCAATTTTTGTATCTATGTACACCTTGTTTTCTCCTTTATGTTATTTTTAAATGTCTTCTGTTGTATGTTCTATTGTCTTTCGGCTGAAGAGCAGCGCATATGCTGCTGCCAGCCCGCCCCGATGAGGAATTGAAATACAATAAAGAAAAAAAAAGTGACTGACGCGGCCCGCTGGGACTTGCAGTGTTGACAGCTCACACCCCGCCGGCACAGCGGATCGCTGATACGAATTGTGCTCGGAAGCAGTTGCTGTGGAATGATACTTCCTTTCGCAATGTGGAACAGACAAGAGTGTGCTGAAAGGTAAGGTCTCCGCATTTTTTATGTGAAAACTCTTAAAGATATTCAGCATCTCTAATTTTCATGTCTATATATTTATTTCTCGGCATAGTCACTTTGACGACGAAAAAATTTCTCCCAACGAGAGAGCACTTTATTGATACCATCACTGGTGAATGATTTCTTTGACACCGAGTGAGGTGGTGTAGTGGTTAGCACACTGGACTCGCATTCGGGAGGACGATGGTTCAAACCCAGCCATCCTGATCTAGGTTTCCCGCGATTTCCCTAAATTGCTGCAGGCAAATGCCATCCCTCCCTAATTCGATGGGACTGATGACCTCACTGTTTGGTCCCCCCTCCCCCCCCCCCCCAATCAACAACGGCAACTTAGTTGACGCAGCCACAACCTCGCCTCTGCTTGAACCACTTCATCCCTGTCAAAGTGAAGTCCTCTTCTTTAAGGTCTGCAAACGGATGGAAACTGGATGGGACCAAGTCGGGGCGCTTTGGAGGATGACCGATGACAGTGAACCCGGATACTTTGATACTTTGACTTGTTTGGGTTATCAATTGATGGAAAAGTGCTACAAGTAAATTCTGCTGGGCTGCTTGCCTCTGTCAACGCTTTGTGTGATAAGAAAGTTGATTGTTTGAAGGTAGTTTAGGCAAGGCACAGCGACTTGAGCTCCATGTAAGTTTAGAAGACAATACACAGCCAAAGTTTCTTCATGCCCGTCCTGTCCCACATGCTTTCCGAGATCGGATAGCAGCTGAACTGCAGGGGTTGCAGGATTATGATGCAGTTAAACTGAAGTCTCTCCTATGGTTCTTCTTTCGAAGCCATCGGATGCTTGAGAATTTGTGCAGATTTTAAATCTACTGTTAACCCACAAACTGTGATTGATTCTTTTCCTTTACGGCACCTTTAAGATTTAATAAGCAAACGAGGGCAAGGTAATTTTTTCTCAAAAACTGACTTACCGAAGGCAGATCTGCAACTGCCTTTTTGTGACCTGTGCCCATCGGAGCCCGTTTCAGTTTCAGCGGTTACCGTTCGGTAGCCATCAGCTCCATCTATTTTTCACAGGTGTTTGGAATAATTTCGTCGCAATTACCATCGTGTGCTAATTACTTGTACGACATAGTCGTCCCTGACCATACGCCAGCTGAACATTTGCAGAACCTGGATGCATAGTTCAAAGTGTTATTAAAAGCAGGTTTAAAGTGTAATCGTTCCAAGTGTTTTTTTTAACTCAGAAACAGAGTAAGTTATCTGAGTCATGTGATTAAAGCGCACAGGATTCGTCTGTCGCACTCGCATTTGGCTGTCATTCGTGACTTGCCTGACCCCACGGATGTGTCATAACTGCAGCCAGTTATGGGAAACTTGACATATTACATTAGTTTAATAGCAAATGGCGATTAGTTGGCGGCTCCATTGAAATGTTTGCACCGCAAGGGTGTCCCTTTTCCTTTGGTCCAGAGATTGTCAGACTGCTTTTCAGTGCTTAATGGATGCACTGTTAAGTGACCACTACCTTGTACACTTCGACCTCTGCAAACCTGTCATTCTCGCTGTGGGCAACTCTTCCTACGGAGCCAGTGCAATGTTATCACACTGCATGGGTTCTACTAACAGACCGATTAACTTCGTTTCAAAGACACTGAATAAGGCACAGCAGAATTATATCCAATTGAAAAAAGAGGCTTTGGCTATTATTTACATGGCTATTCACTTTCATCAGTGCTTATATGGACGCCATTTTTACGTACTTACAGACCACAGCCCATTGACAGCCCTGTTTGGTTCCTCCCAGCCTGTCCCAGCTTGCATGTTTGATGCATGGCTGAATATAAGAGCGACGAGCCCATGGCAGGACTGGGGCTAACTATGAACAATGCATATTACAGCTTGGTTTAATAGCTGGCATACATCCTACAAATAATTTTTGAGGTGAATTTTACATGTGTAGTAACTAACCTTGCACCTCAGAAATCCTGTCAATGGGATGAGCATGCATCAACCCTCTAATTTTTAAATTTCCCATCCAGAACGTTTGTATGGGTTAAAGGTCATTTTTAATTTCCCCCAATATTTCAGTATGGGTTAAAGCAAGGTATAATGCTTACATTACCAATTTACCATGCTATTTTAACTTAGGTCACATTGGGCTCTGACTGTAGAACTATCACAAACTGTATAAGAGTAGCGGAAATCGGTGCTATTATTCATTACTTTTCGTTAGGCTGCCGAATTTTTCTATATGTGTAGTGTCTCACGCGGATGGTGTTGTGTTGGACACGTGCATCTGCTGTGAGGTAGTACCAGTAGCAGCAGCAGTGGACAGGAGGGTCTTACCAGCTGCCCTCGTATGGCTCAGCCCTACATGTGGCCCCAGTTGTGTTGTTAAAGAGCTTACGATTTTTGAATTTTAATGACATGAAGCTGTATGACTCACGCGTAATTTCTCACCAGATTTAAACTTTGGTTGACAACTGTTTAAATGGTGACAACGGAAGGGAGCACCCTGGAACTCTATAAGTGAACTGAGTGCTACCAATAGCTACACATGTCAGAGTGAATAATACCTTGGGGAAAACAAGTTAACTAGATTAGCAAACTTGTTACTTCCATTTGTCCATTTATCTTAGATTCTGGCGTCACAGTGACTGTGCCAGTATGCCAGAGGATTCTATACTTAGCGCAAGTGAGCTACTTGCTCCACCGTGACAAGGCACCATCTTAGATTTTTGAATTTCCCACCAATTTATGCTCAGGACATCACCCCTGCTTCCACAGTGACACCATAGGACTGAACAGAAGGCCTTGGCTGTTTTGAATTTCCTGCCGATGTTTGAATTTCCCGCCATTTTGTGCATAGTGGAATTGGCTTATGTCAAAGGGGTGGAAGGGGAGACGTGACGACATGCAATAACTCATTAATGACGTAATGAATGACGTCTTAAGTGGGAGGTGGCATCCTTTTTTTTTTCCAAACCAGCATTGTCTACCTTCTTTCTTGCTGCTATCTCCATGAAGGAAGAGCCTCTGCTTACAACGCCGTCCCCATTCTTTACTGAGTCAGTGTCGCTGCAGTAAACAACGTCGCAATATGTAGGTAAACTCTCTGTGGTGCGTAGCTCAACTTTGCCACAGTTATTTTTCCTTTGATTTCCACAGAATTCTGATTGTTCTACTGAGCATACCTTGTGGAGTGAAAGTCGCATGAAACGTGGTTAAGTGTTTGTGTATTCGTTGATGTCATTACCATTTACTTCATTAGTTGAATTTTTGCGAATTTAATTACGTTGATGGGCAAAATTTTATTTTCCCAAAAAATATTGTAGATGATGATTATAATACTGGAACTAAAAACGTTTTCTACTTACACGTAATAGAGGTAACATTGGTTGAATAAGGAATTAGGTCAGAAACATGGGTACACATTTTTAAACATGTTGTAAGAGCTTTTTAAGTGTTGAATATGAAATATAGCAGAATTTGAGTGTGAATTTAATAGCTGTCATATTGACCATATCTTCGAGCATTATATGACGTAGTAATTTGTTAGAATGCTTTATGGTATAACGTATTTTTTTCTTTATTGTTATTTCATCCCCCACACCCCATATGGGCGAGGGGTGGGCTGTCAGCAGTACAATATCCGTTCTCCAGCCAAGAGTATTCATAAAGAGATTACAAAGATGATATAAAAATAGAAATGTGAGTACTGTTTACGTTTTAAGTTAAAAAGATTAATGATGGACAGGGAGGACGAAAAATAGAATTATACAATTTAAAAACACATTAGGATGAGGTAGCACTGCACTCTCACTTAACATCTGAAGGACCTTCACTGGTTGAAAAAGTGTTCTGCGAGGAGAGAATATGTTCCATAGAGGTTGGGGGTGGACGGGTAAAGAGATAGGAGTTTGTTACAGGGGGAAACTATGGAGACGATAGGTAGAAGGTGAAGCAGACAGTGGGAATACGGGCATTGGGAAGAACAGAGGGTGAGGGGGAGTGATGGTGTGTAGGAAGGGAGTGAAACAAGAAGAAAGGGATAAGGGTGGTTATAGAGGCAAAAGGAGAGAGGAGCTCTTATATGGAGTGGGGAAGATGTGAAATGGTTGAAGTTAATAGGAGGGATAAATACCAGGGCAGAGATAGTTGTCTGGGAGATGGAGTTGGCAAAAATTGCATTGAAATAGGATATAGAGTGTGTGAAGTTTTAAAGATGGAGGGATGTGTTTGTGAAGGTGTGGCAGGACACCAGAGTTGCTGATTAAACACGAGACAATGGGGTTATCGGAATCTAGTGTATTGACAGTGTAGGAGATGCAGAGATGTTTGATGTGGGTGAGGATGGGTGGAAAATTTGATAAAATGGTAGAGGATCCATGTGGGTGAAGGTAAAAGGATGCAGAAAATGAGATTGAGTGCATGGCTTTCAAGGATCTGGAGGGACTTATAGAACTTTGGTGGGGGAGATAACCACGTAACATTGGCATAACAAGGGATGGGTCAGATCAGGATTCTGTAGGTGTGGACAATAGTGGAGATGTGTAGTCCCCAAGTTCGGCTTCTTAGTAGTTTTAGTGATTGTCGGCTTTCTGTTGGATGGTTAGTAGGTGAGGTTTACATGTTAGTTGCTAGTACAGAGTTACTCCAAGATATTTTAATGTGTTAGTTAACAGGATACGACGGTTGTAAATGGTAAAGTAGAAGTCATGGAGGTGGAGAGTGTGGTGGGTGGTTCATCCTATAATTACTGTCTGGGTTTTGGAAGGGTTGATCTTGAGGAGCCATTGCTTACACCAAAACGTAAACTGATTGAGATGGGACTGAAGGGATCGTTGCCATTTCTGGAGTGTAAGGCAGAGGGCGAGGAAAGCGATGTCATCACTATAACGAAGGAGGTGGGCTGGTGGAGGTGATTTTGGCATACCAGCACTGTAGAGGAGATAAAGTAGAGGTGAGCGGACGGAACCTTGGGGCACTCCTGCATTGGAAGAGAGGGTGTGGGAATTGGTATTCTTAATAGTGACAAGGGATGGGTGATTAGATAGGAAGAATGCAATAAGGCAGACGTAGTTAATTGCAAGTGCGTATTTACGGAGTCTGAAAAGGAGACTAGAATGCCATATACAGTTGTAGGCTTTATATAGGTCGAGGGACACAAAAATAACTGAATTACAGGAGTTGAATTGGTGGGGTAGGAGATGTGAACGTGCATAAGCAGGTCATCAGAGGAGAAATTGGGACTGAATTGAAAGAAGGTGGTGTTGGTTCAGGTGTTGATGGATGTGTTGGGAGAGGATGGATGTGTTCAGCGATGATGGATGTGTTGGAGAGGATGGATTCTAAGACCTTGCTGAACACTGAGGTGAGGCAGATGTGGCGATAGGAGGAGACATGAGTAGGGGGTTTGTGCGGTTTGAGGGAAAGTAGGATTCTGGAAATTTTCCAAAGCTTAATATAGTACAAGGGTTGCCCAGAAAGCAATGCACCGCATTTTTCCTTCAACAATTCTTTATTGAAAATAATGAGAATTACAGACACGAAAGAATTGTGTTTTATCTACACACCCTATTCTATGGTCTTCCTCCAGTGCAAAACTAGGACGTGTACGTCCTGTCGGTACCAAGCCTTGTCCTAGTGGCAGAGCCAGTTCTTCACTGTGTGAATCACCTCCTCATCGTCCTCAAAATGTCTTCCACGAATGGCACCCTTTAACGGCTCGAACAAGTGGAAGTCCGAGGGGGTTAGGTGAGGGGTGTAGGGTGGATGGGATGACACTGTCCATCCCTGTTTTGCGATGCGTTCAGCGGTCCTCAGACTTGTGTGGGGCCGAGCATTATCGTGTTGCAGCAAAACACCTCCTGGGTTGCTGTGGCGTCGAAGTCGCCAGAAATGCGTCTTGAGTTTTGTTAGTGTGTTAACATATGCTTCTGAATTAATGGCACCGCCTCTTGACATCACATCAATGAGAATCACACCTTCACAGTCCCAGAACATGGTGATCATGACCTTACTGGCGGAACCAGTTGCTTTGAATTTTTTCTCTTGGGAGGAGTGGGAATGGCGCCATTCCATCGGCTGTTGTTTTGTTTCGGGCTCAAAGTGGTGAACCCAGGTTTCATCAACTGTCACAATATGGGACAAGGAGGCCTCCCCCTCAGGTTCAACACGTTGCTGCAAATCAAGACAAATATTTTTTTCTGTGCGATTTGTGATCCACCGTTAGACACCGCAGGACCCATCTTGCACACACTTTTTAATATCCCAGAGTGCGGATAATTGCATTCACACTTCCTTTGCTGATTGACAGATGCAGCACCAACTGCCGAGTCGTAATGCGTCTGTCCTCGCGGATGATAACATCAGCTCACTGCAACATGTCAGGTGTGACCGCTGCAAATCGTGGAGCTCGGCCGAACCGTCTACTGATGACCTCAGCCTCTGTGCCCAACGACTAACTGTACTTCTGTCGCCGGCCGTTGTGGCCGAGCGGTTCTAGGCGCTTCAGTCCGGAACCGTGCAGCTGCTCCGGTCGCAGGTTCGAATTCTGACTTGGGCATGGATGTGTGTGATGTTGTTAGGTTTAAGAAGTTCTAAGTCTAGGGGACTGATGACCTCAGATGTTAGGTCCCATAGTGCTTAGAGCCATTTGAACCATTTTTTTTTGTACTTCTGTCGACAGCAGATGCTCCATAGACTTTGCACAAGCGTTTGTGAATATTCCCCACAGTTTCTTTCTCTTCAGTGAGAAATTCAACGACGGCACGTTGCTTGTAACGTACATCACCTAGAGACGCCATATTGAAATTGTCCTGCAGCTATGCTATCCGCCGGAAGTGAGGGAAACTTGGCGCGTTCACTCAGGAGACTTCAAATAATACATACGTAACGTTTGGAATTCGTTGCATTGTTTTCGGCTGAGAAAAAAATACACTATACTACAATATTTCGTAAGCTAAGGTGATTCTGTTTATTGGTGCTTCGATTAAGTTTATACTGTTGAGTTATTTCTATGTAGAGACGTTAATTTCGGTGGGATATGTAGAACAAAATTTACATACTGCAAAATGTGAAGTCGTGAATGAAGAAAAAGTCATTAACTGCGTGGCAGGACTCACCGACGGTGAAGGCGGCGCAGGTGGGAGTCTGCCGACAGATGGCAGTGCAGTCGCGCGTGATGCCCGTTCCGGGCTGCGTCAGGATGCCCTGTGAAGCGCCGTACGTGAACTTCACCCCCGTCGTCTTCTCGTACGTCTCCGTACCGCCGAAACACTGAGCTGAAAGTGGCCAAAAAATCTACAATAGCGCAGGGACTGAAATACTGCTACAAATTGCTGCGCATACTTAACGTTAAGTCACGAGTACAGGTTGTCAGGTAAAATACTCGTACGATCTCCCACCAACATCAGTTATTCAGTACTTAATACCCTGGTAAGTACTAAGAGATATTGTGTAAAACACATCGAAATTGTACAATCAAACAATGAAATCATAGAACCATTTGACGAGGTTTTGTATATACACTGCTCTGGAAAACTTAATGACAAGATAGATAAAGTACCATAATATATTAACTACTGGGTGGAAATTAATGGAAGTACGGGAGCATGTTGCCAGGGACCTCCCAGTCGAGCATGCTCGCTGCTCCTTCTCGCTAATTTCCACTATATTTCTTCCCACTGGCAATTCTCCTTTGTGCAGTTAAGGTTGATGCCTCACTATCTTAGCGTAGAGCTGCTAGCTGAAACTGGTTCCAGACTTCCATATCTGGGCACTTTGGGACTATTCATTTCAATACGATTTTATCACTGTCCGTTACAACAAATTACAGTTAAATGAAATAAAGAAATAGGCATCCCTCTCCATACGGGGACTTTGCCACGACTGAGAGGCCTGCGTGCTTCTGCGATACAGAAGACGAGCAGCAACCATTTCACACTGAAGAGCCAAAGAAACTGGTACACCTGCCTAATATCGTGCTGGGGCCCCGCGAACACGCAGAAGTGTCGTAACACGACGTGGCATGAACTCAAATAATGTCTGAAGTAGTGCTAGAGGGAGCTGAAACCATGAATCCTGCAGGGCTGTCCATAAATTCGTAAGAGTCCGAGAGGGTGGAGATCTCTTCTGAACAGCACGTTGCACGGAATCTCAGATTTGCTCAATAAAGTTCTTGTCTGGGGAGTTTTGTGACCAGTGGAAGTATTGAAACTCAGAAGACGAGAAGAGTGTTCCTGGAGGCACTCTGCAGCAATTCTAGACGTGTGGAGTATCACATTGTCCTGCTGGAATAGCCCAAGTCTGTCAAAATGCACAATGGATATGAATGAATGTAGGTGATCAGACACGATGCTTACGTGTCTATACGTAGGGCTCCCATATCACTCCAACTGCATATGCCTCACACCATTACAGAGCCTCCACCAGCTGCAACAGTCCTCTGCTGACATGCAGGGTCCATGGATTCATGAGGCTGCCTCCATACCTGTACACGTCCATCCGTTCGATCCAATTCGAAGCGAGACTCGTCCCACCAGGCAACATGTTTCCAGTCATCAACAGTCGGTGTCGGTGTTGACGGGCCTAGGCAAGGCGTAAAGCTTTGTGACGTGCAGTCATCAAGGGTACACGAGTGGGCCTTCGGCTCCAAAAGCCCATAACGATGATGTTTCGTTGAATGGTTCGCACGCTTGTTTATGACTCAGCATTGAAATCTGCAGCAATTTTCGGAAGGATTGCACTTCTGTCACGCTGGACGATTATCTTCAGTCGTCGTTGGTGCCGTTCTTGCAGGATCTTTTTCCGGCCGCAGCGATGTCGGAGATTCGATGTTTTACAGGATTCCTGACATTCACGGTACACTCGTGAAATGGTCGTACGGGAAAATCCCCACTTCATCGCTTCGCCGGCCGGTGTGGTCGGGCGGCTCTAGGCCTTCAGTCTGGAACCGCGCGACCAGTACGGTCGTAGGTTCGAATCCTGCCTCGGGCAGGGATGTGTGTGATGTCCTTAGGTTAGTTAGGTTTAAGTAGTTCTAAGTTCTAGGGGACTGATGACCTCAGATGTTAAGTCCCATAGTGCTCAGAGCCATTTGAACCATTTCATCGCTTCCTCGGAGATGCTGTGTCCTATCGCTAGTGCGCCGTCTATAACACCACGTTCAAACTCACTTAAATCTTGATAATCTGTCATTGTAGCAGCAGTAACCGATCTAACAACTGCGCCAGACACTTGTTGTCTTGTGTAGACGTTGCCGACTGCATCGCTGTATTCTGCCTTTTTACATATCTCTGTACTTGAATGCGCATGCCTATACCTCTTTCTCTGGTGCTTCAGTGTAGTACCTGCAGGGGTAACAGCCAAGATGACAGATTCGTCAGGCCTTGTAACATTAGCCAATATGGGCTCGCTATGTTCGTACTGCGAACTGCCCAAAGTAAGGGGAAATTACAACCTTTATACACTTCTTCTTCTTTTCCTTATTCCTTGTCTTTCCCAGTTTCTCTACGGGGTTCGTATTTTTATATGGGTTTTATAGGTCCTAGGCGCTACAGTCTGGAACCGCGCGACCGCTACGGCCGCAAGTTCGAATCCTGACTCGGGCAGGGATGTGTGTGATATCCTTAGGTTAACAAACTGCCTATTGGCTTCTGTCTCGGGTTCTTCGGCCGACGTTCATCTAACGATTTTTCTGACGTTTCGCCAGCACGAGTGGCTGGCATTGTCAAAGCTTCACCCTCCATTGCCGGTGGTGAACTGGAGCCGAGCTCGCGGGCGCAGACTATATGTACCTGGCACGCCAATGTCCGAGGGCTTCTCCGCGGTCATTTTCGGTGCGGTTCTCCTCTTGCTACCTGCGACGGTCGTTCGCTGCAGTACGGGAAGCCAGGATCCGTTTACCTTAAGGCTTTCCTCTTTCTTGTTCAAAGCCTTAAGGTAAACGGATCCTGGCTTCCCGTACTGCAGCGAACGACCGTCGCAGGTAGCAAGAGGAGAACCGCACCGGAAATGACCGCGGAGAAGCCCTCGGACATTGGCGCGCCAGGTACATATAGTCTGCGCCCGCGAGCTCGGCTCCAGTTCACCACCGGCAATGGAGGGTGAAGCTTTGACAATGTCAGCCACTCGTGCTGGCGAAACGTCAGAAAAATCGTTAGATGAACGTCGGCCGAAGAACCCGAGACAGAAGCCAATAGGCAGTTTGTCAACAAGTGGCCACGAAATCCTCAACAATTTTGTATCCTTAGGTTAGTTAGGTTTAAGTAGTTCTAAGTTCTAGGGGACTGATGAGCTCAGACGTTAAGTCCCAAAGTGCTCAGAGCCATTTGAACCATTTTTATAGGTTTTGGCAACGTTAGTGACAGTTGGTGGTCAGATGCCCTACCTGACGACACCACTCCTCCTGGGACGCAATTTTTGTACACCGTCTGTCTACGTCTCGTGTTCAGCTGTGAGAGCGTATTCTAAATGTTCGTGTAGCGTGTATCTTAGACAGGATGTAAGTACCAGTCTAAAACGTATCTGTGTAGATGTTGGAAAAAGCATAAAAAGCAGACTGGCTGGCTCACCAGTCCTTGTCGTTAAAACGCGAGGCGAATTCGATCAGGTACAAGTTCGCCTTCCCTAATCCCACAAGCGGCGTGTTAACGTGTTCGGCTATGTGAGGATGGTATGACGACGGGTGGGGTGGTGAGCAGTCAAAGCCGTTGCATACTGAGATGACAAAAGTTACGGGATACCTCTTTTTGCCCGGCGTAGTGCAGCAACTAGACGTGGCACGGACTCAATACGTCGTTGGAAATTCCCTGCAGAAATGCTGAGCCCTACTGCCTCTACAGCCGTCCGTAATTGCCAAAGTGTTGGCGGTACAGGATTTTGTGCACCAACTGACCACTCGATTATGACCCATAAATCTCTCTTTACAAGCATTTATCCCGACTTGTGGGGTCTGCTGGTTAATCGGACGTGGAATGTTAATGTTAAGAGGTGGCCAGATGCCCTTCCTGTCGCCACCCCGTACCCCCCAGGAAGGAATTTGTGTACCCCAATTGCGTCCACTGTAATCCAAGGAATAGTGCGAATGTGTTCAGACGTCTGCGAACCGTGTAACTGAGGTGGAACGTGGGGACCTGCCCAGTATTCACATAGCAGGATGTGGAAAACCGCCTAAAAACCACATCCAGGCTGACCGGCTGTCGTTAATCCGCCGAGTGGATGCGATCTGGGGCCAGCGCACCTATCCGGGTCCAGGAAGCAGCGCGTTAGCGCTCTCGGCTACCCTGGCAGGTCACATGATTATGTCCCATAAATGTTCCATGGATTTTATGTCTAGCGATCTGGGTGGCCAAATCATTCGCTCGAATTCACCAGAATGTTCTTCAAACCACTAGCGAACCACCGTGGCCTGATGACATGGCGCATCGTCATCCATAAAATTTCCGTCGTTGTTTGGGAACATGAAGTCCATGGATGGCTGCAAATGGTCTCCAAGTAGCCGAATATAACCAGTTACAGTCAGAGATCTGTTCAGTTCGATCGTAGGACCCAGTCCATTCCATGTAAACACAGCCCCCACCATTATGAAGCCACCATCAGCTTGCACAGTGCCTTGTAGACAACTTGGGTCCGTGGTTTCGTAGGGTCTGCGTCACACTCGAACTTTATCATCAGTTCTTACCAGCTGAAGTCGGAACTCAGGCCAAGGATTTACAGATGTCTAGGATCCAACCGATATGGTGACGAGACCAAGAGAGTCGCTGCAGGCGATATCGTACTGTTAGCAAAGGTACTCGCGTCGGTCGTCTGCTGTCATAGCCCATTAACGACAAATTTCGCCGCACTGTCCTAACGGATACGTTCGTGGTGCGTCCCACTTTGATTTCTGCGGTTATTTCACGCAGTGTTGTTTGTCTGTGGGTACTGAGAACTCTACGCAAAAGCCGCTGCTCTCGGTTATTAAGTGAAGGCCTTTGGCCACTGCGTTGTCTGTGGTGAGAGCTGATGCCTGAAATTTGGTATTCTCGGCATACTCTTGACACTGTGCATCTCTGGATTTCCGAAATGGAGTGTCCCATGCGTCTAGCTCCAATTATCATTCTGCGTTCAAAGTCTTAATTCCCGTCGTGCGGCCACAATCACGTTGGAAACCTTTTCACATGAATCAGCTGAGCACAAACGACAGTTCCGCCAACGCACTGCTCTGTTATACCTTGTGTATGCGATATTACAGCCATCTTTATCTGTGCTTATCGCTACTCCATGACTTTGTCACCTCAGTGCACAGCCTTCACACAGGTGGTTGGACACAAAAATGGTTAATGGTTTGAAGAAAGATCCCCGGTAAAGCAAGAATGAATACCAACACTTTAGTCAAAACGTTTGAAGGGTTGAAACAGCTGACTGTGAATATTAAATCTGCTCAATGAAGCTCTGATACAACGGCTAATTGCTATAGAGGCTTAATGAGCGGGAACACTACGTCGATAGTGTGAGGAAAAGTTTGAAATTTGCATCGGCCAGGGACAATATCCTGATAGCCGACGTGGTTAATGCAACGGCTCATCAGAATTGGTAAATCTGGGTTCGAATCCCGGTCCGGCACATGTTTTCAACTTTCCCGATCGATTTATTTCAGTGACCACTAGCAAAATGGTTCAAATGGCTCTGAGCACTATGGAACTTAACATCTTAGGTCATCAGTCCCCTAGAACTTAGAACTACTTAAACCTAACTAACCTAAGGACATCACACACATCCCTGCCCGAGGCAGGATTCGAACCTGCGACCGTAGCAGTCCCACGGTTCCGGACTGCAGTGCCTAGAACCGCACGACCACCGCGGCCGGCTGACCACTAACAGCCGTTGTTTTTCTTTCGATTCATATTCATATAAGGGTGCAGAATTAAATAGCTGTCCACAAGAACAGCCGGCCGCGGTGGCCGTGCCCGTGCGGTTCTGGCGCTGCAGTCCGGAACCGCGGGACTGCTACGGTCGCAGGTTCGAATCCTGCCTCGGGCATGGGTGTATGTGATGTCCTTGGGTTAGTTAGGTTTAAGTAGTTCTAAGTTCTAGGGGACTTATGACCTAAGATGTTGAGCCCCATAGTGCTCAGAGCCATTTGAACCATTTGCAATCCACAAGAACAGACGCCATTTTCACTGTCGTCATTTCCTTAGACAGCTGATGACTGTTCGTATTCGCAACTGTGGATAGATTTCAGGTATTTCATAAGAGCTGTAGTCGCCAGAGTGCCTGCTTCTTCGGACATGCATGCAAGTGTGAAGGAACCTTACATCGTTCTTAACAAAACAGGCACTGCAGGATCACAGATAAATATATGTTCGTTTACAGGAGATTATTCTACTTTACGATTTGTTAGGCTGAAGGTTAATACTGTAGTTTCATAACTAATCCAGACATGGCGCTGGGTCACGTTTACGCATTATTTTGCATTGCAATCATAACTGAACCCCAGCCAAGGCAGCAAAAATGGCTCCGAGCACTATGGGACTCAACTGCTGAGGTCATTAGTCCCCTAGAACTTAGAACTAGTTAAACCTAACTAACCTAAGGACATCACAAACATCCATGCCCGAGGCAGGATTCGAACCTGCGACCGTAGCGGTCTTGCGGTTCCAGACTGCAGCGCCTTTAACCGCACGGCCACTTCGGCCGGCCAAGGCAGCAACAACAGCTGGAAACGCAAATGTCACAGGAGAATAGAAGACCGAAATTGCTTTAAAAAATCTATTTGAGCCTAATGACTCTCAAGGTAAAGAATTAATTCTATGAGAGCAACGAACGATCCGGGCAAGAAATTGCTAAAAACAAGAAGTGTGGGGAGGCCTACTTCTGATACCAACATGAGTATTCTGCCTAAAAGCAGTTTTTCACACGGTAACTCTCCATTCTCTGCTGCTTTCGGCCATCCTCTTCAGGTCGTCTATCATCTCATACCTCCTACTCCCTCTCAGTCTTCTCTGACAAACCAGTCCTTCCAGAGCGTGTGCTAGCAGGCACTCTGGTCTCATCTAGTTCTTCCTCCTTTCTCTTATAACTCGCAGCAGTCTGATGAAGATGATGAAAACTGCCTTTGTATTTACTGTTTGAAACAATGTAACAAATCAAAAAGAAATCAAGAATGGATCTAATGCCTTCATAAATTGCAACTCGGAAAATGATGATGAATAGGCCTTTAATTAACATTCGAACACCTATGTAGGCCGTATTATCTTAACAGATGGGTGTTCGCAAAAAAAATCATTTACCACCAGTAAGACATTTGTATTTGATCATATTAACTGGTGTAAGTGCTATGTCCTTGGTTGTCGCCTCCACTGCGGCCGCCGTCTACGCCTCGAGATGGCTTCGTCATCTCCCTCCGAAGGGAAGAGGAGTCAACTGAAGAGCCCCAATGTGGGATGGTGCACACACAAAGAAGACAGTTCCCAGGTGGCCTTGAACTACAGAATTTATTTCTCTAGGGGAGCAACAAAAAAACACGAACAACAGAACCTGAATCTCTACAAAGATCACAAGAGATCGTCCTGATCTGGTGAGAATAACTGTCACTCTTTGAATACAGTTCTGTGAAGATGCAAGAGAACGCACACAGACTGTCACGATCGATTACTCTCCAAGGAAGTAATCCGTTGTGGTCACGATCGGTGGTGCACTGGCGTTGTCTTCGTGCGGTACTGCAGTATCGGTGACTCGCCGTTTTCTCGGCGGTAGACTAGGCGCCACACTCTGCTGGAGGATTGCAGGCGGCAGTCCTATATAGGCCACGCAGCGTGGGGATACCAGGAAATGGTCTGCCTCACGTGGCTACGCGGATGGGAAATAGTGCCGTTTCTGTCCAGTGGACCGTAGTGCTCTCCATAGTGCAGCGAATGGCGCAGTGATGTCAAACACTATAAGATACAGGCGCCTGGCATGATGGCAACCCGCAGGGCGCTACAGTGTGACGGGTTTGTCGGAACATCAGGCACCAGAGGTGCATTCCTTTTACCTTTGCATGGACATGGCGAATCCATCTTGAGGCGTAGATCGAGGCCGTGGTGGAAAGGACAGCGAAGGACATAGCAATAAGTAAGCCTGTAACTTTGTTTACCACCAGCAAAATATTTTGAAAAGTTAAGTAGTGTAAATTACTCAGTACTGTGTTCTACGCTGAAGCGCCAAAGAAACTGGTATAGGCGTGCTTATTCATATAAAGAGATATGTAAACAGGCAGAATATGGCGCTGCGGTCGGCAACGCCTATATAAGACAACAAGTGTCTGGCGCAGTTGTTAGAGCGGTTATTGCTGCTACAATGACAAGTTATCATGATTTAAATGAGTTTCAACGTGCTGTTATAGTCGGCGCACGAGCGATGGGACACACCATCTACGAGATAGAGATGAAGTGGAGATTTTCTCGTACGACCATTTCACGAGTGTACCGTGAATATCAGGAATCTGGTAAAACATCAAATCTCCGACATCACTGCGGCTGGAAAAAGATCCTGCAAGAACAGGACCAACGACGACTGAAGAGAATCGTTCTACGTAACAGAAGTGCAACCCTTCCGCAAGTTTCTGCAGCTTTCAATGCTGGGCCATCAACAAGTATCAGTGTGCAAACCATTCAAAGAAACGTAATCGATATAGGCCGAAGGCCCACTCGTGTACCTTTGATGACTGCACGACACAAAGCTTTACGTCTCGCCTGGGCTAGTCAACGCCAACATTGTACTGTTGATGACTAGAAACATGTTGCCTGGTTGGACGAGTCTCGTTTGAAGTTGTGTCGAGAGGATTAACGTGTGCGGGTATGGCGACAACCTCATGAATCCATGGACCCTACATGTCAGCAGGGCAATGTTCAACCTGGTGGAGGCTCCGTAATGGTGTGGGGTGTGTGCAGTTGGAGTGAGATGGAACCCCTGATACGTCTAGATACGACTCTGACAGGTGACACGTACGTAAGCATCCTGTCTGATCACCTGCATCCATTCATGTCCATTGTGCATTCCGACGTACTTGGGCAATTCCAGCAGGACAATGCGACACTCCACACGTCCAGAATTGCTACTTAGTTGCTCCAGGAACACTCTTCTGAGATTAAACACTTCCGCTGGCCACCAAACTCCCCAGATGTGAACATTATTGAGTATATCTGGGATCCCTTGCAATTTGCTTTTCAGAAGAGGTCTCCGCCCCCTCGTACTCTTACGGATTTATGGACAACCCTGCAGGATTCACGGTGTCAATTCTCTCCAGCACTACTTCAGACATTAGTCGAGTCCATGCCACGTCGTGTCGCCGCGCTTCTGCGTGCTCGCGGGGGCCCTACAAGGAATTAGGTAGGTGTACTAGAATCTGTGGTTCTTCAATGTGTGATATGCATAAACGTTCTCCCGTAGGTGTGTAAACCTGCCCCATACTCAGCGCATGTTGAGGCACTCGATTTGAGAGTATATAAATTTATTTTGCGCTCTTAAATGTAATCTTGAGTTAAAAGAATTACGTTGATAGCCATGTTATAAGACTAAGCAGAAAAATTAAAAAACTTCGAAAAGAAATCCGCCTAAATGTGCCACGGTCTCCACTGCTGTTTGCTAAACTCTTCTTGGTTGCTGACGGCAGGAGGTGCAGGGAGTGGAGCACGCCGGCAACAGAGGGCAGAGGACTGGTGCGGAGGAAGAAAACAGAGCTGATACGACGCACGTACTGTGTGTCTCGCATCGAGCGTCAGTACGAGAGGAGAACTGACACACGGATATAGCAACAGCTTACTACATGTTTTGTAACAGTGAACTGTACGTACGTTTGTTTTCCATATTGGTAATTTTGATACAAATTTCGGGTTCTTTCTAAAAATAGCAATTTTTTTCATTTGACTCTGTATTTTAACAAACGTTCTCCAACGAGTAGTATGTAGATTTTGCAGTAGGCCAAGAACTCCGCCACCAAACATTTTGATGCAAGAAGCCTGACCGTGTAACACGAAATTCGCTTCTTGTTGCAAAGGCTACTACTGTGCTGCGTATTGTATTATTGTAGGTACATCTGTAATATTAATGACGGGTGGACACAAAAGACTAGCGGCCGGCAGTCTTCTGAGTACTACAGTCTTCTGCAACTTCACAACCACGGTGTCCATCCAACAGGAATTGTTGCAGAATCGATGTGAAATACCCGTTCTTCAAATATACTCAGTAGGTTTATGTTAGACTAATGTCGCCTTTACTCCAGCGATTCAGTTTCTTCATTCGTCGTCTTCCATCAGTCCCACTCGTAAGAAGTCTCAAACTCTGGAGCAGTAGTCTAGGATAAATCTTATGAGACTCGTGCAAGTGGTTTGTTTAAGATATGTACAACTCTCTCCACGAATTCTCTCAACCAGTCTGAAGTTTCAATTCGTCTTCCTTGCTACCGACTGCACGTGTTTGTTCTATGCGATATCTCTTCGTAGTCTTACCTTATGTTGTTTAATCAACTGGGAGGCTTCAGAGGTTTACCACGACTGTTGAAATCTAATGAGATAGCACTTTTTGTCTTTTCTATAGGCTTTATCTCGCATTGATCAACATTAATGAGTGCTGTCATTCAATATATCAAGTGGAATGTCTTAGTCGTCTTACGTCACACTTTCCTGGAGATAACTCTAAGCGAACAGTATGAGAGCACTGCTGGTACAACACTTAGCAAATTACTGAGAACTATTAACGCAGTCGCAGAAGGGGATCAAAATTAATTCCACTGAGCGCATACAAAAGCAAAGCGTCTAAATTTCTTACTGAAATTCTAATAAAAGAGAGGTGTTTAGATCGCTTCTACTTGTCATAATTTTACGTCATGATTTAGAACCACCTGAGCTCACTCAGAGTTCGTTCATGCACATCATATGCACAGGCATGCACATCTGATAAGTTACGTTCAAACAACGAAATTGGGGCAAGAAGTAAAATGATTGTTGTGATGTTTTAAGTGTAACGGATGGCAAGGATAAGCTCGTTCTGATTTCATCACATGGATACGTGGGAAAGTGAAGATGACGACAAGAGCGCTGGGGTATTTTTTTGATTCATTTTCAATTGTCTTACTCAAAACCTCTCTTTCTTTGATTCAAGATATACCTAAGAGCAAGATTCGTACTTGTACTTAGCTGTCTCATATAGCGTGTATTATGAGGTGTGATAAATTATCTCGAAATTATTTAAACACTAGGTGACTTTCTTCATCAGTTATGAATCGTCACATTAGCATGAGCACAATAAAAATTACTTTTCTGTTATGATCCCTTAATGAACAATTATTTATGAAATAGTAAGAATACAACAGCGAACATACTCCAGCACAGCCCAATGTTCTAGCATGAGGAAACAATATGGGAAATGGGAGTGGAGAACATTCAATTTATACGTGAAGTGGTACATTCAGGGTCCCATCAACTTCAGTCCTATAGTATATCTGTTTGCTGAGACTCAGAGAGCGCGTGGGAGTGCTAGTGGATGCATCTAGTCGGACAAGACATACCCTTGCCCATCACATGAAGTGGGACGAATATATAAAAATCGGAAACTAAAACAGATTTCCTACATATACAAGTAGTCATTGTATTCGTAATTAATCGATCTCAAACAGTGCTTGGATTGGTCGTCAGTGGTCATGAGGTTCGGTGTATGTGTCCGACAGAGGGCCAGAATTTAGACTCTCACCAGTAAATTGGAAAACGTTGAAACGAATGAAAATTCGGTATGCATTTAAGTATTCGTTACATTCAGGGCTTTGAGTTCTATCACTTAAACAATGCCATTTATCAATAATTTCAGCTGAAAGCCAGAGTTTTGACTGTCAGTCACAAAGAAAACTCCATCAAAATCCACGAAAATGCAACACTTCGAACTCAGCACGCAAATAACAAAAAGGCAGAAACACACAGCAAATAGGTATGCTCATAATAATTTAACATTATATCCGAGAGAGCACAGATTTGACGGTTTCCCTAATGAGACAAAATGAATCACGCAAAGTTACGTTCAGAACGCGAATTTACGCAAGAAAATTAAGAATGATAAGGGATTGAAGAAAATTTGTCTAACTTTTGCAAAGAAATGAAAAGAATTAATTGTAATCTCAGTGGAAACTAAGTTAAGCGAATACCTTTGTCCTCGGTACCAGAGGAATGCTACAAGAAAGCGTTCAATACTTGCGAGCCCGAATAGAAGAATGTAAAGGTTCGCTTCCCTTTTTCGAGAGCGTCCACCCCACGCTCAGGGAAGGGGGACTCCCTGTTACCAGCCATGCACCTGTGGCATCCACAGACTTCCACCCCGTATCACTGATCAAATTTCTCTGATTTCACCACTACCTATCAACAAGTTAAGTTGTCGCTGCGGTTCCGCGCTGGACACACTGGAGGCAACTTCAAAATACCGTACTCCCGTTCTCGTACTCACACACTCACATGAAGTATGGAGCGAAACAAAACGGACTGTTCGAGAGGAAATAAATAAACACCGTCGCTCTTCTCTTTTCCAGAGACTACGTGTTGCTGTTACAGCGTGAAGTAGCAGCTGAACTAGACGCTACCAGCGTGCTAAAACACCAGACGCAATTAACACTTCTGAAACAGAGTCTACCGACCCTTTTCAATGTCTAACCTTGTCAAACCGCCTTTATACGAAAGTTTTTAGTTACATAAAAAAACTGATGTAGTAACTGGGAAAAGCTGTATCTGTTAAAATATCTGTTCTGACCTATCACAATGCCTGACATATTATAAAGCAGTTATGACTGGAATTCATTGAAAAATGTACTTACCATAAGCAATGCTTACTCCAGTTGCGAATAGTAGTACGTGAGGTAGCAGGGATCTGGAGCCACAGTCTGGAACCTGGAAGAGCAATCCAACATATTAAGCGTCACGGAGAAAATAAAACGAAAAGTAAATGGAACAAAGACGTCCATTGTAAGAATCGTGGTAGGCGTTAACATTAAGTAATCAACAAACTACAAATACAGTTACCAAGACAATAGATATTAACTTACCCATGCGTTTAAAGATTTTATTTTCTTCTCAGATATACAGGGTGCGGCTCTTAAATCCGGACAAATTTCAATTTGAATTTCCCGCCATATCGCAGTTCCACCGGCGGTCGCGATTGTCGTTCTTGAAAGCCATAGGCATCTAGTAAACAGTCAGAACCTCAAAATGGCCGAGATGTTAACGGACAAGTGCAGAGTACAACCGAAGAGCCACAATTATCGAATATCTTCGTGCTGGGCGTTTGCCCACTGAAATAGTTCGATTCTTCGGGTACCGGAGATCAACTGTTTACGATGCTGTGGCCAAGTACAATGCTTCGGAGAAATCTGGGGAAGGTTCTGCTAACCTGGCGAGGAAACATTCAAGGAAACCTGTGTCACGAACTGTTGCACTCATCGAAAAGGCTCAGGTGCTGATTTCGGAGGACCCGGGTCAATCGCTGAGGAAACTGGCGCCAGTATTTAATATCATCGAGTGAACAATGCGTCAGATGGCAGAGGAGTCCCAAACTGCCTCTCGGATAACGTTAACATGTTCTGGTCAAAGGAGCTGTGACCCCTGAATAGCCCGCATTTGATCCCCCACGACAACTATGTTTGGAGCGTAGTCGAAAGAGTTACCAATAAGACGAGGCACCATAAGGTATCTCTACGCACCGCTATCAAAGCAGTATTCGCGAATATAGACAGCACTGTTTTAAAGAGTGCGTGCGATCGCTTCAGAACAAGATTGGAGGCGGTCATTGCGGCTGAAGGGAGTTACATAGAGTAATGTTGCTCTTGAAAGATACCACCACTTATGTGTATAAGGATTTTCACTTTCATTGTATTTTGTTTCAATAAATTTGCTTTAAAAAATTCATTTGTCCGGATTTAAGGGCCGCACCCTGTAGAAATATCAGTGTGCAGATACTGACAGTCTGCGCTTTTTTCCACTTGTAATTTTCGTGTAACATATTTTCGTCATAGCATTCAAGCAATGATCAAACCCTGACGCAGATAATAAATGTTATGTTATGTACAGTCGCATAGATGTTACTCGTTCCGAATAGGCCACGAAGGCCCAAAGGTACCGTGTCATCCTCAGCCCACAGGCGTCACTGGATGCGGATATGGAGGGGCATGTGGTCAGCACACCGCTCTCCCGGCCGTATGTCAGTTTCCGGGACCGGAGCCGCTACTTCTCAATCAAGTAGCTCCTCAGTTTGCCTCACAAGGGCTGAGTGCATCCCGCTGGCCAACAGCTCTCGGCAGACCGGATGGGCACCCATACCAGACAGACAGCGCTTAACTTCGGTGATCTGACGGAAACCGGTTGTACCACTGCGGCAAGGCCGTTGGCCATAGATGTTACTAAGAAGTGAAAAGATGTGGTATATAAATTTGTTTCCAGGATTGCATGAAGCAATCACAACTTTGATCCGTAGTGTTTCGTGGAAAAAAACGAAACCATAACAAAACATATTCCTACTAATACTGTTTAAGAAAGTGAATAATAATTTTCTTTCTCAATTTCACATAATCTTTCGCGAGTAATACGCAAGTGATTAAATTTCACACTTGACTTACTTCAGGTCAGATTGTTACAACGCCTAATATGTTCCATAATTTGCCCTAGAAAGTTATAACTATTATTTGCGCTCACTGGTTTATTACGTTTTGTTCGGCATTACACCTTCATAGCACTTAAGTGTGTTGTGCTACTCCTTTGCAGTTCAGGCTGCCGGTGTTCGGACCTTAAATTGCTGTTCTTGAAAAGTAGGTTCGTTTCAGCAGTATTATGTGAGTGCCGGCCTCTGTGGCCGAGCGGTTCTAGGCGCTTCCGTCTGGAACCGCGCGACCGCTACGGTCGGAGGTTCGAATCCTGCCTAGGGCACATGGATGTGTCTGATGTCCTTAGGTTAGTTAGGTTTAAGTAGTTCTAAGTTACAGGGGACTGATGACAGATGTTAAGCCCCATAGTGCTCAGAGCCATTGAACCATTTTTTTTATAATGTGCGTCTACGCATCCGTATGGTAGAACGGGAGAAATAAATCTGCGAAGAATGGAAAGGATTCGTGGAATAAGTTGAGTTTATACCTTGCATCAAGAGTCTTATTCGCTGCATATCTTAACAAACAGTAAATCGGTCATCAGTATAAGTTTCAACGCAACAGCTCTTTGCTACCCATGATCTTATCGGACGTGTTGTCCCCTTGTACTGCACCAGTTTGTGAAACTACTCACCCAGTCGGTTCTAGGGGTCCTAGTGTTGAGCATGGAATTCGAATCACGCAGCGTCATGAAGTTTTCACATACACAACGTACTGCCTGAGGTGAAAGCCATCAGCTGCCAGAAGAAACTCTAGAACGGACCGTTGATTGAACCTTAGATGTTTGGCTTTGTAGTCTGGTCCCTAAAGAATCAGATGGACATGCTTTACTGAGTTTCTGAAAACATTCAGTCCTATCCGAAGTGAATAAAAACCTACAGAAAATTTCATCGAAATTGTTGAGGAAAGATAACTGGCGAAAACGAATCGTCATTGTGTTTCGCGCTTTACTTCTAGATACCGTTTGTTGTTGGAAGTAATTTCAGTCCGTCAATGCCATTCGTTCCAGTTCATTTCTGAATGTAAGTTCCACAACGAACGGCACAGCATAGACATAGGGGAAGAGAAAGATACGGTAGACATATTTCCCTCTTTTCTTCACAAACCTGTGCGATTCCAGTGAGAGTACAAGTAAAATAGCTTGTGGAAGACTGTAAATGCGTTGACTATCTGGACGAATCGCTTTTACAACTGAATGTGCGCCTTAAAATGACAAAAAAAGAAAAACTATTCGTGGAGGGTGAATGACAGTGAAGCTCAGTGATATTCAGGGCGCCCATTAGTTTCCAGTACATTTTTCTTCTAGTTGTGGGGGACATAAAGATGCTAGAGAATCAGTCCGTACTAAGACTGTATATTTATTTGTATACTGTCAATCACACCGTACTACTGTGCAGAGCTGAACACCACGTGAAATTTAACGCTGGATTCTGGATGCTTGCCGAGATCTGAGAAAGTGGGCAACTAACTGGCAAGTCGAATGGAAAGGAACCGAAAGTCAGGCACTCCTATTCACAGAAAGACGACCTCCAGAAATTAGAAGCATATGACTATTGAATATTTGGAAATTTTTGGAAATTTGTGGTAAGTTCCTATGGGACCAAACTGCTGAGGTCATCGGTCCCTAGGCTTACACACTACTTAATCTAACTTAAACTAACTTACGCTAGGGGCAACACACACCCACCCATGCCCGAGGGAGGACTCTAACCTCCGACGGGAGGAGCCGAGCGAACCGTGGCAAGGCGCCGTGGACCACGCGGCGACTATTGAATACTCTAGTTCAATAGACGACAGTCATGTACTACGCGATGATATTTGATCGCTAGCTAAGGTTCAGACAAACAACAGAGACTCACTTCGACAAACTGCAACGGCTTCAGAACCAGACACTGCGATGCGTAGTCGACATGCCAATAAACTTGCCGGACTGCTACACGTATACTTCAAGCCGACGACGAAGAATTAGATTAAAATGGCTCAAATGGCTCTGAGCACTATGGTACTTAACATCTGTGGTCATTAGTCCCCTAGAACTTAGAACTACTTAAACCTAACTAACCTAAGGACATCACACACATCCATGCCCGAGGCAGGATTCGAACCTGCGACCGTAGCAGTCGCGCGGTTCCGGACTGAGCGCCTAGAACCGCTAGGCCACCGCGGCCGGCGAAGAATTAGAGATCAGACAAATAGAGAAATAACAGGCCACCTCGATCATCGGAATGAGGTATCAGGTGGCTACAAGCGACCAGTGGCAGTGCTGTATTTGGAGTAAAATCACGAGAAGGAGGTAAATCCATCTTTCATAATCCAGTGGTTACCAAGAAGCCCGTCATATCAACCACTTAGGAAACGCAGTCAATACTTGAAAGGTAATACACTACGCCAAACCACTCAATAATACGGTACAATCCCTTAACAGAAGATAGCTTCCTCCACGAAGTACACAAAACACTTTTATGTCCACATCCGAGCCAGTGTGTGGTACATCCAACTCATAGCCAAGTACATCTTCTCATTCCTAGCAGCCGGCGAAGTAGAGGCGTCATTGGAGAGGTTACATTCAAGGAAAGTAGGAGCCTCTCACATGCTAATAAACCTTATGATATTTTAATGACGCAGTACTTGATTGTGAAACATGTGATGTCTTATATTCTGTAACGAAATTTTATGATCTGAAGATGATTGTGAGCACAATCGAAACCGGTCATATTATTTTATAAACTCACGGTCTAGACAAATAAAACTGAAGTAATATCTGGCGTTACTCAAGGAAATGTTATCTACACCTACATCTTAATACATACTCCGCAAACCACCGTACAGTGCGTGGCGGAGGGTACCCTGTACCACAACTAGTCGTTCCCTTTCCTGTTCCAGTCGCAGACAGAGCGAGGGAGAAACGACTGTCTACATGCCTCCGTATGAGTTCTAATTTCTCGTGTCTTATCTTCGTGATGCCTACGCGAAATGTATGTTGGTGGCAGTAGGATCGCTCTGCAGTCAGCTTCAAATGCCGGCTCTCTAAATTTTCTGAGTAGTGTTCTACTAAATTGATGTGTTCTTCCCTTCAGGGATTCCCACATGAGTTCCCGAAGCATATCCGTAACACTTGCATGATCACCGAAGCTACCGGTAACAAATCTAGCAGTTCGCTTCTGAATTTCTTCGATGTCTTCTTTCAATTTGCCCTGGTGCGAATGTTAAACACTCGAGCAGTAATCAAGAATAGGTAGCACTCGTGTCCTCTATGCGGTGTCCTTTACACGTGAACCACATTTTCCTAAAATTCTCCCAATAAACCGAAGTCGACCATACGCCTTCCCTACCACAATCCTCACATGCTCATTCCATTTCATATCGCTTCGCAACGTTACGTCCAGATATTTAAAAGATGTCACTGTTGCAAGCAGGACGCTACTAATAGTATATCCGAAAATTACGGATTTGTTTTTCCTACTCATCCACATTAACTTACATTTTTATACATTAAGACCAACCTGCCAATTATCACACCAACTAGAAATTTTGTCTAGGTCATCTTTTATCAATCTACAGTCACTTATCTTCGGTACCTTCCTGTATACCACAGTATCATCAGCGAACAACCGCAGATTGCTGCCCACCCTGTCTGCCAAATCATTTATGTACATAGAAAATAGCAACAGTCCTATCACACTTCCCTGGGGCATTCCTGATGTTACCCCTGTCTCCGATGAACACCCGCCGTCGAGGACAACATACTGGGTTCTGTTAAGTCTTCGAGTCAGTCACATATCTGGGAGCCTGTTCAAATGGTTCTGAGCACTATGGGACTTAACAGCTATGGTCATCAGTCCCCTAGAACTTAGAACTACTTAAACCTAACTAACCTAAGGGCATCACACAACACCCAGGCATCACGAGGCAGAGAAAATCCCTGACCCCGCCGGGAATCGAACCCGGGAACCCGGGCGCGGGAAGCTAGAACGCTACCGCACGACAACGAGCCTGTTCCTTATGCGCGTAACTTCGTTAACAGTCTGCAGTGGGGTACCGTATCGGATGTTTTTCGGAAATCTAGAAATATGGAATCAGCCTGTTGCCCTTCATCGATGGTTCGCAGTATATCACGTGAGAAAAGAGCAAGCTGGGTTTCGCACGACCGATGCTTTCTAAAGCTGTGCTGATCCGTGGACATGAGCTTTCCGGCCTCTAGAAAATTTATTATATTCGAACTTAGAATATTCTCTAGAATTCTGCAGCAGACCGATGTTAAGGATATTGGTCTGTAGTTCTGAGGATTCGTTCTTTTATCCTTCTTACAGACAGAAGTCACCTGCGCTTTTTTCCACTCGCCTGGCACTTTGCGCTGGTCGAGACATTCGCGATAAATGCAAATTAAGTACGGGGCCAATGACGCAGTGTACTCTTTGTAAAGCCGAATTGGGATTCCATCTAGACCTGGTGAATTATTTTTTTTAGCTCATTCAATTTTTCCTCTACGCCAGTGATGCTTAATACTATGTCACCCATACGGGAATCCGTGCGAAGGTCAAACGACGGTACGTTTGTACGATTTTCCTGCGTGACCGATTTCTTGAACGTGGTATTTAAAAGACCCGCTTAGCGATTTTACATACAATCAAAATTTCTTCGGGTTCTCCACCAGATCTACAGCCAAGGTATGACGGTGGTAGCTGTTGTATGCTTCGCCCATAGATCGTTTCACAGATGCACGTATCTCTACTAATGTTTCCCTGTTGTCACTTGCGTGTCCTCTTTGAACGGAGGCCGGCCGGTGTGGCCACGCGATTAAAGGCGCTTCAGTCTGGAACCGCGCGACCGCTACGGTCGCAGGTTCGAATCCTGCATCGGGCATGGATGTGTGTGATGTCCTTAGGTTAGTTAGGTTTAATTAGTTCTAGGTTCTAGGGGACTGATGACCTCAGATGTTAAGTCCCATAGTGCTCAGACCCATTTGAACCATTTTGAACGGAGAGTGCAACAGCCTTTTGCTTGCTCAGCGTTTTCCGAATTTAGTTATTACACCACGTTGTGTCTTTTCCGTGCTTCCTCCGCTTACTAGGCAAATACTTGTCCAGAGCAAGATTTATAATCTGTTTAAACTTTGCTCATAATTCCTCTATGCCCATCATTTTGGAACTAAATTATTTTAGTACATTGCCTAAGTGAGACGCTAACAACTGCTTATCTCCTCTTTCTAGCTGAAACACTCTCCTAGCCCTCTTGACTTGTTTATTAACTTTTGTAACCATAACATCATGGTCGCTAATTCTCGTCTCTATACTGACACCATCGATAAGGTCCATCTGTTTGTCGCTACAAGGTCCATGATACTTCCATCGCACGTGGGCTGTTCAACTAGATGCTCAAGACAGTTTTCGGAAAACGTGTTCAAAAGTATTTCACAAGACCGTCTGACTGTACCCCCTGCAATAAATCCGTACACGTGCAAGTCTACACTCGGTAGGATAAAGTCACCACCAACTACACACATCAAATAGTTCAAATGGCTCTGAGCACTATGGGACTTAACGTCTGAGGTCATCAGTCCCCTAGAACTTAGAACTACTTAAACCCAACCAACCTAAGGACATCACACACATCCATGCCCGAGGCAGGATTCGAACCTGCGACCGTAGCGGTCGCGTAGTTCCAGACTGGAGCGCCTAAAACCACTCGGAAACACCGGCCGGCTCAACTACACACATCAAAACGAGTTTTGCATCACCCTGGTTCCCAGAACTCCTGAAGATAGACGCTGACTGTGGATATTGTATCAAAGACACAGTCCCTTTGACTGTTCAGAGACGTTACTAAACCCGCCTAAACATGTAAACAAACATGCACGAACGGCGCCTATTAGACGGACGGGGTCCAACAGCCGATCAGATCCAGTCATTCCACCAGGAAGGAGGTACACGGCTCGTGTTGCCTGAAGTTCGACCATGCCTAGACGGTCAGTACCGCTGTTCGATCGCGTCCGCATTGTTACTTTGTGCCAGGAAGGGCTCTCAACCAGGGCAGTGTCCAGGTGTCTCGGAGTGAACCAAAGCGATGTTGTTCGGACATGGAGGAGATACACAGAGACAGGAACTGTCGATGACATGCCTCGCTCAGGCCGTCCAAGGGCTACTACTGCAGTGGATGACCGCTACCTACGGATTATGGCTCGGAGGAACCATTACAGCAACGAAACCATGTTGAATAATGCTTTTCATGCAGCCACACGACTTCGTGTTACAGCTCAAACTGTGCGCAATAGCCTGCATGATGCGCACCTTCACTCCCGACGTTCATGGCGAGGTCCATCTTTGCACCATGCAGTGCGGTACAGATGGGCCAAACAACATGTCGAATGGACCTTTCAGGATTGGCATCACGTTCTCTTCACCGATGAATGTCGCATATGCCTTCAACCAGACAATCGTCGGAGACGCGTTTGGAGGCAACCCGGTCAGGCTGAACGCCTCAGACACACTGTCCAGCGAGTGCAGCAAGGTGGAGGTTCATTGCCGTTTTGGGGTGGCATTATGTGGGGTCGACGTACGCCGCTGGTGGTCATGGAAGGAGCCGTAACGGCTGTACGATTCGTGAATACCATCTTCCGACCGATAGCGCAACCATGTCGGCAGCATATTGGCGAGGCATTCGTCTTCATGGAAGACAATTTGGGCCCCCATCATGCACATCTTGTGAATGACTTCCTTCAGGATAACGACATCGCTCGATTAGAGTGGCCAGCATTTTCCCCAGACATGAACCCTATCGAACACGCCTGGGATGGATTGAAAAGGGCTGTTTATGGACGATGTCACCCACCAACCACTCTAAGGGATCTCCGCCGAATCGCCGTTGAGAAGTGGAACAATCTGGACCAATAGTGCCTTCATGAAATTGTGGATAGTATGCCACGAAAAATACAGGCATGCATGAATGCAAGAGAACATGCTACTGGGTATTAAAGATACCGGTCTGAACAGCAATCTGGACCACCACCTCTGAAGGTCTCGCTATATGGTGGTACGATATGCGATGTGTGGTTTTCATGAGCAATAAAAAGGGCAATTTTCTTGGGTTTAGAAAACATCGTTCCTGTGAAACACAACTAGCTCTTTATTCACATGAAGTGCTGAGTGCTATTGACAAGGGATTTCAGAACGATTCCGTATTTCTGGATTTCCAGAAGGCTTTTTCACACTATACCACACAAGCGGCTTGTAGTGAAATTGCGTGCTTATGGAATATCGTCTCAGTTATGTGACTGGATCTGTGATTTCCTGTCGGAGAGGTCACAGTTCGCTGTAATTGAAGGAAAGTCATCGAGTAAAACAAAAGTGATTTCTGGCGTTCCCCAAGGTAGTGTTATAGGCCCTTTGCTGTTCCTTATCTATATAAACGATTTGGGAGAGAATCTGAGCAACCGTCTTAGACTGTTTGCAGATGACGCTGTCGTTTATCGGCTAATGAAGTCATCAGAAGATCAAAACAAACTGCAAAACGATTTAGAAGAAGTATCGGAATGGTGCGAAAAGTGGCAGTTGACCTTAAATAAAGAAAGGTGTGAGGTCATCCACATGAGTGCTAAAAGGAACGCGATAAACTTCGGTTACATGCTAAATTAGTCTAATCTAAAAGCCGTAAATTCAACTAAATACTTACGTATTACAATTACGAACAATTTAAACTGGAAGGAACAAACAGAAAATGTTGTGGGGAAGGCTGACCAAACACTGCGTTTTATTGTCAGGACACTTGGAAAATGTAACAGTTCTACTAAGGAGACTGCCTACACTACGCTTGTCCGTCCATTTTTAGAATACTGTTGCGCAGTGTGGGATTCTTACCAGATAAGACTGACTGAGTACATCGAAAAAGTTCAAATAAAGGCAGCACGTTTTGTATTATCGCGAAATATGGAAGAGAATGTCACAGAAATGATACAGGATTTGGGATGGACATCATTAAAAGAAAGACGTTTTTCTCCTCCGAATGCGAAAATATTTTGTTGACACCGACTTACATAGGGAGTTACGATCACCAAGATAAAATAAGGGAAATCAGAGCTCGTACGAAAAGATATAGGTGTTCATTCTTCCCGCGCGCTATACGAGATTGGAATAATAGAGAATTGTGAAGGTGGTTCGATGAACCCTCTGCCAGGCACTTAAATGTGATTTGCAGAGTATCCATGCAGATGTAAATGTAGATGTACCTCAAACTACTACCTAGCCTAAGAAAACCATATGCACTCCATAAGTACTCTGCTTCTTTTGTATAATGCA
The DNA here is from genome assembly GCF_021461385.2 of Schistocerca piceifrons. NCBI lineage: Eukaryota > Metazoa > Arthropoda > Insecta > Orthoptera > Acrididae > Schistocerca > Schistocerca piceifrons. The sequence continues at coordinate 189,782,839 of NC_060149.1, forward strand.
CCCTTGAACTATCAAACGGAGTCCTACAAGTCCCCATCCGATAACGCAGGTCCTGAAATCTGCAGCCAAGACCGTCACAGAGACGACGAAACCTTTGGTTGAGATTCTCCACTCGACTGCAAACCAAAAGAGCCCGATCAGCTGTGGGAACGGTGCTGGAAATTGCGAGCTCTGCTTGCACGCCTCGTCGAGGCCAGCAGTCTTCAATACCTCAGCCAGCCGCCTGTAAGAACTGAGGATGGTTCAACCTATGCGACAGGTGACGAGCCGACGTGAGCCACAACCTGCAGACGACTGCACCCTGCACGCTCCACAGCCGCAGGCAAGGCCGCCTCCACATGTCGGATGAGGCCCGCCGGCAGACATACAGAGTGCACATTGATTCTCTTTCCAGCCCTGAACGCTATCTTCCTAAGGGGTTCCATAACGCGCCTATAGGCCCTCTGCCGTTTCTGATCTACATAAACGATTTTGGAGACAATCTGAATAGCCATCTTCGATTTTTTGCCAATGATGCTGTCATTTACCTCTTTTAAAGTCGTCAGATGATCAAAACCCATAGCAAAACGATTTAGACAAGATATCTGAATGGTGCGAAACGTGGCAATTGACTCTAAAGAGTGAAAAGTGTGATGACATCGACATGAGTACTAAAAGGAATCGCCGGCCGGTGTGGCCGTGCGGTTCTAGGCGCTTCAGTCTGGAACCGCGTGACCGCTACGGTCGCAGGTTCGAATTCTGCCTCGGGCATGGATGTGTGTGATGTCCTTAGGTTAGTTAGGTTCAAGTAGTTCTAACAAGGAAACCTCCCCATCGCACCCCCCTCAGATTTAGTTATAAGTTGACACAGTGGATAGGCCTTGAAAAACTGAACACAGATCAGTCGAGAAAACGGGAAGAAGTTGTGTGAAACTATGAAAAAAATAAGCAAAATATACAAACTGAGTAATCCATGCGCAAGATAAGCAACATCCAGGGCAGCACGAGCTTAGGAGCACAGTGGTCCCGTGGTTAGCGTGAGTAGCTGCGGAGCGAGAAGTCCTTGGTTCAAATCTTCCGTGGAGTGAAAAGTTTGCTTTCCTTATTTTCGTAAATTTACTATCTGTCCGTTCGTTCATAGACGTCTCTGTTCACTGTAGTAAGTTTAGTGTCTGTGTTTTGCGACCGCACCGCAAAACCGTGCGATTAGTAGACGAAGGGACGTGCCTCTCCAATGGGAACCGAAAACATTTGATCGCGAGGTCATAGGTCAACCGATTCCTCCACAGGAAAACACGTCTGATATATTCTATACGACACTGGTGACGGCATGTGCGTCACACGACAGGAATATATTGTCGACCCACCTAACTTGTACACTTGGCGAATGGGTAAAAAGATTCTTCTACCTTGCCCGATTTAGGTTTTCGTGTGGATGTGATAATCACTCCCAAAGAAGTATTTAGGTGTAGCGTCCCCATACTACGGCGCAGTTACCTCGCATCCTACGGACGGACGGACAGATAATAACTGTCTGAAAATAAAAATTTAAAGTTTATCACTCGAGGGAAGACTTGAACCAAGGACATCTTGTTCCGCAGCTGCTCACGCTAACCACAGGACCACGGCGCTCCTCAGTATACCTTCTCCGTGATGTTGCCTATCTTGCGCATGGACTACTCAGTTTTTATATTTTGCTTATTTTTTTCATACTCTCACACAACTTCTTCCTGTTTTCTCGATTGATCTGTGTTCAATTTTTCAAGGCCTATCCACTGTGCTAACTTATGACTAAATCTGAGGGGGGTGCTATGGGGTGGTTCCCTTGTAAGTTCTAGGGGACTGATGACTGATAGTGCTCAGAGCCATTTGAACCATTTCAACTAAAAGGAATCCACTAAATTTCTGTTACACTATAAATAACGCAAAACTAAAGGCTGTAAATTCAACTAAATACTTAGGAATTACAGTTATGAGCAACTTAAATTGGAATGATCACATAGATAATGTTGTGGGGAAAGCCAGCGAAAGACTGCGATTTGTTGGCAGGTCTACTAAAGAGACTGCTTACACCACTTGTCCGCCCTCTTCTGGAGTATTCCCTTGCAGGGAGGGCAGAGGATATTGAAAACTTTCAAAGAATGCAGCTCGTTTTGTATTATAGCGAAATAGGAGAAAGAGTGTCACGGACATGGTACGTGAATTGGGTTGGTAGTCATTAAAACAAAGGCGCTTTTGTTCCGCAAGATCTTTTCGTGGAATTTCAGTCACCAACTTTCTCTTCCGATCGCGAAAATATTCTGCTGGCGCCCACCTACATAGATAAATGGTCATCATAATAAAATTAGAGAAATCAGAACTCGCACAGAGAAAATTAAGTGCTTGTTTTTCCCGCTGTTCGAGAGTGGAACGGTAGAGAAATATCTTGAACGTGGAACCTTCTGTCAGGCACTTAATTGCCAACTGCAGAGTAGTCATGTAGATGTAGATGCATACATTCCATAGACACCATTCAAGTGTATGCACCAAATGCTCGTATTCTGATGAGGAGATACAATACATAAACGAAGAGATATAGAAGATGATGAATAATAGTAAATCCCGCTTCAAGAAGAAATCGAGGATTTAATGCAAAATTTGGAAACTTAGGATATGATACCAGAAATAAGAGATGTCATATGTTGGCATAATCTGCCGAGAAGAACAAAATATTCGTCATTTACACTTTTTTTCCAAAGAAAATATAACTGGCAACGACAAAATGAAACTAAAAATGAAATGGATTGCACTTTATTTATAAAAGCATTTATATCTACATCTACACTCATGCTCATAAATTAAGGATAATGCTGATACATGATGAGACAATGCTCTGGTGGGCGGTTTGCGGGTTTAAATCACTTCGGGTTACGGCCATGCGGTACATTTGACCTGCAGTCATCGCACGATGGCGCTGGCAGCAGTCCACATACGCAAAGGTATAATGGTGCATGTCAGAGAACGGTGCAGCGAGTAATGTGCAGCCGTTTTCAGACGTGCTAATGGTGACTGTGTGTTGAAAATGGCTCAGAGAACACATATTGATGACGTTATGAGGGGTGGAATACTAGGGCGACTGGAGGCTGGTCGAACACAGCAGGTCGTAGCACTGGCCCTCCGTGTGCCACAAAGTGTGATCTCAAGATTATGGCAACGATTCCAGCAGACAGGAAACGTGTCCAGGCGCTACAGTACGAGACGTCCACAGTGTGCAACACCACAAGAAGACCTATATCTCACCATCAGTGTCCGCAGACGGCCACGGAGTACTGCAGGTAGTCTTGTTCGGGACCTTACCGCAGCCACTGGAACAGTTGTCTCTAGACACACAGTCTACAGATGACTGAACAGACGTGGTTTATTCGTCCGGAGACCTGCAAGGTGCATTCCATTGACCCCTGGTCACAGGAGAGCCCGTAAAGCCTGGTCTCAAGAACACAGTAATGGTCATTGGAAAAACGGTCCCAGGTTATGTTCACGGACGAGTCCAGCTATAGTCTGAACAGTGATTCTCGCCAGGTTTTCATCTGGCGTGAACCAGGAACCAGATACCAACCCCTTAATGTCCTTGAAAGGGACCTGTATGGAGGTCGTGGTTTGATGGTGTGGGGTGGGATAATGATTGGTGCAGGTACACCCCTGCATGTCTTTGACAGAGGAACTGTAACAGGTCAGGTTTATCGGGACGTCATTCTGCACTAGTATGTCCGCCTTTTCAGGGGTGCAGTGGGTCCCACCTTCCTCCTGATGGATGATAACGCCCGGCCCCACTGAGCTGCCATCGTGGAGGAGTACCTTGAAACAGAAGATATCAGGCGAATGGAGTGGCCTGCTTGTTCTCCTGACCTAAACCCCATCGAGCACGTCTGGGATGCTCTCGGTCGACGTATCGCTGCACGTCTTCACACCCCAAGGACTTCAGAAGCTCCGACAGGCACTGGTGCAAGAATGGTAGGCTATACTCCAGCAGCTGATCGACCACCTGATCCAGAGCATGCCAACCCGTTGTGCGGCTTGTGTATGTGTGCATGGTGATTGTATCCCATATTGATATCAGGGTACATACGCAGGAAACAGTGGCGTTTTGTAGCACGTGTGTTTCGGGACGTTTTTCTCATGTTATCGCCAATACTGTGGACGTACAGATCTGTGTCGTGTGTGTTCCCTATGTGCCTATTCTATTAGCACCAGTTTTTTGTAGTGCCACGTTGTGTGGCACCACATTCTGCAATTATCCTTAATTTATGAGCATGAGTATACTTCACATTCTGCAAGGCTCCTAACAGTGTGCTGCGGATGGTACTTCTGGTACCACTAAATCATCCCCTCTTCCCTGTTCCACTCGTTATGGCGGGTGGAAAGAGTGAGTGTCGGTAAGCCTCTGTGTTACCTCTAATTTCTCGAATTTTCTCGTCGCGGTCGTGCTCACTTCGTGAAATGCGCTCACTCGAAATTACATTAACAAACCTCTCAGTGTTGCATAACGCCACTCTTGTAACATCTGCCACTGGCGTTTGTTGAGCATCTCGGTAAGGCTCTCGTGCGAACTAAACGAACCCGTTACGAAAAATGCCACTCTTCGTTGGATCTTTTCCGTCTCTTCTATCAGTCCTACCTGGCAAGGATCCCAAACTGATGATCACTACTAAAGAATCAGTCGAACAAGCGTCTTGTAAGCCACCTCCTTCGTAGATGAGTTACATTTCCTTAATATTTTTCCTATGGATCTTAGTCTGCATCTGCTTTTCTTGCTATTTGTTTTATGTGATCATTCCACTTAAAGTCGCTATGGATGGTTACCCCTAAATATCTTACGGTAGATACTGCTACCAGCGATTTGTTATTAATAGTATAGTTGTACAGTAGCGGATTTCTTTCCATATGTATGCGCAATGTGTTACATTTATTTACGTTCAGAGTCGACTCCCAGAGCCTGCGCCACTCACCAATCCTCTGTAGGTAATTCTGGAAATCGCTACTGTGTTCTGTCTTGCTACTTTCTTACAGACCATCTCATCATCTGCGGTCAGTCTTAAAGAGGTTCCGACGCTTTCTACAAGATCATTTATGTACACTATAAACAGTAACGGCCCTATCACTCTCCCTTGAGGCACTCCGAAAATTATCTTTTCATCTGTAGGCTTTGTTCTGTTAGTTAGTTACATGTTCCATAGATCATTTGGAAGGTTCTTTTATCGACATGATGTGGAACGGCTCACTTTATAACATATGTATGCATGATTAGTGTTAACATTAATGAACACATAATCATTTTATTCCTACTCATGCAACTAGACTTAAAAACAAGTTTTTTTACTGTCTGCCAGATCTTAAGTAGAAATTCGTCAGTGGAATAGAAGGAGTTGTCCAGGAGAAATGATTTTAGATTAGATTTAAAACTTACTTCGCTAGCTGTCAGACTTTTGTGTTATTGGGCAAATCATCAAAAAATTTTATTTCTGCTTATTAAAGTCCTCTCTGAGCCACTGGCAGCTTTAACAATAGGTAATAAAGGTCATGCTCCCCTCTAGTGATGTAGGTATGTACATTACTGTTCTTCTCAAATTGTGATGGATTATTTAGGACGAATTTCAGTAGCGAAAAAATGTATTGTGATGGCGCAGTCAAAATGCATAGCTCTTTGAAGAGGTACATACATTACGTCCGTGGGTGAACACTACATATTATTCTTAGTGCACGATTTTGTGCAATCAATAATTTCTTCTTAATTGATGGATTACCCCAGAAAGTTATTCTGCACGACATTACTGAGTGAAAATATGCAAAAATGTCAAGAGGCTGATACCTTTTTTCCCAAGATTAGCAATAATATAAACAGGAAAAGTAGCTGAACTTAATTGTTTGAGAAGGCTCAGTAATATGCTTCTTCCAGATGAAATTTTCATCAATATGTAAACGCAAGAATTTGGAGCTTTCTGTTCTAATTAATGACTCCTACTCATGTGCTACATCGATTGTTGGTATGACTATTTGCTGTATAGTATGTTTTTTGTTTAAAAATTTAGGGAGACTATTTTCGGAGAAGCACTTAATAATTCTTTGTAAAATATCACTTACTAACTCTTCTGTTGCTTTCTCTCTAATGGGATTAATTAAACACTAGTAACATCTGCAAAAAGTACGAATTTTGCTTGTTGTTACATATGTGAGGTATAGGTGTGGATACAAAATTGAACCCTGTGGTACTCCATTTGTGATTTTTTTTACCCCAGTCACTAAACTGTGGACCTTTCAGACTTTGTATGAATTGTTCAGCACAACCTTTTGCATCCTGTTTATCAAGTATGATTCAAACCAACTGTGTAAAGCCATGAATTTCATGAAATCTGAGTTTTTCTAAGAGAGTGTCATGATCTACACACTCAGAGGCCTTGGAGAGATCATAGGAAATAGCGACAAGCGGTATATTATCGTTTAAGGCTTGTACTATTAGATGAATGAATGTATAAATAGCATTCTCAGTTAAGCAACCTTTCTGGAATCCAGACTATAATATTCTGAGTAAATTCTTTCCACGTAAGTGTGCGAGTACTCCTGAGTACATTACTTTTCCGAATATTTTGGAAAAAGATGTCAATAAGGAAACTGGATGATTATTATTTAAGTCTGTCCTGTCACCTTTCTTATGAAGTGGTTTAATAATTACGTATTTGAACCTGTCTGTAAAAATACCCTGCGCCAGTGATGCCTTGCACACATCAGTAAGGACATTAATTATTAAGATGGAAACTTATGAGAATTCAGTTTGAAATTCCATCAGCCCCACAAGAGCTTTCGTTTCTTAGAATCTGTATAATTGCACTAATTTCAGTGAAGGATGTTGGTGCTACTTCTAGTTTCTTAAGGTTTTGTGGAATGACTTTTTGATATATTCTCTTGCTTGCTTCTTCGATTGAACCATTTAATTCTGCGTTTGCTGCTATATTTAGAAAGTGAGTGTTAAAAGTACTTGCAGCTCGTGAATTATCAGTCACAACATTGTTATTTAGTTTAACTGTTATAGAATCTTGTACGCTGGCTGGCTGTTGTGGCTCCCATTTGAGTGTATCCTATATAGTTTTAGTCTTATTATCTGTATTATTTATTTCTGTCAGGACATGCATACTTCTGGAAATTTTGATGACTTTCCTTAAAATATTAGAGTATCTTTGGTAGCATACAAGAAATGTCAGATCTTGACTTATTCTGGCATTTCCATAAATTTCCTTCTTCCTATAAAATGAGATTTTAATTATCTAACTTAACTACAGCTTACTTGTTTTTTTTAATGGATCCTTTGGATAATTTTTAGGAAATAAACTTTCAAATATAGACACAATCATAGGGAATAAACTGAATTTGACATTAGCATCTCTTCTCTATATACCTTATCCCATTCCACCCCTTTTAGTTTACTCTTAAAACACTGTATTCAGTTATCAGTAATAAGCCTCACTGCTGTGATGGACCTGTCTCTGGGTTGTAAAGTGCAATGCTGTTTATTTCCATTAATTGTGCATAATGACATCATGATCAGATAGTCCACTAACAACTGGGTCCACATCAGATGTTTCAGCCTGAGCGCTGTGTATAAAAATGTTATCAATCAATGTCCTATTATTTTGCTGCACATGAGTTGGAAAACTGACTAATGAAATTAGATTGAAACACCCAAATGATAATTCCAGTTCATTCTTCCTCTCTCTATCTGTTAAAAAATCTGCACTGAAATCTCCACAAACTACTGTTTTTTCTTGTCTGACAGGTAGCTCAATAAAGCATCAAGGTTCTGATTGCTGAAAGTTTACCAACAGGAATTTGTAGACTGTTATAATGATCAGAGAAGTATTCTGCAGCAACAATTCAAGAGCATATGCTTCTAGGTGCTGATCAACACAAAAACTATTTGTTTCAATATTTTTCACTTTGCCTCCAACTTTTAGATATTTTGGAACCTTTCCTTTTTCCATATTAACACTGCACGGAAATGATCCAAGTCTATAATCCCTACATCTATCCCTAGAGAATTTTCCACATCTTCTAGGCGTGCAAAAAGCTCATCTGTCTCGTTTTTCAACCCTCTAATGTTCGGATGAAACAAATTAATAGTGTTTTCTGGAAACTGTTACATGTATTATGGTCTTGTACTGTTCTAATTTCTTCACGCTTGTGACCTGATAGTCTACGCCTAGATTTCCTGTAGCAACTGGCCTACACCTCTCCCGTGACTGCTCCCTAATAGCAGCCACTTTCCTTTATAGGTGACTTTTCTACCTACCTGGACTTAACGTCTTTTCTACGAGTCTGCTGCACCCTGTTAAGCTCAAACACTGGTTAGGCTCTTACCCCATTTCAGGTAACAAGTCAAATTGATTGCTAACTGGAATCTGAAATGTGATTTCTGAGGTTTTCTCCCAACTCCCACTGTATCTTTCCCTCTTCAGCCTATTAAACTCAAAATATTCCATTTATAGTTGTGCTGGAGGGCACAAATCTATTTTCCTTGTTCCGCGATTTTCTTGTCTCGCCTACATAATGTGCAACCCTATGCAGGAGCAACATCTAACTCATTTTTGGCTTTCCCGCTGCATTCTCCCCAATGAAACACCACTCCACGGTCCTGAAATGTTCCTCCCATACCATCTAACTTACAGCAACATCCATTTTATCACACATGGCCCTCTCTTACAGTAAACTAAAAAGCACTACAACACACTTAGATCATAATAAAGCAATAATCAGTAAAACATATCTGTCGGTGAGTTGTGCAGCTAACTTCCAGGCGTCAGGCAGACTTAGAATAACACGATCGAAGTTCGTTGAAAGAAGGCCGTACCAGACACGAAGTGAATGAAAACTATAAGGGCACTCTTAAACTGATGCTATCAGGAAATTATTTAAAGCACTATAATGAATCCAATACAACATGCAGCGATTATGTGACGAGCAAACATTAGCTTATAAACACACCATCGACTTTCACTTTACGTAGGTCTTAGACCACAGAAGACACTCAACGAAATAAAAACTCTACAGAGCATGATATTTTTAACAACAAGCAAGTCTTGAATCCCTTCCTGGCATCATGGAACACGGCATCTACTTTAGTGCCGGTGTCTACAGCGCTATGTACTTAACCTCCTTATCTCCATTTTATACACAATGAAAGTTTATGTAGCAGGTTTGTTACTCAGAAATCGAAATTGAATGTTTATTGTTTGTGAGAGGATCGTGTTATGCCTCACGTAGGAGGGAAAAATGCATGCCAGCACGTTGTCGGAATCCGACAGCGGCAAGATCGTGGGCCACCGAGATAGCGGTTTATCAATCCACAGTATCGTTGCTCGCGTTTGTCGGTTGTTCCGGAATCCACGACTGTCATGACAATATGGTATCCACAGGTTCAGGATGGCCACATTCGACATCCTCCTGGTTCTCAACGGCTAGACACAACTACCGCTCGAGAGGACAACCCTGATAAGCCAAAATGTTGTGACCACTGACCACCGCGAAACTGGATGCTCCCTGATGGCTTGAGGACATGTAGCCCGGTGAGGAAAGTACGTAAGTGGAGCAGAGGAGAATGAGGACTCATTCTGGCGACAATAAAGGTCGCAAATGAGGGAATCCACTAACTTAAACGATTTTGACATAGGACAGATTCTTATGACCTGGCATCTTGGAACGAGCATCTCGAAACGACGAAGTTGGTGAGTTCTCCACGTGCAACTGTCGTGAGCAACTATGGAAAGACGTAGAAGAACGGAGAAACCAGGAGTAGGTGACAAGGTAACTGATGTCCATGGCTCATCGGAGGCACAAGGGTTTTGGAGCACACCATTCAGCGCACATTGTTGACCACGGAGCTGCTCTGAAGATGACCCCTATATATTCCCGTGTCAGTGGTGTAGCACTACGGGTTCTGGTAGGAAAATCGCGATATCAGTGTTTTTTTGCGTCATAATTCCAAAAACTACCCTGATGTCAGCACATTCCACTGACACTGTTGCGAGAATTGCACTTCCGGTTGCTGAGGCAACTGTGCTTTATGTATTCAAGGTGACTGACCTCCCATCCCATTTTCCACCTCCGCTTTGCTCTCCACTAATTACGAGACGTCAACGTTATCATGCTTTCAGCCGAGAACCGCAGGGCCCCACTGCTCTCCACGATTTTCTATCCATTCTAGGTTTGTGCCCTGTAGTGAGAGGAGAGGATCAGAGTGTTGGTATCTGTTATAACAAATTAATTTTTATTATTATTCCAACTACGCGAGTTCCACCATTCGAGGTCTGTACGCTGCGCGAGAAAACCATTAACAGCAGGGTTAAAAATGGCTGCAGGTATTCTCATAATTTACGAGGTAAGACACTTTGAAAGCGTAAATTAATGTGAAGTTGTGTGGGATGCCATTTCATTTCATAACAGGATCCTTTTGATTGTCATACGCAGCACTCTTACAGGGCAGTGGTACGTCGACGATATTATACGCCCCGTTTCGTGGCAAGCCATCCTGGGCTCACATTTTAGCAAGATAATGCCCACCTGCATACGGCGACAGTCTCCACTGCTTGCCTTCCTGCTTGCCAAACCCTACCTTGCCAGCAAGGTCACCGTATCCCTCCCCAGCTGAGAACGTTTAGAACATTCTGGGCAGGATCCTCCAGCCAGCTCGGGATTTTGAAGATCTAACACGCCAACTGAACAGAATTTGGCCCGTTATGCCTCAGGAGGACATCCAGCAGCTCTATGAATCAGCGCCAAGTCGAATAACTGCTTGCATGAGGGCCAGCACGTTATTGACTTGCTCAAATGGTTCAAATGGCTCTGAGCACTATGGGACTTAACATCTGAGGTCATCAGTCCCCTAGAACTTAGAACTCCTTAAACCTAACTAACCTAAGGATATCACACACATCCATGTCCCAGGCAGGATTCGAACCTGCGACCGTAGCGGTCACGCGGTTCCACACTGAAGCGCCTAGAACCGCACGTGACTTGCTCAGTTTGTGTAGTTTTTTCTCTTGAATAAATCATCAATTTTTTCTGAAATTGTAATCATTTGTTTGTCTATATATGTACATTACATCTACCGATTTCCGTAGCATTCGGCTAATTCTTTTGTAGTGCGTCGTTTTTCTATCTTATGAAATATTTCGGTCAAAATATTTCTATGAAAGACCTTTTTTCTAGCCGTGCGGGATTAGCCGAGCGGTCTAGGGCGCTGCAGTCATGGACTGTCAGGCTGGTCCCGGCGGAGGTTCGAGTCCTCCCTCGGGCATGGGTGTGTTTGTCCTTAGGATAATTTAGGTTAAGTAGTGTGTAAGTTTAGAGACTGATGACCTTAGCAGTTGAGTCCCATAGGATTTCACACACATTTGAACATTTTTGAACCTTTTTTCCATTATGAAATTAAATGTCACTATTACATGACAACCTAAGCGGGACAAACTGTGAAATTCTTTTGTGTCTGTCCATATGCTAACAGTTATTACCAGATGCAATTATATTATGTCTTCAGTGCGCTGAAAATAAATAATAGGGGACACTTGTTTTGTTTGTCATCTATGTTGCTAAGAAATATGAAATACGCAGCCAAGTCGTATTCAGTGCAACTGTATTGCCATATAAATGCAGTTCGTTCTCAATTCCCCCCTCCTCCCCTCCTCCACTCGCACAGCGTGGCATGGCGATGGTGGGAAGTGAGAAGCTAAATGATAGAGCTGTGGTACACATGACAGAGAATGGCTCGTGAGCCAGATTCTTAGCCACCCCTAATTTAGGGGAAAATTTGGTAACACATTCAGGTTTGTGTCATATGTTAAGTGCTTCGCTGTGCGTGTACGCCATGTGATACAGATGTGCTTCTCTGCCTATTCATCGGTGTTTTGCCCACATTTATGTCATAACTATGGAGAATATGGAAAAATCGTAAAAATATGGATACGAAATCGGAAAAAAGAGTGTTCTGTGTTTATATAGAGCAAAAATCGAAATTTGTGGTTTTTAATGTAACCACTAGATAGATATAGGTTAGCGATGACACCAAATATATGTGTTTTAATAGTGGAGAGACGAAAAGTTCTAGAGAGACATTCTTTCGAGACCAAACATCTATATTCTTGACATTAAAGAACTAAAAGTAGGATAAACTAGAATGTCACTGGCGTTTGTTGCAGAATTCTAGTGCGAGCAGTTTACAAGTTATTGTATTTTGAATAGTTTCCACAGCGACACTTGTTTGTGCCATTCAACATCCGTAGTCACTGGGTACGATGTTGTTATATTTGTTTACAGTGTGCTTGTGTGTTTCTTGAGTGCACTGAGACTTGTAGTCAGTTAGTGTGTGACAGTCCAAGCAGTAGGTCGTGAGTGGACGATGGGATTTACCAATGCAGAAAAAGTCGACATGCCTATGGTGTATGGAGAGTGTAACAAGAATGCAATTCTTTCTTGTGTGGTGTATGCGGCAAGATGTCCCAATAGACGTCTACCACCTCGGTAATTATTTATCAACCTCTTCAACCATTTACGTGAAAGTGGTAGTGTAACACCCAGACTACCTAACAGGACGAAACAAGTGACGACAGAAGAGTGAGAAATTAATGTTCATGCTGCAGTTGTAGTAGATCTGCATGTTAGCCCCCGCCCAATCGCACGAGGAAGTGACATGAGCCAGGCAAGGGTCCCATGTATTCTCCATCGACATAGATAGGTCCCATCCCTACCACATCTCTATCCATCAAGAACTGCATGGAAACGATTGTGAGAATCATGTTAACTTATGTACATGGGCAATAAAACAGGATGCTCCATATGTCCCATGTATCTTGTTTAGTGATGAAGCCACATTTACCAATCGTGGCCAGGTAAACCACCGAAACATGCACTATTGGTCTCGTCGGGTGGAACGTCAGCGTCCATGGAGTGTAAACGTATGGTGTTCGATTGTGAACCATCAGCTCATAGGCCTGTTTTTCATAGACTGAACGCACACAAGTATCGTAGCCTCCTAACAAACCATCTACCACGGATGCTAGAAGATGTTCCTCTGCAGACTAGGAGGAACCTGTGGCAACATGATGGTTGCCCAGCCCATAGTGTACGAAGTACTAGAACATGTCTTCAAGAACTGTTTCCAAATCATTGGATTGGGCTCAGAGGACCTGTGCCTTGGTCGGCCAGTTCCCCAGATTAGCGCCTGTAGACTTTTTTTCTGTGGGGAAAGCTGAAAGACGCTGTCTACAAGGACATACCAACTCCCTGCCGCCGTTGGATAAGCAGCTGAGCAGCAAGTCGTATACTCCTAGCTCACTCATTTGTTACATAGTTTAATTCTTAATTTCTTTGCGTGTTTTTGGTACTTGCATTGTTTAATTCATAAATTTCGGGCCTATTATAGTATTTGAGAGTTGTAGCATCGCGTTTTAGTACCTGAATAGTGTAAATTCGCGTAGTCGTTTGTCTACTGTTTTTGTTTTGAACGGCCAGTGTCGGTTGGTCACAGTCAGTGTGCTCCCTGCCGCCGTTGGATAAGCAGCTGAGCAGCAAGTCGTATAGTCCTAGCTCACTCATTTGTTACATAGTTTAATTCTTAATTTCTTTGCGTGTTTTTGGTACTTGCATTGTTTAATTCATAAATTTCGGGCGTATTATAGTATTTGAGAGTGTAGCATCGCGTTTTAGTACCTGAATAGTGTAATTTCGCTTAGTCTCCTTCCGCCGCCGAGCAGTGTCAGCAGTGCGCAAGTAGCAGCACTACTGCATTTACTAGGCAATCTTGTATTTTAATAACCGTTTAAATTTTGTCGATTTGTTTGCGGTCTCTGTAAATTAGTTAAGACGTTCTTTGCAAAACAGTTTTTAGCATGGATAGGGACTGCAACTGCTGTGTTCGGATGCAGGTCAGTTGGCATCCCTTCGCTCCCAGCTACAGGCAGTGTTGGCTTCGGTCACACAGCTTGAGGCTGTTGCCAATGGGCATCACTGTGGGGGTCCGGATGGGGGTTTGTCGGGGACGGCCAGCTCGTCCCACGCATCCCCCGATCGGACTACGACTGTGGCTGCCCGGGATACTGCCCACATTGAGGCTGATCCCTCACCTGTGGTAGAGTGGGAGGTCGTTTCAAGGTGTGGCAGGGGGCGAAAGACATTCCGGAGGGCTGAACGGAAAGCCTCTCCAGTTTGTCTGACGAACCGGTTTCAGGCTCTGTCTCAGGCTGATACTGATCTTCGGCCTGACACGGCTGCTTGTCCTGTTCCAGAAGTTGCCCCTCAGTCTGCAAGATCCGGGCAGTTGCAGAGGGTGGGCTTACTGGTAGTTGGGAGCTCCAACGTCAGGCGCGTAATGGGGCCCCTTAGGGAAATGGCAGCAAGAGAGGGGAAGAAAACCAATGTGCACTCCGTGTGCATACCGGGGGGAGTCATTCCAGATGTGGAAAGGGTCCTTCCGGATGCCATGAAGGGTACAGGGTGCACCCATCTGCAGGTGGTCGCTCATGTCGGCACCAATGATGTGTGTCGCTATGGATCGGAGGAAATCCTCTCTGGCTTCCGGCGGCTATCTGATTTGGTGAAGACTGCCAGTCTCGCTAGCGGGATGAAAGCAGAGCTCACCATCTGCAGCATCGTCGACAGGACTGACTGCGGACCTTTGGTACAGAGCCGAGTTGAGGGTCTGAATCAGAGGCTGAGACGGTTCTGCGACCGTGTGGGCTGCAGATTCCTCGACTTGCGCCATAGGGTGGTGGGGTTTCGGGTTCCGCTGGATAGATCAGGAGTCCACTACACGCAACAAGCGGCTACACGGGTAGCAGGGGTTGTGTGGCGTGGGCTGGGCGGTTTTTTAGGTTAGATGGCCTTGGGCAAGTACAGAAAGGGCAACAGCCTCAGCGGGTGCGGGGCAAAGTCAGGACATGCGGGGACCAAGCAGCAATCGGTATTGTAATTGTCAACTGTCGAAGCTGCGTTGGTAAAGTACCGGAACTTCAAGCGCTGATAGAAAGCACCGAAGCTGAAATCGTTATAGGTACAGAAAGCTGGCTTAAGCCAGAGATAAATTCTGCCGAAATTTTTACAAAGGTACAGACGGTGTTTAGAAAGGATAGATTGCATGCAACCGGTGGTGGAGTGTTCGTCGCTGTTAGTAGTAGTTTATCCTGTAGTGAAGTAGAAGTGGATAGTTCCTGTGAATTATTATGGGTGGAGGTTACACTAAACAACCGAACTAGGTTAATAATTGGCTCCTTTTACCGACCTCCCGACTCAGCAGCATTAGTGGCAGAACAACTGAGAGAAAATTTGGAATACATTTCACATAAATTTTCTCAGCATGTTATAGTCTTAGGTGGAGATTTCAATTTACCAGATATAGACTGGGACACTCAGATGTTTAGGACGGGTGGTAGGGACAGAGCATCGAGTGACATTATACTGAGTGCACTATCCGAAAATTACCTCGAGCAATTAAACAGAGAACCGACTCGTGGAAATAACATCTTGGACCTACTGATAACAAACAGACCCGAACTTTTCGACTCTGTATGTACAGAACAGGGAATCAGTGATCATAAGGCCGTTGCAGCATCCCTGAATATGGAAGTTAATAGGAATATAAAAAAAGGGAGGAAGGTTTATCTGTTTAGCAAGAGTAATAGAAGGCAGAGTTCAGACTACCTAACAGATCAAAACGAAAATTTCTGTTCAGACACTGACAATGTTGAGTGTTTATGGAAAAAGTTCAAGGCAATCGTAAAATGCGTTTTAGACAGGTACGTGCCGAGTAAAACTTTGAGGGACGGGAAAAACCCACCGTGGTACAACAACAAAGTTAGGAAACTACTGCGAAAGCAAAGAGAGTTCCACTCCAAGTTTAAACGCAGCCAAAACCTCTCAGACAAACAGAAGCTAAACGATTTCAAAGTTAGCGTAAGGAGGGCTATGCGTGAAGCGTTCATTGAATTCGAAAGTAAAATTCTATGTACCGACTTGACAGAAAATCCTAGGAAGTTCTGGTCTTACGTTAAATCAGTAAGTGGCTCGAAACAGCATATCCAGACACTACGGGATGATGATGGCATTGAAACAGAGGATGACTCGCGTAAAGCTGAAATACTAAACACCTTTTTCCAAAGCTGTTTCACAGAGGAAGACCGCACTGCAGTTCCTTCTCTAAATCCTCGCACAAACGAAAAAATGGCTGACATCGAAATAAGTGTCCAAGGAATAGAAAAGCAACTGGAATCACTCAATAGAGGAAAGTCCACTGGACCTGACGGGATACCAATTCGATTCTACACAGAGTACGCGAAAGAACTTGCCCCCCTTCTAACAGCCGTGTACCGCAAGTCTCTAGAGGAACGGAGGGTTCCAAACGATTGGAAAAGAGCGCAAATAGTCCCAGTCTTCAAGAAGGGTCGTCGAGCAGATGCGCAAAACTATAGACCTATATCTCTTACGTCGATCTCTTGTAGAATTTTAGAACATGTTTTTTGCTCGCGTATCATGTCATTTCTGGAAACCCAGAATCTACTATGTAGGAATCAACATGGATTCCGGAAACAGCGATCGTGTGAGACCCAACTCGCCTTATTTGTTCATGAGACCCAGAAAATATTAGATACAGGCTCCCAGGTAGATGCTATTTTTCTTGACTTCCGGAAGGCGTTCGATACAGTTCCGCACTGTCGCCTGATAAACAAAGTAAGAGCCTACGGAATATCAGACCAGCTGTGTGGCTGGATTGAAGAGTTTTTAGCAAACAGAACACAGCATGTTGTTATCAATGGAGAGACGTCTACAGACGTTAAAGTAACCTCTGGCGTGCCACAGGGGAGTGTTATGGGACCATTGCTTTTCACAATATATGTAAATGACTTAGTAGATAGTGTCAGAAGTTCCATGCGGCTTTTCGCGGATGATGCTGTAGTATACAGAGAAGTTGCAGCATTAGAAAATTGTAGCGAAATGCAGGAAGATCTGCAGCGGATAGGCACTTGGTGCAGGGAGTGGCAACTGACCCTTAACATAGACAAATGTAATGTATTGCGAATACATAGAAAGAAGGATCCTTTATTGTATGATTATATGATAGCGGAACAAACACTGGTAGCAGTTACTTCTGTAAAATATCTGGGAGTATGCGTGCGGAACGATTTGAAGTGGAATGATCATATAAAATTAATTGTTGGTAAGGCGGGTACCAGGTTGAGATTCATTGGGAGAGTGCTTAGAAAATGTAGTCCATCAACAAAGGAGGTGGCCTACAAAACACACGTTCGACCTATACTTGAGTATTGCTCATCAGTGTGGGATCCGTACCAGATCGGTCTGACGGAGGAGATAGAGAAGATCCAAAGAAGAGCGGCGCGTTTCGTCACAGGGTTATTTGGTAACCGTGATAGTGTTACGGAGATGTTTAATAAACTCAAGTGGCAGACTCTGCAAGAGAGGCGCTCTGCATCGCGGTGTAGCTTGCTCGCCAGGTTTCGAGAGGGTGCGTTTCTGGATGAGGTATCGAATATATTGCTTCCCCCTACTTATACCTCCCGAGGAGATCACGAATGTAAAATTAGAGAGATTAGAGCGCGCACGGAGGCTTTCAGACAGTCGTTTTTCCCGCGAACCATACGCGACTGGAACAGGAAAGGGAGGTAATGACAGTGGCACGTAAAGTGCCCTCCGCCACACACCGTTGGGTGGCTTGCGGAGTATCAATGTAGATGTAGATGTAGATGTAGATGTGCAACGACGAGTTACTGCAGCCTGCTCGGACATCTCCGCTGAAATGCTGGCACGTGTGCAGCAGTCGTTCCATACCAGACTAGAAGCGTGTATTGCCGCTGCCGGTGGTCATTTTGAACCCAACCTGTGGTGGTCAATTGTCTCGTTACTGGTCAGAATCCACTTGCGTTGTTCTTTAATGTGTGCTACAACAGGTATTGCACAAGTGTTGGTGTGGGAACTTTTCAAAATACGATATCTCGCAAAGGATTCACACTAGAATCCTACAACAAACACCACTGATATTCTGGTTTACTCTACTTTTAGTCTGTTAATGTCAATATGCATTGCTCTATGTAAAAAGTGTATGTTTGCACAAAAAATACACTCCCTAAGCGTTATCTCGATCTGTTGATTGGCTGAAAATACGAGCCCCTAACTACCAATCCATTCTGTGAAACCGCGCATTAATAGCACTTTCCATTTGCGCAATGTTTGGGGTGCAAATTTTACATGATTCAAAAGTAACTGTACACACTTCGTGGGTGTAATGTAAGCATGAATATAAGAGTAAAACTTTAAACAATCATTTGTCTGAAATTGCTTTATTTCAGAGTTACGCAATAGAGTAGGGATTATACGGGGGTTGGAACTTTAATAGTTGCAACTATTTATTTACAGCTCGTACAAGATAGATACGTGTTTCAAAGTTTTACTGACTTTCAAAGTAGTCACCACAATTGTGTATAGCCCGTTGCCAGCGATTTGGTAGTCGTAGGATATTCTTAGCTGTGCCATTTGTGTTCACAGTTCTAGCGGCGCGGTCTATTGCCCTACAAATTTATAGCAGTTCTGAAGCGAATGCCGTGAAGTGTTTCCTTCAGCTTAGAAATCCAGTTGAACTCACAAGGGCTTAAGTCAGGGAGTGCAGTAGGTAGTATAGCACTTGGCAGCCCCACCAGTCAAACAAATCAGTAACAGCTTGCATTGTACGTGCTTGAGCATTGTCCTGCAAAACGATGGTCAGGGCCTGCAGAAAGTGTCATCACTTCTGTCTTTATCCTGTTCATTTTTGGAACACGACCCAAGGCCAGCTTAGAGATAGAAGTGATGACACTCTTTCTGCAGCACCTGGCCATCATTTTGCAGGACAATGCTCAAGCACGTACAGTGCAAGCTGTTGCTGATTTGTTTGACTGATGAAAGTCAGTAAAACTTTGATACACGTATCTCTTTTGTACGAGGTGTAAATAAATAGTTGCCACCATTAAAGTTCCAACCCTCGTACGTGCGACAGAAAATTAAATCTTCTCAGAAATCAACGACAATAATGACCTGAAATGACCAGAAATTCAACTCAACTAAGTGCTGTACGGTTACCCCAGGACATGTTGAAAATTATGTCCATATACACGAAGAAAATGACGTGCTCGACTTCTTTCCTCCCTCCGAATGTTGCAGGCGACGTTCATCTCATTTTGCACAGCTACAAAGCTATTTTCAGTTTTCTGCTGTAGTTGTGCTACATTCTCCATTGTAACACCATACACGAGTTCTCTGAGACGGCCCCAAAGATATCTGCAGGGCCACCGTCGACAAAGCAACGTTAATCGATATGCAGGCGAACACGACACGCCGAAAGGCTGTTCTGGCCCGTAATGTAATGTTTACTACATCTGACATTATGCATCACAATTCGGAAATAAAGCAATTTCAGACAAAACTGTATTTAACATTTACTCTCATTTTGATCCATACATTACACCCACTAAGTGTATACAGTTACTTTGGAATCATACTGTATACATAGTGACACATAGCGATCATAACATTTGCTTCGGAAAAGTGGTCAGCAATAACGAGTTATGATTTTAGGGCTAAAATGTAGAATTGGCAGACAATACCATCATTTACTGCTATGGAAGTTATTTCGCAGGGTTAAAAGGACGTAATGCTATTCTCCATAGGGTAAACTTCTAGCTTGTATCACCTTTTAAGAAATGCTTCTCTGTGTGGATATATAGCATGTCAGGTGTGATACAGATGTGTGACTCTGCGTGCGTCTCAGCGTGCTCATACTATTGTCCACACGTAAAAAAAAAAAAAAAAAAATGCATGACTTGTAGGCATAATGTTAGGTATGCTTATTATGCATTGGTGTCTCGAAGAATTGCAATAACGGATCTAATTGTTAATGCCATACAAATATGCGTTTCTAACGGAATACACTCCCTATAGTAATAACCAATAGCGTGTGTCTAGATAAATATCTGCAGCATTGTAAGGTATTATATTAGGATTCTAGATGAGTAACATGTGTATGTATGGGGGTGGTGTATAAGGAGGATCGACTTGGGAAGCTTATATGTATGCAGTATGTTCAAGAAAAAGTGTCGAATACTTTGAGAGGTGGTAGTACTCACCGAAACAAGAAAAATAAGTCCAATAAACGTGGGTCCGGAAATGTATACTTTCTGAGAAAAGTTTAGTAAACCTGGGTCCGGAAATGCACACTTCCTGCGATAAACACGTGTTTACAATCTGCGTTCAACGTAGCATCCATTCATGACAATGCACCTCTCTGCCTTCCGGCGCAAGGAATGATGATGCACCCTTTGAAGGTCAACCCAGTTGTTGTTGTACCTCCTGGCAGCCACTGAAGACGCCACATCATTGATTGGCGTGGCATAGACCAACGCCTTCAAGTGTCCCCATAACCAATAGTCTAGGGGATTGAGGTCCGGGGAACGAGCGGCCCAAGTTGTGCCCCTCTCCCCTCCCCCTCCCCCCTCCAACGAATCCAGCGGTTCTGAAATATCTGCGTCACATGTCCACGCACATTGTGACGAAAGTGTTGTATTCGTGGATGCAATGCCACAGCCTCCAGCAAGGCAGGCAATACATTAATGATAAAATCCAAATAAGGCGTCCTAGTTAACCTTTGTGGTAGCACCTACGACCCTATTAATCTATCGCCAATGCCTGCCCAAACGTTGATAGAGAATCGCTGTTGATACCTCTTTCCTGAACTGCTTGGAGATTTACATCTGCCCATACATGCTGGTTATGGAAATTAACAACACCATCTCTTGTGAAACCTGCCTCATCGGTAAATAAAATCTCGGATATGAAGAGTGGATCTACGGCACACTTTGCGATAGCCTCTAACAGAACCACCGTCTCGTATGGTGATCATGTGGCCTTAGGGCCCGAACGCGCTGTAGATGGTATGGGTACAGCAATTGTTCATGAAGTAGCCCTCCAGATAAGAGAGTGAGACACGCCTTCTGCTGCTGCTAATCGTCGCACACTGGTCCCAGGGCTACCGAACGTAGCACACACTCCTACATGTCAGGCGTGTGGACTGAGCGGGCCCGTCCACTGTGTCTTTCGAGCTGCAAGGGTACCTGCGTCCCTCTGCCGAACAGCTTATCAGAGGGCACTCTCCGCTCTGGATATTTTTCAGCGTAAGGGGCTCGGGCTCACAGGATACGTCCATTTGCGAAACCATAGCAGAATAAGAAATCTGCCATTTCATTTGTCGAGTAGTATGCGTCCATATCTAACAAGTGGTGGAAGGGAGAAAATGTAAATGTACTTCATCATTTGTACGTACAAACAGCACAATAACAGTAAACACGTAAGTGAATCCGCGTTTGGGAGAAGGTAAAACACCACGTTACGCACCGAGCGTTGACAGTACTGTACAATAAGACACAAACACACGACGAAAGCTAACATAGCCTACAACACGAATCGAACCACACAACTGACTGCAGATCACGAATGATAGGTACAGTACACTGTGAGTAAGACATAATACCCTGCCGACACATCTGAGGGAGCGCCAATGCAACGACTGTGCTAGTATCTGCAACCAAGGTTGAGGAGGATGGAGGAGGATATTAGTGTTTAACGTCCCGTAGACAACGAGGTCATTAGAGACGGAGCGCAAGCTCGGGTTAGGGAAGGATGGGGAAGGAAATCGGCCGTGCCCTTTCAAAGGAACCATCCCGGCATTTGCCTGAAGCTATTTAGGGAAATCACGGAAAACCCATATCAGGATGGCCGGAGACGGGATTGAACCGTCGCCCTCCCGAATGCGAGTCCAGTGTGCTAACCACTGCGCCACCTCGCTCGGTACCAAGGTTGAAAATGGTTCAAATGGCTCTGAGCACTATGGGACTTAACTTCTGAGGTCATCAGTCCCCTAGAACTTAGAACTACTTAAACCTAACTAACCTAAGGACATCACACACATCCATGCCCGAGGCAGGATTCGAACCTGCGACCGTAGCAGTCGTGCGGTTCCAGACTGTAGCGCCTAGAACCGCACGGCCACTCCGGCCGGCCTGCAACCAAGGATCGCGTAGCTCTTCTTATAAACAAGCGTTTATCTCGGAAAGTATGCGTTTCTGGACCCATATTTATTCGACTTGTTTTTCTTGTTCCGATGAGTACTACCACGTCTGCAAGAGTTCAGCACTTTTTTTGAACACCCTGTATACACTGCCGGAAAAGGAATTAGTAAACCTGGAAAGACGACGTCGATTTTGATGCGATGACGGCGTATGCTACCTGGGGGACAGTAGATGTACTGATAATGGTTTCATCTTCGTCGCCAACAGATAGCGTAATGGCATAACTGCCTGAGTGTCACATGTGTCTACCCTTTAATATGGAATGCTCCCAACCAGAAGGCTCAGTGTGGTGCAAACGTGTGAAGCAAACAGGCAACCATGCCGCGGAGACGTACTCAAGCTTCCTACAGCAAAACGAGCGAGTTTGTAACGGGTCAAACTGTGGCCTTGCCAGTGGCGGACTGATTCTTTAGGAGAATTGCCACACAAATTGGACGTGCTGCGGCAGTTCTGCACCAATGCTGGTATCAGTGGTTACCTGAACATTCTCACACCCCTAGACGAGATTCTGGATGTCTGTGCATCACATATGCCAGCCAGGATCGTCGTACTGTAAGGGCTGCAGCAGCAGATGGTACAGCTACCACAGCACAGATGAGTGGGCCTGTGAGTCCAGACGTGTCAACACGAACTGTTGCGAACCGGTTATTAGCTGTGGGACTACTGGCACGCACACCTCTATCCCGTCTTCCACTCACACCACAGCATCGACGTGCACCGCTCGACTGCTGCAGTCAGAGGATCACTTGGAGGATGGCATGGCGTACCATGGTCTTCAGGGGTGAAATCAAACACAGCCTGCACCCAAATGATGGTCATTGGCATATTGACGTAGAGTGCATTCACCTAAGACCTACTGGCCCCACCCCAGGCCTGATGTTCTTGGACAACTCTCGTTCACATTTGATGTTTCTCAAGGGGACGCAAACCAGCTCTCGGTAGGTGCAGAATGTTGTTTGACTCGTTCTTTTGCCGTCCTTGCAATAGGAAGGTGATTTGTTGTTCCAACAGGATAATGCTTGCCCGGACATTGCCCGTGAAACTCAACGTGCTCTGAAAGACGTGCTGAAACTTCCCTGGCCAGCACGATCTCTGGATTTGTCTCCAAACGAGGAGCACGTGTGGGATATGATGCGGCGAGAAGAGACTCATGAGACTCGTCAACCAACAACTCTTACAGAAGTATGTTAACAGTGCGAGCATGTGTGGCATAACGTATCCCAGGGCAGTATTTGTAATCTGTACGGTCGACTGCATTCCAGAGTCAGCACATGCATTGCCGCCTGTGGAGGCTACACTACGTACTAGTAAGGGCGTTGCAGCATGGGTTGACACCTGGTACCTCAGAACCGCTTGTGCTATTGATTTGTTGCAACAATAAATCTTGAGTGAATTGGAAACCTCTAAAAGGGGGTACTTTTTTTTCCAACAGTGTGTATGAGTGCTTTACTATGTTGGGGGTACTGGCTATTCCTCGTGTTTTGTCATGTACCTGTTAATACACACCAAGTAAGCGAATATCAAATTAACCTATTTTGGCACCGCTGTATCGAATTGCTATGGAAATGTTGTCAGACATAGCAATTGTTACATCACAATTTGGCAGTCATTCAAGAGGGTAATGGTACTAGGTATTCATTTTTTCTGTTGACAATATTACCAAACACCTATTTGATGTAATGTATCAAATAGTCTTAGATAAGCCCTATGACACGACTATTAGCCAATATGTGCTTCGTATTAAATGACACTGTCATAGACGTGACGTTGTCGGTGCGCTTTCTGCTCTAATCTCTCTCTCTTACCAAGCATTAATCCCGACTTGCCGGGTCTACTGTCATGGTTAACCGGATTTGGAGTGTTAATTTTAAGGGAGGTCAGATGCCCTTCCCGTCGCCACCCCGTACCCCCTCGGGACGGAATGTGTGTACCCCAACTGTCTGTGTTTAGTGTAATCCATGGAATAGTGCGAACGTGTTTCAAGTGTCGGCGAGTCGTGTAATTGAGGCGGAATGTGGGGACCAGCCCGGTATTCACCTAGCAGGATGTGGAAAACCGCCTAAAAGCCACATCCAGGCTGGCCAGTACACCAGCCCTCGTCTTTAGCCCGCCGTGCGGATTCGATCCGGGGCCGGCGCGCCTACCCGCGTCCAGGAAGCAGCGTTAGCGCTCTCGGCTACCCCGGCGGGTACGCTTTCTGGCCTAATAGGATGCGGGATATATACAAGTAGGATTCTAGGTAAATCTTGACGTCCACCAGTTTAAACCTGGTGGATGTCTCTAAGACATTCTTATTCTTGACGTTACATCTTAGAATGGAAACAGACGACTAAAAAATTAATCGGAAGATAACTTCATGCCAGATTAAAAACTAATACTTACATTGCAAGCTTGTATCAGCTCAGAGAAGTGTCAAACGCTATACACGATTTAAACGCAAAAAAAAAAAAAAAACATACTGCCAACACTGCGGTACGGCTGACACACACCCATACACCGAAAGCACCTAGAAATTAATGTATGTGGACTTCAAAGCGTTTTCCAACCTCCAAGGCAAGAATACCTCCATGTGCAAATTATCTGCACACCCACCCTGATATACTTCCGGCACGGTCAAGCTTGAGACGGGACATGTCGCCTGAACGACTTTTTTTCTAGTTAAGTCGACCTGAACAGAATGTTTACTGTACATTAGATCTTTGCTAGTATGCAGATTATTAATAACACGCTACTGCTGGAAATATTCTCGGTATTTAGGAGAGATGTGTAATAATTTTTTTAGACTGGTTGCCAACTGCTGTTTGCTCTGACATGACGAAAACTCGCTAGCATCATATCAGCTATTTCCTGTCGGGTGGTCCGAGGTAGGCACTGAGACGGCAGGATGAACACGCAAAGCTGCAGTTCTGTCCTCAGTCGGGCAGTGTAAAACATACACTGAAGCGCTAAAGAAACTTGTACGGGCATGTATACTCGAATACAGAGATATGTAAACACGCAGAATACGGAGCTGCGGTCGGCAACGCCTATATAAGACAACAAGTGTCTGGCGCAGTTGTTAGATTGGTTACCGCTGCTACAATGACAAGTTATCAGGATTTAAGTGAGTTTCAACGTGCTGGTATAGTCGACGCACGAGCGATGGGACACAGCATCTACGAGGTAGCGATGAAGTGAGGATTTGCCCGTACGACCATTTCACGAGTGTACCGTGAATATCAGGAATCCGGTAAAACATCAAATCTCCGACATCACTGCAGCTGGAAAAAGATCCTGCAAGAAAGTGACCAACGACGACTGAAGAGAATCGTTCAACGTGACAGATTGCTGCAGATTACAATACTGAGCCATCAACAAGTGTCAGCGTGCGAACCATTCAACGAAACATCATCGGTATGGACTTTTGGAGCGGAAGGCCCACTCGTGTACCCTTGATGACTGCACGACACAAAGCTTTACGCCTCGCCTAGGCCCGTCAAGACGAACATTGGATTGTTGATGGCTAGAAACATTTTGCCTGAACGGACGAGTCTCGTTTCAAATTGTATTGAGTGGATGGACATGTACGGGTATAGAGACAACCTCATGAACCTATGGACCCTGTATGTCCGCAGGGGACTGTTCAAGCTAGTGGAGGCTCTGTAATGGCGTGGGGCGTGTGCAGTTGGACTGATATGGGACCCTTGATACGTCTATATACGACCCTGACAGGTGACACGTACGTAAGCATCCTGTTTGATCACCTGCATCCATTTATGTCCATTGTGCGTTCCGACGGACTTGAGCAATTCCAGCAGGGCAATGCGACACCTCACACGTCCACAATTGCCACAGAGTGGCTCCAGGAACACTCTTGTGGGTTTAAACACCTCCGCTGGCCACCAAACTCCCCAGACATGAACATTGTTGAGCATATCTGGGATGCCTTGCAACGTGCCGTTCAGAAGAGATCACCGCTCCCTTGTACACTTACAGAGTTATAGACAGCCCTGCAGGATTCGTGGTGTCGATTCCCTCCAGCACTACTTCAGACATTAGTCGAGTCCATGCCACGTCGTGTTGCGCACTTCTGCGTACTCGCGCGGGCCTTACAAGATATTAGGGAGGTGTATCAGTTTCTTTGGCTCTTCAGTGTACGTACACGCGGGACATTGGTGGGTGGTGTTGCAGCAAGCGAATGCGGTAGTGTCTTCCCTGTATGCTACAAGCTAAGTTGCATGTGGACGGTTACGTGTAGGTTCGACTATCTTAAAACTGTTTTAATTAGACTGGTATCCCCATTCTATGCTGGTAGGAGTAACTGTTATTTACAGTTTAAATTTTGGACTTTTTGTCCATCGTTTATTTATGAGAAACCTAGGAGCAGTCTTATAGCAACGTCACAGACTTTGTATGTATTTGCAGAACTGTGTTATTTGTTTAACGTGGGATAGGCGTATATTTGTTACGGCCATTTTTGCAGGATATGCCATGTAGTATTTACCGCCATTTTCCTGCATTTCACATCCTTACTCGTCAAGAATATTAAAGACTGCAAGGAAATATTGCGATATAGACATCGATAACAGACGGATGACAGCAATTATTTCACAAGTGTTACAAACCGCAAAGTAAGCACACCAGACAAAAAATTAGTCGCCCTCGGGAGATACCATGCTAATATCATGTAACACTGCCTTTACACTAGACGATGGCCTCAGCTGCATGAGGGAGAGAATCCATAAATTTCTTTAAGTATGTTGTATTCAGCTGAACCACACATTGTTGATTAGATCCCACAGAGCTACTAAATTGTGGAGATGCTGACTCCTCAATTCACCCAATGTTCCAAGTATTCCCAGATATTTCCTATGGGACTAAGATCAGATGTTTTAGAAACAATCATTATGGTTCATGTTCACTGTAATCTGAATGAGATATGAAAATATCCACAAAACAGAACAACGTGGCACGGACTCGACTACTATCTGAAATAGTGCTGGAGGGAACTGACACCCTGAATCCTGCAAGGCTATCCATAAATCCGTAATAGTAAGACAGCGTGTCGCAAGGTGTCCCAGATATACTCAATAATTTTCATGTCTGGGGAGTTTGGTGGCCAGCGGAATATTTTAAACGCACAAGACTGTTCCTGGAGCCACTCTGTAGCAATTGTGGACGTGTGGGGTGTCACATTATCCTGCTGGAATTGTCCAAGTCCGTCGGAATGTACAATAGACATGAATGGATGCGGGTGATCAGACCGGATACTTACGCACGTGTCAGCTGCCAGTGTCGCATCTACTCGTATCAGGGGTCCCACATCACTCCAAGTGCACCCGCCCCACCCCATTACAGTGCCTTCACCAGCTTGAACAGTCGCCTGCTGACATACGATTGTCATCATACCCGTACACTTACATCCGCTCGATACAATTTAAAATTAGACTCGTCTGACCAGGCAATATGTTCCAGTCATCAACAGTCCAATGTCGGTATTGACGGGCCAGGCGAGGCGTAAAGCTACACTATGTGATCGAAAGTGTCCGGACACCCCCAAAAACATACGTTTTTCATATGAGGTACATTGTGCTGCCACCGACTTCCACCGACTCCATATCAGCGACCTCAGTAGTCATTAGACATCGTGAGAGAGCAGAATGGGGAGTTCTGCGGAACTCACGGACTTCGAATGTGGTCAGGTGACTGGGTGTCACTTGTATCATACATCTGTACGCGAGATTTCCACACTCCTAAACATCCCTAGGTACACTGTTTCCGATGTGATAGTGAAGTGGAAACGTGAAGGGACACGTACAGCACAAAAGCCTACAGGCCGACCTCGTCTGTTGACTGACACAGACCGCCGACAGTTGAAGAGGTTTGTAATGTGTAATAGGCAGACATCGATCCAGACCATCACACAGGAATTCAAACTGCATCAGCACCTACTGCAAGTACTATGACAGTTGGGCGGGAGGTGAGAAAACTAGGATTTCATGGTAGAGCGGCTACTCATAAACGACACATCACGCCGGTAAATGCCAAACGACGACTCGCTTGGTGTAATGAGGGTAAACATTGGACGATTGAACAGTGGACAAAAGTTGTGTGGAGTGACGAATCACGGTACACAACGGTACACAATTTGGCGATCCGATGACAAGATGTGGGTATGGCGAATGCCTGGTTAACTTCATCTAGCCGGCCGCAGTGGCCGAGTGGCTCAACCGAGCGACCGCTACGGTCACAGGTTCGAATCCTGCCTCGGGCATAGATGTGTGTGATGTCCTTAGGTTAGTTAGGTTTAAGTAGTTCTAAGTTCTAGGGGACTGATGACCTCAGAAGTTCAGTCCCATAGTACTCAGAGCCATCTCAACCATTTTGAACTTCATCTGCCAGTGTGTGTAGTGCCAACAGTAAAATTCGGAATTGGTGGTGTTATGGTGTGGTCGTGTTTTTCATGGAGGAGGCTTGCACCCCTTGTTGTTTTACGTGGCACTATCATAGCACAGGCCTACATTGATGTTTTAAGCACCTTCTTGCTTCACACTGTTGAAGAGCAATTCCGGGTTGGCGACAGCAACTTTCAACACGATCAAGCACCTGTTCATAATGCACGGCTTGTGGCGGAGTGGTTACACGACAGTAACATCCCTGTAATGGACTGGGCTGCAGAGTCCTGACCTGAATCCTACAGAACACCTTTGGCCCCTCAGTGCAGCACTCCGCAAGGAATGCCCTGCCATTCCGCAAGAAATTTTCCAGCACTTGAGAGTGGAAGCTGTCATCAAGGCTAAGGGTGGGCCAACACCATTCTGAATTCCAGCATTACCGATGGAGGGCGCCAGAACTTTTAAGTCATTTTCAGCCAGGTTGGTTCAAATGGTGCTGAACACTGTGGGACTTGACATCTGAGGTCACCAGTTTCCTAGACTTAGAACTACTTAGATCTAACTAACTTAAGGACATCACACTCATCCATGCCCGAGACAGGATTCGAACCTGCGACCGTAGCGGTCGCGCGGTTCCATACTGAAGCGCCTAGAACCGCTCGGCCACAACGACCGGCTTTCAGCCAGGTGTCCGGATACTTTTGATCACATAGTGTATTTGTCGTGCAGTCATCAAGGGTACACGAGTAGGCCTTCGGCTCTGAAAGTCCATATGGCTGTTGTTTCATTGAATGGTTCGCACTGTAACACTTGTTGATGGCCCAGCATAGCCGCGTGGGGTAGACGCGCAGTCTGACGCACTTAGCCACGGTTGGCGCGGCTCTCCCCGTCGGAGGTTCGAGTCCTGGGTGTGTGTGTTGTCCTTAGCGTCAGTGAAGGTTAGATTAAGTAGTGTGTAAGACTAGAGATCGATGACCTCAGCAGTTTGGTCCCATAGAAACTTACCACAAATTTCCAAAATGGCTCTGCATTGAAATCTGCAACAGTTTGCCGAAGGGTTGAACTTCTCATATCTACGTATTTGAATATGCATGCCTATACCAGTTTCTTCAGCGCTTCAGTGTAAATAATCTTGGGTAGGGGCTCAAAGCATTCGCTCATGCCGCCATTGTGTTTGCGTCTTGAACCGTAGATTAATGAGGGCTGTTGAGTTTCAGAGAACCCACGAGCAACCCTTGGTGATGAAAGTCGGTGGGAACCCGTCTACTGATTAACTCATGGAGTTCCGACACCAGGCAGTTCCGACCTGTGGCATGGCGGTTGCGGAATTTGGGGATTTTCACGGATGTCGGGAGCTGTGGTCCAGCCAGCCTCCACCCTTTCATTAGCTTCGGCTGATGGACTGCAAGTTCTCTGCCATCTAGCAGGGGAGGGTGCCCTCGCGGCCTCCTAACCACCTACATGTCATCAGCCACCGTCCTGGTAGGTCCCTGAGGTTGGAGGCGGGGTGACCGGGGCACTGCTATTCGGCACCACGTCATGCAGCGTCAGCTATCGCATCCGAGCCCACGACACGATTCCGGAAGGCCTGGGCGGCCGTACTCGTCTTTACCTGGTCCACAGTCTGCCTCTGCACACCCATAGTGCGGCCCTCAGGAGGGCCAGAATGCTGCATAAGGCTGTTGGAATAAACATCTGTCAATGCTACCATGCTGGCGTAAGCAGCACACCGGTCGGCAAAGATGTAGCAAGAAGATCGATAATAGGCGCTGGGTCAAGCGCGTCTATCCGAAGAGAGGCCAAGGACAGACTCGCAAGCAACGAGCCGCCAACACCCCCTCGACCGCAGTTATTTAGATAGGTCAGAGTCACGCTCTGTCTCCGTCACAGTCACCAGCGCAGTCTCAGTCACTAGCTCAGTCACTGGAGCACCAACTCGCGTCCTAGTTTGGTGTCGGTCATTCATCGTGTTGTACTTCACCAGCAGCGGTGATAACGTGGACTATTACGGAAGAGCTTGTACCATTTCACATGGACTCTAAGTTAAGTGGCAACTATCTGTTCAAGTAATTAAGAACCCTGTTAATATATGTGTGCAGTTGTGTTGTTGAAAGAGGATACCAGCCACCAAACATCCTCTCCTTTGATTCCTATGGCACAAGAATACTACAGTGTCGATGAGCACACAACGGCTACCTCTGTCTCACTGTACACCCCGACCTGAATCTGCCCTCTCCCTCGCTATTTCTCTCGCACATCGTGACATGTAGTGATCTGGAATAGGTCACATCGTTACAGTATCTTTTAAGAAATCTACACCGAAATCTCCACGAACTACCAACAGTTTCGTCTTGTCGAAGAGGGAGCTCTATAATGGATCTAGATTTCTCATAAATAGCTGAAAGCTTCCAAGAGGCCATCTGTAATGTTCAAATGTGTGTGAATCCCTAAGGGACCAAACTGCTGAGGTCATCGGTCCCTAGACTTACACATTAGTTAAACTAACTTAAACGAACTTATGCTAAGAACAACACACACACACCCATGCCCGAGGGCGGACTCGAACCTCCGGCGGGAGGGTCCGCGCAATCCGTGACATGGCGCCCTAAACCGCGCGGCCACTCTGCGTGGCGGCCATCTGTAGACTGTTACAATTATCAGAGAAGTATCCTGCAGTAACAGCTCACAAGTACATGTTTCTGAATGCTGGTGGAAAAAAAATGTTTCCAATTCCCCCTTTTTCCAAGTAAATTCTACATGTAAATGATGCCAGTCTATAACTCCCGATATTCAACTCCTTCATCCCTGTGGTTAGGTGGGTTTCAGAGTGGCACAGAACATACAGCACTTCAGAATTTTCCACACTTTCTAGGCATACAAGAATCTCATATATCATGTTTTTAACCCCCTAATGTTCTCATGAAACAAATTAATTTCATTGCTCTGGAAATTGTTACATGCGTTATGGTCCTTTTCTATTCTAATTTCTTTCAATACCTGTAAGCTGACTCTAACGTAAAAAATGTGAGCCTTTCACACCGATAATCACAGTGATTTTGTCCTGTGTACTTGTGTCCTCCCTTATAGTTTCTACAACATGCTCAGCTAATCTTTCTTTCCCCCTCCTATGCAGGTGCAAGCCCTGATTTGTGTATCCTCATCTCCCAGTTGAAGCAACAGGCACGACACAGATATGAGACTTTGTTTCAGTCAAAAGCAATCTGCTCAGCTCTTTGTTAACACGATTAATAGCCATTTTAACCCAAGGCTGGTCACGTCACATAAAAACGTTGTTTCTTGCTCCTCCTACTGTAAGTTCCTGATCCTCTTCATCAAAACTCTGCACAGGGGCCTTATGTTCTCGGTCACCTGGCTACTCTTGGTACTAGGTTTTTCGCTGCTTTTGACCTGGTATTCTACACCTAGCTTTTCCTTTAGCATCTGTCTGGCCTACACCCCACCCACGGTTCCTACCTATCAGCAAGACTCTTTTCTTTCAAGGTGACTTTCCTACCAACCTAAAGTCGTTACGGCAAGCCTGCTGCAGTCTACTTTGCTCACAAACATGTTCAGGCTCTTCTCCTACCTCAGGTAACCAGTCAGACTGATTGCTAACAGGAATTAGGAATGTGATTCCAGAGATTTTCTCCTTTTGCCTATTACTGATCACCTTCTTCCGGCTCCCACTGTCTCTTTTTCCCTTCAACCTAGCTAATTCAGAATATGTCGTTTCTAATTCTGCTTGAATGGCACAAATCTTTCTTCACTGATCCACGATTTTCGTGTCTCGACTCCATGATCTACATCTCTATGGAAGAGTCTCATCTGACACTTCCTTTGCGTCTCCGTTGCATTCACCACAGTGAAACACCAAGCCACGGTCCTGATATGTTTCTCTCATTCTAATTAATCTACGACAACATCCATATTCGTCACATATGACGTTACTCATACAGTAAACTAAAAAGCACTACAACACATTTAAACTGTAATAGGGGCATTTAAGAACTAAATTATGAATAAACACAAAAAAGTTAAATGCGTAACTTGCTGCTCCGCTGGTGCGTCACAAACGGCCGCCGGAAACTGAGTAGAAATCTAAGGTGTTAAAATTAGGTTAATGGGGAGCCCATGTTACTTGCACTCTTTGTTCAGACCATTGATCATTATACTTTTGTGTCTGATATTGTCGCACGAGGTGTAGAAAATGGGGTGGTGTTCTGTCGCGCATAAAACACATCCGTTGTTCTTTTGCAAGGGCAATGTTGTCCGATAGCGCGTTGTTTTGTCGCCCAGAAATTGATGATAAATAAAACCTGTTACTGTGTCCGGTAAAGAGAACGGCTGTCCGAGTCTGTCATCGAAAGCTGCTATTGAAACGTTGGTACTAAAGGGTACCTGATGTCTCGCTTCCACCATCGCTCGAGTACTGCGATCTGCCCACAAGTTGTTAATATGGAAATTTATTATTTTTATCGGCATGAATCATGTCTCACGCGGGAACTGCAGACGTTCAGCGCTCTGTCTTAGGCTGCACTGCCACAACTGTTATCTAGTCTTAGAGAGTGTGCGCACTTTATATGGTACGGATAAAGCTACTGAATGTGCAGAACTTACCACGGAAGAGCATGGTTTATACTCTCAGCAATGGCAATTTATTACAGGTTGCTTCAGTATCGCTCCTCCATATGCGAAGTACGAACTGTACGAGGTTTACTACGATTCCTTGCCCTGTTGCAAATGATGCCGTGTCCGGAAGAGGATGGAGCAACCTGCTCAACTTTTTTTTTCAGTTGGAATGCGGCGCTGATAAAATCTTACGAGTGGAAGACTCTGCAGGCTATCCCATTGCGGAATATCGTGTCTGCCATTCCCCGCGCGGAATAATAGCATTCCATTTCACTGCTGACGTTATTCACATTCCAAGAAATCACTAATCTTACGCTGACGTATAGAATGGCAGATACGGGAGACCGATGTAAGCGCCACGTCTGTCAACAGCTTCAGAGTTAGAGGATTAAGTAAAGAGAGAAACACGACCACTAAGAAATGAGCAACCTACACCGCTGAGTACTAACCATTCTCGACAAAAATAAGATGGCCTGTATATGTTTTCGGACGCATATATAAAAGACATTTTTTCCACTGTTCATCATTTGTATCCCCAGTAAGAATATGGGACCCTTTTCAAATATTCCGTGTAGGTGCATTTCGCTGCTGCGTTACGGCCACCATGCTTCAAATCTCTAATGCTAAGAACAGTGATTCGAAATACAAAAGAAGTAAAGGACTTTTATATTTTTTTGTAAACAAAGTAGTGCAGCAGCTATTGTTCGTGAAGTCATAACACCTGCTCCGTTCACCGCCACTGTCTACTATCATGATACGTGTAAATGGTCTGAAGATGGTCACATTCTGACCGACACCAGTGACGATCGTAAATAAGTGTTTTATTTCGGTCGAGACTATTTTTGATCCATTTTAAAGTACTTTTAGCCTAACCACTGTTTCTCCACGAGAAGTAATCTCAAAAATAACTATGTGACAGTTCTTAATTTCTGATGGTTTGGTCAGAAATTCTACCCCAAAAGGTCCCTCGAGCTGGACAGTCGATCTTTTCCACTGTGTAATTGAGCAAACAAGTGGGAGAACGAAAATTTGGAACTGCAAATTTCCTGTCTGGCAGAGCTCTGCCAGGAAGTTTCTTTGCAGTATAAACCTCGACATAAAGTAAAGTTTTCAGTGTAGAATCTGTATTTACTCAGTGAAATGACTCAGTGGTTAATAGATTGGACACGCAGGCGGAAGAAGCCAGTTTCCACTTCTCTTCCTCCCCACATTGTTTGTTATTTCAAATTATAACTTGAAACCAGCGGAAAAATGATACTATCGAGGCACAAAAGGCGAATATGCTCCCGCTTATTAAAAGACTCTGACTGAAAAATGGGGTACCAGCTGCCTCATTCTACCTCCCTCGGGACCTTTAAAAATTTTCCCAAAAATTATGGCCTGTAAACATAATTGCATCCTTTTTAACAAGCAGCTGACCTCTCACTCCCCCAAGTTCCCCTAAGTGCAAGTCGCTCACACTCACAGGGGAAACCCCCCCCCTCAGATTTAGTGGTAAGATGGCCCAGCGGATAACCCGTCAAAAACGGAAAACAGATCAAGCATGAAAACAGGAAGAAGTTGTGCTGAACTGTGAGAAAAAAGCAAAACAAGAAAAGTGGGCGGTCCGACAACAGAAGTGTAATAAAGAACAGCGTGAAACAGCAACGACGTCGCGTGTCAGTGGTCCTGGTGTTAGACTGCCAAGCGGGCGAGCCGTGTTCAGAACTCACTCGTACCCTTCATCTTTTTCCCACAACATTATGAACTGTCCGTCTGGTCACTGAAATGTTTTGTTTGTTCTCTTTCTGTAGTCTTGGCAGTTGTCATACTATACATTGGTTATAGAATATGCGTCATGTGGTAAGAACACGTCGCCGTCGCAAGTAAATGTGATGAATAGTGAGAGCAGGCGAGATACCACATAGACGTCTCACAGACATGACAAGTACAAATAAGCGGATGTGAGCTATGTTACAACAAATAAATTCAAGAGTCAAGACTTCCAAAACGGAACGCAACTTCAAAAACGTTAAAAACATATGACTTGACAGAGAACAGAGAAACTGTGTGATTGTGAAACTGTTGCGTTCATTTGTTGCAGCTTACGTGACAAACTTTTATGTTCTCATCATTTCCTTGTGAGTGATCACATTCACATTCATACGAGCACCTATATCGGGCTATGAGGCATATCTCACTCACTTACCAGTCGTACAAATGAGGTGCGTCGATAAGAGATTCCTATCATGTGACGCACAGACTGTCACTAATGCCGTGTATGACACACCTGACGAGTTTTCCGTTAGCGGATTCGGTTCACTTGTCATCAAAAGTTTGCGGTTGCCATTCGAAACCCACTTCCTTTCGGCTGCTAATAGCGTATGCTGCGAGCAACTGTCGACCATGCTGTGCTACGAATGCAGCGTGTCACTGAGTCTGGAGACGATATTGAACACGTATTGTAACTTGTGACCTTATCCTAATAAACGTGCCAGAACCACCATTATCATGTGTTTGACCGTTCTTCTCCTTTTGCCGCAGCACCCACATAACATTCTGACGGCTTACAGAGCCATATTTCCACCTGGCGGCAGATAATGAAATTATTACTTTTTTCAGCATTCTCGGCGACTAATGAGCATACCCACAAGGTTTCAGCGTCCTGCGGTGTATACAGCCCCCACTGCAGCACTAAGAACACCGTCAGTTTAGTTATAACTAGTTGCTTTACCTGTTACGACGTTTACTGAGGCATATAAAGCCATTTTTCCCTCGTTCGATATGTGACTGGAATAGGACAGGAAAATCTCTAATATAGGTACTAAGTAAATTCCGCCATGGACTTCAGAATGGATTGTGGAACACATACATATCTGTAGAACCCATCCATATTAGCCAATAGTTAAGAAATTGAACCCATATTCAGAAATAGCGAGATTCAAATTCTCCTACTACTATACTGATCTTAGTTTTTAATGAATTCCTGAAATCACTTCAGACGGACCACAGAATAGTTACTACGAAGGGTAACATATAATTCTTTCCCACTTACTCAACTAAACTAGTGCTCTGTGTCTAATGATCTCGTATTCGACGAAGCGTTAACGTTTATACCGAGGTGACAAGACTTATGGGATACCGATATGCACGTATACAGATGGCCGTAGTATTGCGACGCAAGGTTTCAAATAACACCGCTTGGTGGCGCTGCCATTTGTACTCAGGTGTTATGACCACACGACGAGAATTAACAGACTTTGAACGCGGAATCGTAGTTGGAGCTCGACGCATGGGACATTCCATTTCGGAAATCGTTAGGGAATTCCATATTCCGAGATCCATACTGTCGAGAGTGTGCCTAGAGTATCAAATTTCTGTCATTACCTCTCACTATGGACAATGCAGTGACCGACGGCCTCCACTTAACGACCGAAAGCAGCTACGTTTGCATAGAGTTGTCAGTGCTAACAGAAAAGCAACTTTGCCTCAAATAACCGCAGAAATCAATGTGGGACGTACAACGAACGTATTCGTTAGGACAGTGTGGCAAAGTTTGGCGTTAATGGACTGTGACAGCTGACGACCGACGCGAGTTCCTTTGCTAACAGCACGACATCATCTGCAGCGCCTCTCCTCGGCTCGAGACCATACTGGTTGGACCCTAGACGATTGGAAAACCGTGGTCTGGTCAGTTGAGTCCTCATTTAAGTTGGTAAGAGCTGATGGTAGAGTTCGAGTGTGGTGCCGACCCCACGAAGCCGTGGACCCAAATTGTCAGCAAGGCACTGTGGAAGCTGGTGATGACTCCATAATTGTATGAGCTGTGTTTACATGGAATGGAATGGGTCCTGAACCGATCGTCGACTGGAACTGGCTATGTTCCTACTTGGAGATCATTTTCAGCCATTCATGGAGTTCAAGTTCCCACACAACGATGGAAATTTTGTGGATGACATGGCGCAGTGTTGCCAGGCAAAAGTTGTTTCCGATTGGTTTGAAGAACATTCTGGACAATTAGAGCAAATGACTAGGCCACCCAGATCACCCGACATTAATCCCATAGAACATGTATGGGACATAACCGCGAGGTCAGTTCGTACACAAAATCCTGCACCGGCAACACTTTCGTAATTAAGAAACGGCTGTAGAGGCAGTATGGTTCAGCATTTCTGCAGGGGACTTGCAACGACTTGTTGAGACCATAGCATGTCTAGCAGCTGCACTACACCGGGCAAAAGGAGGTCCTACACGATATTGAGAGTAATCTTATGACTTTTGTCACCTCAATGTAATTTTCCTTAATTACCTTTTTTTCGATCTTCTTTGTTCATCTCACACTTAGTCCCTTCCAAAACTAACACGCAGACAGCTTAAGTAAACGGGAACGCACCATTCTTTCCCTGTTCATCGGCGTCTTCCACTCGCTTTCTGTACTATCGCGTCACTTCTGGTAAGTGCTGTGAGGTACTTTACAATAACTACACACATCAAAAAAGTTTTGGATCACCTCGGTTCCGAGAGTTCTGGAACCTGTACAGAAAATTGGAATAGAAAACAACATAAACATCATTTCCGCCCTTTTTATTGCTCTCGAAAACCACACATTGCATGTTGTACCACCATATAACGAGACCTTCAGAGGTGGTGGTCCAGACTGCTGCACACACCGGTACCTCTAATACCCAGTAGCACGTGCTCTTGCATTCATGCATGCCTGTATTCGTCGTAGCATACTATCCACAAGCACATCAAGGCACTGTTGGTCCATATTGTCCCACTCTGCAACGGCGATTCGGAGTAGATCCCTCAGAGTGGTTGGTGGGTCACGTTGTCCATAAACAGCCTTTTTCAATCTATCCCAGGCATCTTCGATAGGGTTCATGTCTGGAGTCTAGTCGAGCGATGTCGTTATCCTGAAGGAAGTCATTCACAAGATGTGCACGATGGGGGAGCGAATTGTCGTCCATGAAGACGAATGCCTCGCCAATATGCTGTCGATATGGTTGCACTATCGGTCGGAGGATGGCAGCCACGTATCATACAGCTGTTACCGCGCCTTCCATGACCACCAACGGCGTACGTCGGCCCCTCATAATGCCACCGCAAAACAGCAGGGAACCTCCACCTTGCTGCACTTACTGGACGGTGTTCAGTCTGACCAGATTGCCTCCAAACACGTCTCCGACGATTGTCTGGTTGAAGGTATATGCAACACTCATCGGTGAAGAGAACGTGATGCCAATCCTGAGCGGTCCATCCGGCCTGTTGTTCAGCCCATCTCTACCGCACTGTATGGTGTCGTGGTTGCAAAGATGGACCCCGCCATGGACGTCGGGAGTGAAGTTGCGCATCATGCAGCCTATAGCTCACAGTTTTAGTTGTAACACGACGTCCTGTGGCTGCACGAAAAGCCTTATTCAACATGGTGGCGTTGCTGTCAGGGTTCCTCCGAGCCATAGTCCGTAGGTAGCCGTCATCAACTGCAGTAGTAGCGCTTTGGCAGCCTGAGCGAGGCATGTCATCGACAGTTCCTGTCTCTCTGTATCTCCTCTATGTCCGATCAACATCGCTTTGGTTCACTCTGGGCGCCTGGACACTTCCCTTGTTGAGAGCCCTTCCTTGCACAAAGTAACGATGCGGACACGATCGAACCGCGGTATTGATCGTCTAGGCATGGTTGAACTACAGAAAACACAAGCCGTGTACCTCCTTCCTGGAGGAATGACTGGAACTGAAGGGCTCTCGGACCCCGTCAATCTAATAGGCGCTGCTCATGCATTGTTGTTTACATCTTTGGGCGTGTTTAGTGACATCTCTGAACAGTCAAAGGGACTGTGTTTCTGATACAATATCCACAGTCAGCGTCTATCTTTAGGAATTTGGGAACCGGGGTGATACAAAACTCTTTTTGATGCATGCAATTTCAATGGTGCTTGATCAATTTTACATTTAATAACAAAATTTTAATCAATTTACACTGGTTACTCGTGTATTTTTGTACTTTTTCGGTCTGTCACTACGAAAGAAATAATTACATGCTTCTGAAAATAGTTCCTGTGTTATAAAATCATTATTTTGAAATACACGTTCAGCTGTCCACTACATCTTTGGGCAAGACTGAAAACAGTAAATATTTTACCAGTCTTCTTTAAAGCAAACCTAAAGATGCATGCATATCTAATCATTGTGTCGTGATTTCAAGCACTGGACATTTTTTATTATATCCACTGTCTGGATCGGTCAGGAACACATTCTGGAAATAGAAGATACTATTGGCCTGAGTCACGGATTCTTAATTTCTTTAGAAAAAGCGAGAATGATAAAAAACTGCTGATATTCCTTACCAGCTAATTACTGTGATGACATAATATAGAGTACAAAATCTGTTCCTTGTAAATGATCATTAACCTGAACTTTGACTTTTATGCCTCTTGTGTGGTACACGTTTCCGAGAGCTGACCTGAAGACTCTTCTGGCCACTTTATTCCATTCACACACAGGAAATAGTATCTAGTACTTGAATCCAGCTAACATTGAGACTTGCAGCTTTCTTTCATTACGCAATAACAACATGAAACCAAATTGGCGCCGGCCGGAGTGGCCGAACGGTTCTAGGAGCTACAGTCTGGAATCGCGCGACCGCTACGGTCGCAGGTTCGAATCCTGACTAGGGCATGGATGTGTGTGATGTCCTTAGGTTAGTTAGGTTTAAGTAGTTCTAAGTTATACGGGTCTGATGACCTCAGAAGTTAAGTCCCATAGTGCTCAGAACCACTTGAACCAACCAAATTGGCAGAAATATGTTACAAGCATAACTGTAACTAAAACTCCTAATTTTTGTTTCAGTATCAGATTTTGCTCACATAG
The DNA here is from genome assembly GCF_021461385.2 of Schistocerca piceifrons. Taxonomy (NCBI): domain Eukaryota; kingdom Metazoa; phylum Arthropoda; class Insecta; order Orthoptera; family Acrididae; genus Schistocerca; species Schistocerca piceifrons. The sequence continues at coordinate 189,822,851 of NC_060149.1, forward strand.
ACTGTTTGATCAAAAGCATGAGGACACATGCATGTAATGCGGAACTGTCCTGTAGATGTAATGAGAGGCGGGCACGCCACTAGAAAAGTAGGCGGAAAGTATTGTTCTGTCAGTAGAGAATCAGTAACCGTAGAATGGTTGGGTCAGAAGAGCTCAGAGACTTCGAATGTGCGCTAGTCGTTGGATATCACCTGAGTAAAAATTCCTTGTGGTACATTTAGGCCCTTTCGAAAGTTGCCCAAGTCCACTGTTAGTGATGTGACTGCGAAGTGAAAAGGCCAAGGAAGAACTACACTTAAACCAAGACCAGGCATGCCTCATGTATTGACGGACAGTGACCATCGAACGTTGCGGAAGTTGGTTGTAAACAATCGCACGAAATCAGCTCAAGGAATTGCTCGCGACTTCCAAAGTGCTATCAGTAGTCCAATTACCACCGTGACTACCCGTAGGGAGTTAAAAACAGTGGATTCAATGGTCGAGTAACTCCTCATAAGTCCACATTTCTGTAGTCAGTGCTGGAGGTAGCGTGAAGATCGAACCTCTGGATAACGGATGACAGGAAACGGGTGTTTTAGAATAATGAATAACGCTCTACCGCGGGGCAAACCGGTGGAAGGGTCTGGGTTTGGCAAATGCCGGAAGAACGTTACCTGGTGTGGGGATTTTGTTCATGTTTAGAGTGTGGACCCCTTACAGCGCTTAACAAAACTCAAAATGCGGAATGATATGAACACATATAACATCACTGTGTACTGCGTACAGTAGAGGAACAGTTCCGAGGCTGTAATATCTCTTTATATTCGATGAATTGTTCAGATACAATTCTACCCTTGAATGACGTTTACTAATTTTCTATCTTCATACTCGCAGAATCCATGCGAAAAGTAGTTCATACAATAGCTATGCCATGAGCGCATAAGTATTCTTTGTAGTACTCTCTCTGGTGGTTGTTAGAAAAAAAGGAAAGGGAGCTTCCGAGACTGTCTTCGTGCCGATTAGCCGGAGCTTGGTTTGGAAGAACTGTAATCTGATTATTGAGATTTATCACAGAAGATAACTGATACGAACTGCACGATTAAAAGGAAATATATATAGATTGCTCCTTCAAATAAAAGGTGTGTATTTGAAATTTGAGAATTAATGATATTTATCGATATATTGCGTAGTTGTTAATCAGAAGGGAACTTCCGAAAGATTGGATACGAACCTGCATTTAATAATCCAAGAGCTCCATTACTTCTTCGGAAGGTTAAACTTCATCAAAGCCAAATATCCGCTTGATATGATGTTTCCCGACTGATTATACAACGCTCCCAAAATTACGAGGCATTTTATTTGTACAGATTAGCAGACTGCCGCAAAGCACGAGCCTGCAGAGAAGAAGAATCATCGCCTGATTTCATACTAACAGGTAAAATTTCAGAATCATTTTGAGTGACTGAGCTATGACTGTGTTTCCTATCATGAATGACTGATTGCTCGAACGAATTGAGAGCTACAGAATTACGTAGAAAAGAAAGAAAAAAATTACAGTGGCGCCAGTGTGACAGGACTCTCTTGGCTTGTTATATAATATATGTATTTTTTGTTTCATGAAAACCAACGAGAACGAGAGGTAACTAATCTGAAGATAGATTCGGTGCCCATAGTAAAAGATTGCTGATGCCAAGAAACAATTTCAACTATTGGACAACACCGAGACCACAGAACAAGGCCAGAGAAATCTAATTTTTTTATCCTGTAGTTAAAATAGTTTGAAATCAATTTAGAAAGAACTTTTTTCCAGATAGTAGTTAGATTGTAGAACGGTATATTGTGTGATTTTCGTATCTGGACATTGAACTTTATACCATCTGTGCAGTAATTTGAAAGTTAAGTGTGTCTACGACAGTAAATTTGAAACGGTATTTAGTGATTAGAACCTGATATTGACAGTTATTTAATGGTATTGACTAGAGCGGCATTTAAAATGTCATTGAATCAGCAACGAGAAGTGCAACAGCCTTCAACTGTTTGCGCAGGAGTAGAGGCCACGGATAGCAATTCTGAGACTTGTGGCTAGCGGTAGCAATATAAATAATCCCGCTGGTTCAGAAAACATTCATACAACAGCTGATCAGACTGTTGTTGACACATTAGTTGTTATTATGCAACAGTTGTCTCTATTAGCCGAAGGCCAAGCGGAGGTAAAACGAGACTTATCCGTTATACAAAATGAACTCCAAAATCAATTAGCCGAAAATCAAACAGAATTACAAAATCAGTTAAGAGCAACCTTTACCGAATTAGATCAGAGATTAAATACCCAGACACAGGAAATAAAAGAACAGGCAGAAAGGACCGAACAGAATCTTATTGCTCAAATTGAGCAGGTCCGCCAACAATGCCAAGAAAACAATAGTAAATTAAAAGCGGAACTAACCGAATATGTATCCGT